>NC_091471.1:169557914-170193414 GCF_036971445.1 Narcine bancroftii
TTTTGTTTTATGTGGAGTCAGCTCATCCTAAAAAGAAATAGTGCATGAAAGAGGAAAGAAGCAGAATGGCTGGAGAAGGCAGGAGCTTGTATTATTAGGGCAATGTAATAAAGCAAGTTCATCCATTTGTATAATGACAGTGAAGTGCATTGTGATAAGAGGATCATTTAAAGTGGCTTCATTTGATGAATAAGCAGGCAGTTTCATGAAGGTGGTTGAGATTTCCAACTGAGAAACTGATTCTCTCTTGCAAGGGAAAACTCCAGTTCAGTTTTGCTCTTGCCCTGTTTCTACAGCCCAAAGCTGTTCCTTCATGGCACTGAAAAGCTGGTAATGGAAGAGACCATCCAATTCCCCAAAGTCTTTACATTGTGTTTTTTTTTTTGTCGAGCATCAAAATAGTTTGGTCATGATTAATCAATGGTCACATCAATGAATCTTTGATATGAGAGCTTCAGTGATAAATCTGATTATTCTGTACTGAAAAGTATTTGCATGGATCAGTGAAAAGTGGTTGGACATCCATCACTTGAGATGGAAATGCTCTTTTGTTTAATCCTTCCAATTATGCCTCTTTATGCATTTTATTAACTTATCCCTTTTATGAACTCATGAAATAGCCAAGGCCTTTTATTAAAGGGTCTTGCAAATTTTGCCTTATATATTGCATTATGTATAGAATGAATTGGTTCTTTTTTAGTCATATATTGCCCGGTAACATTAGTAAAAGAAGATGCCCTACATGATTTAACTGTACTTTTGTCCTCCACACTATACTCTGCACATTTGTTCTTAGTTTTGCATTACCTGTTGTTCTACCTATAGACTCACTGGCTGTATAGGGCAGCATGGTTAGTGTAGCCACTGTAGTAATTGGCACAATGCTATTACAGCACCAGCGACTTGGGTTTGAATCCAGGGCTGTTGTTAAGGAGTTGGTACATCTCCCCATGTCTACACAGGTTTCCTCCCACTTTCTAAAGACTTAATGCGTTAGTAGGCTAATGGGTTGCATGTGGTTTTGGACAGTGCGGGAAGGACCTGTTACTGTGCTGAATCTTTGAATTATAAAAAAAATAAAATTTAGCAAGCCAAACAAAGTTTTTCACTGTATCTTGACAAATATGACAATAAGCAATTCAATGATTACTAAGGATCAGGTTGCCTTGGTTCTAGAGTGTTGTGAATGTGATTACATAGTCTCCCATATGTTCTGAATTCCAATCAAGTCGGATGCTTTTTGAAGATGAAGCATGTCCACTGCACCAAGGAAGACTAAGAAAAGCCTCAGGACAATGACACATCCTAGCTTGACCTTAGTCTTCACTGAGATTGTCTCTGTTATAGACCGGTCGATTGCCATCTTGGCTTGCATGAATCAAATTGAGTTTCTGTGGATGGCTGAGTCTCAGGAGAGTGCTGTCCAGACTCTCACAGCTATGCTGACAAACGAGGTCTATTACCCGAGCACAGGCCCTAATTACACTCTACTGAGTCTGTTGCACAGGTCACACTGCTCGCATACGTGACATCAGACTCCCCAAACAGATTCTCTATTCCTGACTCTGTCCAAAGAAGAAATTACCTGGCATGCAGAGGAATGAGATTACACATCACCGGATTCGAGGACAGTTTCTTACCCATCATTATCTGACTCCTGAATGAACTTCAGAATAGTAACGTTATGCTGCCTTTGCTCCATTCCAATGTATCACTCTGCAACTCCACACTTTTGTATGGTATCTTACCTGTTGTCCTATGTATGAGGTGTCTAACTGGTTTGCTCGCAAAATGACCTCTATCTCTGCATCAAAGTGCATGTGACCATAAATTTGAAAAGATTAAGAATGTGCTCAAACCCTCCTTGAAAAAATGTACTTGCACTTTAACTGTCCTTTTCACTCAACCCTGTACTTTATCTTCCAGCAGTATACCCTATTCTCTTTGACTTACTGTAATAATAGACCCTGCACTTCTGTTCCACTATTGCACTGCCTGCTGTACTTAAGGATGAGTTGATTTGCCTTGATAATGCACAAAACAAAGCTTTTCACTCTATCTTGATACATGTGACAATGAACGATGTGATTTGATTTAAATCAAAGTGGAGAATGAACATTTAGGGTGGCAATGAGAACCTGGAATCCCTGCTTTTGGAACACAGAAGTCACGTGCCATTGGTGGAAGGTGTGTGTGACCTCACAAAGCCTGCCCTGTCTTGACTGTGGAGCAGCCTGTGATTCCTCACATCCACCTCACTACCAAACCAGAGTGACAGCACGTCAGAGGTATACAGAAATTATGTGATTATGTGTCCTGATTTCTCTTCCCACAGATACAGACTGGCCTGTTGAATATTTCCTGCATTTTCTGTGTGCCCACAATGAAGCAAGGAAGAGAGAAGATTGACAGAAGGATTTCCCCAGAGCAGAATTAGCTATAACTAGAGAACATAAATTTAGGATTAGTGCAGTATTTTTAACCCACTACCATCAGGAAGGAGGTACAGGAGCATCAAATTCAGTTCTGGCAGGCTGGCGAATAATTTCTTCCCAGAGAAATGCTGTTTTGTTTGGTTGTATAGAGACAGTTGATAATAAGTGAACTCGAAGAAGAGGTCTGAGGAAAAACTTTTTCACTGAGAGGCCAATGATCTTTGCATTATCTCTGGTGAATCTTCTTTGTTTATGATTGACATTTATACAGTCCTGTATGGAAAAAAAATCAGAAGACCAGGTCACAGAACATTAGTAGCTTGTGCCCACATGAAGAAGACAACTTTGCTGCAAATACAAACCTCTTCTAGAACAGTGCCACACTCGGACTTGAAGAGACTTTAGTTGTATCTTAACATTAATACACAATTATCATGGCAGTAATTAAGGAGCTATTTCTGAAGATTGCAGCTTCCAATAATATGCTTTTCTTTTTTTTTAAAAAAGCTTTCTTTTTTTTTCTCTCTCTCTCTAGTCACTGCAAAAATTTGTTGGGGGCAGCTGTTGAGAATTTTTTCAGCCAACAGATGTTTCTGATCGTGGAAACACTGAACGGGAATGATCACAAAGTTCCAGTGATTGGACTTGAAGCACACACAAGAGAGAGAATTCTGGCTGCCTTTCAGAAGAAATGATTTAGTTTAAAATGTAGATTCACTAATGTCCATTGCAATATCAGGAAACCCTCATGCATAAGTTAAATGATTTCAGTCTAGCGAACTTGATTAGACATTGAAGGTGTTGGAAGGGAGGTGTGTGGGGGTCCAAGAGTTTGATCACAAATAGATTAATTGGTTTAGAGTTGAGTATGTTTGTTACATTTTACTACCAACAAGGTCGGGTCAGATACAGCAATGAGCTCTCTGAACCCTTCTCCATTAACAATGGCGTGAAGCAAGGCTGTGTTCTTGCACCAACCCTCTTTTCAATCTTCTTCAGCATGATGCTGAACCAAGCCATGAAAGACCCCAACAATGAAGACGCTGTTTACATCCGATACCGCACGGATGGCAGTCTCTTCAATCTGAGGCGCCTGCAAGCTCACACCAAGACACAAGAGAAACTTGTCCGTGAACTACTCCTTGCAGATGATGCCACTTTAGTTGCCCATGCAGAGCCAGCTCTTCAGCGCTTGACGTCCTGCTTTGCGGAAACTGCCAAAATGTTTGGCCTGGAAGTCAGCCTGAAGAAAACTGAGGTCCTCCATCAGCCAGCTCCCCACCATGACTACCAGCCCCCCCACATCTCCATCGGGCACACAAAACTCAAAACGGTCAACCAGTTTACCTATCTCGGCTGCAGCATTTCATCAGATGCAAGGATCGACAATGAGATAGACAACAGACTTGCCAAGGCAAATAGCGCCTTTGGAAGACTACACAAAAGAGTCTGGAAAAACAACCAACTGAAAAACCTCACAAAGATAAGCGTATACAGAGCCGTTGTCATACCCACACTCCTGTTCGGCTCCGAATCATGGGTCCTCTACCGGCACCACCTACGGCTCCTAGAACGCTTCCACCAGCGTTGTCTCCGCTCCATCCTCAACATCCATTGGAGCGCTTACACCCCTAACGTCGAAGTACTCGAGATGGCAGAGGTCGACAGCATCGAGTCCACGCTGCTGAAGATCCAGCTGCGCTGGATGGGTCACGTCTCCAGAATGGAGGACCATCGCCTTCCCAAGATCCTGTTATATGGCGAGCTCTCCACTGGCCACCGTGACAGAGGTGCACCAAAGAAAAGGTACAAGGACTGCCTAAAGAAATCTCTTGGTGCCTGCCACATTGACCACCGCCAGTGGGCTGATAACGCCTCAAACCGTGCATCTTGGCGCCTCACAGTTTGGCGGGCAGCAACCTCCTTTGAAGAAGACCGCAGAGCCCACTTCACTGACAAAAGGCAAAGGAGGAAAAACCCAACACCCAACCCCAACCAACCAATTTTCCCTTGCAACCGCTGCAATCGTGTCTGCCTGTTCCGCATCGGACTTGTCAGCCACAAACGAGCCTGCAGCTGACGTGGACTTTTTACCCCCTCCATAAATCTTCGTCCGCGAAGCCAAGCCAAAGAAGGAAGAAAAGAAAGACTAGCTTTGGATAAACAAATTACCAGTAAAGGTGAGTCAAGATGTAAGAAATGGAAAAAAATTGAATGAATTGTTCCACAAATTCAAAAGTAAGAACTAAACTGAAGAATTAAACCTGAATAAAGGGGGTGGCAAAATGTAAATCAGAATTAAAAAGCTTTAGAATAAGGCTCACATTGTGACTGGTCAAGGCTTTACAATTCTACAGAGGATCAAATGAGCAAAAGATAACAGCTTTCATCCTCAGTTGTTTGATTTCTCATTTCTATTGAGTGGCTGAGTGCTTGAGGGGGGTCACTGAGAGAAGGCTGGGTGATATTGTGTAGGAATGAAAAGTAAGGGTTAATTAATGATAAACACTAGATAGTTGTTGGATCATGGGAAATAAAAGGGTATGGTGGTAGAGGATCCAAGAAGAATAGATAAGTTGAAAGATTACTTTTTTTTCCTTCATGATAGCAAAGTCTATGTTTGCTGTATTTTGGTACATGTAACAATAAAACAATTCATTCATTCATTCCTATACATTGCCACCTATGACTACATCTGCCTCACTTTCTATCACTCAAGACTAAATCTAGAGATATAGAACTGTTCTTGTTTGGTTTCTTGGTGTCTGTCAAGGCAGACCCATAACTTTAACTTCAAGATTATTAGGCATCCGTGACACTTCTTCTCCCATGAACCTTTTACCTCCATCCCACCTTACCAAAAAGGGGAGGTAAGGTTAGCAAAGCAGTTAGCGCAACGCTATTACAGAACCAGCATTCAGGACCAGGTTTCAAATCCCACGCTGTCTGTAAGGAGATTGTATGTTCTCCCTATGCCTGCATGGGTTTCCTATGGGGCTCCAGTTTCCTCCCACTGTTTGAAATGTACCAAGAAGGTAGGTCAATGATAGGAAAAAAATGTTGAAACTTAAGGGCACTATGTTTAATGTGACGTGGGAAGATTTAAAAAGGACCCAAGATGCAACTTTTTTCATCACGGTAGGTGATAGAGATATGGAAGGAGTTGCTGAAGGAAACTGCAGAGAAAGGTAAAATTACAATGTTTTTACTGGATACAGGGAGAAAGATAACAGCCAAACAAACTGGATTAGCTCAGGTGATCAACTTGGTTGGCATGAAAAAAGTAGGGTGAAGAATTGGCTTCTCTGCTGCATGGTCTATGACTCTATTTTTTAATATTTTATTTTGATTTTCAAAGACTCACAATATTGAAACAAACAGTATAATCTTTCAACAGTCATACAATATACAGAGTCTGTGTTTATCCTCCTTCCTCACCCCCACCCTACTGAAAAAACAGTCAATTAAATTGGACAGATACAAATTTTGGTGGGGTCATAGACCCTGACGAAAACCTCGGGGGATGGGGGAAGGGGGGGGAAATAACCAGGATGGCTAAATAACAAAGGCTAAAATAAAATTAAAAATTAAAAGGAAAAAAACTTAAAACTAAACTAAAAAAGCACATCACCTGCCCCATGTCCCACTTTCTTAGTCACTTTTGTTCCCCTGCTAGACGGATTACTATCAAACCCCTATTTTGAAGTGGGGGGGTGAGGTGCTAATTAATCTGTTTTCTGTAGTGTGTTGTAAGCGAGTGCAGTGAAGAGACTGAGACAATAGGCTGTGAAGTCCGGTATCACAACTGCTTTAATTTGAATCTTGCGCTGTAGACTTTAAGCCTTATTCCATTTCAGCCACAACGTCCCAACACTTAAGGCTTGATGATGCAAGCGCGTACGCAACCTTCTGGTTTAGACCAGAAGAGACGGGCCCGTGACACCATCTTTGCCGCGGCTGCCCCACTGACAAAGTTGGCAAGTGGGGCCGGTTCGCCACTACAAGTATGTGTGTCGCCACAGTGCCAATATATTTCAAGTAAGGTTGCCACACTCTTAACAAATGTGTTGTGTTTCTTCTTTCGATTGTATGTGATTTTCTCCAGGGGAATGCAACTCTGCATTTCCATATTCCATCGTGTGGTATTTAGTTGAGAGTTAGACTTCCACATAATCTCTATACAATTCCTGGCTACCAACCGAGCAACCTTCACAAACTGAATTTGGTATTTGAATAGTCTAAAACTCGAGTTCCCAATATCTCCCAGAAGGGAAAACTCCAGATCCTGTGGAAAATCCAATTTTGTATTTTTTTTCAGAATGTCCCCCAGGTCTTCCCATAGGGATCTCACCCTTGTACATATCCAGGTGGAGTGGACAAAAGTTCCAACCTCCACATCACAACTAAAGGACATTTCTGAAATGTCTAGCTTAGATTGTGTAATTTTTGTGGTGTGAGGTACAGCTGGTGTAAGAAATTGTATTGCAACCTGTTTCTGGCGTTGATGACCCCCCGTTGCACTGTCCAGAAACAGGTCTTGCCACCACTCTTCATTGATTGTTGTATCCAAGTCCAAATCCCATCTCTCTTTTGACCTGTGTAGCCTAGCTTCAGGCCCTCACTTTGGAATAGGTAATAGAAACATAGAAAATAGGTGTAGGATAGGCCATTTGGCCCTTCAAGCCTACACCACCATTCATTTTGATCATGACTAATCATCTACTCAGTACCCAGTACCTGCCTTCTCCTCATACTCCCTAATCCACTTAGCCACAAGGGTCAAATCTAACTCCCTCTTAAATATAAATAAGGAACTGGCTTCAACTATTTCCTTTGGCAAAGAATTACACAGATTCACCACTCTCTGAGAGAATTTTTTTTCTCTTCTCAGTCCTAAAAGACTTCCCCCTTATCCTTAAAGTGTGACCCCTGGTTCTGGTTTTCCCCAACATCAGGAACAACCTTCTTGCATCTACCCTGTCCAATCCCTTAAGAATTTTATATGTTTCTATAGGATTCCCCCTCAATTTTCTAATTCCAGCGAGTATAAGCCTAGTCGATCCATCCTTTCTTCATATGTAATATATCTTAGAAATAAATTTACACACATTACCTTTTCTAATTAGAATATCCATGTCACTACATTCAGGAAAGCTATGACTCTAATATCATTAGGATGATTCAGGAAAAAATGACAAAGATGAATGAGATTCAAAAAATATATATTTAAATTTGGACATCGAGTATAGTAACAGGCCATTTTGGCCTACAAGCCCGTGTCAGCCAATTATACCCAATTGACCTACCTTCTTGGTACATTTCGAACAGTGGGAGGAAACTGGAGCCCCATAGAAAACCCATGCAGACGTAGGGAGAACATACAATCTCCTTACAGACAGCATGGGATTTGAAACCTGGTCCTGAATGCTGGTTCTGTAATAGCGTTGCGCTAACTGCTTTGCTAACCTTACCTCCCCTTTTTGGTAAGGTGGGATGGAGGTAAAAGGTTCATGGGAGAAGAAGTGTCACGGATGCCTAATAATCTTGAAGTTAAAGTTATGGGTCTGCCTTGACAGACACCAAGAAACCAAACAAGAACAGTTCTATATCTCTAGATTTAGTCTTGAGTGATAGAAAGTGAGGCAGATGTAGTCATAGGTGGCAATGTATAGGAATGAATGAATGAATTGTTTTATTGTTACATGTACCAAAATACAGCAAGAGGCTTTGTTTTGCATGCTATCCAGGAAATCCAATCCATACAGCAGAGAGGAGAGTGCAATTATAACAAAAACATAAATGAAAAGACAAATACAGTAAAAGTCCAAAAATCTGATGCCAGAAATCCAGACTCTCAAACTTTTTAAATGTAGCAGCTTTTGTGAGCCTATGTAGGTGCCACAGATGCACAGATGCTTAAATCTTACATTAGTATATTGTATTTTTTTGTCAATTGTTGACATTATTTTTATTTTCTAATGAATAAACTATCAAAATTTACCTGTTCATCTCTTCTTTATTCTGCCTTAAATTTGAATTTTAAAAGTATTGCCTGAGAATTGGTAAAATCCAGACCAACCCAATCCCCAAGCTATCCTGATTTTAGGACTTTTACTATAGATAAGACAACAGTGAAGGGAGTGGAAAAACTGCAGGGTATAGAGAAAAAGACACATTTGAAGTTCAGTTATAAAAGGCAGTGCAAGGATATCCTCTTTTACCAGTGAGAACTCAATTTAAGAGAATGATAACAGCAGGAAAGCCACTGTCCTTTAATCTGGAGTTGTGTGTCTTCCAGCACATATATTTTTCCACTGGATGGAAGGGGTGGAGAAGAATATATGATGAGATGGGATGAACCCATTAATATTTTAACAACTCTTCTGTGACAGCAGAAAGTATCAGAATCAGCTTTATTATCATACATATGTCACAAATTTTGTTGTTTTGTGGCTGCAGTATTGTTGAAAAATTGCTGTAAGTTAATTCTATAAATACACTATCTAAAAATGAATAAATTAGTGCAGAAAGAAGAGAAAAGTAAGGTAGTGTCTGTGGTTCAGAGATCTAATGGTGGAGGGGAAGAAGGTGTTTTTGTACTGTTGAGTGTTTGTCTTCAGGCTCTTGTACCTCCTTGCTGATAGTAGCAGTGAGAAAAGGACATGGCCTGGGTGGTGATGAAGATGGAGGTGGCTTACTTGAGACACTGCTTTTTATAGATATCTTTCACAGAGTGAAGACTAATGCCCTTGATGATGCTGACCGAGTTCACAAGCCTCTAGCCTTTTTCTGTCCCGTGCATTGGCACCTCCATACCAGAGAGTGAGGTAACCAGCCTGAATGCTCTCTATGGTACACCTGTAGAGTCTTTAATGAAATACCAATCTCCTCAAGCTCCTATAATGAAATATGGCTGCTCGTGAGTAATCTTTATGATTGCATCAACATGATGGCCCCAGGATAGACCTTCAGAAAAATTGTCACCTAGGAATTTGAAGTTCTTTACCTACTCCACTGCAGATCCCCCTCCCCCCTCCCCAATGATGTACGTATAGATTTGATGATGGCCTGAGCTGTGTTTACCACTTGCAGTCTTGGGCAGACTAGTTCCTGTGCACTGACCTGTGATGCATCCCGACAGGGATCTTTCTCTAATGCATGTGTAAAAGAATCTTGGTAAGAGAGCTTGGGGACATGCTAAATGTTCTTAGACTTCTAAGAAAGTAAAGTCTCCAGTGTGCATTCTTAGTTGGTTATAACCATCATGGTTAGACCGGGATAGGTTTTTGGTGATATGTACTCCTGAGAACTTGGAGCTCTCCACCATCTTCACTTTAGCACCACTGATATATGCAGGAATGTGTGCTCCTCTCTGCTTCCTGAAATCAGGGACAAGTTCCTCCATTTTGCTGACTTTGAGGGAGAGGTTGCTGTCCTAAAACTTGTCCATCAGACTCTCTATCTCCTACCTGTACTCTTGTTTCATCATTGATTGAAATGATGGTGTCATCAGCTCCAAATTTATAGATTGTATTTTGCTAACTGCCTGTTTAACTCGGAAGATGGGATGAGTTTAGCATTGGTAGAACCAAAGCTACTTCCTCCAAAATAATCCTGAAAATTGATGCCCCACAAAGCTGAGTACACATCCCCTTACTACCCAAAAACGCATTACTATGTGGCCAAACACTGTTCCAACTCCAACTTCCGAGTTAAATAGGCAGTTAGCAAAATTAAGCCATAGAGATCAGGGAGGAGAAGATCAGAAATAAAGCTGTGTATCTTCAGGGAGGGAGAGCAAAGATCTGATGAAGCTTGGCCGAAGTTGACTTCTGGCTGAACCACTGATACCACTGGAAGAAACATCAGAGAGGATGTTCTGTAGTCCAAAGAATGCAGAACCTGTTTGCAGATGGTGCAAATGATGACCTTTTGTTGGATAATCTAAACAAATTCCTCAAAATCCTATTGTACCTTGCATTTATAGGCTAAAATTAGCAAAGGAAAAAAAAACTACTATCACCATCTGCAGGTGAATTTTAAAGATTCCCGCCACACTGATACATGTTGTTTGAACCTCTATATTATAGAGTCTATAATAGCCATCCTTTTCTTTTTGTTTTTAAAAATAGTTTTCTTGATTTTAATGAATAACATACAAACAAAGAGGGTACAATTCAATAAGACAGTATGGACAGTTACATTAATTAAATAAGATTTTGTATATCACTAATATACATTCTAAATCATATTCATAATTCATATTCTAAATAGTATATATCTTTATTGGGGGATAAAATGTGATAATTTTTTTAAAAAAGGAAAAAGAGTAATGGAGGAGAAAAACCCAAACCCCTTACCTAACTGCATTGCCTCATGCTCAATATGACTCACATTATAAAAGAAAAACTAAGGCTAAAAAGATTTATATAAGGAACGTGCAACAGACACAGCTGTTGTTTGAACCTCTATAATATCCATCCATCCTTTTCAATGAGCTTCTTAAGAAAGTTCATAATTCTGCCATAAAACTTTCAAGACCCCTTCAAAAGATACAAGGAAGTCAAACGTGAAGAATGTCGAGGCATCGATAGGGTTGCCACATTTCATTCCAGCACCAAACGCCTACATTTTGTGCCATTTCTCCAGGAACTGAGCAGTTCCTCTGGAAAATTTATGATAAATGAGTTGGAACTCTCCCATGAAAATTCATCCCTGGAGTCTGCAGACTGATGGTGGATTTGCTTTTGTGATACTGAAGTTGAGTAATATTTGAAGTTGAACATTTGAATTTGAGTCCAAAGAAGTTTAGAAACAGATCCTGGAAGGGGCTCAGAATTGAGAAAAATAGTCAGTCCCTGTCTCATGACAGGTCCCTTTACTTTGAAACTTGATAAAATCTTGATAAAGGGTTCCAATCTGAAATGTTGTTTGTCTATTTCTCTGTGCTTGCTCAGGATTCCAGCATCATCAGTCCTTGTGCTTCTCCACTATTTGACTATTCAGGATTCCCAATGTCTCAGCATATGGGTCACCAGATAATGTTTGCTGTGTTGTCTTTCTGGAGCCCTGGATCTTGCACTCTCTCTCCACTTATCATAGATCTGATTCCCACGCTTACTTTAAACTTGCCTGGTTCACCACAAAGCTTATTATAATCCTGTAGCTGGCTGCTACAAGCTATGGCTCTGCAGAGCCTATAGCACAGGAGAAGTTATAGTTGCATGCAGGTTAGCTCAGAAAGAACAGGCTGTTCCCGGAAAGAATGACACGAACCCAGTTGAGTGTCATTAACACTCATTGAGCTCACAGCCTTGCTTTTATTCTCAAGTTGAGGGGTGTGGTCAAAACCCTCTCAGCACTGATTGGTGTGTTTGTGATCCGCTGTCCCTGATAGGCCAGTAAAGCTCTTTTGGTTGTGGCCAATTGGAGGGCAGCACTGTGGGCCTTGTGCAGCCTGCTGGATCGTCGTGTTCATCCTTCATTTTGTGAAGCCCGGTGGGGGAGCTGCGAAGGGCCACCACAATCCTGAATAATATCCATAAATAAAATAATGGATTAAAAGTGAGTTGGTACAGAAATAGGAATAGCATTCACAATAGCCTGGAAAACCCTGAGCATTATCAAAGTTTCATTGTACAAGGCACTACCAAACAAGTGGCACACAGATGCTGGAAAACTGAAGCAACACACAAAGAAAGAGCTAGCAGAACTTGGTAGGCCAAAGAGCAACCATGGAAGGCAACATGTTTCTGGCTGAAAACCCTTCATCATGAATTATTTATTTGGGCATCTGCCTGGTTCTTCTGACTGAGACAAGTTTATGTTTACTGTCATGTGTACAAGATGCAGTGATAGTTTGTTTAGCAAGGGGGCCAGAAATACAACAAGTAAGGTGCATGATAGAAGTACAGTAACATTAAGTGGTTTGGACAAAGGAAGCATATATAACCATTTAACCATATAAACATTTACGGAGCGGAAACAGGCCATGTTGGCCTTTCGTATCCGCACCGGTTCACTGATTTTGTGTGCCCTCTTCAGGCGTTGGTCCTGGTAGATCTTCATTGGTCCATCTTCAAAGAATTCCAATAGATTAATGAAACATGATTTCCCCTCCATAAATCTACACTCAATTCTATTATTCTTCTGTAGGTGGTCGGTTTATCACATCCTTCATCATAAATTAATTCTACTAATTTGAGATTCATTCAGATTTATTGTTAGAGTACATAGAGCACCATCCAGAACATTTGGGACAAAGGCACTTTTTTCTTTTATTTGTCCCTGTTCTCCACAGTTTTAAGTTTGTAATTAAGCAATTCACATGTTATTAAAGTGCACATTCCAGATTCTATTCAAGATTATTTGTATTCATTTTGGTTTGACCATGAAAAAATTACAACACTTTTTGTACATAATCCCCTCATTTCAGGGCACCATAATGTTTGGGACATTTGGCTTCATGGGTGTTTGTATGTACTCAGGTATGTTTAATTGCTTCATGGGTTCAGGTATATGAGAGCTAGGCTTCCTTCTAAGCTTTCAAATATCTTTGGAGTCTGTGGTTGTCATTTTTCAACATGAGGACCTGAGTTGCACCAATGAAAGTCAAAGAAGCCATTATGAGGCTGGAAAACAAGAATAAAACAATAAGAGACATCATCCAAACCCAAGGATCACCAAAAGCAACAGTTTGGAACATAATTAAGAAGAAAGAACGTACTGATGAGATCAGTAATCTCAAAGGGATTGGTATTCCAAGGAAGACCCCCACAGCTGATAAAAGACACATTCTCATCATAGGGAAGAAAAATCCCCCAAAATATGTTCAACAGATCAGAAACTCTTCAGGAGGTAGGTTGTAGTTGTGTCAATGACTACTGTCCACAGAAGACTTCATGAAAATAAATACACTGAAAGATGCAAACAACAGAAAGGATGGCCAGGTTACAGTTTGCCAAGAAGTATATAAAAGAACTTGCAGAATTCTGGAAAAGGTCTTGTGGATATATGGATATAAGATTAACCTGTATCTGAATGATGGCAAGAGCAAAGTGTGGAGGCAATAAAGGAACTGTCCAAGGTCCAAAGCATACAACACTTTTGTATTTTGCAGTGTAACCTCTGAATTTCTCCTTAAATGAGTCCCTGATTGTTGTTGAGGAGTCTGATGGTGGAGGGGTAACAGCTGATCCTGAACTTGGTGGTGTGAATCTTGTGGCATCTACACCTCTTTCCTGATGGCAGCAGTGAGATAAGAGCGTGTGCTGGGTGATGTGGATCCTTGATGATTGCTGCTGCTCTCCAATGTCAGTGTTCCCTGTTGATGTTCTTGATTTTAGGGAGGGTTTTGACTGTGATGTCCTGGACTGTGTCCACTACCTTTTGGAGGGCTTTATGCTCAGGGGTATTGGTGTCCCCATACCAGGCAGTGATGGAGCTAGTCAGCACATTTTCCACCACACCTCTGTAGAAATTTTCTTGGGTTTCTGGTGTCATACCAAATGTCTGCAAACTCCTGCAGAAATAAAGGTGCTGACATGCTTTCTTCATGATACCATTAGTGTGTTGTCTGGAAAGATCATCCAAGATAGTGACTCCCAAGAACTTGTATTTACTCACTCTCTCCACCTCTAATCCCTTAATGATCACTTCTGATTTTCCCTTCCTGAAGTTAACAATCATTTCCTTAGTTTGGTGACATTGTATATTGTTGTTGGTGCACCATTCATCGCCTTTTTTATGCAACTCACTGCCGTGGTATTGTTGGAAAATTTGTAGATGGTGTTATTGTCGTACCGAGCCACACAGACGAGGGTATAAAGTGAGTAGAGCAGGGGGGGCTCAGAACACAGCCCCATGGTGCTCCAGTACTTGTGTAGGTTGTGGAGGAGATGTTCTTACCAATCCTCACTGATTCCTCACTGGAGGTGAGGAAATCCATAATCTAATTAGAGAGTGGAGTGTTGAGTCCCAAGTCTTGGAGTTTGTTGATCAGTTTTGAGGTGATGATGGTGAGGTTGATGGTCTTAAATGCTGAATTGCAGTTGATAACAAGCATCCTGATGATTGCAAAGTATCTTTGTTGTCCAGGTGTTCCAGGGTTCTGTGTAGAGCCAGTGAGGTGGCAGGCATCATACCAGTTGCTACGATAGGTGAACTGGAATGTATCCATGTCACTGCTCAGGCAGGAGCTGATCTGCTTCAACACCAGCCTTTCAAAACACTTCATCACTGTTGATGTAAGTGGTACTGGTCAATAGTCATTAAGGTAGGTTACTACACTCTTCTTGAGCTCCAGTATGAATGAGGCCTGTTTGAAACAGGTGGGAACCACACCCTGTCAGAGTGAGATGTTGAAGATATCTGTGAATACATTAGCAAGTAAGTCAGCACAGATTAAAAAACTTGGCCGAGTACCCTATCCTGTTCACGGCTCTGATAATGGTGGGAAACAACCTGTCCTTGAATTTGTATGATCCCATACTTGTAAACCATCTTCATGACAGGAGATCAGCGAGGGGATTGTTGGACGAATCTTTAAATATGCTGGCTGCTTTTCCAAGGAAGAAGGAGTTATAGATGGAATTGATGGAGGATATCTGTGATGGCATTAGAAGGGTTCATGACCCTCTGCAGTTTCTTGCAGTCCTGGGTGGAGAGGTTCCCATACCACACAGAGTTGCACTCTGACAGGATGCTCTCAATGATGCACCTGTAGAAGTATTTGAGGGATTTATTCCATTTTCTGAGAAAGTAACTGATGTACTTTTTTGATCATTGCATCTCTGTAAGTGGAACAGAAGTCACTGCAGGTGTGTACACTGAGGAACTTAAAGCTTTCTCCTCTCTCCACTTCATCAACACTCATGTGGATAAGAAGTGAGCTCTGCTCCTTTTCCGGAAGTCAATGCTAAACAGAAAGTTCCATCTTAGTTGCTTTAGGATATTCTTTGGTTCATTTTCCTTGATGCCCCTCAAAACCTTTGAGGATTTAGAACAGGGAATCTTCATTTCAGATTTGAAACTGCTCCTTTGCACTTCTCCAGAGAAATAAATCATTATCTGGGATCTAACAGAAAACAAAATTGCTGCTCACTTCCACAAAGCCAGTTGTCCTCAACAATCACAGGTTTGCTCATGATGTGCAAAAGGCTCCAAGCCAAAAAGGTCAGCTGAAAGGACAGGAAGATTGCCCATTGATTCTGGACATCTTTCCAATCCTTTCTTCTTCAAACAAAATCTGAAACAGGCTGGATAGATGTTAATTGTCTGAATTTCAGGACTCACTTGATTCACATATGCAGGGGAACCAGCCCAATGCATAACACAGACGGTGAACCTAACAGGCTGCACAAATCATGTTAATCTTGGAAAGCATAAATTTCCATCTGCTGTTTGAATGCACCTGCTAATGTCACACTGGAATATTTTCACTTGTTAACAAAGTGTATAAGACTACCACACACTTCATTTGAACTGAGTGTCAGACTGAAGGGGACTGTCTTCCACAATATATCTGATTTTAGAAATTCAGTACGCATCTTAGGATTCAATGAACTTGGAAGGATTAGAGTAGTCAGAGAAGCCAACTTTAGGGCCACTGCCAGTCCATGGGCTGTTCTGATGATGGGCCTGACAGTAGTACAATAACATGCAGCTGAGACAAAGTGACCCATGGAGTCCTCAATGACTCTGCACCCAATGAAGACCCATGGCATGAGTTCAAACATGGACAAAGTAAATTCTGAATACCATCTCACCTTCACTCAGCTGATGAATAAGTGTTCTTTCATAGAATATAAAACAATACAGCACAGTGCAGGCCCTTCTGCCCTTGATGTTGTGCCGACCCATATATTCCTTCCTAAAAAAATGTACTAAACCCTTCCTACCCCATAACCCTCCATTTTTCTTCCATCCATGTGTCTAAGTGTCTCTTAAATGTCCCCTGTATTTCAGCTTCCACCACCAATCCCAGCAAGGCATTCCAGGCATCCACAACTTTGTGTAATTAAAAACTTACCCCTGATGTCTCCCCTAAACTTTCCTCCCTTAACTTTGTACTCTGGTGTGGCTGATCCTGCCTGGGAAACAGGCGCTGGCTGCCCACCCTATCTATGCCTCCTATAATCTTTATCAATTCTTTTCTCATTCTTCTTCGCTCCAAAGTGAAAAGTCACAGCTCTTATTTCCCAATCGAGGCAACATCCTGGTATATCTCCTCTGCACTCTCTTCCACATCCTTCCTATAATGAGGTGACCAGGACTGAACATAGCTCTCTAAGTGCGGTCTTACCAAAAATTTGTAGAGTGAGCATCACTGGTAATCACATTTTGTTTGGACTGGATGGGCCATTCAGACTGATAGATGGTGATCTAACAGTGACTACATCCCCAATACAGTCTTTATTCTCACTAATTAAAAAACTTGCACAAGACAACCTAACACTTTGTCTCCTTTACAAGTCACTACATGCAATATCCTGAAATAGCACTTGGAAAATAACAGGCCACAATCAGAGGAAAACTTATCAACTAACAGGCCACTATCAAACATTTCAAGAGAAAAACTTATCAATCAATGAACCGGATACTGGTTTTTTTAATCTGTGATTAAAAAGATCAAGTAAGTTTTCAAGAAGTATCAGTAAACTAAGATCGATTTGGATGGATTAGATTGTTTTGATGCTGTTTTGTCAGATTGTACATGTAGAATCAGATGTCAATAAACAAACTTATTAGTTGAGCAATATATTCAGGTTTCCATGGAAAGTTACTTGTAATCAATTCTGAGATGGAAAATTTATCAGATGTAAATACTGAATGTTCACATGGAGTTGCTGAGGTTGATATTGTTGTTATCAGTGGTGAAGTTCAGGCCCTTTCAAAGTTATTTTTCAATATTCCTGGCTTGGTTTCTTGGCCTAAATACTGGACAAACCGCAACAAATGATAGTAGAAATAACCTAGCAAGGATATACATCTTTAGGCCTTTTTATGGTGCAACACAGAAGATGTTGTTCAAACGTGGCAATCAAGCGGGCAGCCCGAGGTGTCAGTAACCTGTTCCCATAGGCCGCCGCAAAATGGGCTCAGCTAGTCAATCGCCAGTGAAGGATTACAAAAGGGCCAATCAGCGCCCTGAGTGGCACAAACCACACCCGTCAATGACACTGCAGCAAAGTGGGACGATCCAGTCAATCACCGACGGCGGGTCATGAAGACACCAATCAGAGCCTGAAAGAACACTGGCCACACCCATTGGTGACATGGCAACCAGGGTCAGCCTGACTATATAAAAGAGAGCAGACAGTTCATTAAATCAGTGTCGACTGCACTCCTTGTGTGTGTCTTATTTCCTGTGCTACAACCTCGAGACACGCCACAAATTTACCTTTATATGGAGAAGGCCTATGTCGGATCCAGCATTACCTCCATAGATCAGCATCGGGAGCCATCTTCTGGATCTGAGGGAGGCGGGGCAGGTGGTGCAGTAGTGCTACCCATCACAGTGACATCATCCATATGACCCGGCAAGTGAAAAATTAATATAGACATTCCCTCCCACCCAAAAGAACAGAAAACTTTAGCCATCACTAATATGAACAGAGTAATGATGAGATTGATGTGAGTAATAAATATCTGAACACACTGAGCGCTTTAAAATTCACGCTCCTGGGTTGCGGGCTGATGACATCATTGCAACATCATCAGCCCACCTCTTTGCAGCTGCTTTCAGTGGCATTGCCTTTATGGAGGAGGTGCTCCAGCTTTGAGTGTATCCCCCCAGAGGGATCGGAGTTCGCCTGCTGAATCCGCCCTCCGAGCTTTTATGAAGGTAAGAGAAGTGATGTAAAGATGGAGAAAATATGCCTTTACATTCAATTTTTTTTCCATATCTTTATCCTTTGGGCTTAAGAGAGTCTTTCACACCATAGAAGCCATAAATGTGAGGAACTGGCTCAAAAATCAGTCAGCATCATAAAGGATCCCCTGGTCACAACCTCTTCTCGGTTCTACCTTCAGGTAGAAGGTGCAGAAGATAAAATCAAGCAACTCTATGTTTAAGAGCAGTTTCCCCCCCCCAGCAGCTATCAGGCTTTTGAACCTCATACTAACTTAACCCGGCGTAAACTACACTGAGACCATCAAAAGATCTTTCTGCACTATTGAAACTCTACTTTTTATTTGCTCTTACTGCAACTGTGAACATTTCTTTATCTATCTTTTGTATTTATTATCTATTTTTCTGTCTCAAGGCATTTTGTGGTAATTTTAATTTACACTATTGTTACTGGTGTGACTGCAGCAAGTGAGAATTTTGGTGCATCTGGACATTGTACATGTGTTTATGACAATTAATTCCCATCCACATAGTGTTAGGTCTGCTTTGTTCATGAATGAGTGAGACAAACACCAGGCTGAGTCGAAATCAGGGTTCTTTGTTCTTTATTACCGGATTGTAACACTTGCGACCAACCAGGTTAGTCGGAGAATGCATTCTGCCGTTATCAGCAAAATGGTGATTTTTTATACCCTTGGATACATGCTTAGAACATCATCATATCATTACTTGTCCAATGACTAAAACTGTTGCTATCCTTTCCCTGCTAGCTTCCTGCCTCTCAATCCATCAATGTCTCTCTTAAACTGTTGCTATCCTTTCCCTGCTAGCTTCCTGCCTCTCAATCCATCAATGTCTCTCTTATCTTGTAAGTACAAGGATGCATTCTGTTACTCCTTAGTACTGGGTGACTCCTTCTCCGGTCCCATCTCATGATGTTTTACCTAACAGGAGTACAAGGACACCTCCCCTTCTTGTTACTGCCCTGTACAGGGTAACTCCCTACACATTCCCATCTCATGATGTTTTACCTTACAATAGTCATTCTCAACATGTTGCCTGAAGCATATAATAATCAACTGCTCATGACATTCTCTTTTACAGTTTCCATTTCTGCACATCAGATTATGGAGTTCGCTCACATGGCTAATTTACCATTATGTGGAACTGGCTCAGGTGTTGGGGTAAATTAAATAGCTTACACCTATACACTTGTAACTCAGTATCCGACTGAATCTAAACCTATTATTTTGCCTGTTCCCTATGTTCAGTAATCTTATCTTGCACAATCTCAATGTTTTATATCAATCTAATCTCTTGACTGGCACCTATAACCTGTAATATTGCAAATTGTCAAATTCTAATCTCTCATTCCGACATCATATAGTAATCTGTGTAGTCTAATCCTACTCTCTTGTTTCCCTTCATTCTCTGAAATATTAGGAATCTTCCAACTGAATATTAATTTAAAGGTCTCCTTTTCACACAAGATCACACTGACTGTGAAGAAATCTTCCTCTGGTCTGCTTTTTAATTCCATCCATATTTACTCTTATTTGCAACCTTTTAGATCAAACCCATGGAGTTAAGGAACCTACTGGCATAATTTTGGGATGTAGGAGGAAACTGGAACATCCAGAGGAAACTTGTGTTGTCACAGGGTGCATCTGCAAACCCCAGACACAGCACCAGAGGTCAGAGTTGAACAGGGATGTCAAGTCACTGGAGCTGTGAGACAGCATCTCAGCTATTTGCAACACTGGGCCACTGACCATTTCACACTTAGACAAAGTTTTATCCACAGCCTCCAATGGTTTGAGGTTCAGTATTTCATGAAATACTCTTAATGGGATCCGGTGCTTTTTGTAGGTTCTCCCCATACCTGCATGGGTTTTCTCTTGGTGTTCACATTTCCTCCCACATTCCAAAAATGAACGAGGTTGGTAGGTTAATTGGACAATGGGTGTATTTGGGCAGCATGGACTCATGGGCCAGACAGGTCTGTTACTGTGCTGTATTTTTAAATTAAAAAAAATTAAAATATTTTTATGTGAAGGGGAAGCACGTTTACATTTTCATTTTAGATTCAGCTCAATAGTGAGTGAATGTAAACTGGTACTGGGGTTAACATTGTAATGTGATGGTTATCTAGATAGACTCAGAACTGCTTAGAGACTGGAGTGGACACTGCACACTTGTTATGCAGTTATCAAGATCATAATGATTTGAGTATTTGCCGGAATTCCCACCACCCTGTGGCATGTGATTCACAAGATGGAAATAGAATTTCAGACTCATAGATTTTTTTAAAATCAATTGCTTTTGAAATATAGAAAGAAGGTCCATTCAGTATGTCAGGCAGTATCTCCGGTGAGAGGAACATAGTTACTGTTTCAGTTTGATGACCTGCTGTCAGAACAGAGATTAGAAATGTTTTGCCTGTTACTCTCACCACAGGACCTGCTTTTTGCTTTGCAAAGGCAGAAGGAACTTGCTTTTATCTGATAAAGAATGTCTTGATGTGTAATTTTTGTTACAATGCAGGAACCACAGCAAGATTAGTCATGAAATAAACGAGTTGATACATCTGCTCTAGGTATTAATTAAAGAATAAATATTGGACAAGGCATTGACAGATCTCCCTTACTGTTCTTCATATTGTCTCATGGGATCATAATGATTTGGGGAGACCATTTGCAGCCTCATCAAAAAGATGACACCTTTAACAGTGGTACCTGAAGTGTCTGATCCAAAACATTAACCCTGTTAGGTTCTTCCTAACCTACCAGCTTTTTCCAGCGAGTTTTGCTTTTATTTCAGATTTCCAGGATCAGAAGCATTTTGCTTTTTGAAACTAGTTTAGGTTTCTCAAGTGGTATCTAAAACCACATTTGATTCAAGGAGCTAGAAAACAGCCCACAGAACCACACATTTATTGTCCTCTCTTTGTATAGAAGCTTCATTTCTGCCACATGAACTGTTGGATTGAATGGTCTGTTTCAGAACTGAAAATATGATATAATGGCCCAGGTAAACTCTGACTGATCAATTACTGAAGTATTAGGGAAGAAATTGATTTTGCGGAAGGAATACAAACAACTTAAGTTCCTTACACCTGCATCGCAAATCTAGTGATAGCTACTTTTCATACAGTACCCTATACCACCTTGGACCAGCTTATTTGCACCTCTTCAAGGCACAATGTGTTCTTGTCACAGTTGTAGTTCTTAACTGAATGCTTTTAAATATTAGTTTGTCTTAGTGTCATCAAGTCAGAATGGCATTGAATTCTGATCCCAACACAACAAATGATCCATTAGCCCAATGCAACTGAGGTCCTTTTGGATAGGAATTTGCTTGAACTCTGGTCTACTTTAAAAGGTAGAATTAGGTATTAAAAGTCCACTTATACACTGTAAGATAGTAGCCTGAAGTAGCCCATATGAGACAAAATTCTTAAGGAATTTGACAGGCTAGATGCAGGAAGATTGTTCCCAATGTTGAGCAAGTCTAGAACCAGGGGTCACAGTTTAAGGATAAAGGGGAAGTCCTTTAGGACTGAGATGAGGAATTTTTTCACTCAGAGGGTGGTGAATTTATGGAATTCTCTGCCACAGGAAGTGAATGAGGCTGGTTCCATAGCTATATTTAAGAGAGAGTTAGATTTAGTACTTGTGACTAGGGGGATCAGAGGGTATGGAGGGAGAGCTGGAACAGGGTACTGAGTGGATGATCAAAATGAATGGTGGTGTAGGCTTGAAGGGCCAAATGGCCTACTCCTACACCTATTTTCTATGTTTCTATATTAGTCAACCACTTCTCAACTAAATCTGTTGGGCAAGCTTTCATAATTGGACATCATTCATGGTCATTTAGGGTGGGGCCTCAGCACGTTTACAGGGTGGGGGGGAAACAGATTGAAATTATAAAATATTTTTAATGTTTATTATGCAGTCGGTAGAAAAGCACGAAATAAACCAACTAAACTTGGCTGCTTCAGAGGGAAAGGGTTATATAAATGTTTAGCAGAGTCCTAAGGGGGTCATAGCCAAAAAGAAAGAGTTGAGAATGATTGGTTTCAGCCAATACCAACTCATCTGACATGGCATGTGATCTCAACAGTTCACTGGAAGAGAAAATAAGAGGTGATTTTATTCCATTGGATGACACAGTAGACGCAAGGATAATTTAAATTGAGAAAGAGGGAACAACATAAGAATTATAGCTGTTAGCCCAATGCTATTACAGTGCCAGTGACCTGGGTTCAAATCCAGCACTGTCTCACATTCTCTTTGTGAACTGCCTGGGTTTTCTCCAGGTACTTCAGCTTCCTCCCACCTTCCACAATGTACGGGGTTGGTGAGTTAATTAGACAGGGAGGATTTCATGGGCCAGAAGGTATTGTGAGATATTGTTAAAATTAAAAACTAATTGTCATGCTCTATAAGATTGTAGTCACCTAAAAATGGAACAGAGATCATTTTTCCCTCTGCTATTCTCCCTTTTCCTATGATATTTTCTCAGGCTTTCTCTCTTCACTAGTGCAGCCTGACTGCTGATCATGTTCCACAGTGATGCATTTTGCAATGGTTTATCGTTCTTTGTTTATATTCTCACTCTCCTTCTGCCCTCATTTCATAACTTTTATTAACTTTCTTCCCTTCTTGCTGCCCCTTCCAGTGGAGGACGCCAACAATCTCTCCCTCCTCACCCCATTAGAGATCTCTCTTTGCAAAGCAAAAAAAAAAAATCTGCTGGCGGGGGTAAAAAATGGTTGCTGTTTCAGGTCAGGACTCTTCTTCATGACTGCCTGGATGATTGGTTCTGATCCACAATGTTGACCATTCTTTTTATCCCACTGATGCTGCTCGACCCGCTGAGTTCCTCCAGCAGATTGATTTTTACTCCAAATTCCAGCATCTACCATCTGTTGTGTCTCCTGCGATCTCCCTTTGCTCTATCCACCCCTCATCCATCTCCTATTGGAACTTAAAAGATCCTTGTTTGCTCTCTTTTCAAGTTCTGATGAAAAATCCTTCACATGAAACGACAACTCTTTCTTTCTCTGGCATTTCCTGTTTTTATTGATTTCCAGCATCTGCAATTCTTTAGATTTTCAGTTTCTCCTTTCACAGCTTATTCCTCTAATGTTATCCTGCAAAACTGAGGAAAGCAAAGGGTTAAATGGCCACCATTGACATTACAGTTGGTGTTAGTGAAGAGGTAATTTCTGGTTTTCCACTAATGGTACAAGATTTTTTAGCAGCACAGCTTTTGTATTATCTCGATATCATTAATCACAAGAAGCTAGGTTCAGTCTCCTCTCTATTTTCTGCATAATGGTGTATGTAAAGCTGTCTGTATGAGGGACATATTGTCTTCAGTTTGTTGACACTGTTTTGATTTATCCCCTTGTTTTTGGAAGTGGAGCTGTCAGTCGATGACAGAGGGTGCTGTTTTCTTAATAAACTGAGGAATTAATATCCCACTTTGCCCACCCCCACTCCCTCAGACTTTCCTGGTCACTCCTAAATCTATCACAAGTTGATAGTTGTCAAACTCTCAAGTAGTTTGGTTGATCCAGTCCACATTTAAGGCTTTAGTGAAGGCTGTGTCAGCCCATGGAATCTTGCCCATGGAGTGTGCCAATAAACTTCAGCCTCAGTCCATGCCAATGTTCTGCAGATGGGCAAGAGGATCAAACAAATGGCAAAACATTTTCTGGTGAGGGGATAGGAAGCTAGTGTTTTTCCTTTCCCACCATTTGCTTCTATCCCACACTCCAACCACTGTGAATGCACACAGTAGCAATGCAGGAAGTAAAGCATTACCCAAGGGTTATCGTGAATGGTGATCATCATTCAAATAAAGAAAAACTTTCAGCACTTTCAAGAGCCTCTGAATCAAACAAATAGTTTTGGAAACCAATAAAAGTTAGGGGCAGACAGCCAGCAGGATGGAGAAGTCACCACCACTGCTCCTTCTCCAGCCTCCAAGTCCTAAATGGAAACCTGTAATGGAATACCATCTGTCATCCTGTATTTAAATAAGTACTCGTGCTTAAAAATTGGATGGCACCTCTAAAACACTTTAGTCAGCGAGTTTCAAATGGGACAATTAATGTCTTGTTCAAAAAACAAACTGCTGAAGGAACTCAATAGGTCAATCAGCATGAGAAGGAGGCAAAAGAATGGTCAATGTTTCAGGATGAGACCCTGGATCAGGGGCTGATAGTTGAAGACATTAGATGGGGAAAAAGTCAGTAGAAGGATGTAATAAACCACTGTTACACTGTGATTAACCACTGCCCGCTGGACCACTGTCTCTTGAGACCAATCCTACCCATAACCCCTTTGCATGCTCCCCATTCACTCTGCCATGATCAGTCGATGAGACAGAGAGGCAATAAAAGCCTATCAGTTTCACAACCTCAGTCTTTTGTGGTAATTGATGGTGCTTCAATTTTATTGACTATAATATTTCAAGAAAATGGAGCAATATCTTAAACCTGAGAGACTTAACATAGACCCTCGATTGTCTGATGCCCCAAAAGTGTTTGAACTCTGGCTACGCTGCTTTGAGGACTTACTAATGGTGACTGCAAATGTGCGCGAGGACAGACTGAAGCTTCTCTTCTCACGAGTCTTCCCAGTGATCAACAACGCCAAATCGTCTGTGGAGTCCATGGATGCACTGAAAGTCCAGTATTACAGAAGGGTGAATGAGGTCTATGCAAGGACCTCCTGGCCACCAGGAAGCAGCGACCTGGTGAGTTGAGCATTGAGTACCTTCAGGCCCTCTGCAGGGTGTGCAACTGCAAAGCCATGTCAGTCCCCCAGATGCCTGTGTGGCCAACATCCTCTCCAGATACATAAGACAGTGATTCCTGGAAAAGAAGGTACTCAACTTTGAATGGACGGTTGAACTAAGGGCCTTCCAAAACTCAAATGGGTACTCGGCTACCAAGGGTGCTGCAAGATCATCCCACGCTGAGAACGACTGGTTGCAGGCATCATTGCACTCCTCTAGCGATTTGACCTTTGCCACTGTTGAGGGTGACTATCCCAAATGCTACTTTTGTGGGGAGGGCAAACACCTGAAGAAACGTTGCCCTGCCAAGGAGGTGGTATGCACTAGATGTAGGAAAAGAGGACATTACGCAAAAGTCTGCCAGTCTAAACTGCCCATGAAACCAAGCAGTGCTGTGTGCGGACAGCCATCACCCCAGACAGCGCAATCAAGAACACCTCCTCTGCAGACCAATGATGCCAAGGGGCAGCCACTGCACTGCACTGCTAGCACCATTTTATCAGGCCTCCAGAACAGCGAAGATGGCCATCTTGGGTACTTAGGCCCTCAATGGACTTGGACAATGAATCTATACTGGCCTCCATCACCCTGAGCCAAGAGGGACCATATGAACTAGCTAGGTCCATGATGGATGTCGAGTTAAATGGGTGTGTAATGAACTGTTTGTTGATAGCGGGAGTATGGAAAGCTTTATTCACTCCAATACGGCAGATGTCCATGGGTCCTGTGAAATGACTTTGACCATTGGAGACACAGTTTACAAACATTTCAGGCTACTCGTCATACTGCAGCTCCGTACCCCCTTGCTGCTGGGGCTGGATTTCCAGTGCCAACTTAAGAGCTTTACACTGAAGTCCAATGGGCCCCATCCCCATCACCATTTGCAATAAGCACTTCCTAGATGGTCCTTTGAGTACAACCTGTGGATTCTCAACCATTAAGGTCACCCCTCAACAGCTGTTTGCAAATCTCACCCATGACTGCTAACCGGTGGCCATCAGGAACAGGTCATACTGCACCACAGACAAAGCATTCATCAAGTCAGAGGTTCAGCATTTGTTGAGTCAGGGTATCATCAAGACCAGCAATAGCCCCTGGAGGGCCCAGATGGTCATAGTAAAGAATGGGGAAAAATCTTCCAATTGTAATACAGAATGTTCTAACTGAATCTTGTGCCCTGTTAAATATATATACCCAAATGTAGATGATGAAAGGTTTATAAAAGAAACCTTTTTTCAATTGGCTGATGCACATCAAAATATGATAGTGGCGGGGGATTTTGATTCTTGTCTGGATCCCATTTTGGAAAAATCAACAAGAGCAGTGGCCAGGGCAAGGATGGCTAAAGCCACTTTAGTTTCAATAAGAGAGCTAAATTTAATGGATGCCTGGAGGAATATACATCCAAGATAAAGAGACTACTCCTTTTACTCGAATAGACATGATTTGTACTCCAGGGTAGATTTATTTTTACTATCAGTGCATTTACAGGATAGAATCATGGAAATTGAGTATAATGTGAGAATCCTATCAGTCAATTTGCCTCTATTATTATCATTTATTATGCCTGATAAGCAGGACATGGTATATAGATGGTGTTTCAATTCATTGCTGTTGAGAAGATCTGAATTTTGTGACTTTTTTAGAAGACGTATTAGTATCTACTGTGAGACTAACTGTCATTCTATTGTCATTTACTATACGGGACACATTAAATGCCTATTTAAGGGGTCAAATAATTAGTTAAAATGAGAATTAAAAAAAAGAATACACAAGGGAACAATTGGAACAAGAGATACATTATTTGGAGATGGACCTGCAGATGAGAAGCTCAGAACAGAAACAAAGATGACTTATTAATTAAAATGCTCAGATATAATACATAAAAAACTTATAGTATAGAGAGAGCAATAATGAGAACAAAATAAGGGTACTTTGAATGGAGGTAAGAGCCCATAAGGACCTATCCTGGCAACAGGTCTCTAGAACAATTAATGCAATTGAAACAGAAGTCAAAAGAATCTCTTATAAACCTCAAGAAATTAATGAGAACTTCAATTCATTCTATTCCAAATTATACAAATCGAAATCTCAGAGATATTAATAAGTCATATTAAAATAAATGATTATTTGTCATAATTGGTTTTCCTAAATTTAGATTTGGTTGAGGAGATGGAACTCAATGCATCTTTTAATTGGAGATAGAAAAGGCATTGAATTCATTGCATGTTAATAGAGCTCCTGGCGAGAATGGTTTTTCTCTGGAATTTTATAATGAATTTAAAGATATGTTAATGTCTCTTTTTATGGAGGTACTGAATCAAGTGGTTGGATTATATACCTTGCCAGATGATTTCTCAATAGCAATAATAATGGTAATTCCCAAAAAAAGATAGAGACTCATTGAAACCATCATCATATAGGCTGATTTCTTTGCTGAATGCAGACTATAAAATACTAGCCAAAGCTTTGGCAAACAGATTGGTGAAATTTTTGCCAAAATTGATAAGTAAGGACCAAACAGGATTTGTTAAGAAAAAGGCAATCAGCAGACAATGTACCAGATTGCTTAGTATAATTTATTTGGCCCAGAAAAGAGGTGACTTAAGTGTTGCAGTTGCCTTGGATGCTGAAAATGTGTTTGATAGACTGGAGTGGGACATTTATTTAAACTATTAGAGAAATTTAGATTTGGTCAAAACTTTATGAACTGGATTCGTGCCTTATATAATGAACCTAAGGCCAGAGTTGTGACGAATAGCCAAATATCTTCAACATTCCCGCTATCCAGATCTAGCAGACAAGGATGTTCATTATCTCCGGCTCTTTTTGTAATGGCTATAGAACCTTTGGTGGAAATTATTTAACGGGATCCTGACATTAAGGGGTTCAGGGTTGACCAAGATTAGTCTGTTTGCCGACAATGTATTAATGTATATGATAGAACTAGGAACTTCTTTGCAAAAGTTGCATTTAAAATTGGAAGATTATGGGAAGGTTTCTGGGTATAAAATTAATTGGGATAAGAGATGAGATTATGCCATTAATTGATGGGGATGATACAAATTGCAAAGAAATACACAATTTTTATTGCAGAAGAATGGGATTAAGTATTTGGGGATCAAAATGAATAAAGACTTAAAAAAATGTATAAAATTAACTACCTCCCCTTGCTTAAAAAAGTTGAAGGAGATTTAAATAATTGGATAGCTCTTCCAATAACTTTAATTGGAAGAGTTAACTATATTAAAATGAATATATTCTTCTGTACAAAATACTTCTTTGAGACTCTTCCAATAACATTACCACAGAATTTTTTTTTCAATATTTGAATGTTAGTTAGGAAATTATTTTTTTTGGGGGGGAATAAGTTAGCCAGAGTCTCCAGAGAAAAATTAACTTGGAAATACTATATGGGGGGGGTTTCCAACTGCCAAATTTTAAACATTACTATTGGGCGGCCCAGATGAAATTTGTCACTTCCCTCTTTGACGAATGAGACAAGTCTTCATGGGTGGAAATTGAACTGCACAAAGTCAGAGAGAGAGAGAGGGGGGTGGGGAAGCAGAAGATCTTGTATATAAATAGGACAATAAATCTATTTCAGGTGGTAAGGAAGTGCCCTTAAAAAAACATATTTTAAATATGGTACAAATTGAAAAATTTAATTGGATAAAAAGGAAAAAATCTCCAAAAATGCCCTTGACACAAAATAGCTTAATTCCTTCAACAATGGATAATAAAATTCTACATACATGGTCCCGTAAAGGGGTCAGGTATGTGGAAGATTGTTATTTGTAAGGGCAACTAATGTAATTTGAACAGTTAAAAAATAAATATAATATTCTTGATAATACAATATTCTGCTACTTTCAATTTTTTTAGAGATGAATAAGGACCGACCATGATGTGACCAGAGGGCAGTGAAATGGAGATTCTGATTCAAAAGGGGAACGTAAGAAAGTTTACATCTTCAATGTATTCCTTACTTCTGTCGGGCACTTCTATGCTGGAGTTATAGAAATCAAAACAAAGATGGGAATCAGACTTGAATATTAGTATTGGTTACAAGAACTGGTCTGATTTATGTCAGGACTGCATGACAAATGCAATTAATGTAAGATGTAGACTGGTGCAATATATATTTTTTTGGATCAGCTATATCTTACCATGCAGAAATTACATAAATTAAATTCCAATGTATCGGATGTATATGTTAGATGTGGTGAAGAAATGGAAACCTTTTTACATTCCACCTGGTCATGCTCTGAAGCAATGGTTCTCAACTTTTATCTTTCCACTCAAATACCGCTTTAAGTCACCCCTATGCCATTGGTGCTCTGTGATAGTAAGGGATTGCTTAAGGTGATAAATGGGTGGAAAGAAAATGTTTGAAAACCACTGTTTTATTCGTCCCTAATTGACTCGTTATATGCTCAGTTTCATAACTCCAAAGGAAATGGGCCAATGACAATATTTTTCAAGCAAAATATTTCAGTAACAATTGGGTCTAGAGAAGTGGTTCTCAGCCTTCCCTTCCCATTCACAGATCACCTTCAGCAATCCCTTACTAATCACAATACACTGATGGCATAGGGATTATTCAAAGTGGTATGTGAATGGAAAGAAAAAGGTTGAGAACCATTGCTCTAAAGTGGTAACTTTTTGGGAAAATTTAAGCATTTTGTTAGATCAAATTATTGGGAACAATTACCACAAAGTCCAGAATTTTTTTCTCCTAGGAAATACTGTCAACATAAAATCCAAAATGAAACTGTCCAAGTATCAATTAGAATTTCTTAAAATTGCATTGGCAGTGGCCAGGATATGTATGGTGGTTACTTGGAAGTCTGTTTCACTCTGGATATAGCCCGTTTGAATGAGGAAATGCATAGTTGTGTTCCCTGGAGAAATTACTTACAATTTAAGGAAAAAGCATAATATGTTTTTGCAGGTATGACAACCATACTTGCACAATGCAGGGTTGAATATTTAGGGTTACTTATTCAGTTCCTGAGTTCTCCCTCCTGGTTCTTTTCCCTATTAGAGATCTAGCTGAGAAAAGGAATTAGACCTTATGAATTGGATACAGGATCCTCCTTTTCTCTTCTTTTTTTCTTATTTTTCTGGGTTTTTTTCTTATCGACATTTAAAAAATTTATTTTCTTTCTGGGTTTTGTTTGGGAGAAGAGGGGAGGGGGGGATGGGATTGTTTGGAGATATGGAAAATTTGTACCATTAATTTTTTAAATTCCTATTTATGTATTTAAGTAATGATTATTTTGGATGCATGTTGTCCACAAAATTAAAATAAAAGAGTTAAAATAAAGAACTGGGAAAAGAATGGAATGGTCATAGTCTGCAGCCAGACCATCAACTGGTACATGCAGCTCATTGCGTACCCCCTCCCCGCATATCTGATATGGTTAATCCGATTGTGCAATATTGGGTATTCTCCACAATCGACCTGAAGTTGGCTTATCACCAGCTCCCAATCTGCCCGGTGGATCGCCAGTATACTGCGTTTGAAGTGGATGGTCATTTCTACCACTTCCTCCGGGTCCCCTTCGACATCACCAACGGGGTCTCCATTTTCCAGTGAGAGATAGAGCACATGGTGGACTACTATAAACTGCAGGCTACCTTCCCAAACCTCGATAATGTGACCATCTGTGGCCACAACCATGATGCCAACCTTTGAAAATTCCTCTGGGCCATGAAGCTCCTGAACCTCAATGCTCGTTGGGTCCCCAACTATGCAGATAAAGCTCGCCCATTGGTCAAAACCACCTGTCAATACCCCTGTCAGCAGAGGCCTGTGCAGCTTTCAGCTATATCAAGGATGACATCACCAAGGCAGCGATGCATGTTATAGATAGGTCCGTCATTCCTCTGTTGAAAATGAGGCCTGGCCATTGTGAAGGCAATAGGCCACTGGAGGCACTACCTCACTGGCAAATGATTCACTCTCCTCACAGACCAGCGGGTGGTCGCCTTCATGTCCAATAATAAGCAGAGGGGCAAAAAAAAGATAAAATCCTCAGGTGAAGAATCGAACCTGTAGTGCGAATAAAAGTTCCCACAACTGGAGGGAGAACAAATGCTTTTATTAGCTTATAACTGAGGGTAGAGTCTCACATTTGGCTTCAGAAGGGTTCAGAATTTAGGCTGGAAACCGGGGTTATATGTGAGCAGATGGGGCTGGAGCCAGGAGGCAGAACCAGCCATCAGCACAAGCCCTATGGGATAGGACATCAGAGGGCTCATTGTTTGTCAGGCCAGTATAGGTTGTTGTAATTATAGGTAATGCAGTGAACTGGGCTTCACTGGTGGGCGTGAGGACACAGTTTCAATCTGAAATTTGGCACCATTAGGGCCCCCTCTGACTGCTATTGACCACCAACAGACACTCTCTTCCACTGCCATCTTGGGGTCCCTGAACCTGGTGCTGACCACACTCCACCGTGGCAACTGTTGTTTCCCATGATCCACCAGCACCACACTCCCTCCTCCCTTCATCTGTCCTTTCCCCCCCGGATAACTATAACTGCTGATGACAGACTGACCCTACAGGCTGCTCAGGGTGCCACGGCTGTGCCCTAACCATTACCATGTTGTTCGCTGCGGAAGAGGAGATCCCCTGATAAATTTGACCTGTAAAATGTGTATATTCGTAAATATTTGATTCATTTTCTTTTTTTTTCCACACCCTGTAGGACTCTTCTTAAAAAGGAGTGAATGTGGTACACCAATGTTATATTATGATTGACTACTGGACGCGTCTCCCGAGACCATCCCTACCCATAACCTCTTTGCATGCACCTCATTCACCCTGTCTCGATCAGTTGATGAGGTTGGTTGTTGTTCTAAATTATAGTCAATAAAAGCCTATCAGTTTCACAACCTCAGTCTTTTGTGGTAATTGATGGTGCATTGAAGGATTAAATGGGAAAGGGCAAAAGTGTAGATCATTCTACATACCATTACCACACCAATATATCTGTAAGTAGCCTCAAACACTGACAAACGGTGATTACCTCAAATTGGAGAAACAATACCTAATATTCAGTCTGGCCACTCTCCATTAACTTCTATTTCTGTTAAACTGCCTCACGCCCCCACCCCCACTTCACCACCCCCACCCCTCACATAGTCTTTTTTGCTTTCCCTCTGTTTCCTTTCCTACAGCTCCCCACCTCCTTCCTTTCCCTCCTATCAGAGATAGCCCCTCCCATATGAGTTCTCAGCTTTTTTTCCCTTTTATCTTTCCACCTGTACTTTCCCATGACCTCTTACCTGTTAGCCTGTGTTCCTCCCCCTGCCCCTTCCTCGCTCCTCTCCTCCTTCCCCTTCCTCCATTATTTGGCTGCCTGCCTGCTTTTGTTCATACCTTGATGAAGGCCTCAGGCCCAAAACAATGGTCACCTGCTACTTCCTATCTCCAGCACTTTTGTTATTTGCACTCCATTCCAGGATCTGCCAACTTACCTGTTGCTCCAAAAGTCCAGATAACTTAGTAGCCTCCAACCCAGTGGTGGGAACATTGAATTTTCACATTTTAGATGGCCCAAGGTCCTTTTGCATTCTTTCATCTCCAGGTTCTCTCTCCAGAAATTCACCTTTTCCATCATGCCACTCCTCCCCTTCCCTCTCCCACTTGCCATCGATCCCCATCTCACCTGGTTCCACCTATCACCCGCCAGCCATGGACTGTCAGACTCCACAATTAACCTCACAATACCAAAACAATGTTGCCTTTGTACCATCTGATTTCTCTTTGTAACTCTGCAATTCTGAATTGTGTCTTATTTATTGTACTCTCTATGCATTATTGAGATGGACTGCTCGCAAAACACACTATTATCGTGTCTTGGTACATTTGACCATAAACTTGAACTTCAAGTGTTGTCCACTCCCTTCCTCATCTCTGCAACTTAACATCCTTGCTTTCTTACTTTTTCAATTGGGGTGAAATGTTCTTGGCCCGAAATGTTAAATCTGTTTCTCTTCCATGGATGCTGCCTAACCAGTTGAATGTTTCCAGCATTTTCTGTTTATGCAGCCCAGAAGAACCTTGCTTTGACTTTCAATGGTTTTACTCCAACATTTCAGAGGTGTGAATCTTTTGGAAGAAAACCAAAGTCATCCAGGATCTAGGGATGAATGGGGAACTTGGGTGTTAGGGAGAGGATGGTGTAGAAAGAGATCAGCAGGGTAGAAAGTAGCAACAATGGATGGATAGAGAATGGTGGGGTCAGAGTGAGTTGGTGATACTCAAGAGGTGGTTCAATTGGAGTTGGATGCGAGGATGGCAGGTATGGCATTTGATAATGACATTACTGGTTGGTGCTGGTGTTACCAGTGGTGAGATGATTCCTGAGGGTTGAGTAGCAAGCAAGGATTATGATCATGAGTTAGGATGAGTAGGTGCTGGTTGGATATGGTTGTGGGTGGGGGGGGGGTTTAGTAAAAATAAGACCTTGCTGGTTGGACAAGGAGATGGGAGGGGGATTAGCAGAGGGCTGGATGAGGGCGTGGAGAATAATTTGGCTTAATTTATACTTAATTTATGATTGCACTAAGCCGTATTTATGGAATGCAGACCATTCTCACAGTGTTTGCTTGGGATTTGGACTCAATCCCACTCAGGGTACAGCCTACCCAGGTTGAGTCCAAATCCCAAGCAGACACTGAGAATGGTCTGCATTCCATAAATCCGGTTTAGTACAATCATTTATATATGCATACACACTGATGATTGATATATGGCCCTCAGGTCTCCTTGCATGAAGCCTTCTTTTGGAAAAGTTCTCACTTTACAGTGAACTCACTTGAATCAAGCATCCAGGACTGTCCTGGAAACTGTTCAGCTTTGTCTTTCTTTTAAAGTCACAAAACATGCAGAACAAAACTTCAGAGGCTTTGCAGGGTGTTCTGCAGGTGGTATGGTTTACATACCTGTCATAAAAATTGGGTCTTGACATCCAGACATGTTGCTTCTGTGAGACATCACAGCACCCAAGCAGGCTCCTTGCTGCCTTAATCAGTCAATGCACAGAAAATTCAGAAGAAATAATCATAAACTTCATTCAATGTTCAGCACGTGGTCCCTAGTGTTGAAGTATTTTGCTGTTTTATTTAAATTGGATTGCAAACCATCCAGTACAATGGTGCTGATTTCTGATTTGCACAAAATTGTTTTTGAAGCTTTTTGCTAATCTTTGCCTGATAACTCTTCAAAACAAATTCTTCATCGGCTGACAACCTCTCCTTCATGGAAGGAGCTTTTGACCAATGGAGACACTTGCAAAGTAAAAGCCACTTTCCACTGAAGAGATTCACAGCCCACTAAATCCAGGGATGATCTGCCCAAGGCTATCAGGCATGCCATGAGGCAACGAGTGCTATGGCATCATGAACACCCAATAGGATCTTTTAAGAGACTATGAGATAGGTCCATGAAACTGAGGAAAATGGAGGTTATGCAGTCGAGAAATTCTAGCCAGTTAGATTTGGTTATTAAATCAGCACAATTCAGTGGGCCAAGGGGCCTGTTCAGTGCTGTAATTTCTGCGTTCTATCCCAATGACTACAAAAGATAATGGGGTACAAGGCAAAACCGGGCAGTTGGCAACTGAGTAACACTCCCCAAAAAATTTAGTATGTTTTCTGCTTGCTTTGCATAGGGGGAAAGTGACACCCACCTCAACTTCTTGAGAGTTGGAACAGATCAATTGATGGGCTGTGGATGTCAGAGTGAATCTACAGAAAGTGACTGGCCGGGGCGTGGCAAGATGGCGTAGGGTGAAGACATGGGAGCCTATCTCTCCTCAGCTGGAAAGTTCAGAACCTGAATTTAAAAACTTAATATATGTTTGAAAATTTTATGAAAAGATTGATTAAGAGATTAAGAGAAAATTGATTAAGAGAAAACAAGTATAACATTAAAAAAAATTACATTTTAAGAAGTTGGAAGAGTTTAAAAAAATGGGCCTTACTGAAGGTTTGAAACATCAAACTCAAGTGGAGATGGAGCTGAAGAGTTAGTGACCCATATCGGCAAGGTTGGCTACACCGACGGCATCCTCTACACGTAGAGTGATGCAAGATGGCGCCGCCCCTGCCGTGTCATTGACGACATTAAGGGAGTCCTGCGATGTGCATGGATCAGCCACATTGGGCGCGTCGAGTAGCACAGCCGGAAGTGGGATGGTGGGAAGAGGTGACACATCTCTTGCAACTGAGTCCTTAATGCAGTACACGAGAGATGTGGCAGGGATGGCCTACCAGCGCTATGCGGTCGCTGCAGGGACACAGGCAGTGATGCGCATGCGCGAGACTCTTGAACGGGTGAGAGCTGCGGGGCTGCCGTTCAGCTCGGCGCTGAGTGAGGAACAGACCTGCAGCCAGCCTGAAGAAGTTCAGGAAGTTGAGATACAACAAGAAATGGAAGAAGAATTAGAACATTATTTGGAAGCAGAAGACAATCAATTATTGTTAGCTAAAGCTAAAGTGGAAGGTAATCCAACATCTTTGAAAGTACCTTCACCATATAAGTCTCCCAGCACTATGAGTCCTCTGCCCCCTTCTGATATAATGATAATGTTGGAAAGTATAACAAAACAAATGATAGTTTGATGGATTATGTTTCGACTAGTTTTCAAAATGTTGACCAGCAACTTTCTGGTATTAGACTTAAAATTACTGATATGTCTGGTGAAATTGGTTGAATGAAAGTAGATGTTAGTAAATGTTTGACAGCAGTGGATAAAGTCAAAAATAAAATTAAAAACATGGAGGAGAGAGTGGATCAAGTGGAAAGAGCGGTTGCCAGATGGCAGATTGAGAAGAAGAATTTTTTACAGAGGATGGATCCTTTAGAAAATCAAAGTCGGCGGAATGATATAAAAATAGTGGGGTTACCTACAAAGTTTTTTAAAGAATTGATTGTTGAAGTATTCGGTCCAGAATATTTTCCAGAGGGTTTGGAGATAGAGAGGGCTCATCATGCATTAAGAAAAAAAACATTGCCAGGGCAACCACCCAGAGCTGTTTTAGTGAGGTGTTTGAGGTATCAAGATCGTGAGATGATTTTACGTGCAGCGGTTTTACGGACACGTATGAATGGTTTTTCTTTGTGTGTAATTTGAAAAATTAAATTAAATTTAAAAAAAAAGAAAGTGACTGGCCCTGAAGCCAACCTCTGGTTATATCCTGAGAGCTGGAGCAGATCAACTGGTGGGTTTATTCACAGATATCTTCAATCTCTCCTTACAAAGGCTATAGTTCCCTCCTGCTTCAAGAAGGCCGCTATCATCCCAGTAACTGGTCTAAATGACTACTGAGCAATGGTTCTGACATCTGCCACCATGACGTGCTTTGAAAGGCTACTCTTGGCTCACATTAGCTCCAGCCTCCTAGCCAACTTCAGTTTGCCTATTGGCTAAACAGGTTCATGGCCGATGTCATCTCCTTGCCCTTGGCCCTCGAATACCTGGTCACCAGGGACAACTAAATCAGACTACTGTTTACTGACCACAACTCAGCTTTCAACACCATAGACTCCAGTAAACTCATTGCCAAATGAAGAGACTATGCCCTCAGCACTTCACTTTGCAATTGGAACTTTGGTCTCCTGTCTGACACACCACAATCAGTGAAGATAGGAAGTTGAAGTCTGCAGATGCTGGGGACAAGTGCATTACACAAAAGTGCAGGTCGCCTAATTATAGGAAGGATATAAACAGAGTGGAGAGAGTGCAGAGAAGGTTTACCAGAATATTACCTGGGTTTAAGCATCTAGAGTATAGGGAGAGATTGGACAGATTAGGTCTTTATTCTTTGGAGCGTAGAAGGTTGAGAGGGGATTTGATAGAAGTATTTAAGATTATGAAAGGGATAGACAGAGTGGATGTGGATAGACTATTTCCGTTAAGAGGAGGAAAGATTAAAACAAGAGGACATGAGTTAAGAATTAAGGGGCAGAGGTTTAGAGGTAACATGAGGGGGAACTTCTTTACTCAGAGAGTAGTAGCCGTGTGGAATGAGCTTCCGGGAGAAATAGTGGCGGCGGAGTCAATTGTATTATTTAAGAAAAGGTTGGACAGGTATATGGATGAGAAGAAGATGGAGGGTTATGGGCATTGTGCAGAGAGGTGGGACTAGAAAGGGGTGTTTGGTTCGGTGCGGACTAGAAGGGCCTAATGGCCTGTTTCCGTGCTGTAATTGTTATGTTATGTTATGTTAAACTCAGCAGGTTAGGCAGCATCTGTGTAAAGGGTAACCAATATTATGGGCTTGGGGCCTTGGCTAGATGTGTATCTTCAATTGTCCTCAACACGGGTGTCCCACGAGGATGTGTAGTCAGCCTCCAAAGATGGCCGACTTCTGCATCTATTTCTTGTGTTCTTATTGTGAGAAAAGCGTGAAGGCACAAGACCAGGATGACTTCTGCCAAGCAGGGCCAGGTATGCAAAATTATTTATTCTTATATCATAATTCCTATGTGGTTAAATACCATCAAGTGGTCCTGATAATCACACTGATAGACTCAACTGATGTTATTAGAGTGTAACAATTAAAACCTTGATGCCAAGTAGAAATCCAATAATTAGGAGAAGTTTTCTCACTGATTTTTTTTAAATATAAGATGATGTAACAGTGAACAGCAATTGATTCAGATAAGAATCTTGTTGATTGTCAGCTTGGTTCTGTTCTGAGAAACAGCAAATTGTGAGCTTAATCTTCCCTACAAAACTGATGTACACCTTTCTGGTGAAAAAGGACAGAAATGATTGATACTTCAGTTCGCTAAAGTAGATGAAGGTTTTATGAGTCAGTAAACAATTTCATGGGTCTCAAAAGCAAGGACTCTGAACACAGTCTTGCAGTAAATGATTTTGATTTTTTTTACACACAAGATGAAGATGAAAAAATGGTAATCAGAATAACGCACAAATGCACACAGCTTATGGATGATCGTGGGAAAGTTGCATTGGTAATAACACACATGCACAATTTATGGCAAGCATGGGCAAATCATATGGAATTAAATGCACATGCACAAACTGGGTGCATATAACAACCAAGGAAAACCAATACTGCTCTATGCTACTAGGGACACTAATGAAATGCTCCCACGCTCCTTTAACAGTGCACATCTTACCAAAAATTTCTCCAGTGTCGTTCCATGGTCCTAGTCCTGGAGTGAAGCAGGGTGGTCCAAAGATGGCAAAGAGGAAGAAATTAGCACATGTGGTGCCCTTTATAGGGCTGTTGGCATCCAGCCCAGGATATTCACAGTGAGCCAATGGCTCAGTTCCAGCAAAGTTGTTGATTACAATAGCCAGTGGCCAAAGGCCAAGTACAGGAGGGCTGGAGGGTTCAGCCAGGTAATTTACAGGGATCCGATGCCTCTGTGCCAGCATGGATAATTCAATTACAAAGGCCAATGGCCCAAGGCCAAGAACAAAAAAAAAATAAGTCAAGGGCAAGGTGTGTACTAAATGGGAAGTGTTGGGCCAAATCTTGATTAGCAGGTGGTGTGTCTTCCAATCAAGTAGTGGACAGTGCTGTCAACATCATGTGAAAGCCATGACCCTTCACAATACGGAAGGGCACCTTGGAAGAATTCTATTAAGTATTGGAATTTTTCTTTTGAAAACAATGGAAGAAAGAATTAGATTTATAGTTATACAGCATGGAAACTGGCTCTTTGGGCTAACACATCCATGATGACCCAAAGCTCTCATCTGAGATGGTCCCATTTGCCTATAACCTCTTATCTGTGCACCTGTCCAAATGTCTCTTCAACATCATAATTATACCCACTTCTTCCGCTTCCTCTGGCTGCTTGTCCCATATGTTCTCCACTCGCCTGGATGAGGGCAGTCCCAACATTTGTCAAGATCATTCCACCCACAGCATAAGCATATATCTCCTCCTCTAACAGCTCAGATTGGCAGTGAGGCGTATTATTAACAAAATGCTCTGGACACTTCTCTAGGCTACTTTGGCTGAACTTTTTGGACCTGCAAACTTTACCACTAAGAAAGATAAGGGGCAAAGGCACAACAGATCGCCACCACTTGCAGGTGCCCCTCAAGTTAAACTCCATCTTGACCTGGAAATATATTGTCATTCGGTCAATACCACTCTATCCAAATTTTGAAATACTCTTGCCTAAAAGCATTGTGGGAGCACCTATCAAAGGTTATAGTGGTTCAAGAAGGAGCTGACTTGGAGATTCTCAAATACAATTTGGAATGGGCAATTAGCAAGTGAGAGATCTTGACAGATTCAAGGATGGTTTCTTTCCTATTATTATCAGACTCTAAATGAACATTAAAATAGTTAAATTGTTCTGCCTTTGCTCTGTGCCAACTGGTTTCTCTCTGTACTTTTCTAAGGTCTTGCTTGTTGTACTATGTTTGAGGTATCCAACTGATTTGTTCGTAAAGCAATGACTAACACTGTGCCTTTGGTGCATGTGAAAATAAAGTTAAACTTCAATGCTAATCTTTTCAGTGATGAACATATTCCTGAAAATGGAATAAATGAAAAAAAAAAGATAATTTACTGATCTCTCTAACATTTGGTTGTGTTTGCTTGTCATATTGTAATTTAAGCAATTAACCATGTAAAGCATTTAACGATATTATGAGGCTTAAATCTAGAGGTCAAATTGGCCACCATCATTAAATACAGTTAAACAAAAAAGTCTGCAAATGCTGGTGTTGAGTGCAAAGCACAAATGTGCTGGAAAAACTCCACAGGTTCTATAGCAAGGAAAGGGTAACCAATGTTTTGCCTCAGCAGGATAAGAGTAGTAATTTGTTATGCTAGGCCAGTTCTTCAAGAGTTAAAGAATATGCATCTCATATAAATTAGTTTATTTTCTCTTTAAGATGGTTGAGGGCTGATCTAATCAAAAACGTTTGATAAAATACAATAGATGTTTAGAAACAATATTCACTTTCAAAATCTTGCTCAAATTAATATTTCAGGACTAATAGTGATAGGTTTTTAATTAAAGCATCAAGGGACATAAAATAAGTGTGAAAAGTAAACAACATGTGATTAAAAATTAAAATACTGCAGTCACTGTAAATACTGAGTAGGTCCAGAAAAATGTATAACCTTAAAAGTGAACTCTATCTCTCTCCAGACCTACTGCTCAACCAGTTGAATATTTTCAGCATTCACTGAAATTTAATTGCTGTGATTTAATTGCATGGTGGATTTCTAATCATTAATTGTAGGCTGGAGATCCAAAAATTTCAATGAAAATCTATAGAATTGATAATTATAATATCTGTACATTAATATAATTTCCCTTTCAGTTGTTTGTTGAGAATTTACTCATTTGCCTTTAATGTTCTCTATATTTTTCATCGAACTTGACTCTAGGTGGTTTGATTTTGGAGCCATTTGATCCAAACACAAGGAGATAGAAAAGTTCAGGCTAACTCCATTCTAATTTCTTTCCCGAAGGGTAAGCAGTTGGCTTCTATTTACATCTAGTTCTCACAAAAGACCAAATTCAAGAAGATACTCTTGATATTTTAAATGTTTTCCTAGCTCCAGTAAATCTAACATTTTAGTACTAGGAAAGTATAAAGGATACAAGAACTAGAAGAAAACAGGAGAAGCAGAGGCCCAGCTGGTCCCTCAAGACTATCCAACCATTCAATACAACCACTTCCAAGCCAATTCTCCACTGCCCTCAATTCTCTGATCTTTCAAAAAATTAACTACACTCAACAATCTAGCCCCTGCAACCCACCAGAGAAGAGAATCCCAGAATATATATATGGTACATAATTCAAGGTTGAGGACTCGGAATCCAGAAGCAGAACTAACTACTTAAACCTGAATTCAAATAAGTCCATAGCTCCTGTGGAATTTAAGTTTATTTAACAATTTGGAATTTAAAAAAAAAATCCAGTTGGGAATGATTATCATAAAACTCCTGGATTGTTGCAAGAGCCCATCTGGTCCACTGATGTTCTTAATTTGAGGAAATATGCCATCCCTATTTTGTTGGCCACACTTGTAATGTTGTGTTCAGTTCTGGTCACATAATTACAGCAAGGAGGTGGAAGTTTTGGAGAGGGTGCAGAAGAGATTTACCAAAATGTTGCCCGGATTGAAGAGTGTGTCTTTAGAGGCAAGGTTAACAGAGCTGGGAGTTTTCTCTTTGGAGCGAAGAAAGCTCTGTATCTCCCAATGAATGGGACCCCTGCTTAGCTGCAGTTGAGGTGAGGAGAACCCACACAAAGCAACGGGTCCAGACAACATACCTGGTCATGCACTGAAGGACTGTGGAGCCCAATTGATGGAGGCCTTCATGGACATCTTCAATGCTTTACTGTAGCAGTTCATCATTCCTGTTGGGTTCAAAACAGCCACCACCAAGAAGGTGACAATAACAGACTGATGACCGACTTCCACCATTATGAAATGCTTTGAGCATCTGGTGATAGAATGCATCAAAGCACGCCTCCCAGAGACACTGGTCCCATTTCAATTCACCTATAGAAGAAACCATTCCACAAACGATGGTATAGTCTTGTCCCTTCACTCTATCTGACCCACCTGAAGAACAATGCCTCATACACCAGTATGCTTTTCATTTACTTCAGCTCAGCATTTAATACAATCATTCCCCAGAGGCTGGTGGAGAAGTTGTCCTCACTGGGACACAACATCCCTCTCTGTAACTGGATTCTGGACTTCTTAATGGAAAGACCATAGTCTGTCCAGGTCAGTAGCAGAATGTCGAGTACTGTCACACTGAGCACTGGCACAGTGCACAGCATGTTCCTGTTCACAATACTGACCAACAACTGCATCAATAGATCTAGCTATAACAATGTTATTAAGTTTAAAGATGACACAACATTAGTTGGCCTCATCAACAACAATGATGAGTTGCACTCTTTCTTTCTTTGGCTTGGCTTCGCGGATGAAGATTTATGGAGGGGTAATGTCCACGTCAGCTGCAGGCTCGTTTGTGACTGACAAGTCCGATGCGGGGCAGGCGGACACGGTTGCAGCGGTTGCAAGGGAAAATTGGTTGGTTGGGGTTGGGTGTTGGGTTTTTCCTCCTTTGTCTTTTGTCAGTGAGGTGGGCTCTGCGGTCTTCTCAAAGGAGGTTGCTGCCCGCCGAACTGTGAGGCGCCAAGATGCACGGTTTGAGGCGATATCAGCCCACTGGCGATGGTCAATGTGGCAGGCACCAAGAGATTTCTTTAGGCAGTCCTTGTACCTCTTCTTTGGTGCACCTCTGTCACGGTGGCCAGTGGAGAGCTCACCATATAACACGATCTTGGGAAGGCAATAGTCCTCAATCCTAGAGACGTGACCTATCCAGCGCAGTTGGATCTTCAGCAGCGTGGATTTGATGCTGTCGGCCTCTGCCATCGCGAGTACTTCGATGTTGGTGATGAAGTCGCTCCAATGAATGTTGAGGATGGAGCGGAGACAACGCTGGTGGAAGCGTTCTAGGAGCCGTAGGTGATGCCGGTAGAGGACCCATGATTCGGAGCCGAACAGGAGTGTGGGTATGACAACGGCTCTGTATACGCTAATCTTTGTGAGGTTTTTCAGTTGGTTGTTTTTCCAGAATCTTTTGTGTAGTCTTCCAAAGGCACTATTTGCCTTGGCGAGTCTGTTGTCTATCTCGTTGTCGATCCTTGCATGCGATGAAATGGTACAGCCGAGATAGGTAAACTGGTTGCACTACAGAGGTGAAAAGTCATGTGAAATGGTGCAAGACTAACAACCTGTGTCTCAATGTGGACAAGACAAAGGAGATAATCATGGACTTTAGGAGGACTAGGAACTACACTCTCCACTGCACAACTCTGTAGTGGAGAGCACCAAATTTCTTGAATTCACTTCACTAGTCATTGATCATGAACACACAGCATCTCTGCACTTGTCAGGAAGGCACAACAATGACTACACTTCCTGAGAACATTGAAGCAGGCAAGGCTACCAGTCACCATTATGTCAACCTTTTAGAGGAGCTCTGTCAAGAACATCCTGGCCAGCTGCATCAGAGTGTGGTATGGTTGCTAAGGAGAAATGGATCGGAGGTCACTGCATAGGACCATAAGTGAGACAGAGAGGATCAATGAAGTCTCCCTCCCCTCCAGTGATGTGATCTAGCGGAATCATTGTCTAAAGAGGGTGCTCAAAATCATTGAGGACCCCTTCCACCCTGCACACAGCATGTTTCAGCTTCTCCCATCGAGGAAGAGATCCAGGAGGATCAGAACCAGCACCACCAGGCTTCTTCCCACAGACAGTGAAAGTACTGAATGACCAAAGGAACTGCTCACACTAACCACCTGAGACCGTTATATATTTTCATGGAACAATATTTACTTATTTATTTGTATAGATGAAATACTTGTCCTGCATATGTTTTGTTTGTCTCTTTGTGTGTTGTGTCCAGTTATATGCCTGTGTTTTTGCATGAAGGTCTGGAGAATGCTGTTTCATTGGGTTGTAAATGTATAACCAGATGACAATAAAGTGACTTGACAAGATTACAGGAGGTATGGATAGGGTGGACAGCCAACACCATTTTCCCAGGGCGAAAGTAGCAAATGCCAGAGGACATTTCTGTACAAGGTGATGGGAGGAAAGTTTAGAGGAGATGTCAGGGGTGAGTTTTTTTTACACACAAAGTAGTGGGTGTCTGATGTTGTGGTGGAGGCTGGTATGATATGGACATTGAAAAGACTCTTAGATATGCAAGAAAAATAGAGGATTTATGGGTGTGAGGTAGGGAAAGTTTAGATTCTTGTATATTTATTTAGGTTGGCACCAACTCATGGGCCAAAGGTTTCTGTAATGTTCTGTGCTCTAAATGTGACTTAACAATTTCTGGGTGACCAGAACTGAACACAATGCTCAAAGTGTGGTGTCACCAAAGTCTTGTGCAGTTGTAACATGACCTTCCTGCTCTTCCAACCGGATGACATCAATAGCAACCTCTATTTTCCAATAACTCCCTCCCCCCCTTTTCCCACTCGTTTTCCCTTATCTACCTGACTCATTTCCTTCACCTCCCTACAGCTTCCATGCTCCAGCTCCCCACCCTTTCCCTACTTTTATCAGAGCATCCTTCTCAGCCCTCCTCCCCATTTCCCTATCACCTCTCAGCTTCTTCCTTCCCTCTCACCTGTTTTCACCTATCACCAACAAGCTTGTGCACCCCCTCAGCCCCTCTTTCTCGTGATGTAAGGCTGAGGCTCAAAACAATGACTGCCTATTGTTTTCCATAGATGCTGCCTGACCTGAGTTCCTCAGGCATTTTTATGTATTGTTCCTGCGATCACTGCTTTGACTGCTGAAGGCAAGCATTTCAAATGCTTTTTATTTCATCCTGGGTACCTTTGTCACCATTTTCATGGATCATGTACCCATGTCTCTTGACATTCTATTCTACAACACTTTCCCAGGGCTCAGTGAAAATTATTTAACTCTGAGCCAAGTCGTTATTAATTCCATGGCTTTCATACAGACTAAGAAAATGATTGAGCATGGCACTGAGAACTGGTCCACTAATCCGTTAATACTCAGACACGAGAGACCTATTGAATGCAGCCAAGGAATTTGCATGGCCAATCTCTATCCATTCGTATCAAATGTAGTCCTCTGATTTTTGGCATCTTGCTGTGCTCCAATTGACAGCTTAATTCCCCTGCACAACCATTGTTGCAATTGGAGAGAATTTCCCAGGCTGCAACACATTTTGCAACTTCCTGAGGACAGATAATGCTTTTTGTAAATGTAAGCAATTTCTTACTAACAAAATAAATTGTTCCGACGACTTTTTAACATAAACTATTAACCTACAAACTGGAAATGCCAGAAACATTCAGCAGTTCAGGTTGTGGCAGGAGAAGCAGTTAAAAGCTCAGGCCCGGGACTCTTTGTCTGAACTGCCAGTATAAACAGAGAAACTTTGGAAGAACTCATCAGGTCTCTCAGCATCCATTGGAGGTAATGATATATAACTGATATTTTGGGTCTGAGCCCTTCTTGAAGATATAGGCAGGTTCCTAACTTATAGGAAAGGGCAGGGAGAGCAGTACAGGCAGACAGACAAAAGATGTTAATTGGATATGGAGAGGAGGCTGAAGAAACAAAATGATAGAATTGATGGGGGGGGGGGTGGTGTTTGGCTCTGTAAATGCAGAGCTGATGTAAAGGAAACAGAGGGAAAAGTGAGGGGAGAGAGAGATAGAGCTAGAGGAAAAGGCATGGGGGAAGATGGTGGGGGAGGGGAGGTGATTTGGGGCTAACCGTAGAAGTTGATGTTAATGCCACCCAGACAGAATAGAACATAAAACACTAAAGCACAGTGCAGGCCCTTTGGCCCTCCTTTGTCTTCCTATCAAAAAGAAACAAAACCTTTCCTCCCTCATAACCCTCCATTTTTCTTTCATCCATGTGCCTGTCTAAGAATCTCTTAAATGCCCCTAATGTTTCAGCCACCAACACCTCCCCGGGTAGGCATTACAGCCACCACAACTCTGCGTATTAAAAAAAAACTTACCCCAGATGTCTCCCCTAAACTTTCCTCCATCACTTTGTACAGATGTCCTCTGGTGTTTCCCATTCCCACCCTTATAAAAGGGCGTTGGCTGTCTACCTTATCTATGTAGACCTCTATTAGGTCACCTTGCAACCTTTTTCACTCTGCTAACCTTGCATCATAAGACTTAGTTTTGAATCCAGGCAAAATTCTGGTAAATCTGCACCATGTCTAGAGCTTTCACATCCTTCCTTTAATGAGGTGACCAGAACTGAACACAATATTCCAAGTGGGTCTCACCAATGATTTGTAAAGTTGCAAGATGACTGCTCATCGCTTGAAATGATTCCCCTGAATTATGAAGCCCAGCATCCCACCAGCCTTCTTAACTATCTTATTAACCTATATGGCAACTTTGAGAGATGTATTTGTTATTCCACTGTTAAGCATCCGACCATTAGCCCTGTGCTCAACCTTCAGGTTTGACCTTCCAAAATGCAACACCTCACACTTAGCCAGATTGAACCCCTTCTGCCACTTTTCAGCCCAACTCTGCATTCTGTCAACATTCGCTTGTAACACACAACAAATCTCAACACTAATACTCCTCTAACCTTCGTATTATCCACAAACCCACTTACCCATCGTCCCACTTCTACATCTAGGTCATTTGTAAAAATCACCAAGAGCAGGGGTCCCTGAACAGATCCTTGCAGTTCTCCACTAATCACTGACCTCCAGGCAGAATGCTTCCCGTCCACTATTACTCTCTGCTTTCTACAGGAAAGCCAATTTTGAATCCAGACAGCCAAGTTTCCATGGATCCCATGCCTCAAGTCTTTCTGAACGAAGGTTTCATGAGGGACCTTATCAATGCCTTACAAAAATCCACATACATCATAGTTACTGCCTTATCTCATAATTTACTTTTGAAACCTCTTTAAAGAACTCAATTAGGCTCATGATGCATGACCTTCTCCTCACAAAGCCATAATGACTATCTCTGAGATGACTATACTTCTCCAAATACTCATAGATCCTGTCCTTAAGAATCCTCTGCAATAGTTTTCACAACACTGATCTAAGACTCACCAGTCTATAATACCCCGGATTCTCCCTATTATATTTTTGAAACATGGGGACCACATTTGGATAGGCAGTTGTTGTTGACTGGACTTTATAATTTTATAAGTGTATGACATACACAAAAGTGCTGAAAAAATTCTACAGGTCACGTAGCATCCACAGGGAGAAGGGGTCATCAATGTGTTGGCCTAAACCCTTTCTCAGGAAATGAATTGTATATTTGTGTAACATAGAAACAGGCCTGTCAGCCCACCTTTCCACCCAGGGGTTTCTGGTTCAACATGCACAGGGTAATAATGGCATCAAGTATTTGCATATTATGGTTCTTGCACCCATTTTGGAGTCTGATCCGATTTCTATCCCATTATTCAGGAACTTGAAAATTCAAATATGAAAACTTACGTGGAGGTGATTTGCATAATTATGAATTTAACTAGTTAATAATTTGTCCATGCTGTAACTACTTCACTCCTGGCATTAAGGGTCAGGAAAAGCCTTCTTTATCTCAGGATCAATTTTTTTTTCAGTGCTGGGTTTGGATGGAGAATGAAGTTTGGTGGATGGTGGAGTGGGAGGTTTAGGGGGAGCTATTTGAGTTGGGTGATTTAAAGTCTTGGGATATGTGGGTTAGATGGTGAGGAAAGCAATAGAGGAAGATGGTGAATCTGCCACTTGCTCCAGTGTAATTAACTCAGAGCTTACTATTAATTCCTTCTGTGAATTGCAGAAGCCCTAACACATTCAGGGTTTCAGTTTGCCAATTTGACAGTAAGATATCTTTTTGGATCATCTATTTCCCTGTTTGCTTTGAGATAGGGAGGTAATTTCTTCTGCTTAGGTGTTTATCTATTGCAAAATCTTCCAGCTGCTAAGGGATTTGATTCTAGTGAATCTGTCCAAAGTATGTACAGTAAGTTTCAGATTTATTGTCAGAGTTTACACATGACATCACATACAACCTTAAGATTCTTTTTCTGCAGACGAGGCAGAATTACCACTTATTTATAGAGCCAAAAAAAACTACACAACATACACATGTAAATGAATAAATGTAAACAAACTGCAATACAGAGAGAAAAAAAATCAATAGAGTCCAAACTTAAGAGTCTTTAAATGAGTCTCTGATTGAGTTTGTTGTTGAGGAGTCTGTTGGTAGAGGGGCAGCAGCTGTTCCTGAACCTGGTGGTTTCAGTCTTGTGACACCTGAACCTCCCTCCAGATGGTAGCAGTAAGAAAAGAGTGTATGCTGGGTGGTGTGGATCATTGATGATTGCTGCTGCTCTCTGACGGCAGTGTACCCTGTATGTATTCTCTATGGTGGGGAGGGTGTTGCCTGTGATGTTCTGGGCTGTGTCCTCTATCTTCCGCAGGGCTTTATGGTCGGAGGTATTGGTGGCCCCATACCAGATTGTGATGCAGCCAGTCAGCACACCTTCTACCACACATCTGTAGAAATTTTCCAGGTTTTCCAGTGTCATACCAAACCTGCACAAACTCCGCAAAGTAAAGGGCAGATTGTATTTTTTGGCCAGAATACTTTTTGTATGGAAGGGAGATTAAGGTCGAAAGGCAGATAGGTTGAGTTGAGTCCATTCCAGATCAGCCATGACTTTATTGTTTAGCAGTGTAAGCTCAATGGGCCAAATGGGTCAATTTCTTATCTTCTTATGCTAAAAACCAAGAACAAGCCAATGCCAATCCCATTTTCCAACTTGCATCCCATTTGCTTCACCTTGTTCATATATCATCTAAATTGGGGATAATTTACTGTTGTGAATGACCCATCATGTCTTTGGTGAGAGGAAACCAGAATAGTGTTAGGTAAAAACATCATGAGCTGGGAATGTAGAGGGAGTCACCCAGTGCTGGGCCGTAACAAGATGCAGTTGTGACCTTGTACTCTCAAGATAAGAGTGGGGATGACAAATTGATGTGCAGGAGGCTAGCAGAGAGGGACAGCAACAGTTTATTCATTGGACCATGTCATGGTATGATCATTTACTAAGTACGTATCCTAAGGTATATAAAAAACACCACTTGCTGATAACGGCAGAATGCGCCTTCTCCAACTAACACTGTTAGTTGCAAGTGTTACAATCCGGCAATAAAGAACAAAGAACCTTGATTTCGACTCAGTCTGGTGTTTGACTCACTCATTCATGAACAAAGCAGACCTAACAATAGCTAGGTCAATGATTGAAAGGAAGTGAAAGCTGTAAGGAAGCAGTGCTGCCCAGTATACTATTTGCTGCTGCTTTGTACTGGGATGGGTGCGGCATACTGGTGTGTCATGTCTGGACACCACAGCCTACATGACAGATGGAGATAAACAGTTGGTGGAGGGACATCAGAGTTTCCATTTGTACAGGACAGAAAAATATTCAATGACATGGATGCCTATGAGGTGGGGAGGTCTGCTAACACATCTTGTAAACTCTGATGCAGCCAATCAGATTATTGTAGTGGTTAGTGCAACACTATTACAGTACCAACAGCCCAGACTCAAATCCTACGTTGTCTGTAAGGTGTTTATACATTCTCTCCATGCCTGAGTGGGTTTCTTCCGGGTGCTCTGCCTGGTTTCTTCCCACATTCCAAAGTCATACGGGGTTCGAAGCTTAATTGAACACATGGGTATAATTGGGCAGCATGGGGTCATTGGCTGGAAGGACCTGTTAACATGCTGTATCTCCAAATTCAATTAAAATTATACTTCCTGTTTTTGTGGGATCAATCCTCCACTGTAGTAGATAATTTATTAACCAGTAAAAATAGACTTGTCAGTCCTTTGACAGCAGCTTAACCATTCATAGAAATATTTGGTACCGATTAGGCCATTCAACCCTTTGCGCTTGTACTAACTGAGAAAGGGCTATCCAGTCTATTCCCACATCCTGGTTGGAAAGGAAGCCTTCTTGGCAGCATTTTGTCCTAATACTAGTTAATTACAATTATACCACTCACATCAAGGCTGCAAATATAAGAGGCTACCTGTTCTTTGCAGTAACTCTTCCTCACTCTCCAAAGTCCTTCCACTAACTACAAGGCATGACTTAGGAGTGCAATGGAATACTCATTACTTACTGGTTGAGTGCAGCTTTAGTGAATTGAATTGATTACTGTCAAGGACAGTTTCTTACCTTCCTTTATCAAACTCCTGAATGAAACCCAAAGTAATAAAATTATGTTGATTTTGCTCCATACCAAGTGTTTTCTCTCTGTAACCTCACTTTTGAACTGCATCTTACTTGTTGCACCATGCCTGAGATGTTTACTGATCTGCTCACAAAACAACCTCCATCACTGCATCTTAGTACATGTAACAATAAACTTGAACAATATTAAGATGCAGTGAAAAGTTTTGTTTTGGATGTTATCCAGGCAAGTCAGCCCATATTTCAGTACAGCAAGAAGCACAATAACAAAACAAATCAAGGGATATAATGCTACAGAAATGAAAAATGTGGGATATAGTGTTAATAGGATAAAGTGCCAGTTGTAGAGAAAAGTACTATTAAACTGTTCATGGGCATCATCATTTAACAGTGAGAGGTCATTGAAGTGTCTGATAACAGCAGGAAAGAAACCATCCTTAAACCTGGAGGTCTCTGTTTTCAAGTATCTTCTACCTGATGAAAGGTGGAGAGGAGGGAGTGTGGCTGGGGTGGGTTGGGGTGGGTATATTGGCAGCTTTTCTGAGGCACAGGAGGTATAAATTGAGTCAATGGAGAGGAGGTGGTTTGTGTGAAGGCTTGAACTGCGTTCACAAATTTTTGCCTCAACAATTGTCAAGAACATAACATAACATAACAATTACAGCACGGAAACAGGCCATTAGGCCCTTCTAGTCCACACGGAACCAAACACCCCTTTCTAGTCCCACCTCCCTGCACAATGACAATAACCCTCCATCTTCTTCTCATCCATAGACCTGTCCAACCTTTTCTTAAATAATACAATTGACTCCGCCGCCACTATTTCTCCCGGAAGCTCATTCCACACGGCTACCACTCTCTGAGTAAAGAAGTTCCCCCTCATGTTACCTCTAAACCTCTGCCCCTTAATTCTTAACTCATGTCCTCTTGTTTTAATCGTTCCTCCTCTTATCGGAAATCGTCTATCCACATCCACTCTGTCTATCCCTTTCATAATCTTAAATACTTCTATCAAATCCCCTCTCAACCTTCTACGCTCCAAAGAATAAAGACCTAATCTGTCCAATCTCTCCCTATACTCTAGATGCTTAAACCCAGGTAACATTCTGGTAAACCTTCTCTGCACTCTCTCCACTCTGTTTATATCCTTCCTATAATTAGGCGACCAGAACTGCACACAGAACTCCAAATTAGGCCGCACCAACGTCTTATACAATCTCAACATCACCTCCCAACTCCTATATTCCATGCAATGATTGATAAAGGCCAGCATACTAAAAGCCTTCTTCACCACCCTATTCACGTGAGTTTCTACCTTCAGGGAACGATGTACCGTTACTCCTAAATCTTTCTGCTCTTCTGTATTCCTCAATGCTCTCCCATTTACCACGTATGTCCTATTCTGATTCTTCTTACCAAAATGAAGCACCTCACACTTATCAGCATTAAATTCCATCTGCCATTTTTCAGCCCACTTTTCTAAGCAGCCCAAATCCCTCTGCAATCCTTGAAAACCTTCTTCATTATCCACTATTCTACCTATCTTAGTATCGTCTGCATATTTACTAATCCAATTCACCACCCCATCATCTAGATCATTAATGTATATAACGAACAACAATGGGCCCAATACAGATCCTTGAGGCACACCACTGGTCACCGGCCTCCAACCTGACAGACAATTATCCACTACCACTCTCTGGCCTCTCCCTTTCAGCCAATGTTCAATCCATTTGACTATCTTAAAATTTATACCTAAAGACTGCACCTTCCTAACTAACCTTCCATGTGGTACCTTATCGAAGGCCTTACTGAAGTCCATATAGACAACATCCACTGCGCTACCCTCATCCACATTCCTAGTCACCTCTTCAAAAAATTCAATCAGATTGGTCAAACATGACCTTCCTCCCACAAATCCATGTTGAGTGCTCCTGATCAGACCCTGTCTATCCAGATGTTTATAAGTACTATCTCTAAGAATTTTCTCCATTAATTTACCTACCACAGTCGTCAAACTTACAGGCCGATAGTTGCCAGGCTTCCTCCTTGAACCCTTTTTAAATAACGGAACCACATGTACAATGCGCCAATCCTCCGGCACTATCCCCATATCTAATGACATTTGGAAAATTACCGCCAGAGCCTCTGCTATTTCCTCCTTCACTTCTCTCAATGTCCTGGGGAAGATCCCGTCTGGTCCCGGAGACTTATCCACCTTTATATTCTTCAAAAGCCTTAAAACTACACCTTTTGTAATCTCTATATTCCCCATATTTTCCAAATTTGCTTTTTTTATCTCACATCTCCCAATATCCTTCTCCTTAGTGAATACTGAAGAAAAGAAACTGTTCAATATCTCCCCCATTTCTCTAGGCTCCACACACAGTTTTCCGCTCTGATTTTCTAAGAGACCAATTTTGTCTCTAGCCTTCCTCTTACCATTAACATATTTGTAGAACTCTTTTGGATTAGTTTTCACCCTGCTTGCCATAGTTTCCTCGTACCTTCTTTTAGCTTTCCTAATTCCTCTCTTAAGATTCCTCTTACATTCAATGTATCTTTCAAACATCTCCTTAACTCCATGCTTCTTGTATCTAATGTACGCCTCCCTTTTTCTTCGAACCAATTTTCCAATATTCCTTGAAAACCACGGCTCTCTCAAACCTTTTGCCCCTCCTTTTAACCTAACAGGAACATAAAGCTTTTGCACTCTCAAAATCTGATCTTTAAAAGACTTCCATCTCTCTACTACATCCTGCCCATAAAACAAATTGTCCCAATGCACACCCTGCAAGTCCTTTCGCATCTCCTCAAATCTAGCTTTTCCCCAATCAAAAACCTCAACCCTTGGCCCTGACTTCTCTCTTTCCATAATGACATTGAAGCTGATGGCATTATGATCACTGGACCCGAAGTGCTCGCCAACACTAACCTCCGTCACTTGACCCATCCCATTTGCCAACAGTAGATCTAACACTGCTCCTTCTCTGGTCGGCACCTCTACATATTGTTGTAAAAAACTATCTTGCACACATTTCACAAACTCTAACCCATCCAGTCCTTTCACAGAATGTGTTTCCCAATCTATATGTGGAAAATTAAAATCTCCCATAATTACAACTCTGTGCTTATCACAAATATCTACTATCTCCCTACAGATTTGCTCCTCTAGGTCTCGGTCCCCTCCGGGTGGTCTATAATACACCCCTACAAGTGTAACCTCTCCTTTCCTACTCCTCAGTTCCACCCAAATAGCCTCCGTGGATGTGCCCTCTAATCTATCCTTCCTAGGCACCGCTGTAATATTTTCCCTGACAAGCAATGCAACCCCACCTCCTCTTGCCCCTCCGACTCTATCACACCTAAAACAACGAAACCCAGGGATATTCAGTTGCCAATCACATCCCTCCTGCAACCATGTCTCACTAATCGCTACCACATCATACTTCCAAGTATCAATCCACACCTTCAGCTCATCCACCTTTTTTACAATACTCCTGGCATTAAAATATATGAATTTCAGAGATTTCTCAATTTTTAATCCCTGTTTTCCCTCATCTTTAATAACAACATTATTTACTTTTCCTGCCAATTGCCCTTCATCTTCTTCCAGAGCATTTCCCTTCTCTATCACCTGCCCATCCATATTCAAATACTTACTACAAACTTTCTTTGTTTGCATTCTAACCTTCTCCTTACTGCTCTGTACTATTTTGTTCCCTCCCCCCAACCATTCTAGTTTAAAGCATAGTGTTCTCCCAAATAAAACAGTCTGCTTGATTGGTATTTGTTGAGTGTGGAGGAAACACACTCAGCCTGTGTATTACGGGTGGTCTCATGTCTTCCTGGTCTGGAACTAATTCGGAAGTCACATCACCTGTCAATCAAGCTTGGACTCCAGTCACCCATTAGTGCACACCTTGCCGTTGGCTACTTACTTAGGGTCATTAATGTCTAGAAGCACAGATTAGCACTCTATATAGTACCATCACACAGCACAATCTCTTTCTCTTCCTCATGGTCCAAGCTCCAGACACCACTCCATGCCAGATCATTAGTGTGAATATTGCTAGAAGGGTTGCAGTAAGGTGTGCACTGCACTGAGCCATAGATTTGCAATAGATCAATACTTGCAGTAGAGCCACATCCCTGTTGATCACAGAACAGGGAGCACATGTAAGAGTCCATGTTTATAGTGTGTTTGTGGGGTCGAATATAGGTTTACTGTTGTTGGAGTCTAACTGATGTCCAAGGTGAATCTCTGTATTGTTGCTTACGTGAATTAGTACTTGAGTACCGTTTAATGTTCTCCCATGTTGTTTCCTGTGTGTTAATAAAAGTTATGTGTGATTATAACACTTGTGACCAGACTCACCTCTCTGTGAATCCACCGAACCTGATCCCACAGAACAATTGGCACCACGAGCAAGACTCAAACAGATATGACTGGATACATGTGGAGTCTTAACCATGTGGGAGATTGAATTAATAACTGTGTGTGGGTATCCTCTGGGTGCATGTGTGATTGTGTACCTGCTCTCCAACAGGGACCCCATCACTGATTTCAGAGATGGGGGAACAGGAGGCGACCCTTAGAGACCCCGGGATCGGATTATAAAATCCGCAGGTAGACTGACAACTGTCAAGGGTTCAGTCATTTGGCAGCATGGCTGGCAAAATCGAAAGGTTGGACCACCGCAGAGAGAAGATTAAACAACAAGTAGTCTCCTACCTGGAGTTACTGGGGCTTCCTGAGGCCGGTGGGGGTGGGGGGGGGGGATGTGTGTGGGGGTCATCAGGCAGTCCTATGGTTGCTGATGTCCCTATTTAAGCGTGAGTGGGATATCATGTCCTAGTTAAATAGTCAGGGCACCTAGAAAAATAGGGAGATAGAATCCCTGCAACATAAGTGTTGGGATCTGCAAGAGGCAGTACAGATTGTCCAAGGGCAAGTGACCAACTTAGAATTTAAAGTCATGGAGGCAGCTTCCAAGCTGATTGAAGCACAACAGCAGCAAACAGCTCACTGGTCTGACACAGCTTGACTCAGGAAATGTCCGAGCCATTGTCCAGCAGGGGGAAGGGATTGACATGTGATGGGGATGGGTATGCGTGGATGGATGGTGATAACACTGAGGAAACTGAGTCAGAGTCTCCTGCTGGCACAGCGTGGGGTAGGTTGCTGAAGACACTGCTCTGATCTTTCTAAAAATGTTTCCCACTATTAAAAAACCATTATACCTCTAACTCTTGAGCAAAAGTGGATATTTCTGTTTGATGGTTTTATGATCTCTGAGGATGACGACGAGAAGTGGAAAACCTTCTGAGCAAGGTAAAAATGGGAAGAAAGATCAAGATCTTAAGGAACCTTCATCAATGTTTGAAGCTATTATCTAGGCTATGTCTAGGCTGTGTGGTGAAACCACTTGAGTATGTAAATACTTTGACCTTTTATATTTGACCCTCCTCTCACTGGCCGGCTCGTGACTCCTCCCCTTTATTCCCCATAAAGGCTGTCATGACACAACCCTGCCCACAGTTTGAGCCGAGGTCAGTGTGAGCCAGCAACCTAAGAGATGCTGTCCATCTCTAGCTAATAAAGGCCTTCAATTCCAGTACTTCAGTCTTTTGGTAAATTGGCATCAATTTTATTAGCCAGATATTTGCTTCCTCGAAACATGGACAAGTATCTGAAATTGAATCGCCTGGAAATTGACCTGAGATTTCATGCTCTGGCATCGCTACTTGGAAAGATACCTTACAGCCTCCACAGACACGATCCAGGATGACAAGGATAAGTTCCATCTACTGTTCTCATACATTGGGCACCGGGTCTACCGTATGGTCCCGGACTGCCGTACCTACAGAGCCTCCATGGACATCCTAAAAGACCAGTACAAGGTACAGGTGAACGAGGTCTATGCGTGGCACATACTCCACTCACGCAGGCGGTGACCTAGGGAGACATTCAACGACTTTGCCAGGGCCCTGCAGGAGCTTGTAAGGGACTGTAATTGCCAAGCTGTGAGTGCAGAGCAGCATGCACAGCTACTGATCAGAAATGCCTGTGTGGCGGGTGCCTGCTCTGACTACGTGAGGCAAAGATGATTTGAACAGAGATAACTGAGCCAACCTAAAATCATCGAACTGGCAAATACCCAACATCGCGGAATCGTTCTCCAGCGAGCATGCGGCCACCTTGTAGGGAACACAGATGCCGCCATCTTGGGAGATGGGATTGCAAACCTCCCGTTCCACCCTGACTTCTGCTGCCATTATTGGCCTCCCAACATGTTATTTCTGCAGGCAGATTAAGCATTTGAGGAAACGCTGCCCGGCCAAGGATGCTACCTGCACCAATTGTGGAAAAAGGGACAATTTGCGAAGGTCTTTAAGTCAAAGCAAAGCCCCAAGCCCAGCAGCGCCACGTGCGAATAGGGACTGTCACTTCTGGGGAACAGGGATGCCCGTGCATATGCTCTATGGAGATCACCAGCTGCTATGATGTCACTTCTGCCTTCTCCCTCATCACTTCCAGCAATGACATCACCTCTGCTTTCTTCTTCTCTTCTGACAAGCGACGATGGGGACACTTGCGAATCATGGGGGCCGCCATCATGACTGCCATCTTGTCGGACGACTGGAAGACACCGGTACTCATCAGAAGATGAGCTGACGCTGGCATCGGTGACCCTAGATCAACGCCGACTGCATCCACTCTCCAGGGCCATGATGAACGTTCAGGTAAACGGCTACCCCACCTCATGCCTATTTGACAGTTCATCCCAACACTGTACAACAATACTCTCTCGAAGCGCAGCCAGTGAAATTCAGCATCTCTCTAGCCTCACAAGCCAAATTGGGAAACGTTCATGGGAGCTGCACAGTAACTGGTCCAAGGGACAGTATACACTGACATTACACTCCTTATACTGACACAGCTCTGTGCACCTGTCATCTTGGGGTTGGACTTTCAATGTAACTTAAAGAGCATCACTATGGAGTATGACAGGCCCCACCACACCCTTATGGTCTGTAGTGAGCAATTTGTGAACCCGTCCACTGCTCCCTTCCCACATGCCAGGGTCAGGGATATCTCTGATCGAGTTCATAGCATTCTGCAAGGAGAAGGAGAACAGCCAGAAGTCGTGGTCCATGTGGGGACCAATGACTTAGTTAGAAGTGGGGATGTGGTCCTGAAACAGGATTATGTGGAATTAGGTGGGAAGTTAAAAAACAGGACCTTCAAGGTAGTAATCTCTGGATTCCTCCCGGTGCCACGTGCTACTGAGGGTAGAAATAGGAGGATGAATGCGTGGCTAAAGAGATGGTGCAGGGGGCAAGGGATAAGATTTCTGGATCATTGGGATCTATTCTGGGGAAGGTCGGACCTGTACAAAAGGGACGGACTCCACTTGAACTGGAGGGGGACCAATGTGCTGGCAAGCAGATTTGCTAGAGCTGTGGGGGAAGGTTTAAACTAGTTTGACAGGGGGGTGGGGAACAGAGTGTGAGAGTAGTGTTAAGGGAGCATGGCCACCTAGATAGGTATAATAACGATAACAAAGGTAGGATGGAGATTAGGGTAAAAGGTCGAAAACAGAATATATGTGAGGGTCATTCTCTGAAATGCATATATTTTAATACAAGAAGCATAGTGAACAAGGTAGATGAGCTTAGAGCATGGACAGATACTTGGGGTCATGATATTGTGGCAATTAGTGAGACCTGGCTACAGGAGGGGCAGGACTGGCAACTTAATATTCCAGGATACATTTGTTTTAGATGTGATAGATCAGGGGGTAAAAAAGGGAGAGGAGTTGCTCTGCTTGTTAAGGAGGACATTACTGCCGTGAGGTGGCAGGATGGTCTGGAGGGATCGTCCAGTGAGGCTGTTTGGGTGGAATTGAGGGGTGAAGGAGGCATGAGGGTGCTAATAGAGGTGTATTATAGACCACCAAATGGGCCAAGAAAATTAGAGGAACAAATTTGTAGGGAGTTAACGTATATGTGTGAGAATCATAAGGTAGTAATCATGGGAGATTTTAACTTCCCTCACATTGATTGGGATACCCATACAGTTAGAGGGCTGGATGGGCTAGAGTTCGTTAAATGTGTTCAAGATTGTTTTCTAAATCAGTTAGTAGAAGAACTGACTCGGGACGGTGTAATACTGGATCTCCTGTTAGGGAATGAGCTAGGTCAGGTATCGGACATTATTGTTGGAGAACAAATTGGGTCTAGTGATCATAACTCTGTTAGTTTTAGGGTAGTTTTAGGGAAGAGCAAGGAGGGACCTAAAGTTGAGGTTCTGGATTGGAGAAGAGCAAATTTTGAAGGAATAAGAAGGGATTTGGCAAGTATTGAGTGGGACAGGATATTTTCAGTTCAGGATGTAAATGAAAAATGGAGGATATTCAAAAAAGAAATTTTGAGGGTACAGAGTAGATATGTCCCAGTGAGGATCAAAGGAAAGGCTGGAAGTCATAGGGAGGCTTGGTGTTCGAGGAATATTGGAAATTTGGATAGGAGAAAAAGGGAGGTGTACAGGAGGTATAAAGAGCAGGGAGCTGAAAATTTGAAGAAGGAATCTTAAGAAAAAAATTAGAAAGGCCAAAAAAAGGCATGAAGCGGCTTTGGTAGACAGAGTAAAAATAAATCCAAAGGGTTTCTATAGGTACATTAAAAGTAAAAGATTAGTGAGGGATAAAATTGGACCCCTTGTAGATAGCGAGTGTAGGCTGAGTGAGAAGTCAGAGGAAATGGGGGAAATTTTGAATGATTTCTTTGCCTCGGTATTCACTAGGGAAAAAGATATTGAACCAGTTGATGTAAAGAAAAATAGTAGGTAGGTCATGAAGCATATAAGGATAACCGAGGAGGTAGTGATGGCTGTGTTGAAAAAGATAAAGGTGGATAAATCTCCGGGACTGGACAAAATATTCCCAAGGACACTCAGGGAGGCTTGTGGACAGATAGTGGGGCCATTAACAGAGATATTTAGGATGTCACTGGCCATGGGGGTAGTGCCAAAAGATTGGAGGGTGGTGCATGTGGTTCCACAGTTTAAGAAAGGGTCCAAATGTAAACCTGGGAATTATAGGCCCGTGAGTCTGATGTCTGTGGTGGGCAAGTTGATGGAAAGTGTTCTGAGGGATGGTATTTACAAATATTTGGAGGTACAGGGATTGATAGGGAGTAATCAGCATGGTTTTGTCAGGAGTAAATCATGCTTGACAAACCTGATTGAGTTTTTCGAGGGGGTTACAAAAAAGGTTGATGAAGGGAAAGCTGTGGATGTTGTCTATTTAGACTTTAGTAAAGCTTTTGACAAAGTTCCCAACAGGAGGTTAGGAAAAAAGGTGGAGGCTAGGTATAAATAAGGAGATAGTGAAATGGATTCAGCAATGGTTGGATGAGAGGTGTCAGAGAGTAATGGTAGAAAATTGTTTGTCCAGTTGGAGACTGGTGACCAGTAGAGTTCCTCAGGGATCGGTCCTGGGTCCACTATTGTTTGTTATATATATTAACAATCTGGAAGTAGGGGTGGAGATTTGGATAAGCAAGTTTGCGGATGATACAAAGATTGGTGATGTTGTGGACAGTGAGGAAGATTACCGTAGATTAAAAGGTGATTTAGGAAGGCTGGAGGTGTGGGCTGAGAAATGGCTGATGGAATTTAATACAGATAAGTGTGAGGTGTTACATTTTGGAAAGGCAAATCTAAATAGGTCATATTCATTAAATGGTAGGCTATTGAGATGTGCAGAGCAACAAAGGGATTTAGGAGTTGTGGTAAATAGTACCCTCAAGGCTGATACTCAGGTAGATGGTGTGGTGAAGAAGGCATTTGGAATGTTGGCCTTCATAAATCAGAGTATTGAATTCAAGAGTAGGGAGGTTATGATGAAATTGTACAAGGCATTGGTGAGACCAAGTTTGGAGTACTGTGTACAGTTTTTGTCACCAAATTATAGGAAAGATATAAACAAAATAGAGAGAGTGCAGAGAAAGTTCACGAGAATGTTGACAGGATTTCAAGGTTTGAGTTACAGAGAAAGGTTGAGCAGACTAGGACTTTTTTCTCTGGAGCATAGAAGATTGAGGGGGGACTTGATAGAGGTGTTTAAGATTTTAAAAGGGACAGACAGATTAAATGTGGATAGGCTTTTTCAATTAAGAGTGGGGGAGATTCAAACTAGAGGGCATGATTTAAGATTGAAGGGGAAAAATTATAAGGGGAACTTGAGGGGAAATTTCTTTACAGAAATGGTGGTAGGGATGAGGAATGAGCTTCCAGCAGATGTGTTTGAAGCGGGATCATTGGTTACATTTAAGGAAAGACTGGAATGTTACATGGACAGGAGAGGACTGGAGGGGTATGGACCGGGTGCTGGTCAGTGGGACTAGGAGAGTGGGGATTTGTTACGGCATGGACTAGTAGGGCCGAATTGGCCTGTTCTGTGCTGCAAGTGGTTATATGGTCGATCTGCAGCCCCAAGCCAGATCACTGTGCCCGACATGTGGCCTCTTCACACTCTGGACCGCCCCCCCCCGTTGGCTAATCTTTCCTCTGACTGAAAGCCTGTCACCACTAAAAGTCAGTGATACAGCGATGAGGATAGGGCATTCATTAAGTCAGAGGTGAGTCGTTCCTCATTGAGGGGGTGATAGAATAAAGTATGACCTACTGGAGAGCCCAGGTAGTGGTCGTAAAGAGTGGGAAGAAACACTGGATGGTCATTGATTACTCCCAGACTATCCACAGGGTCACCCAGCTAGATGCCTATCTCTTATCCCGCATCGCCGACATGGTTAATCAGATTGCACAATACAGGGTATTTTCACCATCGACTTTAAGTCTGCATAATGTCAGTACACCGCCTTTGAGGTGGATGGCTGACTGTCCCATTTCCTTAAAGTCCCTTTTGGGGTCACAGATGGAATATCTGTCTTCCAAAGGGAGATGGACTGGATGGTGGAGGAACACAAGTTGTGTGGCCATCTTTCCATACCTTGACAATGTTATTATCTGTGGCCATGACCAGCAGGACAATGACGGGACCCTCCAGAAATTCCTCCATACTGCGAAGCGCCTTAACCTGATATACAACACAGGGAAGTGTGTCTTCAGTATACGTTTCCTGCCCATACTAGGCTGCATGGTGGAGATTAGAATCATCAGTCCCGACCCTGAGTGCATGCACCCACTGTTAGAACTCCCCCTCCCTCACTGCCTTAAGTGCCTAAAAAGGTGCCTGGGTTTTTTTTCTCTTATTATGCCCAATGGGTCCCCAGCTATGCAGAGAAGGCCCATCCCCTCATCAGGACCACAGTTTTCCCCCTGTTGTCAGAAGCCGCCATTGCAAAGGCCACAATGCATGCAGTGGATGAATCCACTTTGTTTCAGGTGGAGAACGATGCACTGGGCTTTGACCTGGCCACCACACTTAACCAGGTGGGCAGGCAGGCCTGTGCGTTTTCTTCGTGTACCCTCCAGGGCCCTGAGATTCGGCACTCCCCCATCGAGAAAGAGGCCCAGGCTATCGTTGAAATGCTACAGCACTAGAGGCGTTACCTCGCCGGTAATCATTTTACCCTGCTGATTGATCAACAGGCAGTCGCCTTCATGTTTAACAACCCACAGTGGGGTAAAATCAAAAACGACAAAATCCTGAGGTGGAGAATTGAGCTCTCCACATACAATTATGGCACACTGTACTGGCCTGGAAAACTCAATCATCCTCCTGATGCCCTGTCTCGGGGGAAATGTGGCAGTGTGCAGTGTGCTGCACGATGACCTCTGCCATCCCAGGATCACCCATTTTTTTCATTTCATCAAGGCCTGTAACTTCCCCTATTCCAGTGACGACGTCAGGATGCTAACCAAAAATTGCCGGATCTGCACAGGCTTCTACCAGCCTGACCAGAAACAACTGATCAAGGCCACTTGCCCCTTTGAACATCTGAGTATGGACTTCAAAGGACCCCTACCCTCCACGAACCACAATCAGCATCATCAATGAGTACTCGCGTTTCCCTTTTGCCATCCCCTGCTGGGATATGACTGCAGCTACTGTCATAAAGGCTCTGAACAACCTGTTCACTATTTTCAGTTACCCCTGCTACATCCACAACAATAGGGGTTCATCCTTCATGAGCGACAAGCTGCATCAATATTTGCTGTCCAAGTGCATTGCCTCTAGCCATACCACCAGCTATAACCCCAAAGGGAACAGCCAGGTGGAGCAGGAGAACAGCATGGTCTGGAAGCCAGTGCTACTGGCCTTAAAATCCAATGGCCTCCCTGTCCCCCACTTGCAAGAAGTCCTCCCAGAGGATCTCAACATTATCTAGTCTCTCCTGTGTACAGCCACCAACGAGACACCTCATGAGAGACTCTTTACATTCCCCAGGAGATCGGCATTGGGAATGATCCTACCCACCTGGCTGGCATCCCCTGGACCAGTACTATTGCAGAAACACAAGGACCTATGAGTCTGACCCACTAGGCGAGAGGGTCCAGCTGCTCCACGTCAACCCACATTAGATCTATGTGGTATCCCTGGATGGAGACGAGGGCACAGTATCCATCTGGGACCTGGCATGCATGGGAGTGTCTGGAACCTCCCTTCAGCTAACGGTTGGGTACTACCCCTTCCCCACTTAGATCTCCAGGGCCTCAGATCCTCACTCCCAACTCCTCAGCCAACCCACCAACTGGTACATACGTGCCCATCTCAGCTCAGTCAAGCACCCTAGTTGGACTGGCCGAGAAGGAACAGCCACAACTGACGGGGTCCACCACACCACCAGAGGTATGTCAGTCATAACACCAAAGGCAGCTGCCATACAGGCTGAACTTATGGCGGATTCCTTAAGGTAGTATTGAGTGGGAAGAGAAGGTTGAGAATTGTTACTGAAATATTTAGCTTCAAAAATATGATCATTGGTCCATTTTCTTTGGGTTATGAAACCATGCACATAACGAGTCAATTAGGTACGATTAATGCACTTTTTCTTTCCACCCACATACCACCTTAAACAATTCTTTACTAATCACAGAACACCTATAGCATAGGGAACATTTAAAGTGGTATTTGAGTGGAAAGATAAAGGTTGAGAACCACTGCCTTAACCTGTTTTTTTACTTATTTTTTTAAAATTTATCAGTTTGTTTTGCTTACTGATGTGGGAGCAAATGTTAGTTTTAATCTTGGAGTTCTGGCAGTTGGAGATGTGGGTTAACGGTTAGTAGTGTAGCATGCTGTCCTTCTCTACGATAGTTTTTTTTCAGGGCTTTTGTGGGGGGGAGATGGTCTATTAAGATATTTAGTTTCACTGGATGACCTTCAGAAAATTTTGCTATATCTGTTGTTTCAATATTCTGGTCTAAGCCACATTCGTCATCTCTTTTCAAGTGTAGTCTGTTTGTACATGCGCATTATAGAAACATTTAAAATAAGTTATTAAGATTGCAATCAAATTCTATTGACAAAATTAAAAAGGCCTGGGAATAGGAACTTCAGTTACATCTTCCAAAGGAATTATGGGAGAAGATTTTTATACTGCTTCAATATGCACTCGTCATTCCTTGATTCAGTTAAAAGTGGTACATCAAATCGGGCTCACATGTTGAAAGACAAATTGGCCCTTATTTTTTCTAATGTTAGTCCTATTTGTGATAGATGTAAGTCTGAAGTGACTTCTCCAACTCATATGCTTTGGTCATGTCCTATGTTGGAGACGTATTGGATTTTTAAGGCTTTGTCAGGTCTACTGGATATCAGTTTGCAACCTAACCCATTGACTGCTTGTTTTCGAATTATACTTCCAAAATGGGACAAGTTCCCACTTCCACGCATTAGGTTGAAGCTTTTTCTGCATTGCTGGCTAGAAGAGCTATTTTATTTTAAGGGAAAGATTATAATCTACCAACCTCTCTCAAATTATGTCATGTTTAAGTTTAGAGAAAGTTAGGAGCTGTATATTTGATATTTCTGTTAAATTAGAAGAGACTTGGTTCCCTTTTATAAATGACTTCCATATGACTTAGTTAGTATAACTATTTTCCTTTCTGGACTATATTTTATTTCTTTTCTCTTTGTTGGTGAAGACTAGATGACTAAATTTTACTAATAAATTCTCAGGATAGACTTCCCAGTCTTTTCTTCTTTTTAAAAAAAATTAGGTGGAGTTTTATATAACAATTTAAAAAAAAATTTTTTTTTGGAAGATTTCAGTTTGAGGAAATAAGAACATATTCATTAAATGTGGTGTTACACAATATGTAATATCACATGATGTCGTATAGTGATTTTTTTCCCTTTATGATTATGTTCTCCTATTCTCATGTATTATTTACCCATAATATGATTAATACAAAAGACTGAAAAATAAAGAAAGGAAACTGAGTCCTATGACTCACTTCCTCCTCCATGTGTGCCCAAGCCTTTACAAGCCCGACCAGTTACCATGTGGTCCCAGGTCTGCAAGGAGGACTCCCTGCCAACTCTCCAAAATGAGGAGGCACCCATAAATGGAGGGACCTTGGGTGGCCACATAGTTGTTTATTGATAGATAATGAAGCACCAGGACTACTTTGTAAAGGGGCTAACTGGGCGAGGGGATCAATACCACCAGAGACCAGGCGAACATTTAGTCATGCCATTCCTTCAGTTGGGAGATTAGAGGGCTCCCAATTCCTTTCTCTCTCATCCAAAAGCAAGCACCCTGGGTGGGTCTGTCTGACCAGCAGATGATTTCCACCTTGTGGGCATCATCAGAAAGGGTTAATGATGCCACTATATTTGTGGGAATGGGTAGCGACTACAGTCTGGGCCAGGTTCCCTGCCCTCCCAGAATGGGCTGACATGGCCAGCCGCAATGGCATACCTTTGGCATGGAGTCACGGATTGTTAGGGAGTGGGCACTGATCATGGGTCACTACAGGCGCACCATGAGCACCACTTCCCAGTAAGCACAAAGGTGACTGGTGCCTTTGTGGGCTATTTAGTCACCGCTGCACACCCTGACCATAGAGGGGTGGTCTTGCCCCTCATGAGACTGGCAACCGGGATGGCAGTCTGGGAAACCATTATTCTGATGGAGGGATCGGAGTACCAGAGCAGAGGGTTGAGGGGAAATTTGATGATGTCACCCTGCTGGTGTCTCACAGAGATATGTGCTTTCTGGAAAGAGCATTGTGAGGGTAAGTCCCTTAGATGTGGAGCTTCCCACTCCAACCAGGACTAGGCTATACTTCTGGCGCTCCCCCATCGGAGGCGGCCCCCGACTAATCTATCCTTTGACCTCTCCCAACCTCCCCCTTCCCCCCCACCCCAGGAGAAGACAACCCTTCAAGCTGGTCCTCTTCTCGACATTAAAGTCCACAAAATGCTAATCAAAACAGATTGCCGAATTCTCATTGCTGATCCCAACCATCAACTTACTTTAGTTTTGTCACTTAATATTCAAAGAATTCTCAGCAAAACAGGCAATAACTGTGGCCATGGAAATGTAAATCTCAGCACTGGACGTTCGATTGCATCTATTTTGATTTGCATTACAGGCACAGACTTTGTAATGGACCTTTGGTACTCTTTTTCTCATTTTTAATTGCCCTGAGCTATACTAATGATGTCTTTACCAAGAACACTCAGGGAATTCAAAGTTACAATTTATAAGTTGTGTCAGATTCAAAGTTAGTTTATAAGTAGAGTGTCACTGATCAAACAATAGTAAGAAATAGTGTATATATTTTGTTTCACTTGACAATGGCAGAGTCAACCCAGAACTCCCATTTTGTTTGAATATTTATCAATAATTTAAGCAACATTAATCTGGTTGGACTGCAAACCTGTTCATTGAAATTATGTTTTCTTCTAACTTTGTGATGCTTTGAATAAAGGAATTCTCCCTGTTCCTTACTTCCATGTCCATCACTTCCTCCAGTTGCTTGCAACAATTCAATATACCTGGAACACCATAGTACTGGCTGACATGATGGATTACACAGCATGTAGTAATCTCCAATAATCCTGTTTAGGATGGAGATAATCAATTGCACGAGGAAAACTCATTGCACGATGAATTTGCATTGAGTAATTGGTAAAGTAGATGATTTGCTGTAATTTTTGAACTTCAAATCACTCGCTGACAAAATGAACTCAACCAATGTCTCTAACAGGGTGTGTTCTCTTGGATCTCTCAACCACCCAGGAGCACATTGTCACACGACTGACATTGCAAACCCTGTCATATGCACTTACATATGATGCCTCGCCATTCGCACAACTAAAATAGGACTTCATGCTGGATATGCACATCTAGCTGTTGAATCACTGAGAGAGAAAGTTATTTGTGGAGCTTCTCTTTGGGATCACTAATCACTATGCCCTGTTGAGCTTTGAAAATTGAATGCTGGGATTACAGGCTTGTAAGAGATATCTGCTTGATTTTCCAGGTTTTGCTGAGTACGGGAAATCTTCCTTGTCACATTCCCAAGCAAATATGACTAATTGGGAAAACATTCTCCATTTAATGTCAATGTACTAAAGTATCCCACACAAAAAAAAAACAATAAAAATTTTCACCATGTAACAATGACCACAAGTGTTTTGTGGTTCAGAATATCTTAAAAAGGAGAGACAGGAATTTCAGCGGGAGGCTAGAAAAATATCATCAGCAAATTTTTAATCTTAGGTCATGTTTAAACATTTATTTGATGTGGCTTACAGCATAACTGCCTTATTCCAGATTTCCAGCATCTTTTTTTAATTCAGGTCTGATAATTACCATTCTAGATCCTGTGTTTAATTCTGGAATTGTCTTATCATGGTTCGTGCAATGCTATTACTGTGCCAGCAACTTGAGTTCAAACTATCACCTTCTCTATTGGAATTTGTACATTCTTTCTGTGTGTGTGTGGCTTTCCTCTGGCTACTTCAGTTTCCTCCAATGGTCCAAGGATGCTCAGGGTTTCTAGGTTAATTGGTCATATAAGTTTATTTGGGTGACAGACACTGGCAACAAAATGTGCATGTAGCAAGGTATTAAAGCCAATATTGGATCTGGGCAAAAGTGAGGGGGAGGCGGCGGTCCCGGCCTCGGTAGAGTGAAGCAGGCAGAGGCCCCGGTCTGGGCAGAAGCGAGGGGGAGGTGGTGACGGTGGCCCCAGCCTCGGCAAAGTGAAGCAGGCGAAGGCCCCGAGAAGCAGACGGAGGCCAACAGGTTGGATTGCGACCAGGTATTGTCCGACCTAGGAGAGGAGGCAGGCCCCTCCAGCCCGGGTAAGAAACCTGCATAGGAGAAGGCCACTCTGATATAAAACCTACGACCCAAGGACCTTGCTGCCACGTCCCAGCTAGCTTGGCCACAGCACACGAACCATGAGTGTAAAGGGTGGGGCCAGTACTGCGCACACTGCACTCCACCTAAAAGCTCCTTTGCGCAGGCCCGAGGACATGTCCACGTCCTCCCCCTCCACGTCCTCTCCCTCAAAAGATGCTCACAAACTCAAGCTAGCATGCTGGAACATCAGGACCATGCTAGACAAGGCGGACAGCCACTGACCTGAACGTGGGTCTGCCCTCATCGCACATGAACTCCTCAGACTTGACATCGACATAGCTGCTCTCAGTGAAGTCCGCCTTGCAGATGTAGGCAGCCTCCAAGAACGCGGCGCAGGCTACACACTCTACTGGTCTGGCAAGCCTATGGATGAACGATGCCTATCTGGTGTAAGCTTCATGGTCAAGAACTCCATTGCCTGCAAGCTCAAAAACCTCCCGACAGGCCACTCGGACCAGGTCATGTCCATGTGACTCCCCCTTCAAAACAAGCGTCGCATCACCCTCTCAGTGTCTATGCTCCAACCCTCCAGGTGGAACCAGCAGAAAAGGACAAGTTCTACACTGATCTGTGGAACCTCATTCAACGCACCCCTACAGTCGACAAGGTTGTCATCCTTGGCAACTTCAACGCTTGCGTCGGCAAAGACTCAGAAACCTGGCCAGGAATCCTGGGCAAGCATGGTGTCGGCAAGTGCAACGACAACGGGCGCCTCCTGTTGGAGCTCTGTGCAGAACAGCGGCTTGTCATTACAAGCACCCTTTTTCAGCAGAGGGACAACCTGAAGACTACCTGGATGCATCCCCAATCCAAGCACTGGCACCTCCTGGACTACGTCCTGGTGCGAGAAAGAGACAAACGAGATGTGCTCCACACCAGCGTCATGCCCAGCGCGGAATGCCACACTGACCACTGGCTTGTTCGCTGCAAGCTCAACCTTCACTTCAAGCCAAAGTCCAGGAACAGTAAAGCCCCCAGAAAGAGGCTCAATGTTAGAAACTTGCAGTCAGACGAAGTGAGAGGAAACTTCCAGGCAAACCTCAAAGCAAAGCTCGAGGATGCAATCCGCCTCACGGACTCGTCCCCTGAAACCCTCTGGGATCAGCTGAAGACTGCCATTCTGCAATCCACTGAAGAGGTACTGGGCTTATCCTCCAGGAAAAATAAGGATTGGTTTGACGAAAACAACCAGGAAATACAGGAGCTGCTGGCAAAGAAGCGAGTTGCCCACCAGGCTCACCTTGCAAAGCCGTCCTGGCCAGAGAAGAAACAAGCCTTCCGTCGCGCATGCAGCCATCTTCAGTGCCAACTCCGGGAGATCCAAAATGAGTGGTGGACTAGCCTCGCCAAACAAACCCAGCTCAGCGTGGACATTGGCAACTTCAGGGGTTTTTACGAGGCTCTAAAGGCTATGTACGGCCCCTCACCCCAAGTCCAAAGCCCGCTGCGCAGCTCAGACGGCAAAGTCCTCCTCAGCGACAAGATCTCCATCCTCAACCGATGGTCAGAACACTTCCAATCTCTTTTCAGTGCCAACTGCTCAGTCCAAGAATCCGCCCTGCTCCAGCTCCCTCAACAGCCCTTAAGGCTAGAGCTGGATGAGGTCCTCACCTGGGAAGTGACATATAAGGCAATTGAACAACTGAAAAGTGGCAAAGCAGCAGGAATGGATGGAATCCCCCCAGAGGTCTGGAAGGCTTGCAGCAAAACTCTGCATGCCAAACTGCATGAGTTTTTCAAGCTCTGCTGGGACCAAGGAAAGCTGCCTCAGGACCTTCATGATGCCATCATCAACACCCTGTACAAAAACAAATGCGAGAAATCAGACTGCTCAAACTACAGGGGAATCACGCTGCTCTCCATTGCAGGCAAAATCTTCGCTAGGATTCTCCTAAATAGAATAATACCTAGTGTCGCCGAGAATGTTCACCCAGAATCACAGTGCGGCTTTCGCGCAAACAGAGGAACTACTGACATGGTTTTTGCCCTCAGACAGCTCCAAGGAAAGTGAAGAGAACAAAACAAAGGACTCTACATCACCTTTGTTGACCTCACCAAAGCCTTCAACACCATGAGTAGGAAAGGGCTTTGGCAAATACTAGAGCGCCTCGGATGCCCCCCAAAGTTCCTCAACATGGTTATCCAACTGCACGAAAACCAACAAGGTCTCTGAACCCTTCTCCATTAACAATGGCGTGAAGCAAAGCTGCGTTCTCGCACCAACCCTCTTTTCAATCTTCTTCAGCATGATGCTGAAACAAGCCATGAAAGACCTCAACAATAAAGATGCTGTTTACATCCGGTACCGCATGGATGGCAGTCTCTTCAATCTGAGGCGCCTGCAAGCTCATACCAAGACACAAGAGCAACTTGTCCGCGAACTACTCTTTGCAGACAATGCCGCTTTAGTTGCCCATTCAGAGCCAGCTCTTCAGCGCTTGACGTCCTGTTTTGTGGAAACTGCCAAAATGTTTGGCCTGGAAGTCAGCCTGAAGAAAACTGAGGTCCTCCATCAGCCAGCTCCCCACCATGACTACCTTCCCCCTCACATCTCCATCGGGCACACAAAACTCAAAACGGTCAACCAGTTTACCAAGGATCGACAACGAGATAGACAACAGACTAACCAAGGCAAATAGCGCCTTTGGAAGACTACACAAAAGATTCTGGAAAAACAACCAACTGAAAAATCTCACAAAGATTAGCGTATACAGAGCCGTTGTCATACCCACACTCCTGTTCGGCTCCGAATCATGGGTCCTCTACTGGCATCACCTACGGCTCCTAGAACGCTTCCACCAGCGTTGTCTCCGCTCCATCCTCAACATTCATTGGAGTGACTTCATAACCAACATCGAAGTACTCGAGATGGCAGAGGCCGACAGCATCGAATCCACGCTGCTGAAGATCAAACTGCGCTGGGTAGGTCACGTCTCCAGAATGGAGGACCATCACCTTCCCAAGATCGTGTTATATGGCGAGCTCTCCACTGGCCACCGAGACAGAGGTGCACCAAAGAAGAGGTACAAGGACTGCCTAAAGAAAGCTCTTGGTGCCCGCCACATTGACCACCGCCAGTGGGGTGATATCGCCTCAAACCGCGCATCTTGGCACCTCACAGTTCGGCGGGCAGCAACCTCCTTTGAAGAAGACCACAGAGCCCACCTCACTGTCAAAAGACAAAGGAGGAAAAACCCAACCCCAACCAACCAATTTTCCCTTGCAACCGCTGCAACCGTGTCTGCCTGTCCCGCATTGGATTTGTCAGCCACAAACGAGCCTGCAGCTGACGTGGATATTTCCCCTCCATTAATCTTTATCCGTGAAGCCAAGCCAAAGAAAGCCAATATGGACCACAAGTCAACCTTGTGGTGGGGGGAGGGGGGTTTTGGAAGAGACATCAAATTATGCTCTAAGGTTAGGACATGGAGCCTAACCCTCCTGGGAAAACTGTTTAAAATAGTTAGGGTGAGTAATGTTTTGTTTGATTAAATGTTGTTGAAATACATTTAAATATATACAAAACATTTTTAAACATGTCACCTAAAAAAGAAAAAGCTGCAGCTACTTGACCTGGAGCCCAACGCAATGAGAGGACAAGAAGAGAATTGAGGCCTACTGTTGGTGAGAAACAGGGAGCTAGCATCCGAGCAGCTCCCCGGGTGAGTGATCCTTATGAAGGGCCTTCATTTGACGTTGCTCTCCCGCAGTGACGGGGAGATGGTGTCTGAGAAGAACAAACCCGAAGTGAAGTGCACGTGCACCTGTGCTAGCAAAGGAGGCCCTCAGTGACACCATCAGAAGAAGGCTCTGGCTCAAAGACATCTAGCAGTGAAGAGGATGAAGATCAAGAAGGAGAGCGGCAAGAAGAAGAAGAGGCAAAGAGAAAAGAAGCTAGAACGATCAAAACTAGACTTAAGACAAAGGCCAAAGATATATCTTTTCTTTTTCAATCTTTTTATTATTATTATAATTTACAAACACATACAGTTCAAAGAGATATAAAAATACATAGTAAATAATGAATTAATACAGAGATATTAAACAATAATATTACAGAATAAAAATATATCATAAAAAAAAAATTAGATCAGTTTAGGGTGTGAACTATCTCTAAAAAAAAAAGATAATTAATAACAATATATGAAAAAAGAGAAAAAAAAAACCCAAAAAAGAAGAAAAAACAAATCTGAATTAAAAAAACTTAAAAAAAAACCTACAGATATAGCTAAACCACGCTGATCACTCCGATCTCATCTTACAGCCCAATTATCATACATAATCATAGAAAAAAATCAGAGCCAGATCAACTCACCACAAATGAAAATATTGAATAAATGGTCGCCAGGTTAACTCAAACTTAGAAGGGGATTCATAGACAGAGTTTCTAATTTTCTCTAAATTTAAACATAGTATAGTTTGGATAAACCATTGGAAAACAGTGGGAGGATTAACCTCTTTCCAATTCAATAGTATAGATCTTCTAGCCATTAGTGTAAGAAAAGCAATCATACGATCCGCAGGAAGAGATAAATAAGTCAAATCTATCATAGGTAATCCAAAAATTGCAGTAATGGGATGTGGTTGTAAATTAATATTCAAAACAGTAGATATAATGGAAAAAATTTCCTTCCAATAATTCTGTAAAGAGGGACAGGACCAAAACATATGTGTAAGGGAAGCTATTTCCAATTGACATTTATCACATATAGGATCGATATGAGAATAAAAGCAATGGAGTTTATCTTTAGACATATGAGCTCTATGAACAACTTTAAACTGTATTAGTGAATGTTTTGCACATAAAGAAGAAGAGTTTACCAGTCGCAGAATTTTATTCCAATTTTCATTGGAAATATGAAGGTTGAGTTCTCTTTCCCAATCATTTTTAAACTTTTCAAAAGTCCCAGAATTTATTTTTGTAATTATATTATATAATTTAGATATCACACCTTTTGGAGGGAATTTTGAATATAGTATATCCTCTAAAACAGTCGTAGTCTCCCGATTGGGAAAAGAGGGTAAAGTCGAAACTAAGAAACTCCTAATCTGCAAATATCGAAAGAAATGAGATCGAGGTAAATCATATTTCATGGATAATTGTTCAAATGACATGAAAGAGTTATCCAAGAATAAATCCGAAAAGCATGTTATACCTTTAACTTTCCAGAGTAAATAAGCTTGATCAATTAGAGAGGGATGAAAAAGGAAATTTAGTACAATAGGAGTTCATCTATTGGTTGAGAAGATTAAAGACATTGATAAGAAATATGTGACTGATCCTACTGAAGAACTTTACAAACAAAGAATTGAACTGCAATTGGAATATAATTTGTTACTTACATCTTCGATTGAAAACCAGTTAATTAGATCTAAACCTGATTTTTATGTGCATAGTGAGATCTCGGGTAAACTGTTGGCTAATCATCTGAAGAATATTTCAGCTAGACGCCAAATTGTGGAGATTCGCAAACAGAATGGAGAACTGACTGTTAACCAGGAAGAGATAAATCAATCTTTCCAAAATTTTTATAAATCCTTATATAGTACAGAATCCCCTCAAGACCTTAGTAATATGTTTAATTTTTTAGAACATTTGAAACTCCCAAAAGTATTACCTCAAGATAACTTAGAATTAAGTAAACCCATTACAGATTCGGAGATCAATAATACTATTTTCTCACTGAACTCGGGGAAAGCACCAGGTCCTGATGGATATTCTGTGGAATTTTATAAAGCTTTTTCTTCTACTCTCTCTCCCTGGCTGATTAAGATGTTTGATGAATCTATCACATTGGGTAAACTACCACAATCATTTTACAGAGCTACGATTTCTCTAATCTTGAAAAAAGATAAAGACCCGACCGAATGTTCTTCTTATAGACCTATTTCTTTGTTGAATGTTGATTCTAAGATCTTCTCTAAAATTCTAGCGACAAGGCTAGAGAAGATATTACCATATATTATCTCTGAAGACCAGACTGGTTTCATTAAAAATCGTTATTCCTCCTTTAATATTAGAAGATTGATGAATATTATTTACACTCCTTCACATAAGTCTTCAGAATGTGTAATTTCACTAGATGCTGAGAAGGCCTTTGATAGAGTAGAATGGCCTTATTTATTTACAGTTCTTGAAAAATTTAATTTTAGTCCGATATTTATATCTTGGATTAAACTTCTTTATAATTCCCCAGTTGCCTCGGTTTTTACTAATACCCAAAGATCGCCATATTTTCGATTATTTCGGGGCACCAGGCAAGGGTGCCCCCTTAGCCCTTTATTATTTAACTTAGCTTTAGAACCTTTGGCAATTGCTATCAGAGAAGCACCCAATATTACTGGTATTATTCGTTGCAGGGATATTCATAAAGTATCACTATATGCAGATGATTTATTGTTATACATTTCCAATCCTGAAAATTCTATTCCTGCAGTTTTATCTTTATTAGCCCAATTTAGTAATTTTTCGGGATATAAACTGAACTTAAATAAAAGTGAATTATTCCCTTTTAATGGATGGGTTCCTATTTATGATAGTTTGCCTTTTAAAATAGCTAGAGACCATTTTATATATTTCGAAATTAAGATTACTAAAAAACATAAAGATTTGTTTAGGACTAATTTTTTCCCTCTGTTGGACCTGATCGGCAGTTTACTTACCAATTGGTCACCATTATCCCTATCCATGATAGGCCGAATTAATGCTATTAAGATGATGATCTTACCTAAATTTTTATATATATTCCAAGCTATACCTATTTTTGTTCCTAAATCTTTTTTTGATAAGGTCGATTCTAAATTGTCCTCGTATATCTGGCAAAACAAGAATCCTAGATTGGGGAAAAAATATTTACAGAAATCTAAACTAGAGGGAAGGTTGGCATTACCCAACTTTAGAATTTATTACTGGGCAATTAATATTAGTTACTTAAGGTATAGGTTGAATTATTCAGAATTATCTCTAAATCCCCATTGGGTAAATTTAGAAATTAAACCGATACAAAATTTTTCAATTAGCTCTATTTTGGGAGCTGCTCTCCCTTTTACTCTTACTAAATTATATAAACAAATTGATAATCCAATGGCTAAACATACACTACGTATATGGTTTCAATTCCGGAGATTTTTTGGCCTAAGTCATTTTATCTTGGAAACTCCTATTGTGCCAAAGATATATCAAACATTGAATTATAGGCAAATGTAAAGGGAGAAAAAAAGCAAAGTATTGGAGGATATAAATACAATTAAAAAAAAAGTGAATTAGAAGGCTCAATGAATAGAATGCATGCCACAAGTAGAAGCTAGATGACATGACCACTGCTTTAACTGAGGAGAACAAGAAGTTGCAGCAAAAGGTGGATCCATTGGAAACTTTTAGTGGGAGAGGCAATATTAAGATGTGGGTCTCAAAGAAACTGTATAAAAGTAAGGCTTCCTCGTGGAATAGTTTTCTGAAATGTTGGAAGCTGAACATTTTGATTGTCCTATGGAGATTGAAAGAGCAGATGTAAACCACCTCCAACTCAAAATCCATGATCTATATTAATTAAATTTCTTTAGTACCAAGATAAAGAGAAGATTCTTTCTTTGGTAGCAGCAAAGGCAAGATCGACAAGAGGCCCACCTGAGTATGAAGGTGCCAAAGTTTTATTTTACTCTGATATCTGCACAGTCTTATTAAAAAGAAGAGAATTCAATCCGGTCGAGAAGATTCTATGAGAGAAAGGATACAGGTTTGTTCTATACCACTTGGTGACTTTGAAGATTTTCATACCGGTGAAGAAAACAAGTTATTTTTGAGTTTTCCGGAAACTGAAGAATTTGCACAAAATCTCCCAATTGTTCAGAGGGAGTGAAGGATATAAAGATCTGTTAATATTTTAATTTCTTTGATTGTCTGAATCCTTTGGCAGTTTTTATAAGGAGGAGTAATTCAGGATAATTTATATTAATTACTTTTCTCTTTATTATTGTCCTCTTTGTGTATTATAGCCTTTTTCTTTTAAATTAAAATTTAAGAAATTTAAAATTTAAGTACCAGGGGGGTTGGGCAGGGCAGGATGTTCTAACTTCTATTGGATCATGTGGGTAGTTGTGACTTTGGTCACAGCCTGTAAAACAGATGGAGCTGGTGTTGGCCTATATTATTACACCTATTGGTGAGGGTTCTTTTTATTTATATTTAATTACATGTTTTGTTATAAGTATACTTTGTAAGTATCTTTTATTTTTACCTGGATTGCCGGAGGAGAGGTGTGTAAGCATGCTGAGTTTGGAATAATAGTTATGGGAGGAAGACTAACAAGCAGAGGTGGAAGAAATAGTGAATTAGCAATCTGAGTCACACAATTAAATTTGTAAATTATAATGTTAATGGGTTAAATGGGTCCATGAAAAGGAAAAGAGTATTTAAATATCTTAAGCAGATGGGTGTAGATATCTCTTTTCTGCAAGAAATTTATCTAACTGAAAACGAACATTTGAAATTAAAGAGAGATTGGGTTGGATATATAGCAGCTTCTTCTTTTAATTCTACAGCAAGAGATGTGGCAATTTTGGTTAAAAAGAATATTCCAATTTAGAATACAAAATGTAGTGTCAGACCTTGCTGGAAGATATGTAATGGTTCCTTCTCAAATTTTTTTTTGAATCATGGACACTTCTCAATCTCTATGCACCAACTGTAGATGATGAGAAATTTATTCAAGAAACTTTTTTGAATATTGTAGATGCATATAATAATATCTTTATAAGAGGAGATTTTAATTTTTGTTTAGACCCAATTTTAGATAAAACTACAAGTGGAGCAATAAGATCTAGAGCAGCAAAAGCAACTTTGCTATTAATGAGAGACTTGAATTTGATAGACACCTGGAGAAGAATTCTTTTTATTCGAATAGACATGACTCTAATTCTAGAATTGACCTATTTTTAATATCTGGACAAACACAAGGTAGGATATGAGATGCTGAATATAAAACAAGAATATTATTGGACCATTCGCCTTTCTTTATAATGCCAGATAAAGAAAAATCAGTGTATAGATGGAGCTTAAACTCAATATTATTAAAAATGAGATATTTTTGTGATTTTATCAGAAGGCAAAATTAGTTATTTTGTGACACAAATTTGAATTTGGTGAACAATAAATTTGTAATATGGGATACCTTAAAATCATATCTGAGAGGACAAATTATAAGTTTTACTACTATAATTAAGAAGGATTATATGGGGTAGATCAGTTGGAGCAATAAATAAAATTATTGGAAAAAGGTCTTCAGAAGTGAAGTTCTGAAGATAAGCATGGGCAATTAATTTTTTCATGGATACAATATTTTTCAAACTTTACGAATATCACTATTGCAAAAGTTTTTTCAAGAATTAAATAAACATATCAGAAAATTTATTTGGAAAGGTAAAATGTCAAGAGTATCTATAGAAAGATTAACATGGAAATATGAATTGGGAGGTTTGCAACTTCCTAACTTTAAGAATTATTACCAAGTGGGTCAATTGAGATTTCTTACTTCTTTATTTGAGGGATTAGAAAAACCAGAATGGGTCAAAATAGGAGAGAAATTAGCAAAGGAATTTATATATAAATGGGATTCAGATAATAACTGATATGAAAGTAATACCTGTGCTTAAACATTTGATTATTATTTGCAATAAGATAAATAAGGAAATTGCAACAAAAGTAAGTATATCAACTTTGATTTAAAATAATCTTACACCTTTTACTAAAGATAATCAATTTTTAAATATTGGTCTCATAAAGGTATTAAAATGCAGAATATTATTACAAATGGTATTAAAAATGGTATTAAAATGGTATTAAAATTGTATTAAAAATGGTATTAAAATGGTATTAAAAATGGTATTAAAAATTGTATTAAAATGGTATTAAAAATGGTATTAAAAATGGTTTAAAAATGGTATTAAAAATGGTATTAAAAATGGTATTAAAATGGTATTAAAAATGGTATTAAAAATGGTATTAAAAATGGTATTAAAAATGGCATTAAAAATGGCATTAAAAATGGTATTAAAAATGCAGAATATTATTACAAACAAGGCCAATTGATGTCACTTCAATGATTAAAAAATAAATATAGAATAACTCGCAATGTACTTTTGTGCTATCTTCAATTGAGAGGATACTTATGGGAAAAATTAGGTTAAACAATGTACTTACTGGCTTGTAGTGAGTTAGAAGTTCTTATTAGGAGAGATTATACTAAGAAATTTATTTCTGCAAGGTATCTTTTATTACAAGCAAGTTCTATTAAAAATATTCCTAAACCTAGACAGAAATGGGAGGTAGATTTAAACATTATAATTGATGAGAAAAGATGGGCAGATCTTTGTCAAGATACTATGACAAATATTATAAATTATAATAATTCCTATAATTAGGAATAGTTTAGTTCAATATAATTATTTACATCAATTGTATTTAACACTGCAAAAATTGCATAAGATGAAACTAGATTTATCAGATTTATGTGGTGAAGAAATAGGAACATTTTTACATTCTTCTTGGTTATATTCTAAAATTAGAACCTTCTGGGTGGATTTAGGAAAGTTTTTAGAACAGATTACTGGTATTGTTTTTCCATAAAATCCAGATTTATTTTTATTAGGGAAAATAGAAGGAACAAGATCTAAATTAAAATGATCATTTTATCAAATGAAATTTTTTGAAATATTAGCGGTGGCAAGGAAGTGTTTTGCAGTGATTTGGAAATCAGATTCATATTTAGGTATGGAAAGATGAATACAGAAATTCAAAGATGTATTCCTTTGGGGAAAATTACATATAATTTAAGAAATTAATATTCTATTTTCTTACAAATTTGGAGCTCATATATGAAAAGTTTATGGATAAATATCTAAAAATGCACTTCCAGCCTCTTAAGACCTGTAATAATCTTCCCTAAAGTCACTATATATATACTGTAAGATCCTAATGTGTGAGCCGATCCTTGGTACAATCCAGAAGAATATTATTTTTCTCTCTTTCTTTCTACTTTTCTATTTTGTTTTCCATATTACTATATATCTATTTCAATTGTTTTTTTTAGTGGGGGGTGTATAAGAGGGAGGGCGGGGTTTTAAATCATGTAGTACATTTCAAATGTAATCAAATTTCTTTATGTAAAAGTATATCATTACATAGATGGAAAAATTTACATAAAATATTCAAAAAAAATCTTGCAGGACATTGATAATGACACCTCCCTTTCAGGCAGGCTGAACATTTTCTAAATACAATTCTATTTGGAAATCAACACAACTCCAAAGAAAGCCCTGTTGCCCTCCTGCATAAGAGCAGGTGAGGTGAGGAGGATCCTATCAAGGGTGAACCCAGACAAAGCAGCAGGACCAAATAACATACTTGGTGTTGAGGGACTGTGTGGCCCTAATGGGCATCTTCAATATTTCACTCCACCATTCCATTCCAGCCACCATCATCCCATTGCCCAAGAGAGCGACGATAGCTGGACATCTGTAATGGAGGATTTAGACCATACTTTTGCTTATGCAAGACTGAGTATCAGTAACCTACTTTGAGAATAATGTATGAATCATGAATCAGCAGACATGATCTAATTTACACCATGGGGCCCAGAGATGGATGTGAATCAGCAGACATAATCTAATTTATACCATGGGGTCCAGAGATGCAGTTATCTGATTAATCTTCCTGCTTGATGGGTTTGTTGGTCGCAGACTGTCAGGCGAGACCTTGAAAATAAGTAAACCATTTATTCAAAGTGTTAAACTATGAGTAAGCAATTTTTGGGTAATATAAGCCATGGTCCTGCTGCTAAAGTTATAGACTCTCCGAGGGGTGGAAAGGTTTCTTGGCAAGAAGAAGAACTTCTAGAGTCCAACCAACATCCCAGTCGGGGGAGGTGGAGAAGCTGCTACTGGCGCACCGGCAACCTACTACAAGTGTGCGGTTGTTGCCTCGCTTTGGCATTTGGGACCAGTCCAGGTGTTGATAAGTATAATTGGGAAGGGCTTGCATATTGTAGTTTGAAATCAGCTTCAGATTTTGTAATAAAGATTTGTATAAACTGAAGTGCTCTCGGCGTGTGTCTCTGTTTTCTTTCGGTAGCTCAAACACTGTGACCAATCTAAAATGAACAAAGTGAGAGAGTATGTGCATCTTCAATATCTCACTCCACCATTCCTTGCAGGATTCAAGGCAGCCACCATCATTTCATTGCCCAAGAGAGCGACAATAGCTGGACATCCAGTGGCAAAGACCTCCATGATCATGAAGTGCTTTGAGCAACTGGTAATGGACCGCATCAAAGCGCATCAACCAGTGACAATGGACCCATTCCAATTTACCTATTGGCCAAATGGATCAACATGATACTCTAGCCCTTCCTGATCATAGAAAGTGAGGAGCACAAAGTTCCTTGGCATCCATTTAAAGGATGACCTATCCTGAACCTACAACACCTTTCTATTAGTCAGGAAGGTATAGCAGGACTGACACTTTCTAAGGAGGTTGAGGAGGGCAAAGCTACTGGCCAGCATCCTACTAATATTCTGCGAGAGCACTATAGAGAGTGACCTGCGTGGCTGCATCCTAGTGTGGAATGGTGGCTGAAAAGCATCAGACTATATCTGCAGAGAGTGGTGCTTAAAGAGGGCCCAGAGAATCATTGAGGACCCTTACCATCCAGCTGCAGTACCTTTTGAGACACTACCATTGAGGAAGAGCCATAGGAGAAACAGCTTCTTCCAGCCAGCGAGTCTGCTGAGCAATCTTAGAAACTCCTAAATCATGTTCATACATATTTAATTTGGATTGCTATGTCACTTTTGAGTTGGGTGTACTGCGTGTGAGCACTATGGTCTGGAGATATCTGTTCATCAGGTTGTAAATATGTAGGTATTATCAGATGACTACACAAACTTGTGTGCCTATCTAAGAGTCTTTTTTATGTCTCCATTGTACCATCCTCCACCACCATCCCCAACAATCCATTCCAGACACCCACCACACACTGTGTGTAATAAAAATACCTTTGACATCTCCTCTAAACTTTCCCACTCACTTTAAATCATGTCCTCTGGCATTTGCTATAGTAACCCTAGGGAAAAGCTGCTGGCTCTCCATGTACACTTACTCCTCGACTTGCGACCTATGCGACTTGCGTCCATCCGCACATACAACTGAAATTTTAAAATATAAAATTTGTGCGGTTTATGTTGTATTTGACAAGCTATAACAGAGATACAGGGCTTGTAAGAGCCAGAATGTGCATACTTAGTTTGCTAGTCAGCGTCCCAAGGTCCATAACCTGGGCATGGCCATCTTGATTCCTGTGCATATGTGTGGTGGGTTCACATAATGAAGTTTGGTTGTGTAAAAATAAAACGCCCTGACAATACTGAATTTACGCCCTTAACTCTCATGCATGCACCACGTTCAATACGTGAACCTACCACACTTGCGCCAATTGAAGATTCATGCATGTGCACAGGATTCAAGATGACCACGCCCAGCCTATGGACCCTAGAATGCTGACTAACTATGTAAATGTGGACCAAAATGTGAAATGATTTGCCATATTTGCTTGACAAATTCAGGAAGCTTTAAGTTGTTATTTGTCAAATCTATAATGAAAAATAGATTTGATTAAAAAATTTGCTTTGAGACTTCAGAACTCCATGCGCACAGACAGAATTCTGACTTGCATCCACTTCGAGATATGTCCAATCCTTCACTCCTAATCGCAGTTATAAGTGGGGGAGTACTTGTACTCATAATCTTGTGTACTTCTACTAAGTAACCTCTCATACTTTGTTGCTCTAAAGAGAAAAGTCCTAGCTCTGTCAACCTTGCTTTAACCCAGATTCCTGCAGGAGAAGCTATGATCTCTGCAAGTTCAGTGGATTGTTGGTGTTGTGTTCAGAATAGGTTTAACAGGTTCAAAGAGAATCAAGGCTGGACACATGTTATCGACAAACAGTGGTCTTTATTTACGTACGGGGGAATTCACAGACGAATCAGGAATAATACACAGATAACTACACATTAGGAGCAAGTAAATCACAGCTAAACATTCTGAACTCCTGATTGGGAATGCCAGGGAACACACAATGCCCATCCACCCTCAGACACAGCACACCAAATTACAACTAGCAAGTATGTCAAATGAACTTGATGTTCAACATCGATCACGGCATAGGATCCACGACGGGCCCATTGCAGTTGGCCCTCCGATGCCACCAGTGGCAGGCTGGACTTTAGTGCTGGTCTCGAGATAGCAGCAAAAATGAACCAAACAGGCTCCATGCGTGGTTTTTCAATGCAACCAGCTTGGACCAATTCCCCATCGGCCTCACCTGTAGGCAGATCTAACAAGTGATTGACACCCAAAGGACCAATTGCACATCAGCTGCAAGAACCATTCACACAAATCACACAGCAGCCTCACAGGTGGGCAAATCTAATCCTTGATTGGCAGGTGAGGTCATTTCCAATCTTAGGCTTGCTGGAGTGATCACACGACCTTCCACACTACAGTTTGATGTAATTTGTGGGTGTAATTCTGCATAGGGAAACATTATGATGTTGAGAGGTGAAATTTACTTCTGTCTCGTTTTGGCCTGAAATCAGGAAACTGGCCCAACGCTTCCAGTGTGTAAGATCTGCCTTCACTGGCTGCACATTAAGTGGACGATTGAGAGCAACACCCCCATATGTAAATCTTAGGTGGTAGCTGAGGTTTGAATTATTATGGATCCTTGGACAGTAAAGGCCTTGGATTGATTGGAGATTGGGGTGACGGTGGGGAATGGAGAAATCTACTCTTCTTGGCTCCACAGTAATGAAAGTTTTTTTACTAAATAAAAGCATTCATAACTTGACCCTTGATTAAGTATTCAGGGTCTTCCTCTGAAATTCTTTTCATTGAATGCAGTATGATGAACTTTGTAAGGGATGACATTGATATATGGGAAAAAGTGATCTGGAGTCTTGCCACACGAGTCTTTTGGTGGCCATCATTTATGAATGAAGTGAAGCAGGCTTTAAATCTAATTTCTACATCATAACATTTAAAACAGATGTTCAAACCAGGTTTTGCATAAGTAATAGATTAAGTAACTTTCTTAAGTGGCCTATTTGGCAACAAACAAAAACCTTGGCTGACAATGTAAGATGAGGCATGGGGATACTGTCCTTTGCTCACATTAAGCTAAGCTGGTGCAATGAGGACAATTTCCAATTTAATGATAAAACTGGAACCCTGAGCATGTACAGAACATGAGACAAGTCTTTTGAAAGGGTAGTTTTGTGATCTGGTCATGAAAAGCACAGAGTAATAAAGAAATTTAAATTAATTCAACAAACATCAGAAAATATTTGTCTTTTCCCGCAACTTGTTAAATCTTTAACATGAAGGTTCTGACAGTAAACACAAGAGAGAACACTTGCAGTTGTATAATGGTTTCTGTGCCTATTCTAAGGTGATTCACAATTATCAATCTACAAATTACAATTAACAGAGATAAATAAGGGAAAATGGTGGCACAACAGTACAGTGAGTAAAGCTCCAGTGACTCTCGTTCAATGCTGACCTCGGGTGCTGTCTGTGTGGATTTTGGACATTTTGTGTCTCTTATTATTTCCTCCATAATTTTTAATATTGAAATTATGCTATAAATGTTATTTAATACATCAATTCAGAATTGAGGAACAAGTTGAAACGGACACTATGTGGAAGAAAGGAATGGAATGATATTTGGTTGCTTGTATCAAGTTGTAATAAAATTCACAAAGCATTATTACAGGCTGGATGCAGGAAGGATCTTATTCCTGGCTGAGGAGACTTGAAGTCAAATCTTAGAATAATGGGTGAACTATTTAGGATGGAGATGAAGATAAATTTCTTCACTCAAGAGTTGTTAGTCCTTGGAACTCTTCCTCAGAGGGTTGTGGAGACGCAGTCATTGTGCACTTTCAAAACAGACACTGACGGATTTCTGAACATTAATTTTTTAACTGATTTAATTTTTGATATAGAGATACAGTATGGTAATAGCCTCTTCTGGCCAATGAGCCCGCTCTGCCCAAATACAGCCATGCTATTAATGACCCCTGTATGTCTTTGGAATCAGAGGACCTGGAGGAAACCCACATGGACACAGAGAGAATGTACAAACTCCTACAGGCAGAGGTGGATTTGAACCCCGATAGCTGTTACAGTGTTGCACTAACTGCCACGCTATCCTTGCTGGCCAAAACTCTTCCCTCACAGTTATTAATCATTGGAATTCTCCACCTCAGGGGGTTGGGAAGACTCAGTTTTTGTGTTGTTTCCAAACATGCATTCATGGATTTATAGTGAAGAAAAATGCTACTGAGGTGAAAGATCAACCATGATCTTTAACAGCAGAGTAGTCTCTGAGGCCTGGATTGCATGCCCTGCTCCTATTTCCTAAATTCTTATGGAGTGAGATGAAGCAGAGATTAGGGGTGGTTTATGTGTTCCATTGTACATTCCACATTCTTCTATTTAAAATGCTTCTGTTTTCAAACGTACCATCGGTAATATATGGCAAGCTGACAGTTGTGCAGAGGTTCAAAAGGAGTAAATTTCACATCCTGTGCAACTAATGGGGACATACCTTGAAACAATTTCTTTTGGTCATTATTTTAAATGTTCCAAAGCAAATGATCTCAGGCTTGTTCAACATAAATGTTACGTTTTAAAATAAGATGCATTTCTTTTTATGCTGACATCAGCATCAGGCCTAGAAATTGAATTTTATAATTTTTTGTGTTAAATTCATGCTGGATGTAGTATTATCACAGAGAGCCAGAAATAAATAAGAGGTCTTTTTTCAGGCTCAAAGGAATGTAATCATCTTTGAAATAACATATTTATATGTTATTTACTATAAATATGTTATTTATAGTGGCCAGTGGAGAGCTCTCCACTGGCCACCGTGACAGAGGTGCACCAAAGAAAAGGTACAAGGACTGCCTAAAGAAATCTCTTGGTGCCTGCCACATTGACCACCGCCAGTGGGCTGATAACGCCTCAAACCGTGCATCTTGGCGCCTCACAGTTTGGCGGGCAGCAACCTCCTTTGAAGAAGACCGCAGAGCCCACCTCACTGACAAAAGGCAAAGGAGGAAAAACCCAACACCCAACCCCAACCAACCAATTTTCCCCTGCAACCGCTGCAATCGTGTCTGTCTGTCCCGCATCGGACTTGTCAGCCACAAACGAGCCTGCAGCTGACGTGGACTTTTTACCCCCTCCATAAATCTTCGTCCGTGAAGCCAAGCCAAAGAAAGAATATATTTATAGTAAGAAAGGAGGAAATGGAGTCAGTTGGGGTAGTTAAGTGCTCCAGTTGTGGGATGTGGGAAGTCAGAGACACCATAGCTGTTTCTGATGACTACACCTGAAAAAGGTGCATCCAATTGCATATAATGAGTGACCGCGTTAGGGAGCTTGAGCTGCAGTTGGATGAACTGAGGATCATAAGGGAAGCAGAGGCAGTGATAGAGGAGAGTTACAGGGAGACAGTCACCCCTAGAAGGCAGGAGTCAGGGAATTGGGTGACTGTGAGGAAAGGAGGGAGAGTGCCTGCGCAGAGTACCCCTGTGGAAGTGCCACTCAGCAACATGTATTCGGCATTGGATACTGCTGGGGGGAACAGTCTAACGGGGACGAGTCGTGGTGGTCAGGTCTCTGGCACAGGGGCTGCCCCTGAGGTTCAGAAGGGAAGGAGGGATAAGAACAGGATACTTGTAGTTGGGGACTCATCAGTCAGAGGGACAGATAGAAGGTTTGTGGGACGAGATCGGGGATCCAGGTTGGTCTGTTGCCTCCCTGGTGCCAGGGTCAGGGATATCTCTGATCGAGTTCATGCCATTCTGCAAGGGGAAGGAGAACAGCCAGAAGTCATGGTCCATGTGGGGACCAATGACTTAGTTAGAAGTGGGGATGAGGTCCTGAAACAGGATTATGTGGAATTAGGTAGGAGGTTAAAAAACAGGACCTCCAAGGTAGTAATCTCTGGATTGCTGCCGGTGCCATGCGCTAGTGAGGGTAGAAATAGGAGGATGTGGAGGATGAATGCATGGCTAAAGAGATGGTGCAGGGGTCAAGGGATAAGATTTCTGGATCATTGGGATCTCTTCTGGGGAAGGTCGGACCTGTACAAAAGGGACAGACTCCACTTGAACTGGAGGGGGACCAATGTGCTGGCAAGCAGATTTGCTAGAGCTGTGGGGGAAGGTTTAAACTAGTTTGGCAGGGGTGTGGGGAACAGAGTGTGAGAGTAGTGTCAAGGGAGAATGGCCACCTATATAGGAATAATAACAACAAAATAGGTAGGATGGAGATTAGGGTAAAAGGTAGAAAAGAGAATATATGTGGGGGTCATTCTCTGAAATGCATATATTTTAATGCAAGAAGCATAGTGAATAAGGCAGATGAGCTTAGAGCATGGACAGATACTTGGGGTCATGATATTGTGGCAATTAGTGAGACCTGGCTACAGGAGGGGCAGGACTGGCAACTTAATATTCCAGGATATATTTGTTTTAGATGTGATAGATCAGGGGGTAAAAAAGGGGGAGGAGTTGCTCTGCTTGTTAAGGAGGACATTACTGCCGTGAGGTGGCAGGATGGTCTGGAGGGATCATCCAGTGAGGCTGTTTGGGTGGAATTGAGGGGTGAAGGAGACATGAGGGTGCTAATAGGGGTGTATTACAGACCGCCAAATGGGCCAAGAGAATTAGAGGAACAAATTTGTAGGGAGATAACGTGTATGTGTGAGAATCATAAGGTAGTGATCATGGGAGATTTTAACTTCCCTCACATTGATTGGGATACCCACACAGTTAGAGGGCTGGATGGGCTAGAGTTCGTTAAATGTGTTCAAGATTGTTTTCTAAATCAATTAGAAGAAGAACCGACTCGGGACGGTGTAATACTAGATCTCCTGTTAGGGAACAAGCTAGGTCAGGTATCGGACAAATTGGGTCTAGTGATCATATTTTCAGTTAAGGATGTAAATGAAAAATGGAGGATATTCAAAAAAGAAATTTTGAGGGTCCAGAGTAGATATGTCCCAGTGAGGATCAAAGGAAAGGCTGGAAGTCATAGGGAGGCTTGGTTTTCGAGGAATATTGGAAATTTGGTTCGGAGAAAAAGGGAGGTGTACAAGAGGTATAAAGAGCAGGGAGATGTGAATTTGAAGGAGGACTACAAGGAGTGTAGAAGGAATCTTAAGAAAGAAATGAGAAAGGCCAAAAAAAAGTCACGAAGATGCTTTGGCAAACAGAGTAAAAATAAATCCAAAGGTTTTCTATATTTACGTTAAAGGTAAAAGATTAGTGAGGGATAAAATTGGCCCCCTTGTAGATAGCGAGGGTAGGCTGAGTGAGAAATCAGGGGAAATGGGGGAAATTTTGAATGATTTCTTTGCCTCGGTATTCACTAGGGAAAAAGATATTGAACCAGTTGAAGTAAAGAAAAATAGTGGGGAGGTCATGAAGCATATAAGGATAACCGAGGAGGTAGTGATGGCTGTGTTGAAAAAGATAAAGGTGGATAAATCTCCGGGACTGGACAAAATATTCCCAAGGACTCTAGGGAGGCTTGTGGACAGATAGTGGGGCCATTAACAGAGATATTTAGGATGTCACTGGCCACGGGGATAGTGCCAAAAGATTGGAGGGTGGCGCATGTGGTTCCGCAGTTTAAGAAAGGGTCCAAATGTAAACCTGGGAATTATAGGCCTGTGAGTCTGATGTCTGTGGTGGGCAAGTTGATGGAAAGTGTTCTGAGGGATGGTATTTACAAATATTTGGAGGTACAGGGATTGATAGGGAGTAATCAGCATGGTTTTGTCAGGGGTAGATCATGCTTGACAAATCTGATTGAGTTTTTCGAGGGGGTTACAAAAAAGGTTGATGAAGGGAAAGCTGTGGATGATGTCTATTTAGACTTTAGTAAAGCTTTTGACAAAGTTCCCCACAGGAGGTTAGGAAAAAAGGTGGAGGCATTAGGTATAAATAAGGAGGTAGTGAAATTGATTCAGCAATGGTTGGATGGGAGGTGTCAGAGAGTAGTGGTAGAAAATTGTTTGTCCAATTGGAGGCCAGTGACTAGTGGAGTTCCTCAGGGATCGGTCCTGGGTCCACTGTTGTTTGTTATATATATATATTAACGATCTGGAAGTAGGGGTGGAGAATTGGATAAGCAAGTTTGCGGATGATACAAAGATTAGTGGTGTTGTGGACAGTGAGGAAGATTACCGTAGATTAAAAGGTGATTTAGGAAGGCTGGAGGGGTGGGCTGAGAAATGGCTGATGGAATTTAATATAGATAAGTGTAAGGTGTTACATTTTGGAAAGGCAAATCTAAATAGGTCATATGCATTAAATGGTAAGCTATTGAGATGTGCAGAGCAACAAAGGGATTTAGGAGTGATGGTAAATAGTACCCTCAAGGCTGATACTCAGGTAGATGGTGTGGTGAAGAAGGCATTTGGAATGTTGGCCTTCATAAATCGGAGTATTGAATTCAAGAGTAGGGAGGTTATGATGAAATTGTACAAGGCATTGGTGAGGCCAAATTTAGAGTATTGTGTACAGTTTTGGTCACCAAATTATAGGAAAGATATAAACAAAATAGAGAGAGTGCAGAGAAGGTTCACGAGAATGTTGACAGGATTTCAAGGTTTGAGTTACAGGGAAAGGTTGTGCAGACTGGGGCTTTTTTCTCTGGAGTGTAGAAGATTGAGGGGGGCCTTGATAGAGGTGTTTAAGATTTTAAAAAGGACAGAGTAAATGTGGATAGGCTTTTTCAATTAAGAGTGGGGGAGATTCAAACTAGAGGGCATGGTTTAAGATTGAAGGGGGAAAATTATAAGGGGAACATGAGGGGAAATTTCTTTACGCAAAGGGTGGTGGGGATGTGGAATGAGCTTCCGACAGACGTGGTCGAGGCAGGATCATTGGTTACATTTAAGGATAGACTGGATAGTTACATGGATAGGAGAGGACTGGAGGGGTATGGACCGGGTGCTGGTCAGTGGGACTAGGAGGGTGGGGATTTGTTACGGCATGGACTAGTAGGGCCGAACTGGCCTGTTCTGTGCTGTAAGTGGTTATATGGTTATCATGTGCCCTAAGGATCAGTTCATGTCCTCAAATTACTTATGATTTAGGTTAATGGATGGAGGCGAGGACTGTTTACAAATGGCACAAGAATAGGTGGGAGGAGATGTTGCAATGGACTTGGGATATAGATAGACTGATAAATTTTGAAGGATGAAGGGTGATCTTAATAAAACATATAATAGCCCGAGGAGGCATGACAGGTAGATATGAGATGGATAAGCTAAAGATGTTTCCTTACAGCTAATGAGCTATGGGGCAATCTCATATAAATTAATATGTTTATGAGGAGCATAGGTAAGTCAATAGTCATAATCTTTTTACTAGGTTGGGCAAGTCAAAACTGGGGAGCATAGGTTTAATCTAAAAGGGAAAAGATTGAAAAGCAAGTTTTTCCACACAGATGGTGATTGGTATTTGGGCTAAGTAAAGACAGGTACAATTAGATTTCAGATTTATTTTCAGAGTACATACGTGATATCACATACAACCCTGAGGTCCCTTTATCTGAGGGCAAGGCAAAATTACTACTTATTGGTAGTGCAAGGAAAAAACTGTACACATGTAAACAAATAAAGAACTGTAAACAGATAACAAATGTAAGCAAACTGACTGTAATACAGAGGGAAAAAAAATCAATAAAGCGCAAAAGTAAGGGTCTTTAAATGAGTCACTGATTGAGTTTGTTTTTGAAGAGTCTGATGGTGGAGGCGTAGCAACTGTTCCTGAACCTGGTGGTGTGAGCCTTGTGGCACCTAGACCTCTTTGCTGACGGTAGTAGCGAGAACAAAGTGTGTGCTGGGTGGTGTGCAATAATTGGCAGCACTCCCCGTAGATGTTCTCAATGGTGGGGAGGGTTTTGACTGTGATGTCCTGGGCTGTGCCCACTAACTTTTAGAGGGCTTTATGCTCTGGGGTATTGGTGTTCCCATACCAGATGCAGTCGGTCAGTACACTTTCCACCAAAAATCGGTAGAAATTCGCCAGTGTTTCTGATGTCATACCAAACGTCCGCAAACTCCTGAGGATAAATCACAACATTTAAAGGCATTAGGACAGGTATATAGATAGGAAAAGTGTTGAGGTATATTGGCTAAAAGACAGATAGATGGGATCTGAATTTTGGTCAGAAGGCCTGTGACCATGTTGTATGTTCTTTCTATGACTGCGTGGTTTTCCTTTGGTTTTGGTTAGCTCATATCCCAAAGATGTGTGGTTAGTATGTTAATTAGCTATCAAAGATTGCTCCTAATGAGGAGATGAGTCGGGGAGTGTTGATGAGAGTATGGGGAGAATAAAAAGAGGGATTATTGTAGGATTACTGTAAAATAGGGGGTTGATGGTCGGCATGAAGTAAATGGGCCAAAGGGCATGTTTCAATGCTACATCCTTCTCTGGCTCAATCAGAATCAGAACAAAAGTTATTATCATGAACAAGTCACGAACTTTGCTTTTTTTGCGGCACATCACTGTCAAACATTCGTATAAACCACCTTACAAAAATAAATAAATGTAATGCACAAAAAGGCAAAGTGAGGCAGTGTCTTTGGTTCATTAATCATTCAAGATCTGATGGCAGCGGGGATGAAGCTGTCCTTGTGCCACTGAGTGCTCATCTTTAGGCTCCTCTACCTCTTTCCCGATGGTAGCAGAGTGGAAAGGGCATGGCCTGGATGGTGGGGGTCTTTGAGGATAGAGATTGCTTTCTTAAGATACCCCCTCTCATAGAAGTCCTCAATGGCATGAACTCTCGTGCCTGTGATGTTGTAGGCTGAGTTAATTTTTCTTGTCGTGAGTGTTGCAACCTCCGTACCAGACAGTGATCCAACTAACCAGATTGCTCTCCACGGTACACCTGCAGAAGTTCTTGAGTCTTCGGTGATGTACCGAATCTCCTCAGGCATCTCACAAAGAATAGCCACTGGCAAGCCTTCTTCACGACTGCATTGACATCCAGGTAATCTATTTTTATGGTAGTGTGGCTCTTGAATATTTGTAAGCTAGAGCATTTAATGACATCTTCCGTTTGAATAGAAAGAATTTAAGTAAGTAGTAAGTAGTAATTTTGCCTTGCCCTCAGATAAACGGACCTCAGGGTTGTATGTGATATCACGTATGTACTCTGAAAATAAATCTGAAATCTAATTGTACCTGTCTTTACTTAGCCCAAATACCAATCACCATCTGTGTGAAAAAAACTTGCTTTTCAATCTTTTCCCTTTTAGATTAAACCTATGCTCTCCAGTTTTGACTTTCCAAACCTGGTAAAAAGATTATGACTATTGACTTCATAAACATATTAATTTATATGAGATTGCCTCATAGCTCTCTAGCTGTAAGGAAACAGCTTTAGCTTATCCATCTCATATCTAACACTCTGTCTAAGAGTGTTGCAATCTGCTTTACCACCAATGAGACACAATCATTGTTGAAATGTACAAAAGAAGATGGACTGTGCGTACAAGGCAAGATTCCACAAGCAGCAAGAACAAGAGTTTAAAATCAGGAGTAGGTTGTCCTCCCCTTGGGCCTGACCTGCCTTTCAATAAAATCATGAAGATCTGAGCCTTGGCCCCATTCCATTCCTGTCATGTCCTGTAATCCATCTTGAATATACTTGGTCAGCATTCATAGGCCCCTGAGAAAAGATTTTCCTTCTCATTTCACTCTTCCACCAACTCCTTGTTGAAAGTCTATGCCCCCAAGTTACACCTGGAAACAATCCATTAAAAATGGAAAATGTTGGACAGACTCAATAGTTCAGGCAGAATCTGTCGAGAGAGAAATAGTTATCATTTCAAGCCACTGGCCTTTTTTCCAGATCTCTTCTACTCTTTCCTTCTCAAATGTGATTCACTAGATTGTGAGAGGCATAGATAGGATGGATAGCCAGCACTGATTTCTTGGGATGAGATTAACAACCATCAGGAGTAAGGTTTTTACATAGATGGTGGTGCATTTAATAGGGTCATTTAAAAGACTCTAAGGTGAGCACATGGATGCAAGAAAAATAGAGGGTTATGGGTGTGCCATGGGGAAGGTTTAGATTGTTGAGTAGGCTTATAAATGTTGGCACAACATAGTGAACTGAAAGGCCTGTGCTGTTCTGTAATGTTGTATGTTCTATGCTCTATGTATAGTTCCAGAGGTCTGCGTTGACAAGTTCAGGGGTGTAATTCCTGCTGTTTTGGCTAAGATTTATTCTCCAATCAGTGAGACTAAAAAAAATTATATAGTTGTGTACCTCAAAACTATTCACAAGAATCTGCACTGCAAATAATTTCTGTTACATCATCGACAGTGCAATGGTGACAACCCTTCAGCATCCCATCACCTGGATTCATTCCCCTTCCCATCCCGGCTCAACCCCAGATTCCAGCAGCTACAGAATCTTGCTTCTCTGCTTTCATATAGTTCATTACAAATAGGATATTCTGAAACCAAGAAAAGCAATAGATCAATGCATTTCTTTTTCTTTCTGTTATCTTTCGGTTCAACTTTCAACTCACCTGCAACTACCTGTATCTTATCTTGCACAGTGGATTCCATTGGTTCTTGCCTGCTATGATTATTTTGTCCCTTTCCCTTGCCCTTTTATTAAAACATGAAAAGTTTGATTTCAAATCATTGTTTACAATCTTACTGCAAACTGATTAATGTTGCTAGAGTGACATTCGTGAGTGTGGGTGTAAGATACTTGTCAACAAATGTGCAAGTTGAAGGACAAATTTTACCTTAATTTTTCCTTTCCTGTTCACTGCTCTTACCAATTGTACAGTGCATTTGCTATCAACTGAATTATTGGAAGAGATTGTAATTTTTGTTAGATTTTATTTTTTCCCTGAGATATTTTACTGAGTGCACAGATTATCTGAAGCATTCACCATCTCCCTTTATCTCTCAAAATATGCAAAGGGTGCTGACTTGTTTTCTGGAATATTATTTAAGGATTACCCACAGACATGGCCACAACAGCACCGTGAGGCATAGTAATCTTGTGTATTTCCAGTCACTAATCACACACACACACACACACACACACACACACACACACACACACACACACACAAACACACACACACACACACACACACACAAAGCATACCACACACTGCTTTATGACTACAAATAACCAGACCACACAGGATGGTTAAAATTTACACTTAAACTTTTGAGTTAAAGTCCATGCATAAGCATGGTATCTACATTTTATTTCTTATTCCAACTGGTTTTAGTCTCATATGGATGATCAATTAACCTCCTCTTGTAGCTAGTGACTAATATACAGGACAGAACTGTGATTATGGGAAATCGTGGACACTTATCAATCTGTACCTCGGTTGTTTGTCTTTTAAGGGGTACACAGGTTTGCCTTGAACTCAGCTCTTGTGTTCGATCTCTCACAACCACAATGAGAATCTAGTCAGATTTATCCTTCACTATCCTTTCTTTGGCTTGGCTTCGCAGACGAAGATTTATGGAGGGGTATGTCCACGTCTGCTGAAGGCTTGTTGGTGACTGATAAGTCCGTTATGGGACAGGCAGGCACGGTTGCAGCGGTTGCAAGGGAAAATTGGTTGGTTGGGGTTGGGTGTTGGGTTTTTCCTCCTTTGTTTTTTGTCAGTGAGGTGGGCTCTGCGGTCTTCTTCAAAGGAGAACTGTGAGGCGCCAAGATGCACCGTTGGAGGCGATATCAGCCCACTGGTGGTGGTCAATGTGGCAGGCACCAAGAAATTTCTTTAAGCAGTCCTTGTACCTCTTCTTTGGTGCACCTCTGTCTCGGTGGCCAGTGGAGAGCTCGCCATAGAAAACACAAAGGAAAGCCTGTGAAGCTGTAACCCCAAATGCCTGTGCTCCTGAACATTACCAGAATGACTCCCATTCAGGGCCTAATTAAAGCTGTGAGTCATTTCCCCCATTGTGCTTTCTCATACTTCCTAACATTAGAATTCCAGTTGCTAATGTTCCCCCTTTTGATAAATGTTTCAGCTGGGCCACTGTTCCTTACTGAAGCATTGACCACTCTTGTCGATTCAGCTGACATCAATGCTCTCTTTACACAGAGTAATATAATTATTATTAAATCATATTAGTCAATTGATTGTTCGATACCATGGGATTTCCACAAAACTCTTTATCAGAGCTAAGCACTTACACACACACAGACACAGATTTGAGCATAACTGCGCATTTTAGGCATTGTTAATTCATTAAGTCTTTTATTAAATTTTAAGAGGGTTCAATGGCTGGACTTTAGTGTCTAGTGCTCATTCAACAATTCCTTGCATTGTTGATCTCAAAACAGATCAATAACATTTTTAAAAGCAAACCATTATTGCTTTAGGTGGGCAGATCACAGATGCTATAGGCTATTCATTCTCTCTAATGGCATAGTTTGCACAGGATGTGAAAATTACAGCGAAATGAAGGTAACCGACTTACTTCAATTAGTTGCACTCTGCTTAATGGAAAGGATCATCTGGGTGTAGGTTTGCTTCGTTTAGACCTCGTTAATCATGACAGCTCCAACCATCATCTGGGGATTTGCAAGTTGTCTTTGGTCGCAAGTACAATGTTAACTCGTGCCGAGTGCCAGATTTTCATATGCCATATTCTTGGGATGGAATGAGAGTGACAGGGGAGGCCACGTTATTCAATGCTAACCTGCTTTGCTCCTGATCCTTCTGAGCAAACAGTTCAATTCCTGCTAAGATGTTTTCCAAAGCTTTCAATCATTTTATGTGTTATGAAACAGCTTGTCTGAAATCTCAACTGAACTAAATATTCAGGGAGACATTACCTTCAGTTACCTTATCAAGGGGATCACAACCCAAAGGATTAAAGCTTTTATGACCAGTTTCTTAATCTGAAAGATTATTACTTTCAATGGTGAAGAGTTATGTTTTCCTTATTTTAATGAGTTTCCCTGTTTTTCTTTTAATATATTTATTATTTGCCAGTAAGCTAGTCCCAGTAAATCTCAACCACATTGAGAAGAGGGGAGTCATTGATAAGACTGATGATAGTCATTTAAAATTTGGAATTTACAGCATGTGAGCATTGGCTCTCACCTAAGGTTGTGGGCTCATGACCTTTCTCTGGCGATGTGAGCACAAAATTCGAGGTCCACTCTGCTAGAGGTGCCAGTATTCTTGTCAAATGTTAACACAAATGCTTGTTCATTTTTCTGAGGTGGATTTTAACAATATGCATGTAAATATTTTAAAATAAAAATAAAATAATTATTCTATATCTCGTGTCCAATAGTCTCTGCCTGCCTGTCTGTCTGTCTGCACACACACAAATATAAACACACATAGACACACATATAAACATACACAGATACATAAACACACAGAAACACACACACACAAGCACACACAAACACACGTGCGTGTGCATACATACACATGCACACACATAAACACACAGACACACATAGAAATGCACAGACAGATGCATACATACATAAACACACATCGACACACACACATACAGATGCAAACACACATATATACATGCACACACTCACAGACACACACACACACACACACACACATGCACACAAACACATACATATATATATAGACCCACATAAAAACCCACACAGCCATACACACACAGATACATACAAACACACACACACAGACACTTAGACACACACACACATACATTTGCATGCATGCACACACATACACAAAGACACACAAATGCACACACACACACAATTGCACACACACACACACACACACACACACACTCATGCGTGTACATGCACATTATTGGTCTTTGTTGCATTTATGCTTATGGGTGTTTCTTGCATATGATTCCAATATCACCACAGTGACCAATACTTCAGAGCATTTCATTGGATGTAAAGTATTTTTATCTTTACCTGAACCTGGGAATGCCACTTTGTGCCTGAAAATCTTTAATTCAAATGATAAGCAAGATTTATTTTAGAGAAATTATGTTTAGGAATTTATTATATGCACTTTTTTTATGTCCTGTAGGAAAATTTGAACATATAACATGCAACTTCAAAACTAAAAGCCAGAAAATGTTGGAAACACTCAGTAAGTCAGACTGCATGTGTGGAAAGAGAAACAATTCATGTTTTATATCTCAATTCCTTTATCAAAACTGGGGAGGAGATTAAAAAAATACATTAGTTTTCAGTTCCAGAGAGGGTGAGTGGGGAATAGATAGAAAAACAGGAATATTTTTGAGTAGGTGAGACCAAATGCATTCATCTGGCAGATGGGATGAACTCATTTGGTCTTGGACTATTAAAGATCTTCCCTTTATTCTCTCCATCATTTCCCACCTTTTCTACACTGAAAATGAACTTGTTTTCTTTCTTTTATTGTTGTAACAAAGGAGTTTGGCTTTGACACATTAACCACATTTCTCTCTCCACAGCTTCTGCCTTTACTAATGAACACCACCGGCATTTTCTGTTCCTATTTCAGATTTCCTTCAATGGCAGTTTTTTTAAAACATTTAATCCAGTATCATAATCACCACCTTGATACACAACTTCTACTCTTGAGGGAATAATAAATGTGTAATGTTGACTTTGTGTGAGAACAGAATTGTTAACACCACTGGATAAAACTGTTGGGGGAGCAAGAGAAAAATGACTAAATTCTTGCTTCTGTCTGCTTACACTATTGCAAATTGTATCACAAATTTAGTATAGATTTTATTTGACATGCTTATTAATCTTTAAGCATCACATTCTACTTATTATCCTGTTTGTGTAAATCAATTTACTATTGTGCAAAATTATTAATAATTGGACATTTTTATTGCCCATTGATACATCTCTTTTGACATTGTTATGATGAGTTAGACCAGGGATGGGCAACCTATGGCTTGCAAGCTGGATCCAAGTTTAACTGGCTCACAACCCAATGCAAAAGTACCATGTGCACCCAGCTTGCTGATATAAGTCAAGTCATGTGCCACATAATGTCCATTCGGGCAACATTCGACCGCATATACATCCGCGACCCTATATGGTTATAATAGAGTTCAGAAATTCCAATCAGAGAACAGGGCACAGTGGACATAACCGGATGTAACGAATGCAACAGCTTCCCACACACAACAGGCATATTTCATGTCTCTTGTATACAAAGCGATGCCTTCCATTTTCGAGATCCTTTCAGGCTTGGCATTTCTGGTGGATGTTACATCTCATCTGAACAACCTGAACTTGCAACTTCAAGGATTGTTATTTGATAAATTATCGCTAGTTATGTTCATACATTGTACATTGTACATTGTACTTCAAGCAGAGACAATTGAAAACTTAAATTACATAATGTCCGTGCTTCAGTATTTATTTCATTTATAGTTACCATTCAACCATTGATACACCATCCAGCTGACGCATGGTAAAAGGTCGTGTACGCCTGGCAAACTAAAACATGGAGCCTAATGAATTGAACTATATGAATTATTTCCCTGTCCAGCAGAGTCCCTCTCTATCTATGCTGTACCTCTTCCTATCTGTATCATAGTCTTCTCTCACACGTCCTCTCTTATTGACTGTGCTAGACTTGACTGTTTTTCACAGCTTAGTAGGTAGGATGGAGCAGTGAAGAAGTCAGTTCATACCTCGGGGTCAGAGAAATGGAGAAACATCTTGTGTTGGGAGGAAGGTGAAAAGGGGGTAGTCTGTGATGGTTCTATATTCTAGGCCCAAGATAGGAAAGGACTTGGACTTTGATGATTGTGTTTGAAATGGATAGATTCGGATGCAAGCATTAACTATGTCTGTTGTTTCCTAGCTTTTCTTGAACAAATACCATGGATGGGAGAAACACTTTGGGCGGGTGATTCTTCAAGTCAAGCTTAAAGTGAGTTTGTGAGAATTTTTGCTTATAATCGTAGCAAAATACTAGCACTAACTATGAATTATGAGGCTTTGTCAGTTTGCTTTAGATCAGGGTGGCCAAACTTCCTTATCGCAAGAGCCACATACGGTAAATTTCAGATGTTTGAGAGCTGCAAGACATGAAAAAATATTACAAACAGGTATTCTTATGTGCACAATTTAAAAAATATATAAATATTAATAAATACCTGTATGTAATAATATTTTTCATGTATATAGTTTTTAAATTGCTAATTTGAATTAGTTTCAATAATGCAAAAGTAAACATATACATATACTTTTCACTATGGTAGGTTTGGAGTGTCATGAACTCGGATGGGAGGGTGGGTGGCCGTGTGGTAAGTCCACAATTGGGGCATTGGGAGATTGAATGAACAGATGACTGGGACATCAGCAGCTTGGATGGGCAGGCAGCCAGCCAGGGATGGATGGTAAGTATGAAGCCATTTTTCCACAGACATTCCCAGTTAATTGGCTGCGCAGTGTCCCGAGATAGGAAGCCCTATGTGCCGTTTCCACTGGGTCATCTTTAATGGGGACACTAATCGGTTTTCAACTGAACACACTCATCCCTGGGGATTGGAATGTTCTACCTTCAACGGGAAATGGGTGACTTTCTGCTGTCCTTTTTCCACTGGTTTTATCAGCACCCCGGTGTCAGCAAATGCCGGGGATATGAATAGAGGTAGAGGTGGTTAATCACCGGTGTGAAATGATGTCATTTGACTCTGGCGTTCAGACAATGTTTCTTTTCCACTGGTCCCTCTCCCAATAAATTCCCAGTTAATTCCTGGGACAGGGTGCCAGTGGAAAAAGGACTTGAGTGTGAGATGTCGGGAGTTCTGATGAAAGAGCAACTGGTGCTTTGAGAGCTCAGATGGGTGCGTGGCTAAGGCCCAGTCAATAGTCCAAGGAAGGGGCAACAGGAGATCCAGTGGTCAGGCGGCTGGGGCCTAGGAGAGAATCTGCAGTGTCGGTTGCTCAGATGGGAGAGTGGCTGGCTGGGGTTGGATGGTAAGTCAGGGTTAATAGCATCAGCAGCTTGGATGAGTGGGTGGCTGGTGTGTTGGGTTCTCAGGTGGGCAGGTGGCTGGGGCATCATGTGCTCAGATTGACTGGCGGCCAGGGTGACAAGTACTTGGATAGGCAGGGGGCTGGGGTATTAAGTGCAAGGATGGGCGGGTGGCTGGCTGGGCCAGGTGGTAAGTCTAGATTCTGGGCATTGGGTGCTTGGATGGATGTGGAGCCAGGGCTAAGGTGAGGGTCTGCAGCCAGGGCATCAGGAGCTTTGGAAGGCTAGGCCAGGGCCTAGGCGAGACTCTGTGATCAGGGCATCAGGAGCTTCGTAGGGCGGGCAACCTGGATCACACTTATACTCTGCTAATTTCACTCCCCACAACACAGCCACATGCAACACAATCACGCAATCAGAAGCCACGTGCATTAAAACTACCACTGGGAGCACTGGCTCATATGATTCCTGTCTCAGCTGACATATTTCTGCGAGCCGTAGATTATATGTCAAAGAGTCCCATGTGGCTCGCAAGCCACAGTTTGGTCATCCCTGTTTTAGATCGTCATGCAAATCTATAGAATCATTGTGTAGGTTCTGGAAGTTCTCTGAAAGGATGCACTGAAAATACTCTTTACTCCATTGTTTTCTTTGAGGTCTGATCACTTCCCATTGTTTTCATTCCCTCTCTGTAACATACATAGAATGGGAAGATTGTCAGAATAAGAGAATCATTGAAGTTTGTGATACTTCACTGGATGCATGAAGGCTGAGAAAGCCCTTGATCCCTAGACTTGCATGTTATGAGACATTAAGTTCTCCAATGACTGGTTAAACAAATAGGAGCTTTGAGCAGCAAAGTTGGATCAAAACAAGATAATTTTCTGAAGGGAGAAAGTTCTTCTCAATATTTTCGAGTAACTGGTATTGAATTTCTGTTTTAACAAGCCAACTCCAACAAAAACCTCTTTTTGTGCTTGAATTGTAAGGGCATCACCATGGGAATAATGCCAACATCCTTTACAAGAAGAAATGTCCACTTATCTCGTTTTAAAAGACTGATCCCTCAATACGATTCCCCTTTGCTTGAGACACCCCTCCACATCAGCCAAAACACACTCTCCCCCATAAGAGAAAATGCTTGTGTGGTGCGTCCATGGAGAGGACTCAAAGAAGGAATCAGTTCACTTTAGGCTTTCTGCAACTGATGGGCATCTTAGAACTGCCAACACAGGGCACAAAAGATGGTTTAATTGGATTAATTTCCCTTTATCATATGGAGATTATTGGTCCTGTCCCTTTTAAAAGCAAGCATTTTTATTAATTTGATTTTGACTGATATTCGTGTTGTCCTAATTGGAATTTCATAAGTCAGACAGTGAGTTGCTAAGCAACGGGATGTTCCAGTAGCAAGAGGTGATTAGGAGTTGTTCTAACGATGCACGTTTCATCCCAGAAATTGTCATCTTACTGATCAGGAATTGCACAACATATTTTATTTGTCATCTCTTGAGTTGCTATCTGCTGGCTATTTGGAATATTTTCACTTGCCTGTCAGAACATATCATGTTTCTTTGGAGCTACTGACTATTTTTTTGATCTTGGTGTTGGTTCAGTATGCCTAATGAATTAAGATCCTATTTTTTTTATCGGAACAAATTCCAAATATGGATATGGTCCAAAATGCAAGAAGAACTCATTTAAAATATATTCTATATACATGTCTTAAGGAAGTTTTAAGACATTAATAATTTATTCTGTTGGATGAGGGAAAGATCACACATTTACAAATATAACTTGATCATTTGATAAGTGCATTATGCAGAACTAATTGATCAAAATAGTTCCTTTAGCACACCTACGAACTCTTGGGCCTTGGACCAGTTGATGTAATGTATGAACATCCATGGAAACTACTGGGGCTATGGAGCCAGGTCTAGGTCATTGGAACTGGAAAGACTTGTTCCTCAGTACTGGTAGGTGAGACCAGAACTAGGGGACACAGCCTCAAGATTCAGGGGAGTAGATTTAAGATGGAGATGAGGAAAAATGTTTTTCCCAGAGAGTAGTGAATCTCTGCCCAGGGAAGCGGTTGAGGCTACTTCATTAAATCAGTAAGATAGATTTTTACATTAAAAAAAAGTGAATTAAGGGATATGGGGAAAAGGAAGGAAGATGGAGATGGGTCAATGATCAGATCAGCCATGATCTTACTGAATGGTGGAGCAGGCTCGATGGGTCGAATGGCCTACTCCTGCTCCAATTTCTTATGTTCTTATGACATTAGATTGCACATGTATTTGTTGGAATTTGTGTCTTGAGCCATGACATGTTTCAGGGTTAGCTCAGACTTGGTTGCTAGTCATGTGGTAGGGCTCTTGAACCAAGTTCAACAATGTGGTAAATAGCAATGCACAAAAATGCTGGAGAAATTCAGCAGGTCATGCAATGTCCATAGGAAGTAAAAGTCAGTCGATGTTTTGGGACTGTCCCCCTCCTTGGGAAAATGGAAAAATGGGTAAAGGCCTGAATATAAAAGGTGGGGGGGGGGGAACGGGAAAAAGGGCTCAGGCCTGAAAGGTTGGTTGTCTTTACTTCCCATGGATGCTGCATTGCCTGCTGAGTTTCTCCAGCACCTCCGTGTACTACATTCCACCCCAGCACCTACAGACTTTCTTGTTTACCTCCATTTGGCTACTCCACTGTTAAGTGATTTCGAGAGAGGCCTACCCTGAAAAAGTTCTGCTCCTCTTTTCAAAGGGAGTTCCATGAGAGTCTATCTCACTGCTCTCCCCTCCTCTCCTTCTCCCCACTCAATCCCCCTTTTTATTCTGGCACCTGCCTTTTTTGCCCCCTATTCCTATTCTTCAAGCTGTCCAAAACTGCACACAATACTGCAAGTGCAGACTCACTGATGTCTTGTACAGTTGTTCGTGATGTTGGTGCTTCTGTACTAAGCATCATTGTGCCCAACCGTCCACCATGCAAGTCCTGCCTCAGTTTAACCTACCGAAGTGCAACATCTTGCACGTGTTCATTTTTATAATTTTATGTTTAAATTTGGAGATACCGGCCCATAAGCTCATGCCGCCCAAAGACACTCATGTGAGGAATAAACCTACTAACCCCATACTTGGCTTGTGGGAGGAAACCGAAGCACCTGGGGGAAACCATACAAACATACAAACCTCTTACAGACAGTGGTGGATGCTAACCACTTCACTAACTCTGCAGTCCTGTTCAAGTTAAATTTTATCTCCCGTTCCTTGGCCCACTTTCCAAGATTATTGAGATCCTGTTGCACTCTTAGATAACATTTTCCACTGCCCATTTACCACAAATCTGGGTGCCATCAACAAAGTCACCAACAAAGAGGACACAGCACCCACCAATCCTTGCAGTAACCACTGGCCTCCAATCTGAGTAACAACCCTCCACAACCACCCTCTTCTTTTCTACTATCAAGCCAATTCTGTACCCAATTGGCTGGCTCACCCTGGATCCTCTCTGATCTGGCCTTTCAGACCAGCCTTCTATGAAGGATCTTGTCAAAGCTAAAGTCCATGTAGAGAACACCTACTCAATCTTTTTGGTTACCTCTCTAAAAATCCGAGCCAAATTGGTGAGACATAATTTCCCACACCCAAAGTCATGCTGACCATCCCCTAATCAGTCCTTGCCTTCCCAAATGCAAGTTAATCTGATCTTTCAGAGACCCCCTCCAGTAACTTACTCATGACAGATATTAACCTCACCATCCTGGCTTATACTTACAGTCTATTTTTTTCAGTGAAGGCCCATCAGAATGTTTGAAACATTCTGACTACTTCTATTTCAAAGCCCCATGAATTCTTTGTGGCGGCCCACTCACTAGGCATGCAGACTGGCTCCCAAAAAGGCGGGTGCACATCAGAAAAGGGGCCGGCTCCCGAGATAGTTCATTGAGGAGAGGAAGCCCACGTGTGGGAAAAACCCTTTGTATTCGCTGATGATGTTATTTCCACAGGCAACGGGGGAAACGGAAGTATGTGTAAAGTCAGGCCTGCAGGCCCAAAGAGAGCATTCTTGAGTACAACTCTAAACATGCAAGTTGTTGTTATTTTAGTGCTGTGTGTAGCACGTCGCTTCAATTGGTGACCCCGACGGTCCAGATGCTGTTTAGACCAATTATGACTGACTCATCCATACACGCAGTCGCATTGAAACTACTGACCTTCAGGACGTCGTGGCCACGTGTGTGGTTCGACCAAGCTGAGGCCCAGTTTCAAATCCAACAAGCAACCTCAGACTTGTGTGATGCTATATGAAGTAAGCTCCCTGAACCAGGATACAGCAAACTGAGTCACAGAGTTTATACAATCGCCTCTGCAAGAGGGCAAATATGTAGCATTTAAAGAGCTGCTCATAAGGTCCTTTGGCCTCTCACGGCACGAGTGAGGCACTCATCTGCTCCACTTGGATGGTTTGGAGGACAGACGCCCTGTCAGCATTGATGAACGAGATGCTGAAGGACATAGATCCTGCATCATGTTCAAGCAGGCACTCTTGAAGCAGTTACCAGAGAACATAAACCTACTACTGGCTGACGCTGATCTCAGCGATCCTCGGACTAGGCAGGTGTGCTGAGGGGGGGGGGGGGGGGGGTGGGGGGCAGAGAAGGAGAGTACAGCGGCCATTAGGCAAATTATGAGGCCCCACAAGCATCAAAGGGCCAGATCATGCCCGGCAACGGAGCACTCACAACCAAGCAACCAGTGGTGTTTCTGCAGAAGCCAGCCATCGTCACCCACCCTGAACATTCCCGGGTAATGCTGGGGCCAGCTGACACTGATAGCTATGGCAGTTGACTACTAGGGCAGTCTCCTGTACGTCTGGGACAAACAGTCCAAATGCCACTTTCTAGTCGACACAGGAGCGGAGATCAGCATCCTGCCCCTGATGGAGCACATCACCCACAGCAGGAAGTCTGGACCCATATTGAGGGTGGCAAACAACAGCATGATATGGCACCTGAACAGTCCAGCTGCAGTTTGACAACAGCAAATTCACGTGGGACTTCACCTGCTGTGGCCCAACTGCTTCTGGGGGCAGACTTTCTGCGAATGCACAGCCTGCTGGTCAATCTATAGGGGAGATGACACTTCCACACCAAGACATTCCAGACGTTCTCCTTGGGTGAAGCCAGGTTACCAGCCTTACCCCTGGACTCCATCACGCTCTTAGAAGATGAGTTCACCAGGGTTCTTGCAGAATTCCCTTTGGTGCTGGCCCGACAGTTCACATCAACCATGCCCAAGCATGGAGTGAAACATCATTTATTGACAGAAGGACCACCACTCCATGTCAGAGCACCGCTCAGACAAGCTCCACCTAGCGAAGGAGGAGTTCAAGAGGATGGAGGAATTAGGGATCAAATGGTGATCTGACAGCACATGAGCCTCCGCCCTGCACATACTGCCTAAAGCAGCCAGGGTCTGGAGACCATGCAGGGACCACTGCCAGATGAACGAGGCTACAACTCCAGACCGCTACCCCACACTACCCCAGGACTTTGCAGCAAACCTGCATGGGGAAAGCATTTTTTCCATAGTAGACCTCATCTAGGGATACCATCAGATCCCGATACACCTGGAAGAATGCTCAAAACAATCATCATCACCCTGTTCAGATTGTTTGAGTTCATTCTCATGCCATTTGGCTTGAAGAATGCCGCACAGACATTCCAGCGGCTAGTGGACATGGTGGGCTACGACCTGGACTTTTGTTCATCTATCTGGATAATATCCTGACAGCCAGCAGCAGCTGCCAGGAACATTTATCCCACCTCCACAAACTCTAAACCCACTTGAGCAAGTTTGGCCTCAAGATCAACCTGGTCAAATGCCAGTTTGGACTCGACACCATTGATTTCCTGGGCCATAAGTTTACCAAAGATGGTGTGACGCCAATGTCCACCAAAGTAGATGCCATCCAACAATTCGCCAGGCCCAACACAGTCAAGGGCCTGCAGGAGTTTGTCAGCATGGTGAATTTCTATCCACTGCTTCATCCACTCAGCTGCCCACATCATGCGCCCCTTGTTCGTTCTGATGTCGAGCAGGGCCAAAGACATCACTTGGGATAATGCCTCCACAGCCAGTTTAGTGCAAGCAAAGGAAGCCTTAGCAGATGCTGCACTGCTGATCCATCCCAGGACAGATGTCCCAACCTACCTCACAGTGGACACCTCTAACTCGGCAGTCAGTCGGATGTTGGAACAGTTGAGCTAAGGGTGCTGGAGACCCCTGGCATTCTTCAGCAGACTCCTAAGGCCGCCCAAGCTTAAGTACAATGTCTTCAACTGGGAGGTTTTGGCGCTGTACCTGGCCATCCACCATTTCAGATAGAGGGCAGGCTGTTCACCACTTTTATAGATCACAAGCTGTTGACTTTCGTGTTTGCGAAGAAATCTGATTCCTGGTCAGTAGGCCAGCAGCGACATCTGCCCTACATCTCCAAATACATGACAACTATCAAACATGTCTCAGGAAAGGACAATGTCGTGGCAGACGAACTTTCCAGGCTGACCATCCAGGCCGTGTTCTGGGGGTAGACTTTGCAGCACTGGCAGAATTGCAGCAGGTGGACGATGAAATGCCACAGTCTCGGGTTTACAACTACAATACCTACCAGTAGGCCTCGGCGGGAAGACCCTCCTGTGTGATGTTGCTATCAGTCAGCCTCGCCCCATCGTCCTGGCAGCCTGGAGTCTGCGTGTTTTCGACTCCATACCTGGACTGGCTCATCCATCTATCAGGACAACTGGCCGGATGGTCGGCAACAGGTTCATGTGGCACAGGCGCAGGAAACAATTCACCAGATGGGCAAAAATGTGCACACAGTGCCAAGCAGCCAAGGTCCAGCAGCATACTAAAGCCCCACCGCAGCAGTTTGCACCCACCCATTGAAAATTTGACCACATACATGTTGATATCGTGGAGCCCCTGCTGGTGTCGTGAGGAGCACGGTTCCTCCTCACCATAGTGGATCGCTTCATGAGATGGCCGGAGGCAGCCCCACTCACCAACACAAGCGGCGGCTCCTGCACCCGAGCACTGATCACGACCTGGGTGGCATGTTTTGGACTACCAGCCACATAACCTCTGACAGAGGTTCTCAATTCACTTCCAGCCTGTGATCAGCCCTAGTCAACCTTTAGGGAACAAGCTACACCACACAACTAAATACCACCCACATTCAAACTGGATAATAGCACATTTCCACAGGCACCTAAAGACAGTGCTCATGGCTCAACTGGGTAGCTGAACTTCCCCGGTTCCTACTAGGAATCTGCACAGCACCCAGTAAGATCAGCCGAGTTGGTTATCCCCGGCAAGTTTGTCCCAGGCCCATGGGGGCAGGAGGAAGAACCTGCGGAGGTCCTGGACAGACAATGCAAGAAGCTTAGTACCCTGGCCCCTGGGTACATGGTCTGTACCCTTAGTACACTGACCTCACAGCATGGATGGACCCGGACCTGCAGCCCAAAGACCTGCAGAACTGTAAGTTCATTTTTCTAAGAAGGGGGGTGCATATGCACCTTTGCAGAGACCAAAAGTGGGGCCGTTTAAGGTGCTTAAGAATAAGAGGTCCACGTTCATTTTGGACATTGGAGGGAAAGAGGAGGTCATCACTATAGACCAACTTAAACTGGCCATGTAGACTTGGCCCAGCTGGTGGAAACTTTGGGTTTTGGGAAGGACATCGCCAGTACTGAGGGTGAGGGGGGTGGTGGCCCTCTCACTATGCATGCCCACCGGCTCCCAAAATGGCGGGTGCACATAGGAAAAGGGGCTGGCTCCCAGATGGCACGGGGCTTCTTTCATCAAAGAAAGGAAGTCCACCGAGAAAAGAACCCTTTGTATTCGCCGGTGACGTTATTTCTGCCAGCAACAGGGGAAATGGAAATACATATAAAGTTGGGCCTGCAGGCTCAACTAAAGCGTTCTTGAGTAAACTTGCACGTTGTCAGTATTTCGGCACTGTGTGCAGCACATCACTACACCTTTTTAGTTTTGATTAGTTTCCCTTCCTTGTTCCCTGTCTGTCAGAATTTCATTGATTGCTCACCCCATGTAGTGATCACCATATATCTCCAATCAGCAGGACACCGGAACCTGGCAATGGCAAATTTTGGGCAGGTTGTTTGAGGTCAGATGCAAGCCTCAGGCCTTTGCCCTAATTGGTAGGTTTCTGTCTATGTCCAAATATTTTGAAGACTGGAAAATCCAGGCCATTGAATTTTACTGTGACTTCCAACTATTGCAGAAGGGTGCGGATGTGTTCCTGCTCAATGAGCCATTAAATATTCCACCACTCCAGCGTGCTCCACATTCAGTTTGATGCTCTTTCCTTGCAGGTACTGTGCACTGTGCCAGCCTGGTGTAAACAGCCCACAACTACAAGACACGTCCATTTGGATGTGATCTTGGACTCATTATCCTCCACTGTAATTGGTGGACATTCTAACAAGTAACTGCTTTAGTCTTCCATCTTCTTGACAGATTTTACGGGATGTTTATATTGGATTGTCTTTTGAATACATTCAGAGATGGTGATTAAATGTTCTATAGCTTGGAGCAACTGCATTTTCACATCATCTTATGTGAATTCAGGCCTTCCCAAAGCAGCTTAACAACTCAGGAAATGCTTGTTTATGAGTGGTTACTTTGATTGTAGGCAAAATTGAGGCTCACAGACAGCTATGAGATTACATACCAAATAGTGAAGATGGCTGAGGGCTCAATGTTGGCCAAAACACCTGCCCTGTTCTTCAATGAGATAGTATCATGGCATCACAGATCAAACCTCAGGGCAACAACAGGCTAGATTCCTGATGAAGGGCCAAGGCCTGAAATGTTTGAATGCTGCATAACCTGCTGAGTTTCTCCAGTTCTTTTATGCTGCACTTGACTCCAGCATCTGCAGATTTTCATGTTTCACTTAATGTGGCATCGAATTTGGACCATGGGAAAATACAAAGGTTGTAAATGCTGGAATCTCGAGCAAGCAATGAGCTGCTGAAGGATTGGGTCAAAATGGTCAGTCAATGTTTCTGGTCAGGACCCTTTATGGAGAGTCAATGTTTCAGGCCATGACCCTCCCTGGAGTCCCAACAAAGGGCCCTGGCCTGACATGCTGACTGACCATTTCCATCCATGGATGCTGCCTTACCTGCTCAGCATCTCTCTGGTGGATGCATCTCTGATGATGCAACATTCCTCCAAATGGTTTTAGGGCATCAAACTCAATTATTTGGTTGCCTCTTTCACCTTTCTTTGTCAGACATGGAACTCAAGAGAGTATAATCTTTATATAACAAAAAAACTGTTGTTTACTGCCCAAGTACACGAGCCATGGGCCTCAAACCTCACCTAAAATTGACATGCTGCTGGCAGCTGCTTTGCCTTCAAGGGCTGTTAGTCCAATTCACCTGGGCTAGTTGTAAGTTGTAAATTTAAACGTATATGGCACATTATACCTCTCACAGTGAGAAAGGTTCTTCTGCGAGCAGACTAACAAGCTATCTCCAACATTCATACAACTGTGTAAAGAGCACATTGCAGAGTACAGGATTGCAATAAAATGTTTGAGGTAAGAACATATGAGCTTTATATAGGCCAAGAATCAACCGAATCCAACAAAAGCCACTTCCCCTTAGCACACCATCTTCAAATTCTCCATTGTTGGTCAGAAATGTAATTGAATCACATTAGCCCCAAAAGCAGGGAGGCACAATGAGGCTGTGGGTGGTGCCTCAAGGATTCCTGAAACCAGTTCAATTCAGACATTCAGGAATGTATCTATGAAGTTTTCATGTTTCTTCTGTGACTACGTGGGCTTCCCCTGGGTGTTCTGCTTTCCTCCCGCATTCCAAAGATGCGCTAGTTGAAAGATTGGCCACTCCAAATTGCTCTTCTAGGAGGTAAGTGGCTGAAGAATACAGGGGAAATTGAGAGAGTACATACTACAAGGAAACAATGGAATTAATTTGGATGCTCAGAGCTAACATGGACTCAATGGACACGGTCCCCTTCTATGTTATTCTTTGCTTGCTGGGATGAGTTGGCCAAAGGGTCTGTTCCATGCTGTGTGCCTCCATTATTCTAATGGGACATAAGGGTGTCTTGAGACTTCTAAATATGTTGCCTGCCAACACAAATGACTTTAGGTTCAATCCTGATCTCTGAATGCTCTTGTTTTCTCCCATATCCTGATGATGTGTGAGCTGATAGGTTAAGATACTCCCTTTGTGTGTGAGAGTGGTAGAATCTAAGTGACAGCAATGTAGGGAAAGTAATGTCAGTCAGCGTAGAATTAGTGTAGGCTGGTGGTAGATGGTTGGGGTAGTCTTGCTGGGACTGTTTCTTATCTCTGTGACTTCTCAACTCCAGGGTAGAAAGACAATGCAGTGCATTAGGAGTGTTCAATACTCAGGAGGAGCACTCTTAATTCTTCTGGTTCCACAGAGAGCTAAAGTAAAAAAAAAATCACTTTTCAGTGGCAGTTGTACGTTTGGTTGAAGGAGTCCACAAAAACTGGGAGATGCAGACTGCAGAGAGCTGACCATAAATGGCGCTAGAACTCACCTACAAGAACTGAACCACTGCTTCTAAGGACTGGTTTGAATGCCTGAAAACTGCCTGTTAATGTTTCAAGCCTCCTTTAGTCTTGTATAACCATGCATTCTCATTTACTGCCCAAAATAAGTTCTGACTTTTACCCTACTGGTCATGTATACTTAAGAAGACAGTGCAGGGATGCCCACTATCACCATTATTGTTTGCGCTAGCTATAGAACCACTAGCAGAATCGATAAGAATAGATAATAATATAAAAGGAATAAAAATAAAAGACAGGGAATATAAAATCAGTCTATTTGCAGATGATGTGATAGTGTACTTAACAGAACCAGAACTATCAATAAAAGAACTATATAAGAAATTGAAGGAATATGGAGAAGTGTCGGGATACAAGATAAACGTAAATAAAAGTGAAGCAATGCCTATGAATAACGCGGATTTCTCAAAATTTAAGAAGGAATCCCCATTCAGATGGCAAATGCAGGCAATAAGATACCTAGGTGTACAAATAAACAAAAATCTAGGCCAATTATATAAACTCAATTACAATCCACTAATGAAAAAATTACAGGACGATTTAGAGCATTGGAAAGAGCTACCACTAACACTGATAGGAAGGATAAACTGTATTAAAATGAACATTTTTCCAAGGATACTATACTTATTTCAGGCATTGCCAATACAACTGACAGAAAAATTATTCAAAGAGTTAAAGAAAATAATAAGGAAATTTTTATGGAGAGGGGGGAAACCGAGGATAGCACTAGATAAATTAACAGAATGGTATAAACAAGGAGGCTTACAATTGCCAAACTTCAAAAATTATTATAGAGCCGCACAATTAAGGTACCTATCAGATTTTTATCAAACAAGGGAAAAACCAGACTGGACGAGATTAGAATTAGATAAAATAGGGGAAAAGATACCTGAACACATATTATATAAATGGGACGAAAAATTGGTACAACATAGAACTTCTCCAGTATTACACCATCTCCTCAATATATGGAAGAAGATTCATGTAGAAAGAAATAAAACAAATTATCAATTACCAAAACTAATATTGACGCAAAATAAGCTACTCCCTTTTACAATAGACAACCTTTCCTTTAGAGAATGGGAAAAAAAAGGGATTAAAAGAATAGAAAATTGTTTTTCAGGAAGTAGATTCTTATCCTTTGAACAAATGAGAGATAAGTACAATATAACTGGAGATACAGCGCTGGCATATTACCAACTGAGATCCTACTTGAAAGATAAATTAGGAAGCAGTTTGAGTTTACCAGAGGGAAGTAACCTTGAATATGTGATTACAGATACAATGTTAATCAAAAGATTTATAACAAATATGTATATTAAACTGCAAGAAAAGGAGAATGAGGAAACAAATGGTAAAACTAAACAAAAATGGGAACAAGATTTAAATATAAAGATAAAAAAGGAAACATGGGAGAAATTATGTTCTGGAACGATGAGAAATACAATAAATACGAGGCTGCGTATGATACAATATAATTGGTTACACAGACTATACATTACACCGCAAAAGTTAAATAAATGGGACCCAACAGTATCTGATAGATGTTTTCGATGTAAAAAAGAAAGGGGAACAACAATTCATGCAATCTGGACATGTGAGAGAGTAGAAAAATTTTGGGATGATCTCAATCAGATATTAAATAAAATAACAGAAAACAATATACCAAAGAATCCAGAGATCTTTCTCCTAAGTAACATAAAAAATAAAGAATTTGGAATTGACTTGGAAGATGCACAAAAAAGATTTGTTAAGATAGCCCTAGCCGTAGCAAAAAAATGTATTATGTCAACCTGGAAATTGGAAGATAATTTGAAAATACAACAATGGTATATAGAAATGAATAAATGTATTCCATTAGAAAAAATAACATATAGTTTAAGAAATAATATTGAAATATTCAAACAAGTATGGGAGCCTTACATTAAATACAATAGCGAAAACCTACCGGGGACAAACATTACCTAAGTTGATGGAAGGAGAAGGAAAGAAAAGAATGGACTCTGTAGAATTTCTGGTGTATTTTTGTTGAATGACAACATTGTCTGACTGAATTAATGCAACCTAGATTGTATACCTAAAATGGATGAGGGGGGGGGGTGGGGGGGGTGGCTTGGGAGGAGGGAGGGGGGGGGGAGAAAAAGTCACTGTAAATGTGTGAAAAAGAAAAAGTGTATATCATGGCTATTGTGATTTATGGTGTGAAAAATAAAAAATTTATAAAAAAAAAGAAGACAGTGCAGGATGCAGTATCATTACCTGAATTTATCTTAATTAATCTTGAAAAAAACTGCTTTCTGGGTCATTCCAAGTTATAAAGTCATTCCTGCAATTGGCAATTGGCCTATTCGTGGAGATTAACTAGACAAGGTGGATACTGGTTAGTTTTGAGGGCTTGGGAGGTCATCCCTTTGATAAGTTATAATGGGATTTGAAGGCACAAGAGACTGCAGATGCTAGAATCTAGGGTAAAAAAAAAACTGTTGGAGGAACACTGCAGGTCAGGCCAGCATCTGTTGAGGAAAGGAGACAGTCAGTGTTTTTGGGTCAAAACCCCTGCTTGAGGACTGAGAAAGTGGAGCTAAGATATACAGTATTCAATAGAGGGGGAGGAGTCAGGAGGTGATTGGTGGATTGAGGAGGGATGAAGAATGACGGAACCAGGTGGGGGAGCAGGAGGGGTAGAGTTGGGAGACAGAGCAGGAGAATGATGGGTGGAAGGGGAAGAAAATGCAGATGGATTCAGGAGAGAAGGGTGAAGGTGGACATGGGTGTTGAAGGAAGGAAGGAAAGTGGTCAGATAGAGAATTGGGGATGGGATAGGCAAATAATAAATGTTTTTTTAGATATAATGGGAATCAAAGAACATGAAGTCAGTTCACAAAATCAGCACAAAGATTAAAAAAAAATCTGTCTGGACCTAAGAGAAAGATGTGACATGAAGGAATGAATAACCTCCTGATGCACCATCAATTACTTGAAAGAGTATTGTGGAGAAACCAATAGTCTTTTATTAACTTAAGAACACAAGCACATCCATTCTGTTCTGTTGTCCTGCACCGAGCTGCAGGGAGCTGTGGAACAGTCACTTTTATACAGGAGCCTGTGGGTAGGGGTCACAGGTACAACCATCCAATAGTTATGCCTGACCACAATTATGCATGACAAGGGTTTACCACACCTCCATACTTTCTTTCCATCGTGAAGACAATTGCAGCTCATTGAGTCTATGGTCGTTCACAAAGAAATCTCATTCCCCATATTTTCCCCTGTGACCCATTTTCCTCATATTCCCATTGACATCCTCAGGTTTCATCACTCACCTGCATTGTGAGGGGGGAAATAAACCTCAAAACCTGCATGATGTTGGAGGAATCAGATTCCTTGGGGAAACCGAGGTGATTGCAGGGAGAAATTCCACATAATAGGGGTCAGGATGGAAGCCAGGTCACTGAAACTGTGAGGCAACAGCCCCACCAGATCCATTGCTGCAGGGCCACAGAGCTTCCCGCTTCTTCCATTTTTTTCCTGCTCCTCTGGTTTGTTTCAGCTTATCTTCACTTTTCATAACTCGGAGTTAAACAGGAGAGTCTGCAGATACTGGAGAAATTCAGTTGGTCAAGCAACATAAAGGATGTAAGGATAAACCAACATTTCTGGCTTGAGCCCTTTGTGTCTGACGTCAGAGTTTGGTCTCCAGGTTGGAGTGATGCTCTGTGAGTGACATCTGCTAGACAGCTTCCAGGGCTATGAAAACATATGGAGAAAGGGCAAAATGGCATAAATGTCCCAGAAAGCACTCCTGTTCATCTTGGAGACTGTCCATCCCACTTTGCTATGGAAGTAGCTGGATGATTATCGAGAGGTTCTGCGAACAGATTTCTCGGCACGTTTCAGTTAACCAGCAGCGACACTTCCAGGTGGCAGAGCTCAGAATTTCTTGAGTGTGCAGCAAAAACCCAGTGCAGAGATGGATTTGCAACTTGCTTCCATGTCATCAGGAGGAGAAGGTCCTTGAGCAGGACTACAGTTCTGTCATCTTTACCTCTAGTATCCAACCAGTCATGGTTTGTTTTGTGGGTTTCCCCTGCAGTAGGAACCTCAAGAATTTCATCGCCAAACCCTCCTGTGGTTTCCATTTACCCCTCCTACTTGCACAGTCATAGAATCATAGACAGGTACAGTATGGGAACAGGCCAATGGAAAGTGAAGAAATGAAATGGTGATCACTTTGTAAATGGTATGGCAGTTCAATTTTGACATAACTTAATTCAAAACTATCTGCGCTTCCACAGGAATAATTGAAATTAATTTAGAACTATGCATTATCCTCTGCAGAATTACAGGGAATAGGTGGTTGGCATAGAGGTAGAGCTGCAGGCCTCAGTTTTCTTCAGGCTGACTTCCAGGCCAAACATTTTGGCAGTTTCTGCAAAACAGGACGTCAAGCGCTGAAGAGCTGGCTCTGAATGGGCAACTAAAGTGGCATCGTCTGCAAAGAGTAGTTCACGGACAAGTTTCTCTTGTGTCTTGGTGTGAGCTTGCAGGCGCCTCAGATTGAAGAGACTGCCATCCGTGCGGTACCGGATGTAAACAGCGTCTTCATTGTTGAGGTCTTTCATGGCTTGGTTCAGCATCATGCTGAAGAAGATTGAAAAGAGGGTTGGTGCGAGAACACAGCCTTGGTTCACGCCATTGTTAATGGAGAAGGGTTCAGAGAGCTCATTGCTGTATCTGCCCGACCTTGTTGGTTTTCGTGCAGTTGGATAACCATGTTGAGGAAGTTGGGGGGGCATCCGATGCGCTCTAGTATTTGCCAAAGCCCTTTCCTGCTCACGGTGTCGAAGGCTTTGGTGAGGTCAACAAAGGTGATGTAGAGTCCTTTCTTTTGTTCTCTGCACTTTTCTTGGAGCTGTCTGAGGGCAAAGACCATGTCAGTAGTTCCTCTGTTTGTGCGAAGGCCGCACTGTGATTCTGGGAGAATATTCTCGGCGACACTAGGTATTATTCTATTTAGGAGAATCCTAGCGAAGATTTTGCCTGCAATGGAGAGCAGCGTGATTCCCCTTAGTTTGAGCAGTCTGATTTCTCGCCTTTGTTTTTGTACAGGGTGATGATGATGGCATCACGAAGGTCCTGAGGCAGTTTTCCTTGGTCCCAACAAAGCTTGAAAAACTTATGCAGTTTGACATCCAGAGTTCTGCCACCAGCCTTCCAGACCTCTGGGGGGATTCCATCCGTACCTGCTGCTTTGCCACTTTTCAGTTGTTCAATTGCCTTATATGTCTCATCCTGGGTGAGGACCTCATCCAGCTCTAGCCTTAGGGGCTGTTGAGGGAGCTGGAGCAAGGCGGAATCTTGGACTGAGCGGTTGGCACTGAAAAGAGATTGGAAGTGTTCTGACCATCGGTTGGGAATAGTCCTCCATCAGCCAGCTGCCCACCATGACTACCAGCCCCCCCACATCTCCATCGGGCACACAAAACTCAAAACGGTCAACCAGTTTACCTATCTCGGCTGCACCATTTCATCAGATGCAAGGATCGACAACGAGATAGACAACAGACTCGCCAAGGCAAATAGCGCCTTTGGAAGACGACACAAAAGAGTCTGGAAAAACAACCAACTGAAAAACCTCACAAAGATAAGCGTATACAGAGCCGTTGTCATACCCACACTCCTGTTCGGCTCCGAATCATGGGTCCTCTACCGGCATCACCTACGGCTCCTAGAACGTTTCCACCAGCATTGTCTCCGCTCCATCCTCAACATTCATTGGAGCGCCTTCATCCCTAACGTCGAAGTACTCGAGATGGCAGAGGTCGACAGCATTGAGACAACGTTGCTGAAGATCCAGCTGCGCTGGGTGGGTCACGTCTCCAGAATGGAGGACCATCGCCTTCCCAAGATCGTGTTATATGGTGAGCTCTCCACTGGCCACCGTGACAGAGGTGCACCAAAGAGGAGGTACAAGGACTGCCTAAAGAAATCTCTTGGTGCCTGCCACATTGACCACCGCCAGTGGGCTGATATCGCCTCAAACCGTGCATCTTGGCGCCTCACATTTCGGCGGGCAGCAACCTCCTTTGAAGAAGACCGCAGAGCCTACCTCACTGACAAAAGACAAAGGAGGAAAAACCCAACACCCAACCCCAACCCACCAATTTTCCCCTGCAACCGCTGCAACCGTGTCTGCCTGTCCTGCATCGGACTTGTCAGCCACAAACGAGCCTGCAGCTGACGTGGACATTTACCCCCTCCATAAATCTTCGTCCGCGAAGCCAAGCCAAAGAAGGAAGAAAAAAAAGAGCTGCAGAGTATTGTGAAAGAAGTTGCAGGTGGTAACAATAAGCATGTTTATGGAACAGCAAAGCAAAAAGAACTGATGAGTTGCATTTAACTAGCACCTTTCATTACACCTTAAATTAATTGGTGTCAATAAAATATATTTGACTAGATGGTCATTGCTGTGACATAGGATACATGCAAGTTAATTTAAGACCAGTCAACTCAATGATTATTTAAAAATATTTAAAAAAAATTAGAGATAATGGCACGATTAGAGGACACTCCGGCACATGAGCCCAAACGCCAATTTGCAATGAACTTACAAATCTCTTACATTTAGAGGGTAAAAATAAAGTGGAAGAATCCCATCCAAACATGAGGAGAACATACATAAAGACAGTGCCAAGTTCGAACTCAGGCCACTGGTGCTGTAAGAGTGTTGCCCTCACCATTATACTGACTGTGCAGCCCAAATAATGACCAGATAAGATGCTTTTTATGAGGAATAACTTCTACATGAGAGTGTGGAAGGAACTTGGTTTGATGTTTCATTTGAATGAAACATCTCAACCATGACGACATGCCCTAACCTACTGCATTGGATTGTTTTGTGAGGGTGTTGCATTGGGGGGTTGAGTGCAGAACCTATCAACTCAAAGGGCTTATATTCTAACAACATAGCCAGAAGCAACACTGGCAAGAAGAGAGTGATGATGTTAGATTCTAATTCAGAAGCTCAGAATAAACACTGAACTGAAATAAAGTGCTGTAATATCAGAGAGAGAAAGAAGCCTGCTTAAAAATCTAAGAGGTGACCTTGAGAACACAAAGGGATTAGAATTATTACAGAGGAAGGAAAGGAAAATTGTGAGAAGAGAATGAATCAATGTCTGCAGTCATTGCTCAGTTGTAACAAAATTCTCCACCTCACAGGTGGCACGGTTTACAGTGCCAGCAATCGGGACTAGACTGGGTTTCGAATCCCGCACTCTCTTTAAGGACTTTTACATTCTCACAGTGTCTGTGTGGGTTTTTTCTGGGGGCTCCAGTTTCCTCACACTGTTCAAAATGTACCGGGGGTGTAGGTTAATGGGGTGTAAGTTGCGCGGCGCGGACGTTTGGGCCAATATGGCCTGTAACTGTGCTGTAGGTCTAAAAAAAAAATTAAAAAAATTGTTGACTGATTTATTTTTCATCCTCCAGTTGCCAGTACTTGAGAATTTCAGCTATGAGAAGATATTGAATTAGCTGGGGTTGGTTTCCTTTTAATGGTGGAGCAGAGGGGCAATTTAATTAGGATATTGTGGCAGCGCACTCTCTCATGGCGAACCGGCCCCGCGTGTAATGCCACATGGCGGGACAGCCATGGGAAGATGGCACCATCAGGGGTTCCTCCTGACTCAAGCTTCCTGTGCAGCATGTGCCTTGGGCAGCGATTATGACATCACCACACATGTGGTGACTGAGCCAGTGCTACCCTTAAAGGGGCATGTGCTAAATTCAAATAAAAAACAGTCGATAATGACCATCAACGTGGTGGCTGTGCTTTCTTCATCTGCGCCTAGCTCCATCCCAATGAGCCCAGATGTCTTTGTGGTCTCTGCAATATGGATTCGGCTGAGGTTAACGCTGTGGCAATCAAGCTTCCTCTCTTCTGGACCCATCTCCCACGGACATGGTTTGGGCAGGCAGAAGCACAATTCCAGCTCAATAACATTTCAGCAGACATCATGATGTTCTACCACGTCGTGAGCGTGCTGGACCAAGAAACAGCAGCTAGGGTGGACGACCTCATACATCATCCAACGGCAGAGGGTAAATATACCACCCTCAAGAAGCTATAGAACCATTGGCAGAACTGATGAGAACAGAAAATAAAATAAAATAAAATAAAAGGGATAAAAATAAAAGAGAAGGAATATAAAATCAGTTTATTTGCAGATGACATCATAGTATACTTAACAGAACCAAAAATATCAATAAAAGAATTACATAAGAAATTGAAGGAATATGGAGAAATATCGGGGTACAAGATCAACGCAAATAAAAGTGAAGTGATGCCAATGAATAATGCAAATTACACAGAGTTTAGAAAAGAACCACCATTTAAATGGCAAACACAAGCAATCCTATACCTAGGTATTAGATAATAATTTAGGCCACCTATAGAAATTAAATTATCAGCCATTAATGAAGAAATTACAAGATGACTTAGAACATTGGAAAGAATTACCACTAACACTGATAGGAAGGGTAAATTGCATTAAAATGAATGTCTTCCCAATGATACAATAACTATTTCAATCGTTGACAATTCCCTTAACAGAGAAATTCTTCAATGAACTAAAGAGAATAATAAAGAAATTCTTATGGAAAGGGGGGAAACCGAAGAGAGCACAAGAGAAATTAACAGAATGGTACAACCAAGATGGTTTGCAGCTACCAAAGTTTAAAAATTATTATAGAGCTGCACAATTAAGATATCTATCAGATTTTTATCAAACAAGGGAAAAACCAGATTGGACCAAGATAGCGCTAGATAAAATAGGGGAGAAGGTACCAGAACATATACTTTATTAGTGGGATGAAAAACTGGTGCAATATAGAAGTTAACCAGTACTGCACCATCTGCTCAATATTTGGAAGAAGATTCATGTAGAAAGGAAAAACAAATTACCAACTACCAAAATTATTATTGACACAAAATCATCTAATCCCTTTCACAATAGATAACTTTTCCTTTAGAGAATGGGAGGGAAAAGGAATTAAAAGAATAGAAAATTGTTTTTTGGGAAATAATTTATTAACATTTTAACAAATGAAGTACAAATATGGAATAACTCATGGTACAATGTTTGCATACCATCAACTGAAAACCTATTTAGAGGATAAATTGGGAAGCAGACTGAGATTACCAGAAGGAAGTAACTTTGAATATGTGATTACAGACACAATGATAATTAAAAGATTTATAACAAACATGTACATCAAGCTGCAAGAGAAAGAAATAGATGAAATAAGTTATAAACCCAAACAAAAGTGGGTAAAAGATCTAAACATAAAGATAAAAAAAGAAATATGGGAAAAATTATGCTCCGGAACTATGAGAAATATAATAAATATGAGGTTACACATGATACAATATAATTGGTTATGCAGGCTATATATCACGCCCCAAGAGTTAAATAAATGGGATCCAACATTATCAGATAGATGTTTTCGCTGTAAGAAGGAAATGGGAACAACAGTACATGCAATTTGGGCGTTTAAGAAAATGAAAAAGTTTTGGGAAGATCTAAATCAGGTATTAAATAAAATCACAAAAAGCAACATACCAAAATAAGAATTAAAGAATTAGGCCTCGAACTGGATGAAGCACAAAAAAGATTTATTATGATCACCTTAGCTGTAGCAAGAAAATGTATAATGTCAATTTGGAAATCAGAAGAGAACCTGAGAGTACAGCAATGGTACATAGAAATGAATAAATGTATTCCATTGGAAAAAAAAACCATATAATTAAAAAAATAAAGTCACATTATTTGAACAAATTTGGGAACCGTACATGGAACACAACAGAGAGGGCCTACCGTGGACCTCCACCCCCTAAAATGATTAGAAGACAAAATGACCTGATCCAGTGTGTAAAAGTAGATGACACAATTTTCTTGTTTATTTTCATTGTGTGATGACATTGTTTAATGGTTTTATTGTATTGTATATGTTGAACATTTAATGGGTTTGGAGGGGGTGGGAAGGAGGAACGGAAGGGAGGGGGCAAAAAGGGGAGAACATTACAATGTATATTCAAGAGGTAAATGTTTGTGTGTATTTTGATTAATATGGTTCATAGTGTGAAAAATAAAAAAATTAAAAAAAAAAGAACTTGCTCCTAGGCACATTTTGCCTTATCCCCCAGCAGCGGACTTCCAGACTCTTGCACCTGGACGGGCTTGGGGACCACAGCCCATCAGCACTAATGGACAAAAAGCTGGCCCTGGTGGAGGATCATAAGCCTTGTTTCCTCTTCTGCCAGATTTTCCTGGAGTAGATGCCTGAGGATATCCCGCTGCTCTGGAAGACAAGAATTTCACGGACCCACGTAAAGTCGTGGCCCGGGCAGATGCCCTCTGGTGCACGAAGAGGGAGAGCAAGGCAGCCCTCAATCAGGTTTCACGACTAGGAAACAGCCGACCACAAGATGCCCTGAAGCACAAGCCAGAGGAGAGTCATTCCACCTGGTGCTTTTATCACTAGCGCTGGGGAGCGCAAGCCCGTAAGTGCTGGCAATGCTGCAGCTTCCCGGGAAATGACCAGGCCAGCTGCCGTTGATGGCTGCGACACTGGCCAGGTGAACAGCCTCCTTCATGTCACCGATAAATCCACTGGCCGGTGTATCCTGGTCCAGGGGCTGAGCTGAGCATCCTACCCCCGACAGCTCTAGAGACTTGCACCCGATCTCACGGTCCAACCCTGCGAGTGGCCAATGGTTCCACCATCAAGACCTATGGCTCCCGTAGAGCACAGATCAAGATTGGCAAAGAAAAACTCCACTAGAGGTTCGTGTTGGCCTCGGTGGGCACTGCGTTGTTGGGGGCCAACTTCCTGAGGGCTCATGGCTTGCTGTTCAATATGAAGGGCAAGAGGCTGGTCAATGCCCACATGTTCCACTCAGTGCATTTGGATACCGTGGATGGCTGCAAACCCAAGATTGCCACCATCGCCGCCTCCAGGAACAAGTATTCGAGTATACTCCACAAGTTCCCTGCCATCTTGGAGCCACAATTCAATGCGCCTTGCCCCAGCACGGGGTGTTCCATCACATCTCCACGCAAGGCTCCCCGTTGCATACCAAACCCAGAATACTGCCGTCCGAAAAGCTGCAACAGGCGAAGGAGGAATTTTCAAGGCTGCAATAGTTGGGGATCGACTGGCGCTCAGACAGCACCTGGGCATCATCCCTCCACATGGTCCCCAAATTGCCTGGGGGCTGGAGACCATCTGGAGACTACTGGTGGCTGAATGATGCAACAACTCCCGACAGGTACCCAGTCCCGCACATCCAAGACTTCTCGGCTAACCTCCACAGCGCGCAGGTCTTTTTCAAAATCAACCTGCTGCGGGGCTATCACCAGATTCAGGTGCACCCCGACAATGTGGGAAAGACAGCGATCATCACCCCTTTCAGCCTTTTCGAATTCCTCCAGATGCCCTTCGGGTTAAAGAACGCTGCTCAGACCTTTCAGTGTCTCATGGACACAGTGGGTGGAGATTTGGACTTTTTGTTTATCTACCTAGATGATATTCTCATTGCCAGCCGTAACCGTGAAGAACACAAGGCTCATCTCTGCACCCTGTTTGCCCAGCTGGCGGATTTCAGCCTCACAGTCAATGCAGCCAAATGCCAGTTCGGCAAGTGGTCACTGCTGTCTCTGGGGCACACCATCTCAGCGGCTGGGGCTGCTCCAGCACTGGAGAAGGTGGCGGCTGTCCTATGTTTCCCCAAATCATCCACCCTCAAAGGACTGCAGGAGTTTGTGGGGATGGAGAATTTTTACCATCGTTTTATTCCCGGCGCCGGCATACCATGCATCCACTGTTTACACTTACAGCAATGAAGGAGGCCCTCGCCAGTCCGACGCTACTGGTGCATCCACACACGGAAACACTCATGGCGCTCTCGGTGGACGCCTCAGCCACGCAGTAGGGGGAGTGCAGGAGCCCACTGGCCTTTTTCAGTAAGCAGCTGCACCCGCTGGAGTTCAAGTACAGCATGTTCGATTGGGAACTCCTGGCGCTGAGCTTGGCCATCCGCCATTTCCATTACTTCCTGGAGAGCAGACCCTTCATGGTCTTCACAGACCACAAGCCCCTCACCCAGGCACTCAAGATGGCCAAGGACCCGTGGTCAGCCAGGCAACAGCACCACCTCTCTAACGTGTTTGAGTTCACCACAGACATCCGGCACAGAGCAGGGAAGGACAATGTAGTAGCAGACACATTCTTGCACCCGACCATCAACACTCTCGCCCCTGGTAAGAATTTACCTCTGCACTTTGGGCTCAGCTGGCGAGACTCGTGGGGGTTAAACTCCACCACACCATGGCCTACCACCCACAATCCAATGGTTTGGTAGAGATGTTCCATCGGCACCCAAAGTCTGCATTCATGGCTCTGCCCTGGGTCCTCCTCGGGATCAGGACTGCACTGAAGGAGGACTTGCAAGCCTCGTCGGTGGAACTGGTATATGGTGCGCCACTGTCCCTGCCCGGCAAGTTCTTCAGCCCAGAATCCAGCACTGCATCCAAGCACGCGAGCCTGCTAGCGAATCTCCGCAGTAAACTTGCCTCCCTGGCCCCCCCACCCCCATCACGCCACGGCACCCGGCCGTATCACCGCCCCAAGGTACTGGACTCGGCATAGTTCATGTTCGTCTGGAGAGGACTGCAGACAGCACCGTTGCAGCACCCATACGATGGTCCATATAAGGTCCTCCGATGATCCGGTGGAACTTTCACATTGGACGTGGGGGAAGGAGGAACTTTTCACAGTGGACCGCCTAAAGGTGTCACCCTTGGACTTATCGCAAGCAGCAGGATGCGTAGCCAGTTCTGGGGGAGGGGGGTTGTGTGGTGGCATACTCTCTCTTGGCGAACTGGCACCGCATGTAATGCCACATGGTGGGGTAGCCATGGGAAGATGGCACCATCAGGGGTTCTTCCTGACTCAAGCCTCCCGCAAAGCACGTGCCTCAGGCAACGATTATGATGTCACCACACACATGGTGACTGAGCCAGCGCTGCCCTTAAAGGGGCGTACGCTAAATTCAAGTAAAAAAACAGTCGTTAATGACTCTCAATGTGATGGCTGTGCTTTCTTCAGCTGCGCCTACTGCCATGATACCTAAGATTATTTGAGGCTCTAATAGCATTAAGAGCAAAATTATATAGGATTATAGAGCTAAGGTGGAAAGATAGAAAGGATCTGAGAATTTCTCTTTTCACCCAGAAGGTGGTGATGTGGTGAGAAAGGTAGGTTTGTGGTGTTTGATTAATTCCTGAAATATATTAGTTTGAAATCTAATTGAGCCTTAATCATTTTATTTCATCTTTAAAAAGCATGAAGAATAAGACCATGTACAAGGCTTGTCAGAGCAAGAGCTGTGAAGTGGGATTAGTCTGGATCAGTTTGATAGAAAGAATGGAGAAAATGGGCAGTGTTTCATATGATTCCTTGATTGCACAATGACAGTGTTAACAGAACATTTGTTTTCTGTTTGGATGTAACAAGGTAATTTCTCTATCAGGAGCATGGTTCATGTAGCGGGTAGTGCAACACTATTACTGAACCAGCGACCTGGATTCAAATCCGACGCTCTCTATGAGGAATTTGTACCACCTGATAAATGTACTGCAGTTACTCAGCAAGACTTCCTCAGCCTCTCCCATTTCCATGTCACCGCCATTAATCTCATGGGAGCAGGTTAATGGAAACACCACCAGCTTCCATTTGTCGTCTAATTCTTACAATTCCTCATAGAATTATAATGTCACTCAAAAGGCACTGAAATTGGCAAGGCATAAAAAAATTATATGGCCCTCATATGGGCAAGTGTGGGAAGAATACAAATGCACATAAAGTTCAGGATGGATGTGGTGGGCCAAATGGCCTGTTTCTCTGATGTTTGATTCTATCACCAACCAATTCTTCAGTGGCTCAGGACAAATCTAGGAACACTTTTCCCACCAGAAGGAAGGCAGTAGAACAAGATTGTTGCTCATTGCTATTAGACAGCAATAAATACTGCCCAGCCAATAATGGCTAAGTCATATAATTGCATAAAAGGGGACATCTGGTCTGATCCCTTCCATCTCCAGATTGTCAAGTTGGAGTCATTTGTCCTCCTGGCTTTAACTCCCCATGGGTGGTATTTATTCCACGCAAGAGTTGATGCTGCTTTGTGCATACCCTTTTAGAAAATGGTGGTTGTTTTTCTTTTCACTGTCTGTGAAGTTGCCTGCATTTCATCTTTAATATGCAATCATTAATTTGTCACATGTACAAAGGTTATTTATGGCCTCTGTGAACATGTTTTCTTTTTCTAATTATGTGCACCCTTTCTCGTCATTGTTGCATGATGGTCGATTAAAAAATAGATGCAGGTAAACAAGAGAGAGACTGCAGATGCTGGGAAACTGGAGCAACGTACAGCTGCTGGAGAAACTCAGCAGGTCAGGCACTATCTGTGGAAGACAAATCAAGATTGATGGGTTTCGGCCTGAAATGTTGGCTGTCTATATTGCCTTCCACGGATGCTGCCTGATCTGTTGAGTTCCTCTAGAGTTCTGTGTGCTGCCCATAAATAAATGCATTGCTTTGTCTGTAAAAAGAGCAAGATTTTTTACTGCACGACATTTTACAGATTTCCAAGTACCTTGGCTATAGTCTGTAATTATGAATAAAACAAGAGCTGGAGTTGAGAAAAGTGAACTTTCTTTGTTGACCTGGTGAAATTAAAACCTCTTCCAACCTATGATTGACTGTGGATGAGTCAAGTTCAAACCAGTGCATATTTACTCATGAAATCCAGCGTAAAAATAATGCCACTATTTTCTCTTCAAACAACAATCAAGCTTTTTATGTTAGCTTTATATTAGAGCTAGGTTCATTCTAATGCTGTTTTCTAATGTAACAGTATTTTAAAAAAGATACATCTTGTTAAAATAGACGCATCATTAGCTTCCTGTTAGTTCTCAAAGAAGCAGGTTATACAGCACCTAATGGCCTGAATATGTCTGGGATTGTCTGATCTCAGAAGCTAAGCAGGCTCAGGATTGGTCAGTACTCAGAGGGGAGATCGCATAGGAACACCAGAAGGTGTAGGTGTCAGTGAGGGGTGCTGGACAAAATGGTGATCCTTGGTCTGCCTTACAGTAGACAAAAGTTAAAGAATTTCAAGTATGTAACATTCTATATGTAGTATTATGTGACAATAATGGAACCTTTACTTGTACAACTATTATGTCTAAACAATTCTATTGGAAACAGTGAGAGGTTGGAGGGACTAAACAAGTCCAGCAGCATCCTGGAGAGAAATAGACAGCCAACCTGTTGGATGAGGGCCCTTTTTCGAAACTAAGGTTAGAAGGGGAAATAGCATGCATATGTTAGAACCCTGTAATACATGCATTGTACTGGTTGGCCTGCCCCGATACTGTAACTCCTTGCCTTCAGGATTTCTAATAAAGGTGGTACCGCCCAATCCCCTCCCTCAGTACTGCTTTGGAATAAGGCCAACAGCAAGTTTATAGTGATTAAAGCCAATTAATTTTGATTTCTGGTCTGTCCAGCCTAATTGATAGCACTATAATTTAATCACTATACCTATGTGCCATGGACAAGGCTATTGGAGCAGAGAAGTTGGACACTGACCCTAAGGATCCAGAGGCCTCCATAATATTTGACCAGTGGCTGCATTGCCTGAATGCCTTTATGAGGTGACACGACATCTGGGACGAGGTTGATAAGAGAGACCTGCTGTTTACACAGGTTGACCACCATGTTTTCCAGATGATTAGAGGCTCTGAGACTTACTTAGCCACTATGAGGCTCCTGCAAAAGCAGTACCTGGCCCCAAAGAACGTAATCTATGAAACATATCTCCTGGGCAGCCATCGACAAGCACCTGGTGAGTTCGTTGATGAATACATTCGGACCTTGTGGAAACTGGGGAGAGCTTGTAGTTGCGCCAATGTTACATGGGGAGCTCTGTGGCACCATCTTGGTGTGCAGGGTGCCAAACAGCAGCTGCTATCACTGAATATCCAAAGTGCTGTTACTGCGGCCAGGCAAAGCACCTGAAGAAGAACTGTTCACCTAGAACTAGGAGATCTTGTACCAGCCCGGGAAGCTCAACAAGCCTCTCAATGCCGTTCCAGGGTACCTGCACCAATGTGCAAGCAAATCACCTCCAAGTCCTTCACAACAGCTTCTGCCACGCTGGGTTTACCAGGCTCTATCACTTTGTGAATGTCTACAACCTCTTAAACTTGGTTGAGGACATTAGGGAGCTGACCAGCAGCTGCCCAGTCTGAATGGAGTGAAAGCCACACATCTACCAGCCAGAGAATGCTCACCTGAACATCTGAGTAAGGACTTCAGGGGCCCCCTCCCCTCCAAAAACTGGAACGTGCATTTCCTCAACATTGTTGACAAATACTTTCGGTTCCCATTCACCATCCACTGCTCAGATATGACTACAGCCACTGTTATTAAGTCCCTAACCTTTTCACACTCTTTGGATACCCGAGTTACATCCACATTGACCGGGGGTCCTCATTCATGAGCAAGGAGTTGCGCCAATACCTGCTGGCCAAAAGCATAGCCTCGAGCAGGACCACCAGCTATAACCCCTGAGAGAATGGCCAGTTGGAAAGGGAAAATAGTACCATTTGGAGGGCAGTCCTCTTGCCCTCAAGTCAAAAGGGCTGCCCGTCACTCAAAGGGAAGAAGTCCTACCAGAGGCACTCCATGCCACCAGGTCCCTCCTCTGTACATTGACAAATACGACCTTGCATGAAAAATTATTTTCCTTCCCCAGGAGGTAGGCATCAGGAACAAAGCTACCAGTCTGGCCGATCACAGTTGATTGACCAGCACCCCTGGCTCTACACAACTAGCAGAGACATGGTTGAGGATCCGACCCCACAATCGGCACGAGTTGCACTGCCCCAACTTCATCACCCTCCCCCCCGCCTGAACCAGCCCCAACTGCTTCTTTTCAGCCATCCAGATCCCAGCCCATCACACAGAGTACTGCCCAGGAGCCTAGGTAGCACCATAGCTGGCACTGCAATGGTCATTTTGATGGATGAAACTACTGGACAGGCTGAACCTGTAAATAGACTCTGAATGGACTCTGACACTTCACCCGCCATATTTTATTTTCAAAAGAAGGGGTGAATGTAGTGGAACACTATAGTACATGCATTGACACTGTAACTCCTACCCCTCCAGGATTTCTAATATAGACGGAACCACCCAATCCCCTCCCTCAGTACAGCCTTAGAATCAGGCCAACAGTATGTAAGATATGACTACAAGTTTATAGCGATTAAAGGCTATTAATCTCGACTTCTGGTCTGTCGGGTCTAATTGATAGTTCTACAATGCATAAAAAAATGGAGGGGGGGGAGAGGTTGGCTTGACCTGCTGAGACTTTCCGATTCTCATTCTTTGCTCAAGATCTCAGTATCTGCAGTTCCTTCGCCTCTAAACAACGGCTTCATGTGCTCGATGTGCTGTCATCATCTTAAATTTGCTTCATTGTATTCTGAGAGAACAGTCGGCACTATCTGAAAGGAGCTGATCACCCAATGTCTTTAGTCAGGAATAAATGAGAAAGCTGAAATCATCATCCACAACATAGAACCAGAGGACCATGGAACACCACAGCACAGAAACAGGCTCCTTGGCCTATCTAGTCTATGCCAAACTATTATTCCGCCTGGCCCCAATGATCCGAACCCTCCACTGCACCCCTTTTCCCCATCCCCCCTCGATCCAGTTATCTATTCAAATTTCTCCTAAATATCAAAATTGAACTTGCATCCAATGGGTTCTGTGGCCATACCCAGCCATATATTTCCATATTAACTCTTTGAGGGTGATTCAAGACAACTTGGATCTGACCTATTCCATTCACAAATAATAATTGCTGCCTGACCCTCTGAGTTCCCTCTGCATTTCTCCAATTTTCCAGTATCTGCAGACTCTCTTGTTCACTTGAGATATGAGGCAAATATTTTATTTCCATTTGTCTTTTGTGAATGGTAGCCATAACTCGGTACATGAAGAGTTCCACTGATGCTTTCAGTGTACTGAAGGCATTTAGTGGTAACTCCAATGAGGATGTCAGTAACTTGGTCTTTGCAAATGTAAAATAAAGATCAACTCTTGAACTCTTGGATCATTTACTGTCACATATACAGTGAACAACATTGCTCTGAGGTGCTTTATATTAGCCAATAATGAATTAAAACCTCACTCTTGGAGCTCACCGGATCAATTTGTCCTGTTATTGTTCCTCTGTTTAGAGTGTGATAATTTATTTCTATTGTGCCTTGACCTGAGTGGCCTGCACCCATGTTGCAAAGACCTGGAGTGAGTTATGGGTGTGCAAGAATTCCTGCTCAAGAACACATTGGTGATGAAATGAGGAAGAAATTTGTGAAACTCTTGGCCATGGTCATCTGTGGAGGGCAAGTCATTGGTAATATTTAAGGCAGAGGTAGATTCTGTATGTTCTTAATCAGGATGAAATCAGGGGTCATGAGGAGAAGGCAAAAGAATGGGGTTGAAGAGGATAGTAAATCAGCCATGATATAATGAGAATGCTCATCCATCAATGGGCTGAATGGCTATTCCATTCCAATATCTTGTCTTATGAACTTTGAAGATAATTTGTCAGTTTCATCCTCACCATTACCAATAAGAGGAATAGTTTTCAGATGCTTGGGAGTAGGCAGTGTTCCCTCCAAACTGTGCTGTGCACTCACACCTACGTTTTGCAACCAGCGCACAAAGGAAACGAATATGCGCACAATAGGTTAGTTGCCTAAAATAATGTAGAAATTAATAGTTATACTCATTGAACAAAATCTCTTGGCTAACTGTTTCTGTTCATTAATTAGTCGGTTTCTCAAATACCATATTACGTCACCTCAAATTTCCTGTTCCGGTTTCTACAGTTGCAGTACTGGTGCAGCCATGTTTGGCAGATAGTGTTCATATCCTGAAGTTTATGAAGATCTGTTTCAACTTCTGTAGATAGCTTTCTGAGTTTTTATTGAAAAAAATATTGATTCACTATGTCGAATTCAAAAGACCTGGGGATTTATGGTGCATGGTAAGAAGTCAAATTAATAAGATATTGAAACTTTGATGGCAACCATCAATACCGTGTTGTCTCGATCTACAGATAAAAGATGCAAATTTAAAGAAATTGCAGAGGCCTCTTAAAATGAAGCTGTCATTTTCAGACCACTTAATGAAGTCAGATGGTTATCTAGACACTTTGCATTGCAGGCAATAATAAAACATTATGAGGCATTCATCATAAAGTTCGAAGAAGATAAGCAAAATAATTGTGTCACAAGAAATTGATAAATATCACATACAAAGTAGCTTTACCGGTCTTAAGTGACGTCTTTGAAGAACTGGCTGCACTGTGCAAGATTCTGCAAAAGAGTGGCCTGACACTGATTGATTCATTTCATTTAGCATGAGGCAAAATTAACAAAGCAAGAAAGCAATAGCTCGGAGGCAATTATGTTTTTTAGACAGAATTTGCATGATTTTACTGGTCTGAAGAATGTCGGAAGGCTTGGCATTGGTCATTCAGTTCACACATGAACAACCAAAGCTCAAAATCTCCATTTCCTTACGCACATTTAGACAGCATACCGGAGTGCAGTAATTAAAGAGGCAGGACTTTCTATTCATTAGCCCGTTTTTCACGGAATGCCTATAGTTAACTTTACTAGGGGTCAAGGAGGTAAAATATTGGAATGGGAGTGACTCCTTATTCCCGTTCCAATCTTTTTACACAGATTATGTTCTGGAAAATTGCAAATAATTTCATGGAATGCAGTGGCTGTGTAAAAGACATAAATGTTTTGTGGAATGATGAAGTTAAAGTTTTGCTAAGCCAACAACATGAAGAAAATGTCACAGTAGATCGCTGTGACTTTTATAAATTGTCTTTGTGTTCATTTAGTACAGTGGTTCTCAACCTTTTTTGCCCTAGGCCCCACTTCAATTTTTCAAAAAATGTACATCCCACCATTAGCAGAAAAAAGTTATACATTCAAAAGAAGTTTTAATTAAATCATTTACTGCAATTGTATTTCACTGCATTTAAGGTTGGGAATACACTGGAACACACATTTCATATTCAACTACTACTTCAAATGTCAACCATCTCAAACACACATTCAACAACTGTCGTCATTTCAGTGGGAACCTTGCCCCTGACGCTGGCTGCAGATTTTTTTTTAATTTGAGGGACTAATTTTGTTCGTTTCTACCTTAAATCTCCATGTTTTGTAATTTCCAGTCGGTTTCTCTGAGCTTGAAGCAAATCACTAACAGCATTGAAGCCACATTCTACTAGATAAAATGATGGAAAATGTATCAATAGTTCCCTTGCTAAAGTAGTGGAGTTTGGGTATTTCCTTTCGATCTCGTTAGACAGCCGCATCATGGCTCCTTTCACTTTGAACAGTTTTCATAGATTCATCAAGTCGCAACTCAGATAACTCCTTTTGGTATTGCACTGGAACTTCAGATAAGTCCACCAGCAATGGCTAAGTTACGCAAGAGGGAAAATCCATTGGCTTTAAATCACAAAATCTATCATTGAAGTTGGTAACAAAACATTTTCAAATGGTCAACAATGACGTTTGTAGCAGCATTAGTTACCTGACACTTTTTCAACCAAAAGATTCAGGGCTGTAGTTTGCGCAGTGAATAATGAAGTGACTTTTGATCTATTTTCAAACATCTCTTTCAGTGATATAAAATATTCCTATTTCGAATAGACATGGTAAGGATGTTTTACCCTCATATGAGCTTAAATGACCTGCTTTCATTGATTCATTTGTCAAAGTCTGTTGGGATAATAGGCAAAAAGGTGCACATTCACCGTGTACAGCAGGTATAAACCCAAACTTCAAGAACTCCACTGAATATCGATGAACCTTTTGCTGGCTTGTTCTGCTTATTTTGAATTTACAACAGCGGGATCTACTTTAAACAGATTAATACAACAATGTGAGCTCCCTGAAACAGATTAATCAATATTTTATTATGTCTTACAATTGAAAAATGTAATAAAAGTAATGATTGAATCAAAGGAAGAATACTGACCCTTAAAAAACATGAAAAAAGCTCTAGCGTAGTTTCTGACATTTTTTCTCGCAGAGAGTGCATCAAAAATGCACTAGCCTCGTGCTTTACTTTCTGGGGTCCCTATTTATCTTATGACTTTAGCGTTCCCCTCCTGCTGGTGCCTGGGACAGATCCCTCTCAATACTGAAATGAAAAAGTAAAGGGGTATGGACGGAGACATAATTTGGAATGGATGATAATAAGATCAGTTAGAAACAATATAATTATAATGTTAACCAAGGATAATAGCAGGTAAAATAAGAGAAATAATGGAGAAACAACCAGAGAAACATTGGAAGAGCAAAAACACGTTACGAAAAAAAAAGAACAAAGTGATTTTACTGGGACGTTACCACAATTGTGCTGGATTGACAGTGTTACCAAGTCACATTTTTCACATCAACATAACAAATTTATTTTTTCAAACCAACTTTTTAATTATTTCCCAAAATATTCCTACAGCTCACTAAAATATTCTTAAGCCCCACGCCCCACCAAAATATTCATCTGGAGAATATATGATTTAGAAGAAAGATTTTCACATTAAGTATCTGGATAGTTTGTCAACTAGCTTTGTAATTGAATGAGATTTGATTTTACTTTAATAATAATAATCTGTGAATTGATGGATGCTATTGTCATTAATTTATTTAGACATTGCATCACATAAAAATAAGAAACATTCATTGATGTTTTATTTAATGGAACAACAAACTGAACAAAGTATTTCAAAGTGTGGAATAAAATCTTAACTAAATGTTACTTTGTAGAATGCAATCATACTTGTTTTATATTAAAACATGCCAATACAGTTTTATTAGCCGTGAGAGATAGGCTGTGCCAAAATGATTCAAGTCTACATTTGCACAAGCATTCAGTGCACACGTACTTTTGTCACAGGGAAAAAAATAATTGCACAATCTAAGGATTTTTGCATATACATAGAGGGAACATTGGAAGTAATTTAGAGGTGCATTCTTCACACAGAGAGGGGTTGGTACATAGAATGTGCTGCCAGCCACAGTGGTGGAGGCAGGTACAAGAGGATCTTTTAAGAGACTATTAGATAGGTACATGAAACAGATAAAAATGGAAGGTTATACAGAAGGGAGGTTTGGTAGAGTCAGTTATTATGTCAGCACGATATTGTTGGATGAAGGGCCTATACTATGCTGTAGGTTTCTATGTTCTATTTCAGATTTAATAGAATGAAGATTTTGCAGCTCCTGTAGTGAGATAATTCGCTCACCTCTCTGGATTGGTCTTTCAGTCATGTTTATTAACATGATGGTTCAAGGTAGCTTTTATTATCATGTAATAATATATGAAGATGTAATAAACATGATATACATTAACTTTTGTTTGCTGTGAGGCAACCAAAGAGTCTTCACAAGCATTGCCCGGTGCCCCCAAAAAATAGGAGAAAGAGAAGAAAAGGAGAGTCCTTTCAAAGACAATGAGTGTCTGTGGATTCAGCTCCAGCAGCTTCTGCAGCTACACAGAACATGTGCTTTAGTTTAAATCCTCGGCAACTTGAGCTCCAGGTCCAAACCTCTGATACAATCAGGAGGCTTTCAGTGCCCAAGGCCCTTTGGGTGCCTTCCTTGTGCTCAGCAGCCTCTCAAATCAGGATTACGATACCTGGTTCCCATGAGCCAGTTTCCAGCAGTTCTTAGGTAGGCTTGTGTGAGTCCTTCAGCGCCTGGGCCCCTCACTGGTGCACTGTCAAGGACACCTTCCTCATCGGGATGTTTCCCATGCTTCTCTTTCTTAATGGGGGAAGGGAGAGCTGGTTGTTCTCCCTGCACCAGTCAGTTGCAATCCCTCGCAGTATGCTGCCCAGAGCAGGCACTGCCATCTTGGTCATAGCAACCAATAACCATGAGCAATACACTTGGAGATTTGAGGCCCATTGGATCCTGATGGCTACTCGTGGCATTGGATATTTTTGCTCTTTCATCCCTGTTCATTCTTCCTCATGCTGCTTAGTGGAGCTTTCAGCTCCGCATAAGCTCACAATGTTTTTTATAGTCTCAGGTTACATCAAAATGTTTTACAGCCATTGCCATACTGTTGGACCTTAGCCACTGCTGGAGTATCTGAAAGGCTGCAATAAGTTGTGCACAGCAATTTCCTGACAATAACAATGACAAAATGGCTGGATAATCTGCTTAGTGATATTGAGTAAGGAATAAATATTGGTCAGAAAAATGGGGAGAACACTATTAAATTGCTATCATGCTTTTTGTGGATATAAAAATGCAGGCACTGCTGCAGCTGTGCTAATAAGAGCTCTCTGTTGGTGTGGACCAGGGAAGGCTGGACGTGAATTTTCGAGTACTCCTCCATGGGGTCCTAGGTTGTTACACTGGACAATCCCATCTGTAAAACAGGGCCAGTTCATTTTTATTACCTTGGAGAAAATACGGAGCAGGTCCATGCTCAAGATGGTGGCACCCACGCTTGGCAGCCCAGACCACAATGGTTGCAGGATCCAGGTCACCAGAGCAGGAGAGCAACCCTCACATCCTCCACTAAGAAGAAGCCTGGGTGAGGACGCTTGGAGACCACAGCAACGGACCAGCGAGGGGCTCCACGGTCAAAGTTCACACACCAGGCCGCAGTCTGCTGGACACGTGCGAACCAAGTACCAGGTTCACGATCCATGAGGGTGCTGATGGCAAAAAGGTCTCCTGAGAGATCATAGGCATTAACAGCTTTCTAATTGTATTGGGGGTTTGAAACAGAAGGCCAAAGAGGGGGCAACTCAAATGCTTGGAGTTTGGGTTCACTGGAATGGATGGAAGAATGTGTGGCTACGGAAGATGGGAGTGTAGAAGGCAGCAGCATCCGAGAATGTGGCAGGATCCACGGACAATCAATGTCTCTGCAGGGACTTCCTTTCGTTTCTCTGAATCTACTTGGTCTCTGTCTCTGCTTGGTCAGCACACTGGACTAGTGGCATCTCTGGGTGCCTTCAGGGGCAAACAAAAGTGAACAGATTTTGCACATTTATGTATATGTCAATAAAGTAAACTCGAGATTCATATAAATGAGAGCAAATAGAGTCTCTTCACATTTCTCTTGATGTATGGTAAAGAGCCTGGAATTGATAAGGTGGGGGAGAGTGAGTGAGGAGAATTATTCTGAAGCACTGAATTATAAAATAGACATATTGCATGATTTTCTGACTACTTTTGAAAGAGAATGGGTCATTCTTTGTTTGACTTGAAGTGATCAGTTAATAGTTTTGGGGAAACAAGACCCAAGGAACAGAGCAGTCAATCTCTGACCTGATCTGAATTGCTATTTATTTAGGGCATTGTTGTTCGAAGACCATCTCCATTTACCTAGCACTGCTCCGTATCTCTTGATATGCTTCATAAGTCAAAGTCAATCTCAAGGTCACAGGGGCATCTCAGAGATTGAAATTTGCTTTGCATTACAAGTGATGCTTGAGCCCAAAGACTTGCTGGAATTCATCTCCTTCTCAAGTGGCATTACTGGTGTTCCCAAGTACTAACCAGGCCTGAAACAGCTTGGATTTGCAAAACAGAGGAATCTGTAGGGCTGGTCACCAAGGATTCACACTCAATTTCAGTAAACACATCAATCTCAATCTCCAAAATTGTTCTGAGCATCTGCAACCCCTTTTTTCTGAGAGAGTGGTGGAGAAGCAAAATAATTCCAAATTGTTTGTGAAAGGTTGTTTTTTGAATACTTCTCTTTAATATATAGTTCTAATTATAAGGTTCTGTCACTCTGTTTTTTTAATGACTGACCAGAAAAAATATTTCCTCTATATCCACAGTATCAAATCCCTTGAATATTTTCAACACTTGCATTCAAGGGAATAAAGAATGTGTTTATATGAGACTGGACTAAATTTGTCCTTACTAGACCAATAGACACAGCTACGTAGAAAGACAATTTTTTTGTAGTTTCTGGTGGGTCAGAGGTCAAAGTGGCTTTGAGGTTTGCGTGCAAGGAAGATTGCCAACTATGAAAGGTGTTGGTAATTTGAGGCTTCACGCCTCTCACTTTGTGAGTCACATGCCTTACCACAACATTTTAGTTGACTATTACTGAGCTACCTATTCAATTATCTGATCAAAGATTAGTCTAGGTTCCTTGGTGATCTCTCAATGTAATGAGCTTTCACTTGACTCTCCATTTATTCACAACATTTACCTTCATTCACAGAATGTTGACTTTAAACAATAAATGTAGAGAATGCAGAGAAATCCAAGTTAAAAATAATTGAACTAAAGCATGCTTTGATCCCTGTAGTAAGCAATCATCTGCATTAACTGTCAAAGGAATAAATGGCAATTTCATTTCTTTCTATAACTCAAGTTTATTTTTATTGCTCCGCATTTCTTCCTCTTTATAAAATTCTTCCTGTAATTTTCCTGCTTTACAGACTTCCTGTGAAGGAGTTACTTTGACTTAAATGCAGGCTCATTATGGGACATGATGACATAAAACTTTGCATTGAGATTGGTTGAAAGAAATGCAAATGCTAATTGCACAATTTCATTAATCTTGAAATGTTTTAACAGGCCACCAGGTCACATACCTTTCATGGGCTTTACTCACAGCATGCATGTAAATTTTATTGTAAAATTTGTAAATTGCTGTGTGTCCAGTCGTGCTTACTAACACAAAACAAGCTGCATTTTTTTCTCTCAAGCTGATAATCAGGTTCAGAATTATTGCTGACAGGAAAAAAAAAACAATTTTCCACTTGACATTCATGATGTCAACAAGCTTCCACAATGGAGTTGAATTTTCTCTGTACATTTCGAATGCAGTAATTGACACCTTAGCCTTTAAGAATTTATTTTCTAGGTTTCTGTAATCCCTTTGAGAACTATTCCAGTCTACTGCCTGTGGTGGAAAATGAGGGATTATTATTTATTACCAATTCTGAGTTTAACTGGCACTTAAAAGTGAACGTGATAATGTGTTTGAGTCATCTTCCCTGGAAGAGGCCAATGTGGGAGTGGCAGATTCTTCCACAGAGTTTCAGGTAGGACGAAACATTTCTGATGACTCTCACTAATGGACTGACTCCTCCTCACGATCCCTGACTCACCCTCAGTGGCAAGACAAGGTACTGATGATATCTCCTGCAATTGAGTGCCTCCAATACTAAGGTAAACATTGGAAGAATATCTCAGCAGCCGAATGCTGGAGTAAACAGCCACAGCTTAAATTTATACCTTTAATTTAAAATTTAGACATGCAGCATAGCAACAAACCCTTCTAGCCCATGAGGTTAGTTCAGGAAATAGTTGTGGACTTAACAAGATATTTCAACAGCTTGCAGTCAGTTATGAGATGTCAATTGTGTTCTTAAAATGTAAACCAAATGCTTTTTTTAAACTAATAACAAAAGCAATACAGTGTTTTTAGTTCCATACAAATGTAGCTTGAAGCTTTAAGTTCTGATTTATGTTGATATGGGTTAAGATGGACATTGTGCAAAGAGTGACGTGTAGGAAGCAATTCAGATGCATTGGCATAGATTGTGAATTGCATTCCAATTTCAAGAATCGTGTGATTACACCTGCATGATTGAGAGTGCTTTAATACATCAGATAAAGTTGAAATTGGATTATATAGCTTTATTTATTTCAGTGCCAAACCATCCAATTTCAAGGTTTGCTTGTCCAGTTTTTGTTAGGTTTTGCAGTATTGAGATCTTTGAACAGAGTAAAAAAAAAAATGAAGGAATTAGCATCTCCCTTCTGTCCCTGGCAATTCTGCATCACTTGGAAAATACTTAACTGCTCTGGATGTAGGTAACATTGTGGATCTGTTTTCATTAAAGTCAATGATAATTGTAATTTTCCTGCCTTTCAACCCAATGTTCACCTCATAGTCTCTGAGGCTGCAGTGTAAATGGGCAGGCTGATTTAGCAGGGAAGTGCTCAAGCAATTGGGGAGAAAGTTTGCAAAAAGGAGGACATTCAGCCCATCATATCCTCTGCCAGTCTCTGTTGGAACAAGTCTGTCAGTTCAATTCTGCATTTTTCACCAAAGATCTAAAAAGAGTTTTCTTTTGACTATTACACAGTGAATTCCAGGACCCTGCAGAAAGAATTGGGGTGATGATACATAGACACATTAAAATGGGGGCACTTCATTGGGCAAGGCATTGAATACAGGAGTAGGGGTGTCAGGTTACAGCTATGTGAGATGTTGATGTGTCCACACTTGGAGTATTCTATGAAGTTCTGGTACCCAACTATAGGAAAGATATATCCAAGCTTGAAAGAATGCAGAAACGATTCATGAGAATGTCACCAGGACTGGCAGGCTTGAATAATAAGAAGAGAATGAATAAGCTGATATTTTTCTGCTGTAGCATAGGAAGCTGCGGGTGACCTTAAAAGATATTTATAAAATCATAAGGGGGTGAATGGTCACAGCCTTTTTTCTCAGATCAGGGGAGTCTAAAAATAGAGGCCTTCGGTTTAAAGAGAGGGGTGAAAGATTTAAAAGGGACCCAAGGGGAACGTTTTTCACACAGAAGGTGGTGGGTGTAGGGAATGAGTTGCAAAATGATGTGGGAGAGGCTGGTATAATATGTAACATTTCGAAGACATTTAGACAGGTGCATAGATTGGAGAGGTCTTGAGGGATATGGCCCAAATACAAGGAAATGGGATGAGCTTGCTTGGCATAAACAAGTATAGCCAAAGGGCTTGATTCGCTGCTGTAAAACTTTATTATTTCCCTTTTGAAGGCTGTTTAATTCTAGTACCTCCACCCTTTGATGCAATGAGCTCAAAACCACAATGGTTTTCTGCACAAAACTGTTCACATTCCCATTTATCTTTTACCCACAATTTTAAACCACTGATTAGTATAGTTTCCCACTATCTATCTATCAATCCAACACAGAAATAATCTCAATAATCTATCTCCTCTAAACTGTCTTTGCTCAAAGGAAAACAGTTCCAACTTCTTTAGTCTGTGGAGCTGAAATCCCTCCTGTCTGGGATCATTCTAAGAACATAGCATTCATAAATTAGGGGGAAAATGGCAATTTTGTATGGGTTGCTTTCAGAAAGGGGGCTTAATTAGACATATAGGCCTAAGAGGAATTGATTAATCATTCACTCATGGGTGGATGTTGTATCATTAATATTTGGAGCCAACTTGTCGAAGGAGCTTTTGATGCCATAGCATGTTTAGGCAATTGACTGAATTCTGTCTATACTCTGAATGATTTAGCATGTTAAATACAAAATACAGAGTTTTTCAGGATAAATATTTTGCCTCTCAGTCCAGTTCCCTATGTTTTAATCTATTTGCCTCCAGTATGTCTGTATAGGGCAATGGAATGAAGTGAAATGGAACAGTGTTTTTCCTTTCAATTCACACAATACATCTTAATGAGGTAGATCATGCCTTAATTTACTTTAAACCAGCCACTTCCTAATATTCTTATGCAGTCGCACATTTATGGATCGGTTGAAACATCACCGAGCAATCGGAGTGTCAAGCTGGTCACTCTACGTCATTCCACAAGGATGTAATTGCAGCTTGTTGTAATTGGATTGTGGAAATATTTTGAAATAGTTGTGTTACAAGTCCAGAGGACCCCAAAACCCAGCAGCAATAGATATTCACCAAGACAAATGGTTACTTAAACAAAAGTTGCTTTTAATTATCTTTAAACATGAAAATAGAATCAAATTTTAACATGACTATTAACTTACTTACCTTGTAATTCTAAGCGCATGTGTATGTAATGTGTGTGTAAGTTCAGAAAAGTTCTTTGGTTCACAGTCCAATCTCAATTCTCATCCCTCCAAGTTTACTGGTTGCAGGTAATTCTTATACTGTGCACAGAATTTAACATTTATAAAGTTCACCAGGCTTTTGGTGCTTGAAAGGTAAATTGTTACCACTCAGAAAGGTTCTTGTTGATTTTCACAGAGAGATTTGTTGTTTCAGGATATCCACAACTAATGTACTTCCATCATTCACCTCAGTGTCTTGCTGATGAAACTTGCCCTGTTAGGGTTCTCCAAATGATAACCTCTTTCTTTCAGGTCACCACTGAGTTCCTTTTTGTTTCTCTTATTCCAAGTGAAACATTAGACAGCCAGTTCTCTCCTCTTGCATGAACCATAAGTGCTTTGACCAGGCAGTCTTACAAATGGGGTTTCCATAAGTTTTCCAGCTTGTCCTCTTCCAGTCCCAGCTTCTTTTGCTGGATGTAACACTGTAGAAATGATCACTGTCACTGTGTGTGTCTCTCTCTCTGACACAGAGAGAAAAGCCTGTTGGACTCTCTCTGCTTGAAAAACCACATGACCCTCTTGGAACAAAAAATCTGTGATTCCAGCAAGATCTTTCATCTGTTGCCTTTCATAAACTACAATCCATTAGTGGTCTCTTGAGCACTCTTCAAAGATCTTGCAAATGCTGTATAGCTGATATGTCTAGCATGGGGCAGAGCCCCAGTATTTCAAATAAGATCTGTTTTAAAGTGTTTATATGTGACCTACTCTAAGAAACCTTTCCCAATTTATCTCCCAAAAACATATCTATATATATCTATATACCCTGTCACAGTTGCCATGCAAGAAAGTGATTGGGCCTACTCTGTCCTTCGCAGATGAAAAAAGAGTCATAGAGTCATGGCAACAGGCCCTCCAGCCCACTAAATCAGAGTTGACAATAGGACTAATTTACACTAATCCTACAACCACCATGGTTCATGTACACACTAGGGGCAACCTACTGTGGCCAAATTACCTATCAATCCTTGACGTAGTCATCATGAGTGTAGGTAAATCTGTATACTACAAGGAGTGACTCATCTTGGTGATGGGGGAACCTCAGGCTCTGACTGTGCTGGACACATGAAGTAGAGAAGGGGGAACTGAAAAAAGAAAGTTAATTGTATGGTGCATCAAGAATTCTCCTAAAATAGAGAAGGTGCAATAGAGCTAAAGTTTCAAGATTCAAAATTCAATTTATTGTCAGGTAATATGAACTGTGTCCTATTAAATGAAATTGCCTTTGTCTTGTGTAAAGTAGACAGATTTGCCATTGGCAGATATTGCCAGAAGTGCATCTTGCTGTCAGAGAAAGAGAAGCAAAATAGAGTTTTCCAGAGTCCCCAAGTGTATGTGAATTTGCCTCGACCACTCCCGCAGCCTCCACAGTTAAATAGAGTCCCGTCCATATAATCAGTAACCTGAGCTCCAGATCTGAATCTCCAAAATGATGAGGAACCTTTCAGTACCCTTGGCACCCTCTTGCATCCCAGTTCCGATACCTGGTACACCTGCAGCCAATTTTGAGCCAGTTTATGGCAATCTGCAGCCTCCATAGATTCCTCACTTCAAGTCACCAGCAGCCTGTTGCCTGATAAAGGTGGTTCCATCCAATCCCCTCCCTCAGTACTGCCGTGGAATCAGACCAACAGTATGTAAGATATGCCTGTAAGTTCATAGCGATTAAAGCCTATTAATCTTGACTTGTGGTCTGTCGAATCTAATTGATAGCACCACACAGATGTGGAATGGTCTCCCCATTTTCTGGTCCCCTGTGCCAGTCCTCCACTTTCCTGGAGTCGGTAAACATTTGTGGGTGCTGCTGATCATAGGTGCTACCATCTTGGGATTTTAAATAAAATCCTTTAATGGACCTGTGCAGAGCTGACAGCAATCAAACTGAGTGATTGGACCCCATGGAGCCCTGTGTCTCTACTTCCCAGTGCTCCAGCACTACCACAATTTTTTGTTGTGTAAGGCTCCTTCTTCCTCCCATGTTGGCAACAATATTTGATCACTCACAAAGGCCAGGACACTTAACAATAGTGTTTTTATGAAAAGAAACATTTTGGAGCAAGAAAAATTTTATTGTAGTGACTTCCATGCCTTAAAAGCTTAAGGTTTGATGATAATGAGACACTGCAGATGGTGGGATCTGGTTACAAGTTCAAGTTCAAATTCATTACCATCTGAATGTACAGAAACTGCCAGATGAAACAGCATTTCTCTGTACCACAGTGCACACACATACACACATAATATTCATATACAGTTTATACATTCAGATATAACTTAAAATGAATATAAATATTTTGGAATGATTTACTTGGTTCCAGGGTACTGTTCATCAATCTCACAAGCCTGTGGGAAGAAGCTATTTCCCAGCCTGACATTCCTGATTTTGATGCTCCTGTACCTCCTCCCTGATGACAGTGGGCAAAAGATTCGGTGTGCTGGATGGAAATGTTCCTCAATAATTCTTTGAGCCCTATTTAAGTGAACGTAGTGGGGATGATGGTTAGCATTGCATGCAATTTACCAAAACTTCTGGTCACTTCTAAGAAGCACCCAGAACTAGATAGGTGAGATCAAAGACCTCCATTTGATGGATCCAAATGAAGAGGAGATAGATATTACTGTCAGTTTTAACCCATGCCTGAAACTACCAAATGTGAATTACTCCATAAAGAGGAAATTCAAAAATGGAGGTAAATATTGGATGAAAAAGCCAATAGAGGTACAAGGGATCAGAATTGGAGAGACAAGGAGATAGAGGAAAGATACTTATTCAAAGCATTTAATCAATTATCAGAATGTCCTTGTGACCTTTGGACAAGAAATGGGCTAGTAACTGAACCTGTAATAAAGCAAAATCAATGTGGTTCATGAATATTGTCAGTGAATTTTCATAATTACAAACAGGGATATTTTATTTGCTTGTCAATGATATTATTGTTATTTTATGGTAATTCTTCTGTTACCTGTCCAACATCTGAAGGATAAATTATTTGGTCTGTCAGTACACTTGACCTTGTGCACTTCTGAGACAGTAAAAAGTGATAGTCAGTATTGGAATGGCACCATCATTATGACAGAAAATAAAATGTCAACTTCTGGGGTCTTTTGTTTGAATATTTTATTTTAATTTTATGATCAAACAATTATCAATAATTAACCATCACAAATGTATACATAATGAAAATGAATCACTGATACAGATGGTTCAAATTTCCAAAGAAAAGAAAAGATGCTGTCCCTCCTCCCCCAAACAGAAATCCCTCAAAGATAAAAAGAACAGAAAAGAAATCATGAAGAAATAGAAGAAAGAAAATATAGAGGAAAGAAAGTGAGAAAGGAAAAGAAAAAGGACCTGTTGGGATCCAGATTTCAGCTCAGAAAGTCCAGTTCATTTTACCTAGATCACAAATAAGGGAGAAAAGAGGATAAGAAAATTCAAAAATAGTGTTAATGCCTAAAATATACAACCCTGTATTTGTAAATATGACTGCCATACCTGCAGAAACATTTGTACGTTTTCCTTAAATTATAAGTAATTTTCTCCAGGGGAACACAGCTATGCATTTCTGCATTCCATTGGGGAACCAGACTTCCAGGTAACCACAATACATTTCCTGGTCTCTGCTAATAGAATCTTTAGAAATTCTAATTGATACCTGGACAGCCTCATTTTAGGTCTTGTGTCCATAATATTTCCTAGAAGAAACAATTCTGGACTTAGTGGCAATTGCTTCCCAATAATCTGGTTTAATAAAACTCTTAAATTCTGCCAATAAAGGTTTCACTTTAGAGCATGACCTGCCTCCCAGCTTCGTGTCATCTGCAAATTTGGAGATCCTGCGTTCTATTCACACATCTAAGTCATTGATAGTTATTTTAAATAAGTGTGGTCCCAGCACTGAGCCTTGAGGTACCCCACTAATCACTGCCTGCCATTCAGCAAAGAACCTGAGGGTACAGATTGAAATGAATAAAATAGAGGAAATTAATCTATAAAATATTTTGTAAAAATGGCCTGAACAACTTTTGAAAGGGATTTTAAATCATTTGTTTATGGATGGAACCAATATGGAAAGAGGAATAAAGAACTATCAAATAGTCAAGACAATATTAAAGCAGAACCCACATTCCTTTTACATTAAATAATCCTTTTTTTGATATTTGGCATAATCATGTGGTAAAGTGGATAAAAGATTGTTTTTTAGGTTCCCTTTTTTCTGACTTTTGAACAAATGAAAGAGAAATACGATGTATCAAATAATGCTATTTTCTCATATTATCAGCTCAAATCATATTTAAAAAAGAAGTTAGGTGCAAATTTTAGACTTCTGGAGCAGAGTCAATTTGAATGTTTACTAACCAATACATTTATAGAGAATCTATTACTAATGTGTACATAAAATTACAAGTCAAAAAGCAGAAAAAGGAATTATATAAGTCAAAACAAAGTTGGGAAGGAGATTTAAATATACAATTTCAAGAAGAGGTATTGTCAAGATTGTGTTATGAGAATGTAACCAATACAATCAATGTCAGATATCAAATGGTACAATATAATTTTTTTGCACCAGCTATACTATGCTCCATAAAAATTACACAGACTTAACTCAAATTGCTCTGATAAGCGTTTCAGATGTAATAAGGAAATGGGAACTTTACTGCATGCAGTTTGGTTGTGTGGAAAAGTTGAAAAATTTTTGGAAGATTTGAGTATATTGTTATGAGCCCAGAGGACCTCAAAACACAGCAGCAATAGATATTCACCAAGACAAATGGTTACTTAAACAAAAGTTACTTTTAATTATCTTTAAACATGAAAACAGGATCACACATTAACTTAACTTTACTAACCTAACTTAACCCCCTTCTAATTCTAAGGGTGTGTGTGTGTGTGTGTGTGTGTGTGTGTGTGTGTGTGTGTGTGTGTGTGTGTGTGTGTGTGTGTGTGTGTGTGTGTGTGTGTGTGTGTGTGTGTGTGTGTGTGTGTGTGTGTGTGTGTGTGTGTGTGTGTGTGTGTGTGTGTGTAAGTTCAGAAACCTTCTTTGTTTCACAATCCAATCTCACTTCTCATTCGTTCAAGTTCACTGTTGCAGGCAATTCTTATACTGTGCGCAGAATTTAACATTTATAAAGTTCACCAGGCCTTGGTGCTTGAAAGGTAAATGGTTACTGGTCAGGAATGTTCTTGTCAGTTTTCAGAGAGAGATTTGTTGTTCCAGGACATCCACAACTAATTCCTTTTTAATCAGCCACTCCAGTGTCTTGCTGTCTAAACTTGCACCCTTCAGGGTTCTCCAGATTATAACCTCTTTCTTTCAGGTCACCACAGAGTTCCTTTTTGCTTCACTGAGTCCAAGTGAAAAATGAGACTGCCAATTCTCTCCTCTTGCATGAACCACAAGGGCTTTGACCAGGCTGTCTTCCAAAATGGGGCTTTCCACAAGCTTGCCAGCTTGTCCTGTTCTAGTTCCAGCTGCCTCTGCTGGCAGTAACACTGTAGAATGACCTCTGTCTGTTTCTCTCTCTCTCTCTTAGAGAGAAAGATTGACACTCTCTGCTTGCAAAACCACATGATTCTCTTATAACAGCAAGCTCTACTCCAGACAGAGGATGGCTCTGACAAGGTCTTTCATCTGTTACCTTTTTTAAGCAACAATCCACTAGTGAAGTCTCTTGGGCACTCTTCAAAGCTCTTGTAAAAGCTGTGGAGCCATTATGTCTAGCATTATCAAAGCTCCAGTATTTCAAATAAGATCTGTTTTAAAGTGTTTGTATGTGACTTACTCTAACAAACCTTTCCCAATTTATCTCCCAAAAACATATCTATATACTCTGTCACAATATTAATGGACGAATTACGAAGATACAAATACCTAAAGATCCTAGAATATTTCTGCTTGGTGATTTATATGAAACAGACACTAAACTGAAGTTTGATAAATATCAACAAAAATTTTTGAGTGTAGCAATAGCATTGGCAAAGAAATGTATGGCAGTAATGTGGAAGTCATACAATATTGTAGGGTTGGATAAATGGCATGTAGGAATACAAAACAGTATACTATTAGAAAAAAAATGCTTAAAATTTTTCTGGTTGATTTCTTAAATTATATATGATCTGGAAACCATATATGGATTTCGTTTATAAAAGTCCATCTGTATCGTCCGTTGCACCATCTCCTCCCAATATGTTTAAGAGAGAATTAATATATTAGTAACTATAAATAGTGTATGATATATAATGTATTTAGATGTGCTTTCTGTTTTTTTCTTTTTGGGGAGGGATGGGGATAAAAACAAAATTCTGTATCATTTTATTATAATGTATTATTCAAGATGAATAAACGTATGCTTGTAATTGATGCAAAAGGAAAATAAAATTTTCCAATAAAAAAAGAATCCCTGAAGAAGCTGACAATCCTGTGATATCTGCGTCTGAGGCCAATGTCAGAATATCCTTCAAGAGGCATTAGGCTCTGATGGTATACCTGGCAGGGTACTGAAAATCTGTGCCAACCAACTAGCTGGAGTGTTCATGGATAATTTCAAACTCTCGTTGCTGAATTCGGAGGTCCCTATCTGCTTGAAAAAGGCATCAATCATACTGGGGCCAAGAAAGAGCAGAATATGCTGCCTCAATGGCTATTGCCTTACAGCCTTCACATCTACTGTGATGAAATGTTTTGAAAGATTGGTCAAGGCCAGAATTAACTCATACCTAATAAAGATCTGGACCCATTACAATGCACCTACCACTACAATAGCTCCACAGCAACTGAAATCTCACCAGCCCTCCACTCAGCCCTGGATCAACTAGATTAAGGAACTGATTGTAGACATCAGGAGGGAGAAATCAGGAGAACACAAACCAGACCTCATTGAAGGGTCAACAGTGGAAAGGGTTTTCTGTGTGTCAACATCTTTAAAGATCTATCGTGGGCCTCCACATTGATGTAATCATGAAGAAGGTTTGCCAGCAGCTATACTTCATGAGGAGTTTGAGATTTCATAGGTCACCAATGACTCTTGCAAATTTCTATCGTTGTACCATTCTGATTGTTTGCATCTGGTATGGAGGTTTCAATGGAAAGAACAGGAAAAGACTACAGAGAGTGAACTTAGCCAGCACTATCAGGCGCATGAGACTTCATTCCATTAAGGACATTTACAAAAGACGGTGACTCAAGGTTTCTCACCACCCAGGTTATGCCTTTTCCACTGCTACAATCAGGAACAAAGTACAGGAACCTGAAGATGAATGCCCAGTGGTTCAAAACCAGCTTCTTCCCCTCTGCCATCAGATTTTTGAATGGACAATGAACCACAGGCACTACCTCACTTTCTCTTCTTTTGAACTGATCTATTTATTTTTTTTTAAACTGTTATTGCAATATTTGCATCTGTGATGCTGTAACAAAACAACAAATTTTGTGACATGTTTATGACAATAAATTCTGATTCTAAATTCCATATTTATCTCCGCCTTAAATATGCCCAATGTCTTGGCTTCTACAGACTGTCTACGGCAACTAATTCCACAAATTCACCACCCTCTGGGTAAAGAAAATCCTCCTCGTCTCTGTTTGAAAGGGAAGTTTTTAATAACCTGAAGCTGTGCCCTCTGGGCATAGGACTCTCTACCATAGGAAACATCCTCTCCATATCCATTCAATCCAGACCTTTCAGTTTTCCATGGATTTTCTTTTTTTTTAAGCTGAGATTTAATGGGGAAAAAACCCCAACAAAAACACGTACTGCACTAGAAAACTGGTATAATAAAAAAGAAGTGAGTGATGGAAATTCTGAGAAAATCCGACAGCATTTGTGGAGAGACATTTTGTGGTTAATTTCAGGTCAATGAACTTTCCGATAGGTTCCAATGAAACGTCAGCAGTTTTAAATATCTCTCTTTCCCTGGATGCTGTCTGACCTACTGAGAAAAGCAATTTCTGTTTTTATTTTGGCTTTTATATGATATCTGTAAATCAACACATTTACTCTTTCACAGCTTCGAGTTGCCCCTCAGTAGAAAGTATTCTGTTTATTTTCTTGGATTCGTAATGACAACAAAGCACAATTACCAATCACTTCATAATTTCTAATTTGAGTTTTATCTACTATAACGTTTCCTCTGATGACAAAATCATAGAGAGACTCAACAAAGGGACAGAAGCCTGTGTGTTTTCCTCTAACCCTTCTCCCCTCCCTCTCAAGCCTGTGCCAACAGTAAAATCCTCATTATCTGGCATTTAATCAATGGGAAAATCAAACTACCGGCAAAAATATTGAAGATGGAAATAAATAAAACCTTTCAATTCAATAGGACTGGGTGGATAGACCCCGTGGGGAGTGCTGAGACTTCACCGGACACGTACAAGTTTTCCCTGCAAAATGGGCAATGCCCATCAATGTACATGCATTCTTTTCACAGTCACCACTTGCGTGGATATGAGTTAGGTTGTCAGTGTGAGAAAGATGAGGACACTTGTGTGGAGCTGAGTTGGGTTGTGCCGAGGGCCTGACTGGGACACTTGCGTGGAGGTGAGCCAGGTTTCACTGAGGGTCTGACTGGGATACTGGCATGGAGGTGAGTTGAGTTGTGCCGAGGGTTTGACCGGAACACTAGGATGAAGGGCCGGTCGATGCTACTCGCCGTTGGGGCGACTCTCCCAAAGTGTCTTTATTTTTTATTTGTATTGTGTATATTAGTATATCTGTAAACTTGGGGAGGAGGTTAATTATGATGATGGAATGGTTAGCGTAATGGGTAGCTCAACACTGTTACTGGGCCAGTGACTGGGGTTCATATTTAAATTTTGTAAGTTACGGGAATTTCTTGATTAAAGGGAACTTTACATAATTAAAGACATCAATACTGATTTTTTTTTTCAACTTACTTTACATTTTGCGCTGTCTTTTGCTTTTCAAATGGAATATTCTTAATGCATGTGTATTAGGCATTGTAGGAGTAAGTCTCAGTTAACCAGAAAATTCACATATCTGCAATCTCTGTAGGTGCCATATAATGGGGATTTCATTGTATTAACCAAATGTTCTTCTACACTAATCCTACAATGGCCCATTTTATTATTTAGCCATTCCCATCTACTTTCCCCTGGATAACTCCATTCATTTACACACAAGGAGAAATTTATTGAGACCAATTAACCCACTAGCATTTCTTTGGAATGTCGGAGGAAATTGTGGTGTCTGGAGAAAACCCATAGGGATACGAAGAACGTGTAAACTCCATACACTCTACATGGATGGTACTGGAGATAAAATCAAACCTGGATCACTGAAGCTGTGAGGCAGCAAGTCTAGTCGATCTGCTGATTCAATAACTTTTTGTTCTGATTTGTATTTCATACTGTTCCTTCCAAACAGAATATCATTCACAAATTTTGGGTGTGTGCATGCATTCTATACAAAGCTAATGGAGAAACTCAGTTGATCATGCAGCATCCATGGGAAATAACAGGCAGATGACAATTAGGCTTGAGGCCTTCATCAGGAGCGTCAAAAATCATGCAGGTGTCTGATTAAAAAGATGGGAGGTGGGGAAGGGGAAGGAACTAACAGATAAGAGGTAATGGGTGGACAGGTGTGTATGTATGTATAGTGTGAATACAGTATATACAGTATGTGGACACATGTCTGTGAATGTGTCTATGTGTGTGTGTCCATACATTTGTGAAGGTGTGTATGTCATGTGTGAGCATGCTTCTGTGAGTGACGAGGACACCTATTTCAGGTACATGTGCTCCCCTTTATGTATGAATATTAATACCCATCAGTATGGCCAGGTCTCTATGACCCCTCTGATTGCAGGTCTCAGAGCTATCTCATGTTAACAGGCACTTCTACTCAACAAAGTGATTGGGCATGGAATGTCAAGGCTCTCATGGGCAATTCGAATAGCAACAGTGATGTACATCCTCATTCTTGAATAATTTCATTTATTCACAATTTTAATGGTGCTTTCATCTTTCTTTCATCCTGTTCAACAGCAAAGGACAATTGCATTGAGTCATTAATTCATAGTCACATATCACATAGCCCAGAATGAGACCCTCCAGCCCACTCTGTCCATGCTTAACATCAAGTACCTATCCACATTAATCCCATTTACCAATACCTGGTCAGTAGTTTTCTATGCTTTGGAAATTCATGTGCATATCCAGATACTTCTCAAATGCACTGAAGGTTCCTGCCACTACCATCCAATCAGGCTGTGCTTTCCAGGTATCAAATACCCTCTGGGTGAATACATCTTTCCTCAGAACCTCTTTTCCCCACCTTCCCTCCCTATACCTCTGCTTCTTGCCTGAAAATATGCTTTCTAGTTTAGACACATCTATAATAGAAATAGTGTTAAATTCAAGTTCTAGTTTATTTTCTTCCAATTATACTAGTATAACTCAACAAAACAGCGCTCTCCGGTCCTTGGTGCAAAAACATGAAAATACACATACAGACATAACACATATATGGACAAATGATACATATGCATTACATATACATATTCAAAATATATGTACATAGTAGGGTCTCAGAGGGTTTGTATGAGCCGTTCATCAGTCAGTCATGTGGGAAGAAGCTGTTTCTCAACCTAGTGCTTCTGTATCTGTTACTCCTGCATTTCTTTCCAATGGGTGAAGCTGGAAGATGCTGCATGTGGGTGGAAGGAGTCCTCAATAATTTTGTGACCCTTCTTCAGACAACGATCTTGAAAGATGACATCAATGGTGGATAAGGAGACCCCAGTGATCCTCTCTGCTGCTCTTCTGGTCCTCTGGTTCGACTTCCAATCCAATGCTTTGCAGTAACTGTACTTGGCCAGGATGCCAAGTGATGCACTTGGCCAGGATGCTTTGGATAGAGCTCCTGTAGAAATTTGACAGGATTGTGACTGGTAGCCTTGCCCACCTCAGTCTTCTCAGGAAGTGCAGTGACTGTTGCACCTTCCTGACAAGTGAGGGAATATTGTGTGTCCATGATAGGTCAGTTATTAAGTGGTTAACGAGAAATCTGGTGCTGAATACTCTCTCCACTATTAATCTATTAATGTGCATTGGAGGGTGGATATCCTTGGAACTCCTGAAGTCCACAATCATCTCCTTTGTCTTGACCATATTGAGACTCTGGTTGTTATTCTTGCACCATTTCATGAGATTTTCCACTGATCTGATATTGTTGGCCAGCTTAATGACTCTGTTGGAGCTGGATCTGGTGTTGTCAATAGTCAAATCTGGTGTGGTCAGTGGTGGGTCAATAGTATGATCGGGACCAGGCTAGCAGACAGCCCTGAGGAGCAAGATGGTGTTCGACATTCTGCTGTTGACCTGGACAGACTGTGGTCTTTCTGTTAGGAAGTCAAAATCACACAACCTGACGTGGCTTTTCCTTTGAATGACTGGAAGTTACTAAACAAATGATTGTGGAAAAGTGAGAGTGAAAGCAATTCCAACTATGAAGCACAAGACAATGAATAAATACTTTTTGATGCTTACAAGTTCACTCAAGTCAAGTCACTTTTATTTATAGTTCATACCGTGCTCGCACAGTAAAGATGAGAAGGAGTTTCTCCAGGACCACAGAACATATTTGCATAAATATAAGTTAGAATAGAAGTTACACATTAAAATATGAAATATTAAGACATATGCAGTAAAAGTCCACGGTACTCTATCCACAGATCAAGACAGGAAGGATCTCCTGTATATCAGTCTTTCTTCCTGACAGTAGAAGAAACTACAGAGAGTTCTGAATGTGGCCCAGGCCATACTTACACATGCTCTCCTCCAACAACCACATCTTCACCTCTCACTGTTTCCGGAATGCAGACAACGTATGGTAGGACAGATTTCACCCTGGTCACGCTCTCTTCTCCCTTCTCTTTAGACAGAAACACTCATTTAAGTTTATAATCACCTGACTGTAAATATACCACAGGACAAAACAGCGTTACTCCACTATGCACACACCTATACACGCGCAATATACAGTATATAATAATCACACATGTATCTAAAATATATTCTAAATTAAACATACATAAATATTGCAGAATAATTTACTAATTTCATTTTAAGAAACGCAAGGTTACAGGATACTGTTCATCAATCCCACAGGCTGTGGGTCGAAGCTACTATATTTCCCAACCTGGCGCTCCTGATTTTTATGCTCTTGTACCTTCATCCAGATGGCTGTTATTCGAAGATTCTGTGTGCTGGCTGGTAAGGATCCTTGATAATTCTTTGAGACCTATTTAAGCAATGCCTCTTCAAATTCTCACCTCCAAATTCAAGGACAGTTTCTTTCCTGCTGTTATTGAACTTTTGAAAGGACCTCCTATAAGAATAAGATTATGCCTTGCACTTTATTTTTCTCTACAGCATTACATGTTGCACTTTTATTTTGCTGTCACACTGAGTTTTTATTCTTGCACTACCCGCAGTTCCAGGTAGAGGTTAAGTTGCCTAGATACCATGAAGAACAAAGTTTTTTCACTGTATTCAATGCACATAGAACATCACAGCATAGTACAGACCCTTTGGCCCTCGATGTTGTTCTAACCTATTCCAACCAAAAACAAAATCTGTCCTACCTTGTAACCCTCTATTTTTCTTTCATCCATGTGCTTGTCTAAGAGTTTCTTAAATGCCCTCATGCTTCAGCCTCCACCATCATTTCTGGCAAGGCATTTCAGGTGCCACAACACTCTGTGTAGTTAAAAAATAACCCTGATGCCTCCCCTAACTTTCCTCCCTTCCCTTTGTACTCCTGGGGTTGTATTGTAGAACTCCAAAGAGTCAGTGAGAATTGGAAGAGCAAATCTGTAGCAAGATAGCAGACAACTGCAGGAAACGAAGTTGTGATAGTAGGAGATTTTAACCTTCCACATATTTTCTGGGACTCTCGTACTGTAAAAGGCCTGGATGACTTGTAGTTTGTCAAATGTGTTTAGGAAAGTTTTCTAAATCAATATATCGAGGCACCAATGAGAGTGCAATACTGGGTTTCCTATTAGGGAACGAGACAGAACAGGTGATAGAAGTATGTGTAGGGGAACATTTTAGGTCCAGTGATTATAATGCCATTAGTTTCAAGTTAATTATGAAGAAGGATGGGTCTGGTCCTTGGGTTGAGATTCTGAATTTTGAGGAAATGAGAAAGAATCTAGAATGTGTGCATGCATTGGGATCAATTGTTTTTGGGCAAGTATTTGCGAGGTAAGTGGGAAACATTCAAAGGTGAAATTTTGAGAGTACAAAGATTGTATATTCCTGTCAGGATTAAAGGCAAGGCTATAAGGTATAGGGCGCTTTGGTTTTCGAGGGCTATTGGGAATCTGGTTCAGAAGAAGGGAGAGGTATATACAGGTATAGGCAATATGGAGCAAATGAGATACTTGTGAAGTATAAAAAATGCAAGGAAAAACCTCAAGAAATAAATCAGGAGGTTAAAAGAAGATGAGGTTGCTTTGGCAGGTAATATGAAGGAAAATTCCTAAGGGCTTCTATAGGTTTATTAAGAGCAAAAGGATAGTGAGGGACAAAATTGGTCCCTTCAAAGTTCAGAGTGGTTGGCTTTGTATGAGGTCAAATGAGATGTGGTGGGGGGGGGGGTCTTAATTATCTTTTCACCAGCATTCACTCAGGAAATGGCCACAAAGTTATGGGGAAGTAAGAAAAATAAGCAGTGAAGTCGAGGAACTGATACAGATTAAAGAGGTGGGGGTGCTTGCTGTATTAAAGCAAATAAGGATGGATAAATCCCCATGACCTGACAAAATATTTCCTCAGTCCTTGAGAGAGGCTAGCATAGAAATCATAGGGGCTCTAGCAGAAATATTTAAAATATCTTTAGCCACGTGAGTGGTGTCAGAGGATGGGAGGGAAGTTTATGGTGTTCTGTTGTTTAAAAAAGACCCCAAAAGTAACCCTGGAAATTGTAGGCCAGTGAGCCTGATGTCAGTAGTAGGCAAATTATTGGAAGGTATTCTAAGAGATTGGATGTACAATTATTTGAATAGCCAGGGACTGATTAGGGACAGTCAACACGGATTTATGCAAGGTAGGTTGCATTTAAAAAATCTTGTAGAGCTTTTCAAGGAGGTTACTATGAAAGTCAATAAAGAAATGGCTGTGGATGTTGTCTACATGGACTTTAATAAGGCCTTTGACAAGGTCTCATTTGGAAGGTTAGTTAGAAAGATTTAGATGCTTGGTATTCATGGTGAAATGGATTTGACAATGGCTAGATGGGAGAAACTAGAGAGCAGTGGTGGAAGATTGCTTCTCAGACTGTGACTAGTGGTGTGCCTCATGGATTGGTACTGGGACTATTGTTGCTTGTCATTTATATCAATGATCTGGATGATAATGTGGTAAATTAGATAGAAAGTTTGGAGGTGACACTAAAATTGGAGGTGTTGTGGACAGTGAAGAAGGTTTTCAAAGCTTGCAGAGAGAGATCTGGACCAACTGAAAAAAATGGGCTTAAAAATGGCAGATGGAATTTAATGCAGACAAGTGTGAGGTGTTGCAGTTTGGAAGGACAAACCAAGAATGGACATGCATGGTGAATGGTAGGATACTGAGGAGTGCTGTAGAACTGAGGAATCTGGGAATACAGATACATAATTCCCTGAAAGTGGTGTCATAGATGGATAGGTCTGTAAAGATCATCTTTGGCATATTGGCCTTCATTTATCAAAGAGTTGAGGAAAAAAGTTGGGATGTTATGGTAAAGTTGTATAAGACATTGATGAAACCAAATCTGGAGTATTATGTGCAGTTTTGGTAACCTAACTACAGGAAAGATAGCAATAAGATTTTTTAAAAATAGTGAGAAGAGAAGATTTAAAATTTGAATATTTTAACATTTAAACACACAGCCCAGTAACAGGCCATTTTAGCTCATGAGCCCATACCACTCAATTACATTCAATTGACCCACAACCTCTGGTATGTTTTGAATGGTGGGAGGAAACCAGGGCCCCTGGGGAAAACCCATGCATACACAGGGAGAACGTACAAACTCTTTACAGACAGCACAGGATTTGAAATCAAGTCCCGATTATTAGAACTGTAAAGTTATTGCTCTAACTGCTATGCCAACCATGCTGCCCTAGGAGGTTGCCTGGACTTTAGAAAATGAGTTACAGGGAAAGGTTAAACAAGTTAGGACTTTATTCCCTGGAGCATAGAAGAATGAAGGGAAATTTGATAGAGGTATTTAGAGTTATGCAGGGGATAGACTTAAATGTAGGTAGGCATTTTCCACTTAGGGTAAGTGAGATACAAACCAGAAGACATGGGTTAAGGGTGAAAGGGGAAAAGTTTAGGAGGAACATCATGGGGAGCTTCTTCTCACAAAGAGTGGTGTGGGATGGAACAATTTCCAGCTGAAGTGGTGAATGTGGGCTCAATTTTAATTTTTAAGAAGAATTTGAACAGGTACATGCATCAGAGAGGTATGGAGGGCTTTGGTCTGGGTGCAAGTAAGTGGAACTAGGCAAAAATATGGTTTGGCACAAAGTAGAAGGCCAAAGGTCCTGTTTCTGTGCTGTAATGTTCCAGGGTTCCATGGTTCTCTGTTTTCTCGTGTTTGTTATTCCTGCTCTGAAAAAAAGCTGCTGGCTGTCCACCTTATCTATGCCTCTCAGAATCTTCTTGACCTCTATCAAGTCTCCTCCCATCCTTCTCTCCAAATAGAAAAGTCCCAGCTCTGCTAACCTGGCCTCATATGACATTTCCAATCCAGGCAACATTCTGGTAAATACCTTCTGTACCATCTCCATAGCTTCCACATCCTTCCTATAATGTGGTGACTGGAACAATACTCTAAGTGTGGCCATAGAGCTATCCTATCAATCTGCACTGCAAGCTTGAAAGATGAATGGATTTGGACCCCAAATTCCCTCTGTTCCTCCACACTGTTAAGTATCCATTTACCCTGTACTCTGCCTTTTGGTCTGACCTTGCAAAATGCATCATCTCACACTTGTCTGGATTGAACTCCACCTGTCACTTTTCCTCCCAACTCTGCATTATGTCTATATCTGTTTGTGACCCATGACAACCTTCAGTACTATCTAGAACTCCTCCAACCTTTGTATCATGCACAAACTTACTGAGCCATCCTTCCACTTCTTCTTCTAGATTTTTTATGAAAATCGCCAAGAGCAGGGGTCCCAGAACAGATCCCACGCTTCATGATCTTCTGAACAATTTTATCATGGGGAACTTTGTCAAATGCATTGCTAACATCCACATCGTCCATATCTACCACTCTGCCTTCATCAATTTCTTTTGATACCTCCTTAAAAAAACTCAGTTTGGCTCATGAGGCATGGCCTTCCCCTCATAAAGTCATGCTAACTATCCTTGAATAGACTGTAGTTCTACAAAATAAATGACAAAAAAAAAACTTGGTAATGAGCTATCCAAATTTGAAGGAAAGCTTCCTCCACCTCCCCTGACTCATTTCTGCTCTTTTTGATTTAATTTGGTCTTAGCTAACATATGGTTCAAAGATTCCCTTTATTGTCACATAATAATACATTAAAATGTAATATATATGATGAACAACCTTTGTCTGCCATAGAGCAAATAAAGAGTTGCCATGAGCATTGCCCAGCGCCCCTAATAATAGGAGAAAGAGTACAAAATAGTCCCTTCAGAGTCGCTGAGTGTCTGTGGATTCTTCTCCAGTGCTTGGACAGCTTCACAGACTCCAGTTCAAACTACTTGCAACTTGAGCTCCAGATCCAAATCCCCTATACAATCAGGAAGCCTTCAGCACCCAAAGCCCTTTGGGCACCCTTCTTGCCCTCAGCATTCTCTTGAATCTGATGCATGATTCGCATGATCCAGTCTCCAGCAGCTCGCAGCCTACATTGGTCCTTCCACTGCAAGCTGGCTGTGTGAGTCTTTTGATCACAAGTCACCAACAACCTGCAGCCGCTGAGCCGTTCGTGGGTCTGTTGCCATGGACACTTGTCCTGTAGGATCATCCCCTATGCTTTATCTTTCTCATCGGGGGGAATGGGTGTTCTTCCTCTTTCCCGTGTCCTGCTGGTCCCCAAGAACCTGCAACCCCTCGTGCTGCCCAACGCTGCCCAACATAGGCACTGCCCCAGTGGATACAGGATTAAAAATAAACACCGTCGCCTCCTTTAACAGGTCATTTAAGCCTGTATGCCATCATTGGCATTATGATCAGCTGGAAGGATCCTGTGGAGCAGTGCTGGGCCTCCTTTCACCCCTCTTCCAGGCCCACACTAGCAGCAGTGCTGCCGTTCTAGCAGCTCCAGCCCTGCATCCATTTTGTTTAAAGAGAAGATTAGATTTTCTGCAGATATTTAATCTGCTGATCAAGGCTTTAATAGTTGCCTGGACACAGCCATGCGGGTTTCATTAGTGCCTTTAATGGCTACATTAAGACTTCAATTTCCAGCCAAGGTAGCCATTACAATTTAGCATTCTTCTTCTTTGGGAGGATATATCCTTGGCCCCCTGTTCTTCAGCCCAGCAGCAGCTACTCTTAAGACCAACCATTGTGGATCTTCATTTATTATATTGGACATTTAAATCTCAAAGTTACAGTATGTAGAATTGGGCATTCTTGCTCTTTTGGTTGGATAGTGATTTGTGGCATCATCAAGTTCAAAATCACAAGAAATATTTTGGGGAAGACATGAAAACACTGCAGCACTATTGCAAATTCCAGATTATTAATGAATCCATAATTAAACAAAACATCTGGAGATGCTGGGGTCGAGTGCAATCCTTCATTGACTGCCTTTTTAAGCCAGATGGAGGCACTTAAATGCCAACCCTCCCAACTATATTAAAATGCTTTGTCGCTGACTTGTAAAATTCTCATATAATTAAAAAATGTTGGCACCTGGAAGTCAGTTAGATAAAGATAGATAAATGCTAGTAGTTGGATTTTGAGAGAAAGAGGAATGGAAGGTCAGAAAATTGGGGAACAAGTTAGCTATGACCTGGTTAGATTGTAAAATTGCCTTGGTCCATGTGGTGCTGAATTGAACACTCCTGTTCATATAATATTACATTGATAATATTTTAAGGTCGGAGTTTCCCTTTAAGAATACTGGTGAGCCATCTGAGTCAATGCTCCGATTGTGTTTTTAACCTAAGTACACTGCTGGATTAACACAGTGAGCATGGATTTCATATAAAACACATCTGCTTAGAGCATTCCACTTGGGCAAATCAAGCTTGAATTTTTGGCTTAGATTGATGTTTTAGTTTTATTTTTCCCCCACTGAAGGATCATTAAGCAAGATGTGACCTTGGCAGCAAACAGCAGTCTCTTTCAGCATCATTTCAAAGCTTTCTTACCCTCTTTGTTCCCCATTGTGGAATAACTATTTCTTTGAGTCCCAGGAGGGAACACTGATGAAGAAGTAAAGTTTCCTTATAATAATTGCTTGAATGGGCTTGAAGTCTGGAAGGAATTCTAAACAGGATTGTATCATTTCATTGCAGCTCAGTGCAAAAAAAATGACTCAGCATCTACAACATGCGCCGTGTCATTAATCGACCCAAAGCCTTGCAGTCAATTCCATCCAATTCCAGCCCTTCACCGATAAGTCATTCTGTCTTTCGATCTCTCCCAGGTTATCTCATTAGGTGACTTCTTCCTGTCACAGATGCTGAACACCACACAGATCAAACTAATTGCTTTTAAGCTTACATTCTCCTGGAAATGATCTTTAGGGCGATTTTGTAAAATTTGTGTAGCGATGGGAATAAATTTTCCACGGTGATGCTAAAATTGAATTTCCTGTCACAGCTGTGAAAAGGGAAAACCTCGGAAAGCTGTACTGCTGGAGATCCTGACAGGGTAGTGACTGTAATTGGTGGGGTATTGGACAGGAAAAAGTGGCCTTGTGGTAGGTATAGGGGCAACAGATATAGTAGAGGAGACCGTCGAGATCCTTGACCGTTCGCTGTATCTGAAAGAATTTTCTTCCTTTTTATTTCTTTTCTCTGCTTTTTTTCTTTGCAAGCTGGTGCCAGAATAGCGCATCTGCCAGCCTTTGAATGGTATGCAAAAGGAAAGGATCTCACTGTATCTCGGCAAATGTGACAACAATAAATAAAACTAATCTAAATCTGATCATCTAGGTTTAATAAAAATAAGAATTCAAATTTCACCATGGCAGCTTGAGAGCATGGGTTGATTATAAATGATAGAATTTAACAAGTGACTGAACATTTGATATAAAATCCATATTGCTCATGTGTCAATTGGGACAGGGGACCCACTATTTTATTTGGTTTGGCCGATGTATGACTTCTGTCTCTCACCAACATGTTTCATAATTAATTGCCTTCTGAAGTGGCCTTGAAAGACGCTCAAAGTGCCATAACCTTCCCAAAAAGATGCCGGACCCAGAGAATTCACTTTCAGAAACTGATTGAGGCGAGATTCACTTTCAGAAACTGATTGAGGCGAGATCTCTGCTTATTTTTGATGTCACTAGGAGTCTGCTCTGAATTGCGGTGCTTTCTTTATCTGGAATCTGGGTGCCCAGCATTACACAATGCAGGGTCTGTCCCAGTGTAACTGGCCAACTGCTCTGGGAAAAAGGCTCTTTCCCCAGAATTACTCACTGCCAAACCTGTCACTGTCATTGAACATCTGCAACATTCCCAAATGTACTTAAAAAATAAAACACATTTGGGATCTATTTCAGCAAAAAGAGGATTAAGTTTTTTATTACATTAAAACGTAAAATAACGTTTAAAAAAAAAATAGACTGATGAAATAAGAAATTATGTCCCAGCGGATAATTGCTCCTATTGATTTCCATGGGATGGTTGTGCTTGTGCGGGGTCTAACCAGGTGCAGATTGTGTGGGCAGCCTTCCCAGCCTGAAATCCAGTTCTGGGCTCACCTGCCAACACTTGTGGGTAGATCCTGGGGGATGATCTGGCCCTTTGTAATTAAAAGTTTTATGGTAGTTCTGGGGAATCTACGATAGGGGAACATTTTAAATCTTGTTTGAGACCTCTTTGTGAACCCGCCCCATTATAAGTTATTACTGTATTTAGGCTAGGTTTAATGAGCTAACATTGAGTCAATGGTGCCTGAGAAATGTTCTTTGAGTATTACTCTTCAATGGACAAGTCTGATCTGCCTGACGTTTGACGTCCATTTGTTTTTGTTGCACAGAAGCACCACTGCATTTACCATTAACATGATATCACACTCAAAGAATCTTAAAAATAATTTTAAGCAACATAAAAATGTCGTACAAATTGAAGTTTATTATCATTTGTCTGTAAATATACAGCCAGACGAAACCACTGTGCACACACAGAATACACAGCCCATAATAATCACATATGGAAAGAAATATATCAAATAAAATAAATGTATAAATATTTCAGAATAATTTACTCATTTGATTTATAGAACACAGAACTTCACAGCCCAATTACGGACCCTTCAGGCCATGATGTGCTGACCTATGGAAGAGGAATGGGCAGAGAGAGAAGGAGAGGGAAAGAGAGAGAGAAAAAGAATGCCCATGAATAGGTAAAGAAGAGATGGAAACCGTGGAATATTCATGTCATTAGGTTTAAGGCTGTCTAGGAGATATAGGATGCATTGTGCCGTAATTTGATGTTTAGCTTCATCCTGACAATGGATGAGACCAAGGACACCTCTGGGTACCAACCCGCACCCCCCCCCCCACCCCCAGTTTCTTTCCCCTTTAGATATGTAATCATACCTATTCTATTTTAGACTTGATACAGGGTTCAGATCCAAAACACTGACTGAATATTTCTACTCATGGATGCTGTCTGACCTGCTGAGTTCTTCCAGTAATCCTTTGTCTACTCCCATCAATTTAATAGTTTGTTCCAATCCTCACAGACATTGCCTTCAGTGTCAAGTTTATGGAGTTCTTTTTCATTATGCACTCCTGACAAGGGATTGGACTTTTACTTGTCCAGATGAAATCCCAAGCTTCAGCCTGTGTGTAAAATATTTATTTTTATTTTCTTTGTTCTTGCAGGAAGTGATGGTGTGAAAAGTTCAATAATGTTTTCACCCTTTACAGGTGAACAATGACATTGATTGCATTGAACAACTTCAGCTGATATTGGTACTTCCACATTTTTAAATTCTTTTCTAAAATCTCATAATGTAATGAGGTCACAACATCTCTCTCATGTATTCCATTGGCCATATTTTTGGTTCAAACACTCCTTTTATTTAATGATGAATTTGGAAGCCCCCCCCCATGGATCAACACTTCTACTTGAAAAAAAAAGTTGCAAATTATCCCACCCCACTCTGTGTCATTCATTCTGGATGAGTTGAAATTGACATCACATAGTCAGATCAATGTCAGAAGTCCACTGAACAGTTTTTAAGGTTGAGAAATATAAATTTAACTAAAAATTAAAATTATTTACAGCATGGTAGAAGTCAATTCTGGTCATTAAAAAAAACCGTACCACTCAAATTAACCTCCAAACCCATATATTTTAGAAGGTGGGAGGAACACCTGATTCGGCCGATGCTATTACAACACCAGCAACTTGAGTTCAAATTCACCATGGTCTGTAAGGTGTTTGTATGTTTTCCTCTGGGTGCTCCAGTTTCCTCCCACTGTTCAAAATGTATAGGGGTTATGGGTTAAATGGTGTATTTGGGAGGCATGGCATTCTGGGCCACAAGGGCCTGTCATCATGCTGTAGGTCTAAATTTAAATTTATTGATTTTTTTTGTGATTTATCCTGCAATGAGATTACATTGAGTTAGAGCCATTTGTCTATGAGGCAGCTCTTTTATAGATTGAATTGGTCCCCCTCCACAATCTTTTTTTCTTAGCCCACCCAATTCCAGGTGGATAGAGAAAATACTCCCCATGAGAAAGACTAAATGGGTTGCATAATTTATTTTAACCGTGATTTTCTAAGTTTTAACATGATTCTGGATTTCCTCATCGGCAGATACTAATCAGTTTACATTGGCAACATCACTTCAATACAAAGCATCTCAAATCTTAGACTCCTGCTCCATTCCCGCTATATCCATGATTGTGTAGGCAAGTTCAGCTCCAAGGCAATCTATAAGAGAGCTAATGTCATCACATTTTTGACTGTACAATTGGCTACGAGTTAGAATATAGAATTTGGTTGCTTGGTGTCAACAGAGCAATCTTGGTCTCAATGTCAGCAAAACCAAAGAGTTTCTGGTGGACCCTAGGAAGGGGAGAATGAGCAATCAATTACCTTCCTTCATTGGCGGGATGCAAGTAACCATATATTGGAGGACTTCATTGAGGCAACTGTGAAGTCAGCTTTGTGAGGAGATTTAGCATGGTAGATTAATAGCAAATTTTTCCAAGGTGTCGGAGGAGTCGGAGTTTTGGTGGCATTCAGAGGAGGAGAAGCAAAGTAAGAACTTAAATTCAGAGACTTACTGGGGCTCGGGCGTAGTTGATTCGAGTGAGGAGTCGGAGTTTCGGTGCTGTTCAGAGGAGGATGGGCGAGGAGTAAGTAACTGGGTTAATTGGTCAAGGGCTAATAAAAAGAGGGTAAGGTATAGCAGCGGACAGCGGTGTGGCCCAGCAAATGAGTGATGCAAGGAAGGAGTGGGGTATTGAGGTTTAGGCTCGAGAGGCTTTGGCAAGCAGAGGATGAGGTCGAGCTCGTATGGATTAAGGTAGGCCTGTATATTTGTCTCTATTCTCTTATTTTTATTTATTTTTTTGAGGTGAGGGTGTGAGGAATGAATGTGAGATCAGTGCCAGATGTGGGAGGTCCTGGAGTTTTCTAGACTCGTGCACGTCCATGTCTGCACTAATTGTGGTGAGCTGCAGCTTCTCAGGGACCGTGTTAGGGGAAATGGAGCTGCAGCTCGATGACCTTACCCTTCAACTCTTCCTCAGAGAGAGTGAGGAAGTCGTAGATAGGAGTTATAGCCACGTGGTCACACCATGGCCACGCGAGGTTACGGTTAGGAGAAGGAAAGGGAAGAGTAAGATACTAGGGAGGACCCCAGTGACTGTAACCCTCAACAATAGGTACTCCTCTGAATACTGTTGGGGGGGGGGGGGAACAGCCAAGTTTGGGAAAGTATCAGTGGGTGTATCTCTGGCATGAGGTCACCTCTGTAGCTCAAAAGAGTAGGGAAAAGAGGAGGAGACCAATAGTTATTGGGGATTCAGTAGTTAGGAGGATAGATAGGGGATTCTGTGGACGCACTATGGAGAACCAGATGGTGGCTTGCCTCCCTAGTGCCAGGGTCCGGGATGTGGCTTCCCATGTCCAAGACATCCTAAGTTGGGAGGGGAATGAGCCAGAGGTTGTGGTACACGTTTGTACCAATGACATAGGGAGGAAGAGTGTAGAGGTCCTAAAAAAATGAGTATAGGGAGTTAGATAGGGAGTTAAAAAGAAGGACCACAAAGGGAGTAATCTCTGAATTACTGCCACGCAACTGTGAGGGCAGGAATAGTATAAGGAGGATGAATGTGTGGCTGAAGGGGTGGAGCAAGGAGCAGGGATTCAGGTTTTTGGATCACTGAGACCTTTTTTGGAGGAGGTGGGACCTGTGCCAAATGGATGGGTTGCATCTGAATCCCAGAGGGACCACGATCCTGGTGGGGGCATTTGCTGGGGCTACTCAGGAGGCTTTAAACTAGAATGGTTGGGGGAAGGGAACCTAATAAAGGAGAACAGCAAGGAGAAGGTTAGACTGCAAACAGTGAAAGTTCGTAGGCAAAATTTTGGGATGGATAGACAGGTGATTGAGAAGGAAAATGATCAATTCAGTAATGAAGAGGAGATGATGGAAAGAATTAACAGAGTTGACTGTAAAGATGGGAACAAACCGAGAGAAAGATGTGTGAAATCTCTGAAATGCATTCACTTTAATGCGAGGAGTATTGTAAGGAAGGTGGACGAGCTGAAGGTGTAGACACTTGGCAGTATGACATGGTGGTGATTAGTGAGGCGTGGTTGCAGGAGTTTGTGAGTGGCAGCTAAATATTCTGGGATTTTGCTGCTTTAGGTGTGATAGAATTAGAGGAGCAAGAGGGGGTGGTGCAGCATTGCTTGTCAGGGAAAATATTATTGCTGATGCAAGATAGATTGGAGGGCTCGTCAAGGGAGGTGGTATGGATGGAATTGAGAAATGGGAAAGGAGAAGTTATACATAGGGGTGTATTATAGACCACCTAGTGGGGAGCGAGAAATAGAGGAGCAAATTTGTAAGGAAATTGCTGATATTTGTAATAAGCACAGGGTTGGTTTAAGTGGAGGATTTTAATTTTTCTAATATTGATTGTGAAAGGGCTGGATAGATTAGAATTTGTAAAATGTGTGCAGGATTGTTTTTTTGCAGCAAAACATTGAGGTACTGACTAGAGAAGGGGCAGTGTTGGATCTACTGTTGGGGAAAGAGATAGGGCAGGTAACAGAGGTATGTGTTGGTGAGCACTTCAGATCCAGTGATCATAGTACCATTAGTTTCAATATAATTATGAAAATGGTCCAAAGATTGAGGTTTTCGAGTGTGAAAAAGCCAGATTTGAAGAGATCAGAAAGGATTTGCAGGGAGTGGATTGGGATGATTTGTTTTATGGGAAATGTGTTGAGGAGAATTGGAGGTCTTTTAAAGGTGAGATTTTGAAGGTACAGAATCTTTATGTTCCTGTGAGGATAAAAGGCAGAGCCAAAAGTTCGAGAGAACTGTGGGGTTTTTGAGGGAGATTAGAAATTTGGTTTGAATAAAAAGGGAGGCTTACATTAAAAGAAACAAAAAACGAGATGATTAGAAAATACATTGATTGTAAAAAGAATCTTAAGAAAAAAATTAGGGAACTGAAAAGAAGGTGGCTATAACAAACAGGGTAAAAATATATCCGAAGGGTTTTTATATATGTAAATAGCAAAAGGAGAGAGAAGGGTAAAATTGGTCCCTCAGAGAATCAGGGTGGACAGCTGTGTGCAGAGCCGAATGAGATGGGGGAGATACTGACAAGTTCCTTTCTTCGGTATTCACTAGGGAAAAGGATATTGAATTGTGCAGCATAAGGGAAGCAAAAGGGATATTTATGGGAAAATGTATGGATTAGGAAAGAGGGGGTATTGGAGCTTTGGAAGCATATAAAGGTGGATAAGGATCCAGGTCCCAATGGGATTTTCCCCAGAACCTTGAGGGAAATCAGGGAAGAAATAGCAGAGGCTCTAATAGTGATTTTTCAAATGTCATTAGAGAGGGGTGTAGTGCTGGAGGATTGGCTTATCACCAAGGTTCCTTTGTTTAAAATGTGTTTGAGGAGTAAGCTTGGCAATTTAAGGCCTGTAATTTTGACGATGATTGTTGTTAAGCTAATGGAAAGTATTCTTCGAGATGATCTATGTATAAATATCTAGAGAGACAGGGTCTGATCAGAAATTCTCAACAAGATTTTGTGCATGGAAGGTCATCTTTGACAAATCTTGCTGAATATTTTGAGAAGGTGACTAGGAATGTTGATGATCGTAGATGATGAATGTTGCCTATATGGATTTCAGTAAGGCCTTTGATAAGGTTCCACATGAAGGTTGGTAAAGAAAGTTCAGGCACTAGATATTAATTTTGAGATCGTCAAATGGGTTCAACAGTGGCTAGAAAGTAGATGCCAAAGTCATAGTGGAAAACTGTCTGTCAGGATGGAGGCTGGTAACAAGCGGTGTGCCTTAGGGATCGGTACTGAGTCCCTTGTTATTTGTCATTTACATTAATGATTTGGATGATGGGGTGGTAAACTGGATTAGTAAATATGCAGATGATACAAAGATAGGTGGAGTTGTGGATAGTGAAGAAGGTTTTCAGAGATTGCAGAAGGACTTCGACTGCTTAGAAGAGTGGGCTGAAAGATGGCAGATGGAGTTTAATAGTGAAAAATGTGAAATGCTTCATTTTGGGAAAAATGATCAAAACAGGACATGTGCAGTAAATGGGAGAGCACTGAAGAATGCAGAAGAACAGAAAGATCTAGGAATAACAATTCATTGTTGTTTGAAAGTGGAATCTCATGTGGATAGAGTGATGAAGAAAGCTTTTGGTATGCTGGCCTTTATGGATCAAAGCATAGAATATAGGAGTTGGGAAGTGACATTGAGATTATTCAAAGCATTGGTGAGGCCAAATTTAGAATACTGTGTTCAGTTCTGGTCACCAAATTATAGGAAGGATATCAATAAGTTAGAGCGAATGCTGAGAAGATTTACTAAAATGTTGCCTAGATTTCAGAATTTAGATTACAAAGAAAGATTGAGTAGACTGGATCTTTATTCATTGGAGTGTAGAAGGTTGAGGTGAGATTTAAAATTATGAGAGAGGTAGATAGAGTAGATGTGAATAGGTCCTTTCCCTTGAAGGTAGGTGAGATTCAAACAAGAGGTCACGTGTTAAGAGTTAGAGGGCATAAGTTTAGACCTAACATGAGGGGAAACTTCTTTACTCAGAGAGTGGCGGCTGAGTAGAATGACCTTGAGGTGGTTGCAGAAAAGTCAATTATATCACTTAAGGAAAAGTTGGATAGGTAAATGGATGAGAGGGGATTGGAGGGTTATGGATAGTGCAGGTAGGTGGGACTAGAGGAGATCATCTCGATCTAGAGGGGCCGAGATGGCCTGTTTCCATACTGTAATCAATACATGGTGTATTTGGTACTGTGGTAAGTATACTGATCGATTGCATCAAAGCCTGGTTTGGAAACTTGAACGCACAGGGATGTAGAGGGCTGCAGAAAGTAACAAATCTTCCTGTCCATCATTGGCTCCAACCTCCCATCCATTGAAGGCATCTATGTAAGGCTCTGCCTCAAGATGGCAGCCAACATCACAAAGGATCACCGTTTTGCTGGTCATGCTCTCTTGTTGCAGTCTTCAGGCAGAAGGTACAGCAGCCTGAAGAGCTATCAGGTTCTTGAACCTCCCCAAAATATTCTAACCATAAATGACTCGGGGAGCACCAAATAATCTGTCTGCAAACACGAACTACAAATGTAAATATTTATTTATCTAAGAATTTCAGTACATTGAACTTGTGTATATGACAAACTCTCAAATCATATGATATCACATTTTGTCTTTTTTTTTTGCAGTATCACTTATTTTATCTGTTGCAAATACCAACAGCTTCCCTGTGTTCCATGTACACACATTTTGGTATCTGATGGCTAAATCTTTCGTCAGTAAGAATGTGATTACGTGTGACATTCTCATTCCAGTCAGGTTGCAGTCAGAGGAAACTGCTCTAGCACCTCTGGCCCTCTGGAATCGTCACTGTGGGAACAAGCCCAGGGGGATGTAATTTTACCCTTTCAATAGCTACAACAGCTCACTTTGCAGCTGCAATAAGCCTCCCCTCATGCAATCAACCCTGTGCAACATGGCTGCACAACTTGCTTATGTTATTTAGCCTCACTTGTTTGTGTGGTTTAGGTCTGGACGTTCAGTGGGGTCTAGTTTGGTGACACCACTTTTCCTTCGGAGTCAGTAAGTGCATTCCCTCTGTGGACCTTCTAGGCTGAATGTTGCAATAACATTCAGAGTACAATGGATATGTCTGACCACCCCCTTCCCCCACCCCATCACGTGAATTGTGCAAGCAAAATAAACTCTCCCAGCAGGTTTGAGTCAAATTGACTACAATTAAACCCAATGGTGGAGGAGGAAATTGTTGAACATCGACATTGTTGAATTTTAACTTGCAAAACTTTTCCACGTGCCCCCCCAGGAAGGACACATTTTCTTCAAAACAACAGGCATGGGAGTGTGATGAAAAGTCGTTTCTCAGAGAAGAGTAAAAGCAATTATCAGAACGACAGTTCTTTTTGATCCTTGTCATTACATTGGCTACGAAAGGGAACATTTCAAGGCCTGACGATGACACTAAACAAGGAAATACTCTCCTCAGGTGAAATTAGATGACAGATTTCAAAATAAAGGGATTCCAGTATTAGGAGCGAACATTTCCAGAGGGCATGGACTACGAGTGATTGGCAAAAAGAAGCAGTAGAGAGTCGAGCAGCAATTGACTGAGTGTGACATCAGAGAGTTCTGGGGGGAATCTATTCCAAACACTACACTCCTATCAATCAGATGGATACGTTCAATGTGACATGCTGGTGCCTCACTGTGCCTGTGATCTGGGCTGAATCTTGATCTCTGCTGTTGCCTGGGTGGATTTTGCATGTTCTCATCATGACCGAGCATGCTTCCACTGTGTGCTCTGCTTTCCTCCCAAAGGCAGGTAGATTGATGGGTTAATTGGTCACACAAAATTTCCACTAGAGTGGTCGAATCTGGAGACAATTGATGATAAAGTAGGGAGAATATCCGTGGGGGTATAGAGCTGCTCTGTGATCGATTTGATGGGCTAAATGGCTGTCCTGTCTATTAGTTCAAATGTGAGATGATGTGATTTTATGAAGAAAATATGAACACATCCTCCAGGATTGAGGATTTCCTTTGACAGGCTGTTGTTCACAAAGGAAAAGAGGTATAAGTTGGTACCTATTGGTGGATTACATTACAGAAGCCCACTAGTTGAAGTATCAATGGGATGCCCCATGTCAAATCTGATGCAGGCTGCGGCAAATTCACAAATTTTTTCACTTTTATTCCCATTGTTATTTTTTAGTATCCACTTCAACCACACATTGTGATCCCTACCAATTGCTCGTTATAGGCATGGTTTGCGTAGTAAGTGCAATGCTGCTACAGCACCACTGACCTAGGTTCAAACCCAGTGCTGTCTTTAAGGAGTTTTTGAGTATTCCAATTTCATCCCACCCTTCAAAATATATGGGGGTTGCAGGTTAATTGGATGTATTTGGGGCAGCATGGGCTCATGGGCTGGAAGGGCCTATTACCATGTGTGGGAGATAAATTGGGGCAGGTTTTTTAGTGTAGGTCACATACAAACACTTTAAAACAGATCTTATTTAAAATCTGGAGCTCTGCTAATGCTAGACATGTCGGCTCCAGAGCCTTTTCAAAAGCTTTGGAGAGTGCCCAAAAGACTTCACAAATGGATTGTTGTTTCCAAAACATCAACAGATGAAAGAATTCATCAGAGCCGCAGGCTGTCTGGAATGGAACTTGCTGTATTATGAGGGTTATGTGGTTTTTCAAGCAGAGAGAGTAAAACAGGCTTTGTGTGTGTATATGTGTGTGTGTGTGAGAGAGAGAGAGATCAGTTCTCCAGTGCTACAGTCAGCAGCAGCAGCTGGGACTGGAACAGGACAAGCTGGCACGCTTGTGGAAAAACCCCATTTTGAAGATGGGTTGTGAGTGCTTAGTTCAGCCTGGTCAAAGCCCTTGCTTTTCATGCAAGAGGAGAGGACTGGCTGCCTAATGTTTCACTTGAAATAAGAGAAACAAAAAGGAACTCTGTGGTGACCTGAAAGAAAGAGATTATCATCTGGAAAACCCTGACGGGGCAAGTTTCTTCAGCAAGATATTGATGTGGCTGGTTATAAGGAATCAGTTGTGGGTGTCCAGTGTACAACAAACCTCTCTTTGAAAACTGACAAGAACCTTCCTGAGCGGTAACCATTTACCTTTCAAGCACCAAAGCCTGGTAAAATTAATAAATGATAAATTCTGGGCACAGTATAAGAATTGCCTGCAACCAGTAAACTTGGAGAAATGAGAAATGAGATTGGATTGTAAATTAAAGAACTTTCCTGAACTTGCACACACATTACATATAAGTGTGCTGAGAATTAGAAGGGAGTTAGGTTAGTTAGTTAATAGTAATAGGTTAGAGTTTGATCCTGTTTTCATGTTTAAAGATAATTAAAGGCAACTTTTTTAACCATTTGTCTTGGTGAATATCTATTGCTGCTGGGTTTTGGGGTCTTTTGGGCTCGTAACACATGCTGTATGTTTACATTTAAATTTAAATCTAATTTAAATTTAAATTAAATGTTAAACCATAGTCTTATTGACTCATAGAGTGCTACAGCATGGAGGTGCTGAATAAGTTGGCATTCTGAGTAGTCCCACACTCTTGCATTTGGCCCATCCCTTCTCAACCCTTCCTATCCATGAAGCTGTCCAAATGAATTTTGAATGTCGTAATTGTATTCACTTCTATAGCCTCCTCTGACAGCTTGTTCCACACATGAAATAAATTCCCTTCAGGCCACTCTTAAATCTCTCCCCTCTCAATTAAACCTCTGCCCTCTAGTTCTGGAATCATCTACCCTGGGAAAAATAATGCAAGCATTCACTTTATCCATGCTTATGACATTATAAGTATCTATTTGGTTGGCCTCCTGTTCTCCCTTGAATAAAGACCCTGCCAAAGCAACCTCTCCATATAATTCAAGCCTTCCAGTCTCTCCAACCTCAAGCTTCTCCATCAGCCCCTGCTGCAACAGGACACACAATGCATCCAGACCACAGTTAAGTTTGTCCAGTATCATTTATTTTTTATCCATTGCTTATTCTTTAAATATTTCCCTCCAAATGTTTTGTATACATTTATCAGGATGAAAACACATTTAAACCAGTTCGTGTGTTGTGTGATTTAAAAAAAAATATTTTATTTTAATATTTCCAAGACTTGTATAGAACATTTTTAGATACATCATATAAATAGCATTTTAATATTACAGAGTCTCAGACGATTGCCTAAATCTCATTCCCCACCCCCCCCACCAACTGTTAACATTAAAAAGTGTTTTGTGATTGATAGCAGCATCTCATTAATCTGCAAAGGGTCCACTTTGAAACCACAGTTCTGAGATCTGCCAACTTTGTGTGATATCCACCAGAATCTAGAATATTTTAAAAATCACCAAAATAGCCAATGTTCTGTCATCTAGAATCTCTTCCTCCATGCTTCTTTCTGGATTGCTCACAAGTTGCCAGTCCTGCTTATTTACAATTTTCATTGTTCCATGATGGCTTTGCTCAAGACTCTGGAATTTGTTCCATAACTCTTTCCACCTACCTCGCTCCAACTCATTTCATATGGCACAAGATCAATTTTTAAAAAATTCTTAATTTTTAAAGTTTCTTTAATGCTAGAAGTCCTTTCCTGCTCATGGAAATCATGCCTCCTAATTACATCCAACTCACCTAACCACCCTGTACATTTGTACAAACTCCTTATGACAGTGCTAGATGGCGGCACCAGGTACACAATCATTTATCCAGAACCTTTGGGGGACAGTGTGTTCCAAATTCTGGATTTTTCCGAATTTCGGAAAGCCAGATTTAAGACCACCTGAATTGTGCTGCCGAATCCACCCCCTACCCCTTCCAGTTGTGCTGTTTCTGTCTTCTCCCCCCCCCCCCCCCGACACCCACGCAACTCGCACTTCCGGTTTCCTCCGCCAGACTCACACTGCCAATCTCCCCTCCCCTTGCCCGCCCGACTCGCGCTGCTGTCTCTCTCCCCCACTTGCCGGATTTTGGAGCTTTCCAGATTTTAGATGTCTGGATAAAGGATTGTGTACCTGTAATAGCATCGTGTTAACCATGCCACCCATTTGATAATAATACTAATTCCAACTTAGCATGCTTTAATTTGTAAAAGAAACTAAATAAAGTTGTTATAATTTATTGAAATTCCAATGAAAATGAAATATAGCAAATGAGTCACAGTTCACCTGCATTGTAATGAAACCAACTGCTCATAAAGATTTGACTGTTAATATTTTCATGTACATTAGAAATCTCAGTTCCTCACAGAGGATAGTTTTAGTTTATTGTTCATAACTTAAGTGTAGGGTCAATGAAATGTTGAAATCTTCTACAGTGGAGTCTCAGCAGCGTTGACAACAATTTTCTTTGAGAATGTGTTTCTAATGCAATAAATTGGCCCTTGACTCTACAGAGGAATGTAACAAGACAAACAATTCTTGAATTGAGGAATGTTGGATTCTTGTGAGTTTGAGGGCTGAAGAGATTGAGAGGGAGAAGTGAAGAAGGGGATATGCTCCTCAGTAGTGAAGATAATATAATCTGTGTGGACATTGAAAGGTGAGTTTCAGCTGGAATAAGTTCATCATAAGTGCCTGACTAATTAAGGATACTCCTTGTCCATCACAGGTGTTTAAAAGGCAAGGTAAAGATCCCTTACAAGAGTGTTCACTGAAATATTACATTTATATTCAATTCTCCTTGGAGGCCTTCTTACTTCAATGTACTTTAATAGAAAAATGCACAAATCTTGGTCCTGATTTTTATCCAGCTGTTTCTGTAGCTTATCCTCATACAAGCACAGAACTCTGCTCAGCTGTGATCGTTTGAAAATAACAACCAAGATCTTGTCTAGACTCATGTGCAAATATTGAAGTGAAAGTGCATTAATTTCTGTCATGGACCTGTCTCCTTTATGATCTGTCACTATTCTGAGCATTGGAATTATGGATCTATTTTTAATATAATTTCTTAACTATTCTACATTTCCCTTGTGTCACTGATTACTGCTTTCCTGATTGAATCTTGCCTGAATACAGCTATCAGAACCTCAATTTACAGAGCTAAATGGTCAGATAATGTTTTCGAGAGATGACAGTTTGATGCAATTTTCTTGTCCATGTTATTCTAAATTGTAATGGTCTATATTTTTTGATCTTCATAAAGTTCTTCCAATTAATTGTACGCTTTTCCTTCATACTTTTCTTCATCTGTTAGTTTTTTAAAAATCGTACTATTGTATCTTTAAAGCTATAAAATAACTCGAGGTGATGCATATTATTGTTAGTAAATTAAAATTGATTGAGTTATATATGGGCACATTAACAGTGATGACCAAAAGCTTGGCCAATATGGTTGGTTTTACAAAGAAGCTAAAGAAGGCAGGAAGGAAACAGTTGGAGAGGTTAAGAGAGGAAAATGCAGAGCTTAACAGCAGAAGGTATGGTTCCTTATGATTGGACAATTGTGAGGATGTTTAAAAAAACCTGATATGGAGAAGGGCATAACAACATCACTAGATATAGGAGCAGAAGTAGGCCCATTGGTTCATCGATCTGCTCCGCCATTCTAATCATGAGCTGATCCATCCTCCCACTCAGCCCCACTCCTGGGTAATCTACCCATAACTCTTGAAGCCCTGACTAATCAAATACCTGTCAAGCTCTACCTTAAATACACCCAACAACCTCACTCCCCAGCTACCTGTGGCAACAGGTTCCAGAGATTCGCGTCTCTCTGACTAAATAAATCATTCCACATCTCTATTTTAAATTGACACCCTTTTATCCTGAAGTTGTGCTCTCTTGTCCTAGACTCCCACACCATGGGAAACATCCTTTCCAGATCTACTCTGTTCAGGCCTTTCAGCATTCAAAATGCCTCTGAGGATCCCCCTAATCATTCTGTACTCCAGCAAGTACTGTCCAAGAGCAGCCAATCATTCCTTATTTACTAACTTTCATTCCTGGTATCATTTTAGTCAATCTTCTCTGAACCTTTTCCAACATCAGCACGTCTTTTCTTAAATAAAGTGCTCAAAACAGTACATAGTACTTCAAGTGAGGTCTCACCAGTGGTTATAGAGTCACAACATTACATTCCTGCTATTCCTTTAGAAATAAATGCCACCTTCTTCATAACTGACTCACCCATGAGGCTAAACTTTAGGGTTCTCTGCACGAGGAGTCCCAGGTTCTTTTGCACCTCAAAATTTTAAATTTTCTCCTTATCTAAATAATAGTCTGCCTGCCTATTTCTTCCACCAAAATGCATGACCCTACACTTTTCAACATTGTATTTCATTTGCCACCTCTTTGCCCCTTCTCCTAATCTATCTAGGACTCTCTGCAGCCTTTTTGTATCCTATGCAACACTTGCCCTACCACCTATTTTGGAATAATCTGCAAATTTAGACACAAATCCACCTATTGCATTATCCAAACCATTTATATACAACGTAAAAAGAAATGGCCCCAATACAGTGGAACACCACTGGTAACCAGTAGCCTACCAGAATAGGATCCCTTTATTCCTTCTCTCTGCTTCCTGATGATCAACTAATGCTCTAGCCATGCTGGTATCTTTCCTGTAATTCCATGGGTTCTCATCTTGTTTACCAGCATTACATGTGGCACCTTGTTGAAGGCCTTTTGAAAGTCCAAATACACAACATCCACTGCATCTCCCATCTATCCTACTTGTAATCTCTTCAAAAAATTTCAATTGGTTTGTCAGGCAGGATTTTCCTTTAAGGAAACTATACTGACTTGGGCCTCTCTTTTCGTGCATCTCCAGGTATCTGTAACCTCCTCCTTGACAATTGACTCTAACATATTCCCAACCACTGGCGTCAGGCTAATAGGTCTACAATTTTGTTTCTGCTGCTCGCTCCCTTCTTAAACAATGGAGTGACAGTCATGATCCTCCAGTCCACTGGAACCATGCAAGTATCCATTGATTGCTGGAAGATCAATACCAATGTTTCCACAGTCTCTACAGCTACCTCATTCAAAACCCAATGGTGCATTTCATCTAGACAGAGAGACTTATCTGCCCTTAGACCACTTAGCTTAGGACCAAGTACCATCTCTCTTGTGATCATGACGGCACTCACTTCTCTTTCCAGAGAGTCATGAGAGTCCAATATGTTACTAATGTCTTCCACCGTGGAGACTGTTAGGTCTGCTTTGTTCGAGAATGAGTGAGTCAGACACCAGACTGAGTCGAAATCAAGGTTCTTTATTACCGGATTGTAACACTTGCAACTAACAGTGTTAGGTGGAGAAGGCGCATTCTCCCGATATCAGCAAGTGGTGTTTTTTTTTATACCTCAGGACACGCACTTAGTAAATTATCATACCATTACATTGTCCAATGAATAAGCTGTTGCTACCCTTCTCTGTTAGTCTGCTGCACATCATCTTGTTATTGCCACACTTATCTTGAGCGTACAAGGTCACACCTGCATCCTGTTACTCCTTAGTACTGGGTGACTCCTTCTCCGGTCCCAACTCATGATGTTTTTACCTTACAAGACTGATGCAAAATATTCATTCAGTTCCTCTGCCTTCTCCTTGTTTCCCATTACAATTTCTCCATCATCATTTTCTGTTGGACCTCTGCCTAATTTGGTCACTCATTTAATATATATAAAGCTTTTAGTATCCTCTTTAATATTATTTGCTAACCTCCTTTCATAATTCAGCTTTTGTATCCAAATTACCTTCTTAGTTGTCTTCTTCAAGCTTTTAGAAGTTTCCCAGTCCTCTATCTCCCCACTAAATTTTGCTTCCTTGTTTGCCCTCTCTTTGGCTTTTGATTTGGCTTTAACTTCCTTCATCAGCCACAATCGTCTTATTTTTATCAATAACAATTTTCCTTCTTTTTGGTATGTACCTGTCCTGCGCTTTCCTCATTTCTTGCATAAACTCCAGCCATTGATGATCTGCTGCCTTCCCCATTAGTGTGCTTTTCCATTCGACTTCGGCCAGATCCTCTCTCATGCGACTGTAATTTCCTTTTCTCCACTGAAATACCGACACACTGACATTTGAAAAGGATAGGCTAGAGTTCAAAGTGATCTCAATCATATTGTGACCACTGCTTCCTAAAGTTTCCTTTACCTTAAGAGCTCTCACCACCTCTAATTACCTTAAACTCTCCAATCACCCCTGGTTCATTACACAATTCTCAATCCAGAACAGCTGATCTCCTGCTGGGCTCATCAACAAACTGCTCCAAAATCCATCCCGCAGGCATTCCACAAACTCTCTCTCCTGAGATCCCGTACCAACCTGACTTTCCTGATCTACTTTGATGTTAAAATCCCCCATGATTGGAAGCAAGGAGCCGGTGATGAAAAAGGGGGACTGTTCAAATTAGAAAACCGGAATCAGAATTTTAGTTTATTCCTTCTTTTTAGATGGGCTGACATTGATGTTGGAGCAGTAAAATAAAATGAACATTTAAAATCAAGCTGAGTTGAAACCAGAGTGTAAGCAAATTTAAGATTATGCAGAAATGAAAAGCTGAATCTTTTATTCAATCCCTTTTGCCAACTGTTGACACATTCTGTTCTGCTCCTGATCCCAAAAGGTATCTTGCGTCAAAGGGCACGGCATAGTGACCATTCATTTTCTTATTGGCCTGCTTCTGTTTCATTGTCTTGTGAATCTTGTGAACTTTCATAGTGTATTTAATTGGGATTTTCTTTTCAGATACACAAAGCTGACAGCGATTCAAGATTCACATGGTGTTACTGAGACTGGAGGGCTTGAGTAAAATTGCTGTGGCAATTTTTCCATGGAGTGTGGGAAGATGAGGGGTGACCTTACAGATTTATCCTTCAGCTTCGTATGCCACAGGAAGCTTTGTCAGAGAGTCAAGAAGGTTCATTCACTTGCTGTCCAAGGTAAGGTAATAAACTGGATTTGACTTTGGCTTTATGGGAGTGGTGGTGGATGTTTACCCCTTAGACTGGAGGCCTGTGACTTGTGGTGTGCCTCATGTATCATTGCTGGGTCCATTGTTGTTTGTCATCTATATCAATGATCTGGACAATAGGATATCCAAGATGGAAGTGAGGGACTTTTAAGGTGATCCAAGAGATCCCCAAGGAAAAGGGAATAAAGGACAATAAAAGAAGATCCTCTAAAATAAAAAAGAACCCCAAAGCAAAGAAGACAATATGAATAGAAGAAACGGTGGGATGGAAAAGAAAAATGAAGATGGGAAAGAGAATGAAGTACTTAGAAGGAGGAAAAGGCTCACCTCATGGTGAAGGTGGAGAGGCCAATCCTGGGCCTAATAAGACATCGGTGGAGGCAGCGACAGTGGAGCCCTGGAACTACCCAAGAGAAGCAGACTCGACTGGAAGGATGAGAGAAGATGCTTCTGAAAAGTTTTGACATGGTTGGGGGGGGGGGGCGCGGGGAAAGGACATGAACAAGGTGGCAGGAATGCTGGCAAGCACTTGTAACAAGGTGGCAAAGGTCCGAGGATGATGGGAGCAACCAGGGCTCATGGAAGAGACAGCAGCGGTAGCAATGGCAATGAAAGGGAAGTTGCGGACTACTAGAGGGAAGAGACATTTACTAGGTAAGGAAGGTCTAAGCGAGGGCCAAGAGGAGTCCACAGTCGAGGCAGCATCAGATGGAAGAGGCGTTAGGCCTGACAGGTGAAGGGAACAACGTGACTGGGAAGGCGTGGGGACCCGATGGAGAATGGAGAAGAAAGGAGGCAAGGGCATCACCAGTTCAACAAGTTCTGATGAAGGAGAAGGAAAAGGAACAAAGAAGGACTGTGAGAAGACAAAGGCAGTGGATAAGGAGACAGAGAGATCAGTGCCCACCACCAGGGACATTATGGAAGCTATTCAAAAAAATGCAAAAAAACATTAAAAACACTGATGGTGGGCTAGAATTTAATTAAAGACAAGTTAGATAATTTAACTGAAAGGCTAATGGTGACAGAAGATAGACTAGATAGGGTGAAGAGAATTAGAAAGGAGGGAGAGTGAGGTGGATGTGTGGATAAGAGAAAGGTTAAAAAAATGGTGAAAATTGACTCATTAGAAAATTATAGCAGGAGAAATTATATAAAGATGGTGGAGGTGAAGGAGCGTGCAGAGGGGAGAGACCCAGTGGGATTCTATAGAAAAAATTGATCCCAGTAGTACTGGGGAGGGACAAAATTGGGGATAAGTTGGAAATAGAAAGAGCCCATTGGTCTCTCCCCTTCCTCCAACACCCATAACCCCCGCCCCACCCCGGACCCAGATCATAGACCTTGTTATGTCCTGGTCAAGGTCCTTCACTACCAGGACAGGGAGTAAATTTTATGGGTGGCAGCAAGCAGAGTGAAGGAGTGGGGGGGGGGGAAGCTGAATATGAGGGGGATAAAGGTCCTCTTTATCTCGGATATTATCGCAGCACTATTAAGGAGCAGGAAGGAATTTGACCAAGTTTTTTTTTTAAATTGAAAGCATAAGGGGATAGGTTTCATCCTCTTTTACCCTGCAATTTTAAAAATAAACCCAGGAGGGGAGAGAAGCTTCTTCGTGGATGCTGGAGAGGAAATTAATTATGTTAAAAACTTGCTGCCCTCTCAGGAGTAAATGTAAATATAAATGGGAAAAAATTAAAGGGATGATGAGTTGTATATACTCTAAATGATAAGAACATAGAGGAGAATGCTTTATTGTTGTATTGTTAGAGATATAAATGTCAAAATTAAATAAAGAAATAATATGGGGAGCTCTGAGAAGGGGAAGAAACAGAATAAGAGGTAAATGTTGCTGTTGAGAAAACCAGAATTTTGTCACTTCATTAGAGCTCAGATGGAATTGTTCCATGAGGTGAGCTGTCCCTCTACTGATAATAACTTCCTAATATGGGACATACTGGAGGCTTATTTAAGGGGCCAGATAATTGGATAAACCAAAGGTATTAAAAAAAGGGGCATGTGAAAGAGTTCAATAGTTTGGAACAGGAAGTAGCCCAATTGGAAATAAGACTATCAAAGAGCAGGTTCACAAGAAAAATACAGGAAATTAATGAAGATAAATCTCAAATATAATACACTGTAAATGTATAAGACTGAAATGTTGACCTTAAGATCTAGGCAACAGTTTTACAAGCTGGGGGAGAGGGCCCATAACATCTTGTCCTGGCAGGTGAGGGCAGAAGAGGTCTCAAGAAAAATCTATGTGATTCAAATGGGGGAAAAGCAAGATTTCCACATAAACCAAAGGAAATAAACAAAACAGTTCTATAAAGAGCTGTATAAATCAGAGTTGGGGGAGATCCTACCAAAATTGATGCTTTCTTTTGAACTAACAAATTTGGATAAGAAAGTGCGAGAGGGACTGAGTCCGCCTTTCTCTAAAGAGGAGATTGCATGGACTCTGAGTTCTTTTCAGGCTGTCAAATTACTGGGGGAGAATGGTTTCCATGCTGATCTCTTAATGCCCCTTCTTATGAAGGTGGTGGATCAGGCGGCAGAGACCCATCTCGTTATTGAATACAGATGATAAAATCATTGCAAAAGCATTGGCCAATAGTTTGGCAGAATATTTGCCAAAATTAATGAATCCAGACCAAGCTGGATTTGCAGAAAGGGGAAATTCAGCAAATAACTTAGCTCGATTGCATAATATAGTACATCTGGCACACCCAAGGGTGGATCTAGGAGTGGCCATAGCTCTGGATGTGGAGAAGCCCTTTAAATATTGGAATGGGACTTTTTGTTCAGGGTACTATAAACCCCAAGAAAGAAATTATTATGAATCGGTAGATGTCTCCAGTATTCCCACTGAGCAGTTCCAGTAGGCAGGGCTGCCCATTGTCCCCTGCGCTGCTCATACTGCCATTTGACCCACTGGCAGAAGCCATTTTGGGGGGATTCAGACATACAGGGGTACAGACATACCGGTGTACAGGGTGGGCCAGGTGTTAGAATATTTGACAGACCCCCAGGAAGGTTATTGGCCAGGCTGGAGGATTATGGGAAGGTCTCAGGGTATAAGGTAAATCTGGACAAAAGTGCGATCATGCCTTTGACAAATGGGGATTATAGACAATATCAACAGAGAAGCCAAATTAAATGACCGTAAGAAGGCATTAAATATCTGGGGATTAAAGTAGACAAAGATTTATGTGATTTATGCAAACTTAATCATCTCCTTTTGCTCTGGAAGGTTGAGGAGGATCTTGCTAGATGGAGGACTCTGCCTGTAACACTGGTGGGCAGAGTTAACTGTGTCAGAATGAAGGTGATGCCAAGGCTCCAGTATCTTTTTTAATAGATACCCATTTCATTGCCCCAGAGCTTTTTTAATATGTTCAGCTTATGTGTTAGGGTTCCTGTGGAATGGTAAAATAGCTAGAATCTCAATGGAAAGGTTGACGTGAGTATAATTTGGGGGGGTTTAAAATTAGCTGATTTCAAAAATTATTACTGAGCAGCCCAGGCAAGGTTTGTCACCTCCCTCTTTGTGGAGGGGGTCCCCCCCTCCTGGGCATAAATTGGACTACATGCGTTAGGTAGCAAGAGAGTTTATATATAAATGGGACACTAAATTAATTTCAAAGAAAATGAATAATCACATACTAAGGCATGTACTTCAGATATGGCAAAGAATATATCAATGTGTTGGATCAAAGGTGGGGTTGTCTCCCAAAGTGCCCTTGACCCAGAACAACTTAATAGTCTTGACTCTGGATAATCCTTGATACACCTGATGTCAGAAAGGAATTGGGTGTATCGAGGATTGTTACAAGCAAAAGCAGCTCGTGTCATTGAGGAACAAATATGATTTGTCTAATAGAACATTCTTCTTCTATCTGCAAATAAGATTTTCTTAAGGGAAAAATTGGGACCATCTATGACCCTACCTAGATGTAGTAACGTGGAGATTCTAATTCGACAGGGGAATTTGTGTAAATTTATCTCTAAGATGTATTACATATTCCAAAGTGAGGACCCAAAGCCAGGCTTACACAGGCCAAGGGAGAGATGGGAGTCAGAGTTGGGGATAACAATCAATAAAGAGTGGTGGCACGATCTGTGTCTGGACAGTGTGACGGGGGCCGTCAACGCCAGAGACAGGTTGGTGCAATAAAATTTCTTGCACCAGCTGTCCCTCACACCACAAAAATCAAAGGCAGAAATTTTGGATATGTGCTTTAGGTGTGGTGTGGAGATTGGAACCTTTGTCCACCCCACCAGGCTATGTTAAAGGGTGAGATCCTTCTGCGAGGATCTGGGGGACATTCTGATTAAAAAATTACAAAAGTGGATTTTCCATAGGATCCAAAGTTGTGCCTTCTGGGAGATGGTGGGGACATGAATTTTAGACTATCCAAATACCAAATTCAGTTCCTGTCGGTAGCCAGGAAGTGTATAGAGATTACGTGGAAGTCCAACTCCCAATTAAATACCACATGATGGAATATGAAAATGCAGAGTTGCATTCCCTTGGAGAAAATTACATACAATCAAAGGAGGAAATATGACACATTCATTAGTGTGGCAACTTTATTTGAAATACATTGGCACGCAGATTTGACTCGCCCCCCTTCAAAATATGGGTACTGAGACAATCTACCCCAGCAGGAAAATGAATGGGAGTAAGGAAGTAGGAGATGTGCAGACAATGTGCTTTTTCAGTTTTGTTTTTAGTTCTTTCTTTTTATTCTTTACCTTTTGTTATTTAGTTACCCTGGTTGTTTTTATGAGGTTACTGTAAGTTTTTTTTCTAGGTTTCTGTAGGGGTCATGAACTCTAATAGTATTTGTATCTGTATAATTTATATGACTGCATCTATTGGGGTAGGAGGATTGGTGACGTAGGTTGGGGGGGGATATATTCAGACTCTGCATGCTGAATGCTGAAATGGATTGAATTATTTGTTTGAATTTTTGAGTCTATGAAAATAAAAAAAAATTAAAAGAAATATCTGATGATAATGTGGCAAATTGGATCAGCAAATGTGCAAATGACACAAAGATTGGAGGTGTAGTGAACAGTGAAGAAGGCTTTCAAAGCTTGCAGAGGGATCTGGACTAACTGGAAAAATGGGCTGGTAAATGGCAGATGGAGTTTCATACAAACAAGTGTGAAATATTGCGTTTTGGAGGGACAAATCAAGGTAGGATAATTATGGTAAATGGTAGGACACAGAGGAGTGTGTTAGAGCAGGGAGATTTGGGAATATATAATTCCCTGAAAGTGGTGTCGCAGTTCGATAGAATCATAAAGAGAGCTTTTGAAATAAAAACATTGAGTTTGGCATTGGGAGTTTATAGTAAGGTTGTATAAGACATTGGTGAGGCCAAATTATGAGTATTATGTGTAGTTTTGGTCACCTAACTACTGGAAAGATATCAGTAAGATGCAGAGAAGATTTACTGGGTTGTTGCTGAGATTTGAAGAACTAAATTACAGGGAAAGGTTAAGCAGATTAGGAATTTATTCCATGGAGGAATGAGGGGAGAATTGATTGAGGTATATAATATAATGAGGGGGAGAGGTAGAGAAAAAAATAAGTAGGCTTTTTCCACTGAGGATAGGTGAGATACAAACCAGAGGACATGGGTTAAGGGTGAGAGAGGAATGTTTAAGGGGAATATTAGGGTGAACGACTTCACGCAGAGAATAGTAGGAGTGAAGAAGCAGCTGCCAGCTGAAGTGGTTGATGTAGGTTCATTTTTAACATTAAAGAGAAAGTTGGACAGTACATGGATGGGAGGGTTATGGAAGGATATGGACTAGATGCAGGTCAGTGAGACGAGGCAGAATAATAATTTGGCACAGACCAGAAGCCCTGAATGGCCTATTTCTGTGCTGTGGTGTTCTATAAAATCATGAGGAGCATAGATAACGTGAATGATCACAGCCTATTTTCCCAGGCAAGGGGCATTGAAATCTAAAGAGCATACATTTAGGAAGAGGAAAGATGAAGTAATGGAAACAGGCTCTTTGGCCTAAATCATCTATACTGAAAAAGATGCTGAGCTAATCTATCACATTTGCCTGCATTTGGCCATTATCCCTCTGACCTATACTGTCCATATGTGTTTTAAATATTGCAATTGTACTTCTTCTGGAAGTGCATTCCACGCACCCACCACCCACTGAGTAAGAAAGTCGCCCCTCAAGTTCCTTTTAAATCTCTCGCCCTCAAGTATGGCCTCTAGTTTTTCTTTCCTGGTAAAATGACTGGATCAATTAACCTTCTGCACGTCTCTCATAATCTTGAAAATCTCCTCCATCTCCTATGCTACAGGAAAGAAAGTCCTCGTCCATCCAGTCTCTTCAGTCCTGCTAACTTGTGAATTACAGATTTCTGTCAATTTTGTACATCTGAAAAAAAAAATCCCCATTGAAATACACTACTATAGTCAAGGAGCTGTTTTACTCTTCTCAACTTAATTTGCTTGTTGAATGTTTCCCCCATTTTCTGTTTTTATTTCAGATTTTCAGAATTCATGGCATTTTAACTTTTTCACTTTCAAAATATAGAGAATAGAGAACTCTCAGGTTCCATCAATTCCCTGATCTCTATCATTCCACAATTCTAAAATATGTTTTAAAAATAGATATGTTAAATGCCAAGTGCAGTACATAATTATTCCTTATGACCATGTAACATTTTATTTTGTGTGATGATCAATTGGCAGTAGCAAAGAAGACTTGAAGACAATGGGTGACATAATGGCAAATAATATTTGTGGTCACTTAGTGACTTATAAGCTTGCATTTACTACAGTTTCTTCCATTCTGAATGAATGGTTCTTTTGCACTTTTTAGAAGATATTTTGTTTCCTGACTTAATGAGACCCAGTAATTCACTTAATTAGCTGTATAGATGGGTGCTAAATAATTTGTATCTTTTGCAGAGTAATTTGATTTTAAAACTGCATCATACGTAATGGCACATAAATAACTTTAATCACATTACTGTTCCCATGAAGCTATGAGATGACAGTTACATTGACAAGCCTCTGCATTTTCTGTGATCCACTGACTGGGAGTGATCAGTGGACTCATGTGGATGTTATTGCATATATGCCCATGGTCTGATTCAGCTTATTGACATGATGTGGAAATGAAGCATTCCACTCACTAAAACAAAAGGAGAAAGAAAGAAAATATGATGATTAAGTTAATAATGCTGGGACTTCGTTATCTCAAAGCCACAATCATCAATTGCTCATTTATTCTCCAATTTCTCTACTTTGTTGAGAACATGAACTATGAATCATCTCTCTGAGAGCTTTCTCAGCTGCAGCCTTCTGTGGCCAAATCTAGTTGGGTGTCAGAAGGGACTTCATGAAGCTTTACATGATAAGACCCTGCCATTAAGATAAAGAGGGTCTATCCAAAGCTCCCACACCATCCTCAGCCCTTGACTGTGAGTGATACAACAAAAGGACAATATTGGGATCTCCTGAAGTAAATGTAAATAGGAAAGATGAATAGATAAAACTGATTCATCATTTCCCATTATAATTTATTGCCAATTCAAATTCCTGTCAGTGACTCTGAAACCACTGTTTATTGAATTTGGATTTTGCATCAATATTTCTATACGCTCGGCACCTCCTCCCTGCTGCTACTTTCTCCTCTTCTTTGCTTTGCTATTTTAGTTTATCTATTGAGGTCTTGATGTAATGTTTTTTCTTCCATGAGAGTTCAAATCTGTTCATGCACTCTATATGGAGAAAAGTATAATTGTGTCATGTAACAGCAACTGAAGTGAATATCTAGGGGTCACCACTGACGAGAGCAATGGTTTTCAAACTTTTTCTTTCCACTCCCATACCATTTTAAGTAATCCATATGCCATAGATGCTCTGTGATTAGTAAAGGGTTGCTTAAGGTGGTATGTGGGTGGGAAGAGAAGGTAGACCCAAATGCTATTGAAATACTTTGCTTGAGAAAAATTGTCATTGGCCCATTTCCTTTGGAGTTAGGAAACCGAGCACATAACGGGTCAATTAGGTGCGAGTAATACAGTGGTTTTCAAACCTTTTTTCTCCTCCATACACATACCACCCTTACTAATCAAAGAGCACCTATGGCATGGGGAATAATTAAGGTGAAATGTGAGTGGAATGAAAAAGTTTGAAAACCACTGGACTAGAGCAACTGGAACAGACATGTAACCAATTCAGTTACAAGAGCAGGTCAGAGGTTGGGTGTCCCCAATGAGTAAACTCAACACCTGATACTACTCCAATGAGTTTCCACCAGCGAAATAACATAAATCAGGAACATATTTGAATACTTTTAACTTGGCTGGATGAATGGATCATCAATAACATTCTAAAAGTTAACATCAACTCGAACCCCATCAGACTGAGGAGATTTGTCATGCTATCAGATACTATCAAACTTCTACAGATGTCCTGTGCAACATACTGGCTGGTTGCATCTCAGCCTGGTTTGGCAATTCATGTGCCCAGGATTGCAGAAGACTGCAGAAGGTAGTAAACATACCTACATTCATTATATCCACTGACTTCACATTCATTGCAGACATCCATATGTGACACTGCCTCAAGATAGCAGCTAATATCATAAAGGATCTCCACCACCCTGGTCACATCCTCTTCTAAATGTTACCTTCAAGCAGAGGGTACAATAACCTGAACACCAGAACCTCTAGGTTCAAGGACAGTTTCTTTCCAACAGCTATCAGATCCTTGAACCTACCCTTGATACACTAATCATCGACAGCTTTGACACCACGACAGGACTCTTTGCACTATTGCAAGTCTATTCTGCACTGGGATCATGGTGAATATTTATTATCCATTTTATATATTTATTTTCTTTTTAAATTTAAATAAATTAATTTACTATCATAGATCTTTTTTGCTGCAAAATCCTGTTGGGCTGCAGCAAGTTACACAGGCAAATGGGACAAGTTTGGCCAGCAAGGACAAATTAGGCCTGCAGGTAAACTTACATGTTAAGCCAGTGATGAGGGTGTGGTGAATGTCTGCCAAGCTGCCTGTCTCCCCTCTGGCGAGCCTTGCTGAACTAATGTTGGCTGTGCATTATCTCTACTGTTAAGGACACTCCCCTTGGGTATAACTGTATATGCATCTATTGTCTTTCATTATTGTATCATGAGTTTCTGCTAATAAAAGCCATGATTATTGTTTGACCACATCGTGTTTGTCTACTTCATCAAATAGCATTTCAATTTTATTAGCAGAAATGGATGCAGCACTCAAGCCAGAGCGGCTGATAATCGACCAGTCTGCCTTGAGGGCCAGAGAAATTTTCAACCACTGGATTGTTTGTTTCAATTACTATATGGCTCGAAACAACGAGGTCAATGAGGCGATACAGTGGGGCCACCTGAACTCTCTGCTAGGTGAGGTCCCTTTCGCCGTAACACAAGGAGCTACCACTCTGGCTATAGCCTGGGAACGTCTGACTACTTACTATGCAGCGCCACAGAATGTGGTGCTTGCTCAACACCAGTTGCTGACTAGACACCAGAAACCTGGGGAAAATGATGCTGCCTATGCACTGGCCCTTGACTCGCTGGCAAACGAATGTGATGTCAGGGCAGTCAATGTGCAACAACACCGCAATGCCTTGAACCTGGATGCTTTTGTCAATGGGATTGACTCCAGTTACATCCAACAGAGGCTGCTGGAGGTGGAGCCCTTAACCTACGACCAGGCAGTCACTCTAGCCAAAACACTGAGAAGTGCCATGCGGTCTAGTGAAATGCTATAAACCGAAAAGGAAACATCCAGGAGTGCTGGAACCCCGAAATAAAGAAATGGGCGAATCCCTGAAAAATGCTACTTCTGTGATAAGAGCTGGCACCCCAGACAGAAGTAGCCGGCTCAATTTACTACCTGCAGGTAATGTGGGAAACTCAGCCACTTCGCTAAAGCGTGTAAGGCGGAAAGCACTCCAGCTGATAAAAAGAAGAGAAGCACCAAGAAAATGCGTCCTGGAGCTGCAGGAATGGAAGACAACTGTGAAAAGGGGGGATCTTCAGACTAGCAGGCTGAATCGACTTCAAGTGATGGCAAGGTGAGATCACCTGTGAAATCTCAATTGACTGTAAAGCTTGGGGGATGTTACGAACTGGAATGGTCGACTATGAAGGGGGAGGTGAATGGTGAGACTCTTGATTGCCTAATAGACTTGGGAGTACTGGCAGCCACATCCACGGAAAGTTGTCAGAGCCTTAAATTTGCGGAGATATCCAGCGAACCAAAAGATATCGATGGCTTGTAGTGAACTTACAAAAACTGTATGGGACAAGTGTAAAGTTACTTTAAATTTGCAGGGACATTGCCTGGCTGATGTGTGACTCTTTATTAAGCCGGAGCTCTCCGCCCCGTGTTACTGGGTTAGATATTCAATCTCAGATGAACAGTGTAGAGTTAAATTTTGGTGGGCCACTACCCACACTTACCATCCCCCACGCTAGTTACTGCAGTCTGTCTGCATTAAAGATCAAAGCTTTAATAATTTTCAGTGATTTAACCCCTGAGTGTCAGCCGACTGCCACTAAGAGCCGTTCTTACAGCAAAGAGGATCATGAGTTTATCAAGAAAAAGGAACGGCCCTATACAGCTTTTGAGGCTGATGTGGGGTTATACCAATTTAAAAGGGTACCTTTGGGGTCACTATTGGTGTGTCTGCATTTCAGAGAGAAATGGATAAGATTGTTAGGACATACGAGTTACAGGGTACGTTTCCCTATCTGGATAATGTCACTATCTGTGGGAAAACACAGGCTGAGCACGACAACAACTTAAAGACATTTTTAGCAACAGTTAAAGAACTCAACTTTACATTTAATGAGGGAAAATGTGTGTTCAAAGCGACAGAGCTACCCATTCTGGGCTACATTGTCCGCAAGGGCGAAATCCACCCCGACCAGAAAAGAATGGCCCCCCTTAAGAAGTTACCACCCCCAGACTCAGCAAAAGCCCTTAAAAGGGCTGGACCTGGGATTCTTTTCCTACTACTTCGTGACTATGCCACGAAGTCACGGTGTCTGTTTGACACTAAATCCTTTCCTCTCTCTCCAATGGCCTTGAGGGCTTTCGAGAGAATTAAAGCTGATATTGCCAAAGCTGCACTCTCATCCATTGACGAGGATGTCCCATTCCAAGTGAAAACTGATGCCTCAGATTGTACCTTGGCAGGAACCTTTAATCAAAAGGGCAGACCTGTGGCATTCTTCTCCCGCACGTTACGCGGACCTGAAATTAAACATCCCACCATTGAAAAAGAAGCCCTGGCTATTATTGAAGCTGTTCGCTAATGGAGACACTTTCTAGCTGGCAGAAAATTTACTCTTGTTACTGATCCGAAATCTGTAGCTTACATGTTCGATACTAAACACAAAAGTAAAATCAAGAACTATAAGATGACATGCTGGTGAATGGAACTCTCAACTTATAATTATGAGATCCAGTACAGAATGGGCAGGTTAAATGATCCCTCTGACGCATTGTCACGATCTGCTGCTGGTGCTCAGCTGGAGGGGCTAAAAGAGATCCAGAGCAGACTGTGCCACCCAGGTCACGAGATCCTTCCACTACACAAGGGCTAACAACTTTCCTTACTCTCTGGAAGAAGTCAGGAAACTGACTAAAAGCTGTCCTGTTTGAGCAGAATGCAAACCACAATACTTCAAAGCTCTGGAGGCCACTCTCATCAAGGCAACCTGACCTTTTGAGAGGATTAGCTTCGATTTTAAAGGTCATTACCTTCCAAAAAGAAAAATGTGTATTTCCTTACTGTAATTGACAAATATTCCAGGTTTCCCTTTGCGATACCCTGCCCTGATGTCTCGTCAGCGTCTGTCATTAAGTCACTTGACAGAATTTTCAGCATTTTTGGTTTTCCTAATTACATTCATACCGATAGGGGCTCAGCATTCATGAGTGCTGAACTGTGGCGAGCCCTGCTATGAAAAGGGATTGCCACCAGCCGTACCACGAGCTACAACCCGCAGGGCAATGGGCAGGTCGAAAGGGCTAATGCTACAGTCTGGAAGACTCTTAATCTTGCTTTAAAAACACATGGTTACTCTGTTACCCAGTGGCAGGAGGTGCTGCCTGAGGCACTACATTCTATTCGGTCTTTATTGTGTACTGCAACAAATCAAACACCTCCTGAACTTTCCTAGGAAATCAGGAACTGTGATGGACTGGCCAGCCTGTTTATCTGAGCCTGGAACCGTGCTGCTGAAGAGCCATGCTCGGGCGCGTAAAATAAACCCCCCTAGTCGAACCAGTTCAGCTACTGCATACTAACCCCAACAACGCTCATGTTAAATTCCGAGAAGGGAGTACTGACTCTGTACCCCTAAGAGATCTGGCCTCGCCTGGTTCGCCTCTTCCTTGCACCTCTACTCAGAGTGAGCCTGAGAGATTGGACTCACCCCCCCAGCCTGTGACCCCCTAGTAAGCTTTCAGATGGCCATGCTGAGGCTCCACTGCCTCACGCTGGCGATTCTGGAGCGGGTCCAGAAGTCAGTCCTTCCCACACTACTGACCCAGGACCTCTACCAGTTCCCGAGGTTGTTTTGAGAAGAAGCACCAGAATTCGTAAACAACCTGATTGGCTGACATATTCATTAAACATCTCATAATATTTCGATTGCTTGCTAGAGACTGGCGTATTTTGGCTCTTAGAGTATTCTCAATGCTAAACATGGTATCCATGTATTGCTTGCTTCAATCTTTCCTAGCAGCTGTCCTTTTGATTTTAACCCTTCTTCTGCCGGGGGGAGACTGTGGTGAATGTCTGCCAAGCTGCCTGTCTCCCCTCTGGTGAGCCTTGCTGTACTAACATTGGCTGTGCATTATCTCTACTGTTAAGGACACTCCCCTTGGGTATAACTGTATATGCACCTATTGTCTTTCATTATTGTACCATGAGTTTCTGCTAATAAAAGCCATGATTATTGTTTGACCACATCATCTTTGTCTACTTCATCAACTGGCACTTCAGAGGGCAAATGCATGCTGGCATCTATTTCAAGAGGAATAGAATGGAATGATGTTGAAGCTCTATAATGCACCAGTGAGACCTCATTTGGAGTATTGTGAGCAGTTTTGGGTTCCTCATTTAAGAAAGGATGTACTGATATTAGAGAACATTCAGAGGAGTTTCACAAGGATGATTCCAGGAATGAAAGGGTTATCATATGAGGAGCGCTTGACAGCTCTTGGCCTGTATTCATTGGAATTGAGCAGGAGGAGGAGGGGGATCTCATTGAAACATTTTGAATGTTGAAAGGCATGGACAGAGCAAATGTAGAAAGGTTGTTTCCTATGGTGGGATAGTCTGTAACAAGTGGGCACAATTTTAGGATTAAAGGGTGTCTGCTTAGAACAGAGATGGGTAGGAATTTCTTCATCCAGAGGGTGATAAATCTATGGAATCAGTTGCCACAGGCCAGGTCACTGGGTGTATTTAAGGCAGAGATTGATAGGTTCTTCTTTAGCCAGGGCATCAAAGGTTATGGGTAGAAGGCCGAGCAGAGGAAAAATGGATCAGCTCAAGATTGAATGGTGAGGCAGACTCGATGGGCTGAATAGCCTGTTTCTGCTCCGATGTCTTATGGCCTTATGTTATGATTTGTGCTGTAGAATTCTATGAGTCTATCACAACAAGAATTTATGTTGGTCTTTATTGTACAATTCATTGTGTGAGATAAAACAGAGAATGCAGTTAGCAAGTCAGGCAGCACTTGTAGTGAAAGAAACTGCAATAACATTGTGCCTGACGAAAAAAAATGGAGTGTATTAAAGAGAATTACAGAGAACCTGAGGAATGATTCAAAACCTTGGCAGCTGAAGGAGGAGAACCAAAACAAGGATTTAAGGCTGGAAATTGTCATGGAGTATTTTAAATTAAAAGATGAGAATGTTAAATATGAGGTATTGCAGACACAAAAGCCATTGTGCCACAGTAAATGCACAAGTTGGATATAAACTAGGCAATGCTGTGTGTGCTTACAAGCAACAGAAAAAAACTCTGCTCATCTTGCAGTTTAGAGGTCAAAACCATCCAAACAAAACCAAGGAAGACTTTGAAAAGGTGTAGCACAGGAACAGGACCTTCAACATGTGATGCCTGTTCTGAACATGATGCGAAATGAAATTAAATCTCTTCTGCTTCCACATCCCTCCATTCCCTGCACTAGTGGTTAGAGCATCTCTATTATAGCACTAGTGACCCAAGTTCAAATCCAGTACTGTCTGTATGGAGTTTGCATGTTCTTCCTGTGACCTGTGTGGGTATTCTCTGATTGCTCTGGTTTCCTCCCATCCTCAAAAAAGGTATGAAGTTGGCAATATCTTTGGCTTGGCTTCGCGGACGAAGATTTATGGAGGGGGGTAAATGTCCACGTCAGCTGCAGGCTCGTTTGTGGCTGACAAGTCCGATGCGGGACAGGCAGACACGGTTGCAGCGGTTGCAGGGGAAAATTGGTTGGTTGGGGTTGGGTGTTGGGTTTTTCCTCCTTTGCCTTTTGTCAGTGAGGTGGCCTCTGCAGTCTTCTTCAAAGGAGGTTGCTGCCCGCCGAACTGTGAGGCGCCAAGATGCACGGTTTGAGGCGATATCAGCCCACTGGCAGTGGTCAATGTGGCAGGCACCAAGAGATTTCTTTAGGCAGTCCTTGTACCTTTTCTTTGGTGCTCCTCTGTCACGGTGGCCAGTGGAGAGCTCGCCATATAACACGATCTTGGGAAGGCGATGGTCCTCCATTCTGGAGACGTGACCCACCCAGCGCAGCTGGATCTTCAGCAGCGTGGACTCGATGCTGTCGACCTCTGCCATCTCGAGTACTTCGACGTTAGGGATGAAAGCGCTCCAATGAATGTTGAGGATGGAGCGGAGACAACGCTGGTGGAAGCGTTCTAAGAGCCGTAGGTGATGCCGGTAGAGGACCCATGATTCGGAGCCGAACAGGAGTGTGGGTATGACAACGGCTCTGTATACGCTTATCTTTGTGAGGTTTTTCATTTGGTTGTTTTTCCAGACTCTTTTGTGTAGTCTTCCAAAGGCGCTATTTGCCTTGGCGAGTCTGTTGTCTATCTCGTTGTCGATCCTTGCATCTGATGAAATGGTGCAGCCGAGATAGGTAAACTGGGTGTAATTGAGCAGTATGAGTTTCAATGGTGAGAAGCAGCTTCGACTGTGTTGTAAATAAATTAAAAAAAAAATAAAATATTTGCTCCAAACATCTCATTTAAACTCCCTCCCCCTTCCTATCCATGCATGTCATCGAGCTATTGACATTTTAGCCTGGGAAAAAGATTCTAACTGTTCGCATTATGGATGCCTCTCAAACCTTATGACGTCTCTTTCCCAACCTTGGACGTTCCAGAAGTGATGTGAAGCTATTAATATTATTGCCCTTTCACAAGTTCACAATAATATACTGCATTTGGCATATAACACCCCTCCTATGTTTAGTGTGAAGTTTTAAGAAAAATTAGATTTAGTGTATTTACAGGTAAAACCTAGACAGAACATGCAACTAGGACATTGGTAAAACTTGCTTTAATAATAAAACTGCTGTAATTAACAGGAAAAATCTTTATTAAGAGAACATTAAAACAACAACTAACCATCATAAAAAGAATCAATGTTCTGTAATAAAGACTTTAATCGTCTTCACTGCCTGAACATTCATCAGCATGAATCACTGTCAAAACCCAAAAACTCAGCATCAGTACTGTTGGTATCACTGTCTTCAAATAATGCCTCATCCTCAGTGCCATCAAGGGCCTTAACAAGAATTCCAGCTCTTACAAGTGTCCCAAGAAGTCTTCACCCACTCACATACTGTGTCTTCACTCACTCACATACCTGTGTAACGGTGGGACATTTTACTCTTCCAGCTCGTGTTAGTGCATGGTCCTCTTCTCCCATCCAATCATTCCAGTGTTCCCTCATGTTATTTTTAAACAGCATGTTTATGCACACATATAAAGGCTGCAAGTGGCTCGACAGACTACAGGAATAACAGCCATCTGGGTTGTGATAGTACAGATTCTATCACCAATGTGTATATGTACATATGTACAGATGGTAGTGTAGGATGACTGTGATTGGCTGAGAGTGTAGCCACACCTACTGGCAAGTTTTAAAGGATTGCTCCTAGCCAGACCAGGTCATTCTGGACTGGTCGATCTACTTGTGATATGCTCCAGTCTTTTCGTTAATAAAAGCCTTGGTTTGGATCAACAAGTCTTTGGTTCTTTCGACACGCATTACAATTTTATTAACTAAAATCAATTTTGAAGGGCTGGAACACCTCGACATCGACCCACAGTCAGCTACAGCCTCGAATGACTTTAAGGACTGGGTGAGATGCTTCGAAACATACTTACAGCTCTCTGATCCTGCCGTGATAGAGGACAGCCGTCGACTACTAATATTGATGACTATGGTGTCCCCGAGAGTCTACCAGAGTGACCAGGACGCGAACACTTATGCCGCAGCCATGAAGGTGTTGGAAGGGCTCTACGAGCGACCTGTGAACAGGGTCTATGCTCAGTACAAACTTTCTACAAGGAGACAACAGCCCGGTGAGTCCTGTAAAGCTTATATTCAGGCACTAAGGGCAATGGGCAGTCTGTGCATGCACAGACAGAACTGCTGCGGAGAGCTCAGATGATCTCATTCGGGATGCCTATGTGGCCGGGGTTCGATCGAATGAGGTGAGGCAGCGGGGGAAATACCTAGAAGACGTGATCTGGATTGCAAAGATGATGGAGGCTGGTCTTAGGTATGGACATGTACTTTCGTGGCTGGACCCCACACTCTGATGTGAGTAGGATGTCCTCCCTCTACCCTACTACTGCCGCTACGCTGCCCGATGCAACTGCAAAGTGTTATTTCTGTGGGAAGAACAAGCACAGCAGGTCCCAGTGCCCGGCGAGAAAAGCCAGGTGCCAGAAGTGCCTTAAAAACAGCCACTTTGTTGCAGTCTGTCACTCCAAAATGGCCACCGTCAAACACGGTGCCTCATGTGAAGCCAAATCTCCACCCTCCCATTCAAACACTTCTTCCTCGGAGCTCTCGTCCAATGAGAGCGAGGACTCCACCACGTGGCAGCACCTGACGTCACGGGGCAGACGCTGAGCACGGAAGGTACAACCCACCCTCACCACGATGACGTTCACCCTAACGTCCGACCAGGCCCAAACCCCGACCTCAACGCCCGCCGCGGCAAACAGGTAACCGCTGCCACTGCCGCTGTCCAGGGACCCGTTGCCGCTGCCGACCCAGTACCCGCCGACGCTGCCGTCCGGGGACCCACCACCGTTGACTGCTTCCACGCTGACCGCCCCACTGCCTACGGCAAGCAGTGACCCCCAACACTTAGGCAGCAATACCACCTCCCCGACACTGTTTTTTCAGGTCCCACTGTTTGCGTGACTTCATCACGCACATGTTGCGTGACGTCATCTCGCACACGTTGCGTGATGTCATCACGCAGGTTTCCACTATCTACATTACAAGTCTCTGCCTCAATAACCCTTGACCAGGACTTCCCCTAACCCCTCACAAAAGCAATGGAACTGATTAAAGTGCATAGACACTATACCACTTGCTTATTTGACTTGGGGTCAACTGACAGTTTTATCCGCCCGGACCTGGCCTACCATTGCGGACTAGCTATTCTCCCCACTATACAGAGAATTTCATTGGCGACCAGATCGCTCTCGACTGGGGTAAAAGGTTACTGCGTGGCGACCCTGAAAGTCCAGGGCTTCACGTTCACAGACTTCAAACTATTAGTCCTTCCCCAATTGTGCACCCCTGCTCTGCTGGAATGGATTTTCAGTGCCAATTTCAAACCATTTCCCTGCACTTTGGGGGGCCTCACGCTCCTCTCTCTTTCTGTAACCACTCCACCCTGGGAACCTCCTGCCAGCGGCAGCCCGAGCCACCCGCCCCCGCACACCAGAGCCTCACCTGTAGTCTCTCCACGCTCTGAGTTGCTTCGCCAGCACTTTACGCAAACCTCACCCCTGGCTGGAAGCCTGTGGCCACCAAAAGCCAGCAATATAGTTCTGAACACAGGAAATTTATCACAAATGAGGTGCGCAGGCTGCTGCATGAGGGCATTATCGAACCTAGCTTGAGTCCATGGAGGGCCCAGGTAGTGGATGCTGCAGATGGTGGTTGACTACAGCTAGACTATCAACCGCTTCATGCTCCTGGATGCGTACCCCCTTCCACGGATCATGGATGTGGTGAATCAGATCACCCAATACCGTGTATTTTCCACCATTGACTTATGTTCGGCCTATCATCAGCTCCCGATCCGCCGAGAAGATCGATCTTTCACAGCCTTCGAAGCGAATAGGCTGTATCAATTCCTCAGAGTACCCTTTGGGGTCACAAATAGCGTCGCGGTCTTCCAGCAGGAAATGGACCGGATGGTGGACCAGAATGGGCTGACTGCTACTTTCCCATATCTGGACAATGTCACCATCTGTGGCCATGATGTGGAGGATCATGATGTCAACCTTCATAAATTTTTTCAGATGCAATTCGGCTGAACTTGACCTGCAATTTCGACAAGTGTGTCTTCCGGACCACTCAGCTCACAATTCCAGTTTGTGTGGTGGAGAATGGGGTGGTCATGCCGGACCATGACTGCATGCATCCCCTCATAGACTTTCCCCCCCACCCCACACCAAGAAGGCACTCAGACGCTGCCTGGGTTTTTTCTCTTACTATGCCCAATGGGTTCCACACTATGCCAACAAGGCACGGTCACTCATCAAGACCACCTCCTTCCCCCTGTCAACCGAAGCCAGAGTGGCCTTCGACCGCATCAAATCAGACATCGCTGCTGCAATGCTGCACGCCATCAAAGAGTTCATTCCGTTCCAAGTCGAAAGCGATGCGTCTGACTTTGCACTGACAGCCACTTTGAACCAGGCCAGCCGGCCGGTAGCCTTCTTCTCCAGAACCCTCCAGGGTCCTGAGAGTCAACACTCCTCTGTCGAGAAGGAGGCCCAGGCCATAGTCAAGGCAGTACGTCATTGGAGACACTACCTCACTGGCAGGCGCTTTACGCTGCTGACCGACCAACGCGTGGTCTCCTTCATGTTTAGCAATACCCAGTGAGGTAAGATCAAGAATGACAAAATCACTAGATGGAGAATCGAGCTCTCCACCTTTAATTATGACATACTGTATTGTCCAGGTAAACTCAACACCCTGGCAGATGCACTCTCCAGGGGGACTTGCACCAAGATGCAACTGGACAGGCTGCAGAAACTCCACGAGGTTATCTGTCATCCAGGGGTCACTAGGTTCGCGCACTTTGTCAAATCTCGCAACCTGCCCTACACGGTCGAGGAGATTCGCTCCATGACCCGAGCCTGCCCAGTGTGTGCTGAGTGCAAGCCCCACTTCTTCCGTCCGGAGAACACCCACGTCATCAAAGCCACGTCTCAGCGTAGACTTCAAGGGGCCCTTACCATCGACCAGCCATAACACCTACATCCTTACAGCCATCGACGAATACTCCCGCTTCCCGTTTGCTGTGCCTTGCTTGGACGTGACTGCCTCCTCAGTTATAGAGGCCCTGCACAGCATCTTTGCCATCTTCAGGTACCCCAATTACATCCACAGTGACAAGGGGTCTTCATTTATGAGCACGGAGCTGTAGCAGTAGCTCCAGTCTTTTAGTTAATAAAAGCCTTGGTTTGGATCAACAAGTCTTTGGTTCTTTCGACGCGCATTACATGAGTTTTCAGTTCGCACGCCTTTTTTTAACATCTTCATTTCTGTGTGCTTGGAACTGATCCCAGACCAGAAGTGCAGGTCTTTTTAGAAATCCACCGGGATGCCTTCGCCATATTTTCTACAATCATAACCTGATTCCAGCTTCAACCATCCAGCCTTTTGGTTGAACAGGAACAAACACGCTGTTTTGTATTTTTTCTTTGGGGTGAGTCTTTTTTTTAAATATTACAAATAGTGGCAGTTTCATGCTTTCAGTACAACAGGTCAGAACTACTGTATAGTGTGCCTTTTCATGACCAGTGGTTTGTACTAAGACAGTTTTAGCTCCTTTAACACTCACAGTTTTGTTGGATGGGATATCGTATGGGAACTTCAACCATGTTCCCTATTTGGCTTAGATGAAAACAAGTTTTTTTTGTGAATTTATTACAAACTTATGAAATTCTAATATTTTGTCTTTATATATCACTGCCATTTTCTGTGCAAGCCATGTTTTTTTGTAAGTATTGATAAACTATGCTGTTTCATGAACCAGTAACACCAACCTTCTGTTTCAGTAAGTTCTTCTCCTAGGATCCTGGGCTTATTCATGATCATCTTGGTAGAAACACATTTTCCTGCTTCACTTTCATTTAGCACCCAGTTTTTTTTTTAACTCCTCATCAAGTTGTGGCCAATGTGGGGCTGGACAACGAAGGTTGCATTTATCCTTTTTAGCAGTCTCTAGCCGTTTTTCTCGCTTTCTCCATGCATGCATTTTTGCTATAGGTGGCACTTCAAAGATTTTAACTGCCACTCTATTACTGTGATTCTTAGCATATGTTCTAATTTTTAGTTTGTAAGCAATAGTGTAGCTTGAGCGCTTTCCCCATTCACCATCATGTGAATGAAAGCCTTCACTATAGTGTCTAAAATCGCGGCTCCAAAATGTCACTGTCGCAATTCAGTCCAGGGTGGCTTTTGAGGCATTTGGGGGGAAAAATGGGGTCCTTTATACCGTCAAATACATCCAATTTAGTAGATTTAAATTCTATTTATTTTAATAACATGGGTAAAGCTTCAGACAATTCCATATGAAAATGTTCCAGAAATTTAAATGTTTAAGACATTTTGGATATTTTTGGTGGGGACGACCTACCAGGGATAAATTGTAGTGGTCGCATCTCTGGCACCGAGACTGGTCCCACAGCTCAGAAGGGAAGGAGGGAAAAGAGGAGAACAGTAGTGATGGGGATTCGATAGTTAGGAGGACAGATGAGAGGTTCTGTGGGAGAGATCGAGGATCGCGGATGATTCGTTACCTCCCTGGTCCAGGGCCCACGATATCTTGATCGAGTTCTTGGTATTCTCAGGAGGGAGGGGTGATCAGCCAGATGCCATGGTCCATGTAGGCACCAATGACGTGGGTAGGAAGGATGAGGATGCCTTACAAAGAGAATTTAGGGAGTTAGGTGCAAAGTTGAAGGACAGGACCTCCAGGGTTGCAATCTCAGGAGTGCCACCCATGACATGTGTTAGTGAGGCTGGAAATAGGAAGTTAATGAAGCTGAATATGTGGCTAAAATGTTGGTGCAGGAGGAAGGGCTACATGTTTCTGGTCATTGGACTCTGTTCCAGGAAAGGTGGGACCTGTTCCAATGGGATGGTTTGCATCTGAACTGGAGGGGGACTAAGATCCTTCCAGTTGTTTGCTAGTGCTGCTCCGGGTGGGGGGGGGGGGTTTAAACTAGATTGGCAGAGGGATGGGAACCAGAGAAGATAGTGAGGTGTAGGAGGATAAAGGTCATGTGAGGACTGAATGTGTAGAAAGGAATCAAAGGTTTGTCAGTGATCGAAATGCTCTCAGGTGTATTTATTTTAACGCAAGGAATATTGTTGGAAAGACAGACAAGCTTACGGCATGGATTGGTATGTGGGATTGTGACATTGTTGCTATTAGTGAAGAGGGGCAGGACTGGCAGCTCAATGTTCTGGGGTTCCATTGTTTCAGATGAAATAAAGGGGGAGCAGCAGCTTTGCTAGTCATAGAAAATGTCACAGCTGTTCTTAGACAGGACATCCCAGAGGGCTCATCTACAGAGGCCATATGGGTGGAGCTCAGGAACGAGAAAGGTGTGACTGCACTGATAGGTTTGTATTATTGACTGTCCAATAGTCAGAGAGAATTGGAGGAGCAAATCTGTAGAGAGATAGCAGTCTGATATAAGAAACAGAAAGTTGTGATAGTAGGAGATTTTAACTTTCCACACTTTGACTGGAATTCCCATATTATAAAAGAGCTGGATGGCTTGGAGTTTGTCAAATCTGTTCAGGAAAGTTTTCTAATTCAATATATAGGGGTACCAACAAGAGAGGATGCAATACTTCATCTCCTGTTAGGGAACCAGACAAGTCAATGACAGATGTATGTGTAGGTGAACATTTTGAGTCAGTGACTATAATGTCATTAGTTTCAAGTTAATTATGGATAAGGATAGGTCTGGTACTTAAGTTGGGATTCTAAATTGGAGAAAGGCCAATTTTGTGGAAATGAGAAAAGATCTAGGAAGAATGGATTGGGATAAATTGTTTTCTGGAAAGGATGTGTTCTGTAAGTGGAGGCCTTCAAAGGTGAAATTTTGAAAGTGCAGAGTTTGCATGTTTCTATCAGGATTAAAGGTGAAGTTAACAGGCAGAGGGAACCCTGGTTGTCAAGGGATATTAGCAATCTGGTAAAGAGGAAGAGAGAGGTGTACAGCAGGTGTAGGCAGCATGGAGTAAATGAGGTACTAGAAGAGTATAGAACATGTAAGAAAATACTTAGGAAGGAAATCAGGAAGGCAAAAAGAAGACATGAGATTGCTTTGGCAGATAATGTAAAGGTAAACCCAAAGGTTTTCTACAAATATGTTGAGTAAAAGTATAGTAAGGGACAAAATTTGTTCCCTAGAAGATTAGAGTGGTCATCTATGTGTGGAGCCTCATGTAAAGAGGGAGATCTTAAACTTTTCTGGATCACTATTTACTCAGGAAACTGGCATCGTGCATCAGGAAGGAAGGGAAACAAGCAGTAAAATGATATGGAAATTACAGAGATTAAAGAGAAGGAGGTGCTTGCTGCCTTACAGCGAATAAAGGTAGATAAATCCCCTGGGCCTGACTGGTTGTTCCCGCAGATTATGAGGGAGACTAGTGTAGAAATTACAGGGGCTTGGGCAGAAATATTTTAAATGTCCTTAGCCACTGGTGAGGTGCTGCAGGATTGGAGGGTGTAATCGGGAGGGTTGTGGCTGTCATATGACAGCAATGCCTCCTACGTAGTCAGAGGACACACCAGCTGCCAATCAAGGTTTGGTTCTGCCCCACCTATTAGTGCATACCTTGCTGTTGGCTCCATGTAAATTACCTGGATTAGACTCTCCAGCCTGCCGTTACTTGGCCTTGGGCCCATTGGCTGTTGTAATAGGATTAACCCTCCTAGCACTGAATCAGCTTACTCTGTTAACGATGAGGGATGGACCTTCTAACACTATAAAGGTGCCATGTGTTGTTTGATTGCTCTCTTTGCCAGCTTGCGACTGTTCTGCTTCACACCAGGCCAAGAAATGTGTTGGTAAGATGTGCACTGTTAAAAGGGTTGGGAGAGTTTAATTAGTGTCCCTTGTAGCATAGAGCTGTGCCTGCACTGAGTCGAGGGGTGGTGGGGCATCGTAGTAATTTTTCCTTGTATCAGTTTTGTGTGTGTGTGGTTTTCATCTGTTACCTTTTCCCACACTTGCCTTCTGTAATAAAATCCTTCTCTATCAGAACTGTGTCCAGAATCCCTGCCTTTGAGACCTACCAAACCTGTTTCCTCACTCACAACAGAGGGTAACTCGTGTTGTTTTAAAAAGGGCTCCAAAAGTAAACCAGGAAATTACAGGCTGATGAGGCTTTCATCAGTAGTAGGTAAGTTATGGGATGCTGTTGTGAGAGAGAGGATATACAAGTATTTAGACAACCAAGGGCTGATTAAGAATAGTCAGCATGGCTTTGTGCGTGGTAGGTCGTGTTCAACAAAATATAGTTTTTCTTTTGAGGAGGTTACCAAGAAAGTAGATGAAGGAAAGGCTGTAAATGTTGTCTACATGGACTTTACTAAGGCCTTTGACAAGGTCCCACATGGGAACTTAGTTCAGAACATTCAGACGCAAAGTATCCATGGAGAGTTTGCAAATTGGATTTGAAATTGGTTGTATTGGAGAAGTCAGAGAGTGGTAGTGGATGATGCTTCTCAGGCTGGAGTCCTGTGACTAGTGGTGTGCCTCAGGGATTGGTGCTGGGACCATTGTTGCTTGTTGTCTATATCAATGATCTGGATGATAATGTGAGAAAATCGATCAGCAAATTTGCTGATGACACTAAGATTGAGGGGATTGTGGACAGTGAGAAAGGCTTGCAGAGGAATCTGGACCAACAGGAAAAAATAGGAAAAAATGGCAGATGGAATTTAATGTAGACAAGTGTGAGGTGCATTTTGGAAGGACAAACCAAGGTAGAACATAAATATAATAAATAGTATGGCACTGAGGAGTGTGAACAAACAAAGGGATCTGGGAATACAGATACATAATTCCCTGAAAGCAGTGTCACAGGTAGACAGGGTTGTAAATAAACTTTTAGCATCTTGGCCTTCATGAATCAAAATATTGATATTATGGTGAGGTTGTAAAAGACATTGATGAGGCCAAATTTGAAGTATTGTGTGCATTTCTGGTCCAAACTATAGGAAAGACATCAATAAGATTGAAGGAGGGCAGAGAAGATTTACTAGGATGTTTCCGGGTCTTCAGGAGTTGAGGTACAGGGAAAGATTAAACAGGTTGGGACTTTATTCTTTACAGCATAGGAGAATGAAGGGAGATTTGGTAGAGTTTTACAAAATTATGAGGGGTATAGACAGTAAATGCGAGAAGGCTCTTTCCACTTAAATTAGGAGAGATAAATATGAGAGGACATGAGTTTAGGGTGAAAGGTTTGGGGGAATGTTAGGGGGAAACCACTTTACTTAGAGAGTGGTGGGAGTTTGGAATGTGCGGCAACCTGATGTGATGAATATGGGCTCACTCTTAAGTTATTAGAATAAATTGGATGGATAGAAGGAAGAGGTCTGGAAGTTATGGAATGGATGCAGGTCAGTGGGACTAGCGGAATGATGTTTTGGCACACTAGAAGGCCCGAATGGTCTGTTTTATAATTTCTATGTAATCTATTTCAGTCAAATAAAAACAGAAAATGCTGGAGATACTTAGCAAGTCAAGCAGAATCTGTAGAAAGAGAAACAGAATTAATTCTCATGAGTAATTCACTTTGAACCAGTTTAGTGAGAAAGGAAGTAAGATTTAAAATTGCAGAAATTCTGGGAGAGGAGAAGAAATGGACAGCGCAAAGGGGATGAAACAATTTAGGGTGAACAAAGCAACAAGGTCTGATAGAAATTCTGCCAGATAGAGGAGCAGAGACTCCCCGAGATTTATATTTCAGGAGGAGGAGCCATTTGAAATCCAACAGGGTTTTTGTTGGCTGTGGAAAAAACATTGGGCAGGACGCAGAGAAGATCTGTGCCCTTCTCCCCCCACATTTTTAATCAGACATCTGCCTGTTTTATTCTTACTCCTGAAGAAGGGTCCTGGCTTGAAACCTTGGTTACATTTTAGCATGTGTGGATGCTATGAGTTTTTTCCAGCACATTTGTATATTGCACTTGACCCTAGCTTATCCAGTTTTTCTTTATTCTTAAAAAAAAGTGTTATTGGATCTTGCACCTCAACTGAGAGGTGTGATGTCTCATTTGAAATTTAATTTTGTGTCATTTTTTGTGAACTGCTTTGAAAGGTAGGTTGAAACCTTTGAAGCGGAGAATTAACCCTTAACCTTCCATGTCAGAGATGTCAATATTAACACTCTCCCATTAGTAAGCAAGCACATCATGTATGTAGTACCTGGGAAAAAGAAATGTTACACCATGCTCTATACTGGAGAACATTAATGATATTCATTCGAAGTATTTGGATGCTTTGTGCCAAGATAAAATTAATGGGTTGCAGCAGATTCATCTGTTGGTCTCAAAGTGGCAGATGTTATCCAATGTGGAAACTGCTGTGTTAGTAATGTTGTGCCAGGCAACACATTGCACATCTGTCCCATATGAGAATATAAAAGGAATTCAAGAAGTGCCATTGACCATCCATAAAAATTTCAAAAACAACATGAAGTAATTACAGGGGAAATGAATACAAGGCATTACTGCTCAGTGGTGTGAAACAGTCAGTGTGTCTTACACCGCTAACAATGGTGCAGGACAGAGGCTCTTCATTTTGTATGGAGGCAATTAAATTAACATTCAGATTCAGTTCAAGTTCAAAATTATTATCATCTGACTGCACATGTACAACCAGATGAACCAGTGTTTCACATATGGTGCACACATGTACGCATATAATGCAGAGTACAAAATACTTGTGTATGCATAAATATATAATATGAAATGAATACATATAAATAGCAATGAGGGAGATGATATCAGCTCCTTGAATGGTGTAAAGACAACAACCTTGTGCTCAACGTTAGTAAACCAAGGAGATGATTGTGGACTTCAGGGGGAAGTCAGGGGAATACAACCCAGTCCTCATCAAGGGCTCAGTAGTGGAGAGGGTCAAGAACTTCAAATTCCTAGGTGTCAACATATCTGAGGATCTGTCCTAGAGCCTCCACATTGATGCAATCACAAAGAAGGCTCACCAGTGGCTATATTTTGCGAGGTGTCTGAGGAGATTCAATATGTCACCGAAAACTCCTGCTAATTTCTACAGATGTAGAATGCAGAGCATTCTGGCCGGTTGCATCACTGCCTGGTATGGAGGCGCCAATTCTCAGAACAAGAATAAACTCCAGAGGGTTGTTAACTTGGCCTGTGATATCGCAGGCACAAGACTTCACTCTATTGAGGACGTCTATATGAGGCGGTGTCTTAAAAAAGCAGCCTCTATGCTCAAGGACCCCCACCACCCAAGCCATGGCCTCTTCACTCTGCTACCACTGGGGAAAAAGGTACAGGAGGCTAAAGGTGAGTACTCAGCTACACAGGGACAGCTTCTTCCCCACTGCCCTCAGATTCCTGAATAATCAATGAACCAAAGACACTGCCTTATTTTTATGCACTGTTATTTTTATGTATTATTATGGTAATGTTGTGAGATGGTTATAATAGGAATGTTTTCACTCTGATGTTGCTGCAAACACTGAGTTTCATGGCTTGTTCATGACAATAAATTCCGATTCTAAATATTTAAGTATAATTTTCTTATTTCATGTCTGAGTGACCCAAGGTTACAGGCACCATTCATCGATGTTACAGCCTGTGGGAAAAGTTATTTCACAGCCTGGTATTCCTGATTTTGATATTCCTGTGCCTCCTTCCTGATGGTCAAATATCCTGAGTGATGGATGATAGGGGTCCTCAATATTTGTTTGAGCCCTATTTAAGCATCAATCTCAGTGAATTTTATCAGTAGAGAAAAGGGAGACCCCAGTCATCTTCTCAGCCACTTTAATGATCCTCTGTATTAACTTCCAATGTGATGCTTTGCAGCTACCATTCTACACAATGATGCAACCTGACAGGACAGGATTCTGTACAGTTTCAGACATGTGTTGAATCACTGATAGTCATAGTGTAGAAACTTTATAAACTCACTGTACAAGAAGGGCAACGTACTTGGCAAATTAGGGGACAGGAAATTATTCTGAAAACAGCTGCATTCATTGTTCTAATCTAAACTTCCATCCATTGAATATCTTGGAGAAAGTAGAAGCTCAACAAGTTTGAGATTTATCTAATGCTAGTCTAACATCAACATGGTTGATCTGTAACTACTTTCTGAACTGTCCAAGCACAATCCAACAGCATTCTTAAGAAAGTGATCAATCATGTCTTCTCTAACATAGCTGAGAATCAGCCATAAATGCCACCTTTGTTTGTGATGCCTACATTCTGAGAATGAATAGAAAGCTTTCCCTTTGGAAAACTTTGATGTGAAAGTGGTATCTACAAACATGAATGTGTAGGTCCCACCAGTTAGGTTCTGAGTAACTTTCACACTAATGCCGATTGTCCACAGACACTTTAGATAGAGGCAATATAAAACATTGATTGGTTGTTTAAATACTTAACTGAATTTGAAAATTCCAAAAATTACCTACATGTTCAAGAGAGGTGGCATGAAAAATGATGAACAGAATGACCTGCTTTCATAAGCATTAAACATATCTTTCTTAGCTCAGAAATAGTCCTAAACATGCGAGGTTGCTGACCAAAATACACAAAGCAGGTTTGAAGAATTGTGTTGTGCATTGTTTAGGAATGTATCAATGATTATGACATCGAAGTGACAACTTTTCATGGTGTGCTCATTGAGTTTTTTTATTGCTTTGGTATCAAAAATAATTGGACAAAGCAGATGCTAGTCCTTAAACAACCAGTTAAATGACTTTTACCAAAAGGATCTGAGGTGGCTCATTTGTACTTTCCCAGGGATAATAAGGTACAGGAACCTGAATTCCAGCATCTCTAGGATTAAGAACAGTTTTTATTCTCAACAGTTTATCAAGGTACACCAGCCTGAAGTCTGGCACCTCTCGGTTCAAGAAGAGTTTTATTCCAACAGCTATTAAGCTCTTAAACCTGTTTATATTGCTTGAACCATAGCATTACTTCAAGATCTGTATTACTGGCTGAACACTTTTTGCATAATCAGCTAACTGTGACTATTTATCATTTATTATTTATTTTCATTACTCATTTTTATATTTATTCTTTATTTTGTGGCATCCTATCATATTTAATTGTTGTTTGCGTGTTTTATATTACTGGAAAGCTGCAGGGAGAGATTCATTGTATCTGTACATTATACATATGAATATGACAAATAAACTCTCAGAAATACTAATCATTAGGGAAAGGCATTAAATGCAAAAGTAGACCACATTGCTGAATGAGAAAAACTCACTATAGCATGAAGATTTTAGTCCTGTTTTAGGAAATACCATAGAGAGTGTGAAATAAAGTTTAATCAAAATAATGCTAGTATTTTGGGAAATTATAGTTTGGCAGGGAGCATAGGATTGTGGGAATATTTGTACTGAATTATAAACAACTAAAGGTGATTTTAATGATAATTGATTAAAAAAAAAAATTCACTACATGATATAAGCCAATTTTAGCATTTGAAACCCCACATTTTTTTTTAGAAGGTGGAAGGTTCCCAGAGCACACAGCAAAAATCCATGCAGGTCATGGGGAGATCCTATAAACTCCTTGCAGACAGTACCAGATTCGAACAGTGCCTCTGGCACTGTAATAAAGTGGCACTAACCGCTACATTAACTGTGCCGCTCAAAGGATTCAAACTTTGAGAATGTAGTGCATTTTGCAGTTGTAACTGTACATGTTTAATGCTATCAACTGGAGATGAATTTGTGAACACCAGGATAACATTGTGAAGAGGGGTAAAAATATTTCCTCTTTTTGGAATTCAGTGACCAAGAGTTGTGCAAAAAATTATGGAAATTTGTTGGTGATGAATGCCATCCTTGATTCAAATTATGTTTGAATCACTGGTTGCAGGAATGATGCATTTAACAAAGACAGCAATAACCAGCCCATTTGCAAAAGAACATTAGAGAGAAAAAGAAACACTGTTGATTTATTACCACACAATGAAATGCGTTCAGGTTTAAAATGTGTTACAGATGGATGAAATTACAGGAAAGCAAAGACAGAATGAAATGCGTAACCTTCAATTAGCATTTACAGCTTCAGCTGGACTCTTTCCTTTGTCACAACATGGAGGCGATTAAACTGAAATAAATTGAGTGCTGTTTGCTTTTCTTTAACCCACGCAAGGCTTTGGGGCACATTAAAGTTTTGTTTGTCAGCAGATTAAGTCTGACCAAGAGAATATGGATGAGTGGTGCCAAAATAAAATATCCACCTCTTTGAAAGGGAGGGCTAATTTTCCAGATTTCTATAACTTTGCCCCATCTTATATGATAAAGGGAGATGGCTTTGCTGCAGGTAAATCCATGTCAAATGAACACACAAGCAAACCACAGACAGTCCATGATAATTCTCCTTGCTCATTTCATGAGCACCAAAGTTGCTTTGGTCATTTGGGCAGTGTTATTAAAAAGCAGTATGTGTGTTTGGTTATTTCATCAAATGATCCTGTTCTCAATATGTAGCTTTATGATGATTTTGGAAAAGATGATTCTTGAGGTCTGACTGTACCTCTCTTGACTGCAAGTGCTTGAGGAAAATCTATTGATAGTTTAGTCAGGCACCCATGTCCCAACCTGGAGGAAGATTGGAAGTTCCCATTGGCGTTACAGTTGTTACAAAATGGTGGTTAGGCTGTACTGGGAGTATTGCCCACAGGTCTGAGCACCACACTACAGGAAAGATATGATTAAGTCAGAGATAATGCAAAATTGACTTGTAAGGATGCTGCAGAGAGATGCTGGAATCTGGAGCAAATACAATCCACTGGAGGATCTCAACGGATCGACCAGCATCTGCTGGAGCAAAAGAAAGGTTGGAACCCTTCATCGAGACTTGAAAAAGGGCTGCTGTGCAACATATTTGAACTGCTGTAATGTGAGGTAAAGGCCCTCCCAGAATGCTGCTAAGTAAGGAACAAAGCATTTTACTTCCTCCTCACAAATTGACTTCCACCTGTTTCCTTCAATGAATTGTCAAACTTCATTGTCCCTTTCCTTTGGGAATACTGCTTAAAAAAAATAATTTAAGACCTTGTCTCTATTTTCAAGCTCCATGCACAGATTGCTCCTGTTGTCCCTAATGCACCCTAATTTGTTTTGCTGGTTATTCCTTACCCATTGATATTCTTATAGAATACCTTCAGATTTTGCTTTGGATATTCTGTGTCTCCTTCTGACAGATGCAAGATATTTGTTTGATATCTCTGTCATTTTCTTTTTACCACAACAACATGGTTTGTTTTTCAGTTTCCTGTGGAACATTTTGAGTTTATGTTTCTTGTAAAATTACTCTGATTTTCTATTTCCTTTTTTCATTAAGAATTCCAAAGGATTTTTATTGAGGACTGAATTGCCCTCCAACTAAACTGATTTTAACTGAAGAGAGGCTTTGTTCTTCAACCAATCGTGTTTCTGCTGGAGAAACCTTGAGATCTTAAGATTTAGATCTGCTCAGATTAGAAGGTCGATGTTTATTGGTCTTTTGTTTTCCTCTCCATCGGTTCAGACAAAGGGTCAACAAAACACCTTTCATCTGCACTTTGATTTTCTGGACAATTTTCATTCTTTTGTGTTCAGTCCCAGGTTGTGGTTCACTGCAAAGAAATCATTTGCTGAAAGAAGGTCTAAAAGTAGGTTTATAAATAAAATAACAAAAAGCAATGAAAAGTCAGGGAACAGTAGAATAACAAGAACAATGTTATCACAACACTTGAATAATCAGGCATAGAGCTTTGAGGTTCAAGGTTCCTTTTATTGACACCAAATAATATATAAAATATACATGATGTACTTCCTCTTTTGACTGCTGTAAGGCAAAGTGTCACAATGAGCATTGCCTGGTGCCCCTAGAAATAAGAGAAAGAGAAGTAAAAGAGAGTCCCTTCAGTGTCACTGTGTGTCTGTGGATTTATCTCCAGTGCTCCCGTAGCACAGTCTCAGATCCAAACAATTAGGATGCCTTTGCACCCAAGGCCATTTCTTTCCCACTGCACCACCTTGAATCCTGGTTCTGGTACCTCATTTCCATGAGCCATTCTCCAGCAGACCGCAACTTGGGTGGGTTCTCGAACCGCAAGTCACCAGCAACCATTTAGCAGCTGAGCCCCTTGCTGGTACTGTGGCGTGGTTACCTTCCCTGTAGGGTCATCTCCCATTGCTTCTCCTTCTCAATGGGGGGGGGGGGGGCTGTCCTCCCTGTATCTGGTGCCCTGCACTGGTCTGCTGCTCCCTGGACTCTGTACCCCTACCACAGGCACTGCCATCTTGGGCATAGATTTCCATGGTTGCAAAATTTTAAAACAAAATGCCATCGGCTCTTAAACAGGCTGTTTAAAGCATATATGGAGCTGTTGGCATTGGGACCAGACAGTAGGACCTGCTGCATCTCCACTTCCTGCTCTCAAGGGGACAGCAGCAGCCACAGCACCAACATTGCTACTCCTCATTTCTGCTGCCAGTTACAGTAGCTCTGGCAGCACCATCATTTCTTCTTCTCATTGGAAAATAACTTGAGTGAATTGGGATCAAAGGGAGACAGAAATTGTATCTTTGGTGCTTCCAACAAGTAGAAGGTGATTCTTCCTCTTCCAATGTCAGGCAGGGCCTTGTGGACTCTGGATTATGCATATGTTGAGGTGCTTTTACTATTCCCATGACATAGCACATGTGGGAGCAATGCAGCAGCAAACAGATGCAAGGGTTACAGCTAGACCCTATAAAACCAAGTCAGAGTTTTAGATTTTTGGATCATTGGAATCTCTTCTGGGAAGATGGGACCTATATAGATTGAATAGCTTACCCCTGAACTCGAGGGGGAGGAATATCTTTGTGGGCAGATTTGCTAGTGTGGTTCATGAGGGTTTAAACTAATTTGCAAGGGGGATGGGACCCAGAGCAATTGGTCAGTGGAAAAGGTGTATGACGTAAAGTCAGATCTATCATGTAGAGAGGCTTTGAGGAAGGAGAAGCAGAATATAGGGTATAAAAGTAATAAGGTAGAAGAGCTAAAGTGCATATACTTGATTACAAGAAGCATTAGGAATAAGGGTGATGAACTAAGAGCTTGGATACTTGTATGGTAATATGTAATGGTCATTACAGAGATCTGACTGGCACCCAGGCAATAATGGATTCTAAATATTCCTGGATTTCAGTGTTTTAAAAGGGATGGGGGGGGGGGGGTGGTGGTGAAGGAATTACTTGTCAGGGATACTACTACTACTGCTGCAGAAAGGGTGGGTAATGAGCAGGATCCTCTTTTGAGTCAGTATGGATAAAAGTTAGGAACAGGAAGGGAACACTTACTCTATTGTGGTATGTGAGTGGAAAGAAAAAGGTTAAAAATCACTGTTTTAATCATACCTAATTGACTCATTATGTACATGGTTTCCTAACTCCAAAGGAAATGAACCAATGGCAATTTTTATCAAGCAAACTATTTCGGTAACAACTGGGTCTAAGGCAGTGATTCTCAATCTTCCCTCCCTACTCACATACCACCATAAGAATCCCTTACTACTCACAGAGCACTTAAGGCATAGGGATTGCTTAAGGTGGAATGTGAGTGTTAGGAGGGCAGTTTGAAAACCACTCCCTTCACGTAACTCTGTCTCCTGTTCTGTCTCGTTCCCTGATAGGAGATCCATTATTGCGCTCTCTTTAGTTGGTACCTCTATATATTGATTTAGAAAAGTTTACTGAACACATTTGACATACTCCAAGCCATCCAGATCTTTCACAGTATTGGAATTCCACATGTGGAAAATTAAAATCTCCTACTATCACAACCATGTGTTTCCTGCAGCTGTCTGCTATCTCTCTGCAGATTTTCTCCTCCGATTTGTTGACCATTGGGCGGTCTATAATATAACCCCATGAGTGTGGACATTTCTTTCTTGTTCCTCAGCTTCACCCATGTAGCTTCAGTAGACAAGACCTCTGGCCTGTCCTGTCTGAGCACAGCTATGATATTTTCCCTGATGAAAATGCCACTCCTCCCCCTTTCATCCCCCTGTTCTATTGTGTCTAAAGCAATGGAAGCCCGGAACATTGAGCTGCCAGTCTTGCTCCTCCTGCAACCAGGTTTCACTAAGGGCCACAATGTCATAATTGCATGTGCCAATCCACACTCTAAGTCACCTGCCTCTTCTACAATACTCCTTGCATTAAAATAGATGCACTTGAGAACATTTACACCACGAACAACCCATTGATTTCTAACCACGCATTCAATTTTCACATCATCTTTTCTCTCATCCACTCCTTTATCTGCTTTGGCACTCTGGATCCCATCCACCTGTATCTAGTTTAAACCAACTGGAGCCGCACTAGTAAACCTTCCTGCAAGGATATTAGTTCCCCTCCAGTTCAGATACAAACTATCCCATCGGAACAGGTCCCACTTTCCCTGGAAGAGACCCCAATGATCCAGAAACAGGAACCCCTCCCTCCTGCACCATGTCTTTAGCCACCTTTTAAGCTACATTATCCTCCAATTTCTAACCCTACTATCACGTGGCATAGGTAGCAATACTGAGACTAAAAGTGTTGTGGTCTTGTCCTTCAACTTAGTACTTAACTCCCTGATCTCTCCTTGCAGGGCCTCCTCACCTTTCTTACCCACATTATTGGTCCCCACATGAACCACGACATCTGGCTATGCACCCACCCTCCTGAGAATGCCGTGAACTTGATCTGAGATATCTTTGATCCTGGCACCAGGGAGGCAACATACCACCTAGGATACTCGATCTCTTCCAGAGCCTCTTCATTTTTTCCCTTAACTATGGAATTGCCTATCACAACAGCTCACATCTTCTCCTCCCTTCTCTTCTTAGCCACAGAACCAAACTCCATATCAGATACCTGATCTCCGTGGCTTGTTCCTGGTAGGTCTATTCCCCCCCCAAAAAAAAAACAGTATCCAAAATGGTATATCTGTTTGAGGGCAACAGCCACAGGGGGGGCCCTGCATTGGCTGGCTGTTCCCTTTCCCTCTCCTGACTTTCACCCATCTTTCCTCCTCTTGCCTCCTAGGTGTGTAGTGTCCCTGTAACTCTTCGCTATCACCCCCTCTGCCTCCTGAATGATCCAGAGTTCATCCAACTCCAGTTCCAATTCCTTATCTCCGCTTGTCAGGAGCTGTAGCTGGATGTACATTTCAAAGATGAAATCATCAGGGATACTCTTGGCTTCCCTGACAATTCACATTCTGCAAGAGGGGCTTTCCCCTGCCTTAACTGCCATTCCCACTGTTTACGACAAATAAACAAAAATGCTTACAACATTTTTTTAATTGCCAAAGTAGATTTTTCATCATTAGCTTGAAGGGAATGATCTGAAATCTTATTTAAAATTGTATAACTTTTGAAATACATACAAAGTATTTGAATTGCATCCAATATTCTTTTTAATTTGGGCTTTGGCTCCTCAAACTAATTCACAAAGTAGATTGAGTAAGAACAGTTTCTGACCAGTCTGGGCACATTCCAGAGAAACAAGGACAACATAGCAGGCCAATCTGTGACAAAGTATGTTGACAAAATAGGCATGCTGCTCTTCCCACACCACAAGCACCATTCATTGCATCCTTCACTGGTTCATCTGTAGTGTGGAAATTCTCTGTGGATGGAATGAATATTTAGGGTCCTGGAACTGAAATGAACTTTGAAACATTTCAGGGTACACTCCTATCCAACCAGTGCCACATCAACAATTCGTGGCAGCTGTCTCATCCAAAACACAGCTACGCTGACAGAACTTAAGAACAGAACCATATCAACAATAGATAGATTAACAGTTAACTAGCTCCCAAGTGAATAATCAACATAAATGCTAGACATTTGAGGAGAGTTAGGAAATATATGGTGTTCGTGGAAATCTTATTGGGAGAGGATTTTGCCCTTGATTTCTTGTGATCAATATATATTAGTCTTGCCTCCATGTCTGGTCTAATCCTGCTGAGAGCAAGTTTAAAAAAAGATCTCATTGCACCTTTGCTCCTGCTGATCATTTTGTTGCTATAATTTGCCCTGATGCAGAAACAGGAAAAGACCAGTCATGTCTGTTCTGCCATTCAATCTGTACTTCAAATCAATAATTCATGATGACCACTCAACAAAAAAAAACCTTCAATCCCACTCTTGAAAAGTTCAAAGACGATGCCAATCCAGCCTTTCGGGAGACTTCCAGATTTGTGCTACCTTTCGTGTGAACTAAGTTCTTTCTTTTCTTTGCAACTACTTTGAGACTTCCCCTTTGATCTGCACCCGCCACCAAGAAGAAACTCTTTATCTTATTAAAAACTTTAATTGGATCACCCGTCAACCTTTTAAACTTAAATGAATAGAATCCAAGCTTTATAAAGCTTTCCTATTTAACCTTCAAAGTCCTGGCCAATGCAAATAATGATGAGTGTTATTGTCATATACATAAGTATTTATTATATATTATATATATAAAATTCTTATTTGCTGAAGCCAAACTTGTACATAAAATGCACAATATTCCAAAACAGAAAAACTCGAATGGATATGTAAATAAATATTCACAGTTGCAGTCAATGGAAGATAAAGAAGAGATATTTTAGTCTCCTGATGAAGGGCTCAGGCCAAAATATTGGTTACCTTTCACTTCATTTGGATGCTGCACAACCTGCTCTGTTCCTCCAGCATATTTGTGTCTTGCACTTAACCCCACCATCTGCTGAGTTTCTTGTTTAACGATCATGCAGAAATGTCCCAGAATAGTTTATGGTTAAGGTAAGGGCATCAAGAGCCTGATAGCTGTTGGGGGGGAAAAAAACTTTTCTTAAACCTGGAGGTGCTGGACTTTATGCTTTTACATCTTCTGCCTGAAATTTGTGGTGAGAAGAGATAGGGTCTTTTATAATTTTGGCTGCCTTCTTGAGGCATGACTCACACAGATGTTTTCAATGGACAGGAGGTGGGAGACCATGATAGACTTGGCTAGGTTTGCCACTATCTGCAGTTTTCCACATTCCTGGACACCTGAGCTCCAAACCAGGCCATGATGCAACCAGTCTGTGTACTTTCCACAGTACTCATTGTAATATGGAGAATTGTGTGTCACATGATCGTACTGATGGATACCTAGTTGGAAGTCGCCTCCCCTATCAATCAAGGTTAAGCTCCACCAGCAGATTAGTGCACACCTGACCATTAGCCCCTTTAATCACCTAACCCATACCTGGCCAGACTCTTCAGCCGATTGTAATGCAAGGTCCACCACACATGGGCCACCTCCCTCCTTGTCCCCTGGGATGAACTCCAGGTCCACTCCAGGTTGTGAACAGTGATCAGTGATCAGGTGTGCATTAACCTGTGGGTGGAGCTTCACCTTGATTGTCAATTGAGGTGATTTTCGACTAGTTACCCATTGACAGAATCACGTGAAGCACATAATCCTCCATATTACACTTATATAGAAGTTTGAGAGTATTTGGCAACATCCAAATCTCAGACGACAACCCCTTTTTAATTTCATGGTATTAAACAAACTTTCTCCCTTGTTCAGATCTCCATGGTCATAAACCAGGAAAGTGTGGGTGCTGTGTGCTTCCTTTGATCTCATTTCAGAGTGTTTGCTCTTTCCAGATCAGAGCTGACACAGGCTCACTCCAAGTTCAAATCAAGTATCCCTGATAGTTCAGGGAATAGAAAATGACCATGAAATCTTTCAGATTTTGCTCAGAGTCCAATTGGCTCACTGACATATTCTGACATTCTTAGTTTCACATCACATGTTGCTTTTTTGGCAAGTTTGAAAGAGCAATAAATGTTTCAAACTCCAGTGCCAAGAGTACTTTCTATATTAATTATTCATTGTCCTGAAGATTGATGAAAACATTGATGTTTTGGCTTGTGTTCATTCCTTCATCCTCTTTTACATATGGTTCACAAACAAGAAATGAAAAGCATGAAGGGGAACTTGCAGTTTATGGAATGCACCTGACTGGTACTGCATTACACTTGCTATTGATCACTCACCCACACCCAGTTTCCCAGTGGAGTGATGAAGAGTGTGAGTGGGCCAGGGCAACTGAGAGAGTTAAATGCGGAGGCAGAGTCTGGGGTTGGCTTGTAATCCTAGGATAAGATATTTCTATCACAGCCGTGTGAATCCGTAGAGATTCTCGAAAGATGGTCAATGACTCTGTGACTCTTTAAGATTATGCCTGGAACATAGATGGAGGATTGGCAGCTTGAGTGGAAGAGCTTTCTCCATTTGCGGCAGTGTGGTAGCTGTCTGAAGAAACATTGTTAGCCTGAGAGTCTATGGTATTTCCAGGCTGATTTGAGGAAAGATATCACCTGTTTCGGAGGCCCAAGAAATGTTCCATTCTCCATCTTGGATAGTACGCATTCCATCATGGAAAACTTTGATAGCCTATTGGCAATGGATGATCTTCTGATCTGTATGTGGCAGAAGTTACTGGACACTAGGGCTTTGGGTCCACTGGAGAATTCTGGTCCGCTATTTTCGTATAATTGGCTGTAAATGATGTTGCAAAGCATAACCTGAATCTGAACACCTCTCAGGACAGGGTCATGTGATGCTTTCAAATGCATGCACATCTGCAATGTTATTTGGCAGGCTGCACTCGCATACCCCAAATCCCTTCTCTTATAGGTGTTAGGGCCTTAAGATTAGGATCACCTCAAACACCAAAGAGAAAGACAAACCATATTTTTACATAGCATTCTCAGGATATTCTGCAGCACTCTACAGAAAATGTATTTTGGTCACCGGTGTAATGTCCGCATTACAGAACCAATTTGGACAGTTAATTTCCTTTGCTTATAAAAGTCTGACGGGCAGACGGTCCATTTTTAATAATCTTCATTGAGGGATAAATATTGGAATGGACAATCAAGAGCAATTTTTATTCTTTCTTTAAAATGAGGGATAACCAGGGGGACGCTTAGTCAATGAAATCACAGTCCTTGCCAAGGGGGGGGGGGGTGGGGTGGGAAATGATTCAGTTGAAGGTTTGCAGTGAAGAAATAAGTAGAAGATACAGGAAAGTGGGCAGATGCTGGGCTGACTTTCTGTTCTAAACACCCTCAGACAGACAGACTAGGGAGCAGAACGGTACACACCTTCTGTTAAAAGCTTGGATATTAGGGTGAGATGATGAGCGGGAAGCAATGGAGATATCATGATGTTTAGCCTCCATGCATGAGGAAGGAAATTGGCTTTCTTTTGGCTGACAAGTATACTCATTGTATTAGATTAATACCTATTGATTTTTGAAACCTCATGTTAACTTTATAAAGAACAAACTGACCTGAAAACTAATTCTTCCAATAAAATTTGAATGACATTTTAATAAAAATCTCAAAGGAAGACGAAGATTGATCTGTTTCAATAATTCACAAATTAAAAATGAGGAGTTGTGGAAATAATGACAAATTCTACTTATTTCCCCCACCTGAGACCTCCCAACTACCCAACAAATCAATCCCTGATTAATGGATGGTTTGATAAAGATGACCTGCAGAAGGTTGCTAACATTTTTCATTTTATTTCAAATCTGCAGAATCTGCAGCGTTCTGCTATTTCATAAGGATGTATTTCATAGATATTCAAAAAAGGACAGCAAGGTCTCCAGTTTGCATCTTATATTTGTGGAAGAGCCCTCAATGTAAATTATTATCTCCTTATCTTTGGTGATGTCAGAAACACATATTACAAGAAAATTAAGGGTTGTGTAATTGCTCTTGGACTGTTTAAAAATACCTCCTAACCTATCCTGTGATAACCCCAGAATAATAGCATTATGTACGTACAATATCAGAGAAAAAAATGTTATATTTTTTTATTTTCAATATATTTCCAATTACACAATTTGCAATAGGAATGAAATTGTAAATGAGATGCAAGAAACACTTTGGTTATGATAGAGTTTGCATTTAGTTATTGCCTCATCTCATCGTCAAGATATCAGAAATTCACCAGAGATTAATTTTTCAAGCAGAATGTTCTCCACAGAGCATTCCCCATGCCTCCCCACATTATTCATACAACTCTCCCCACGCAACTCTCCACAGTACGCTCCATGACACTCTCCACAGTACGCTCCATGACACTCTCCACAGTACGCTCCATGACACTCTCCACAGTACGCTCCATGACACTCTCCACAGTACGCTCCATGACACTCTCCACAGTACGCTCCATGACACTCTCCACAGTACGCTCCATGACACTCTCCACAGTACGCTCCATGACACTCTCCACAGTACGCTCCATGACACTCTCCACAGTACGCTCCATGACACTCTCCACAGTACGCTCCATGACACTCTCCACAGTACGCTCCATGACACTCTCCACAGTACGCTCCATGACACTCTCCACAGTACGCTCCATGACACTCTCCACAGTACGCTCCATGACACTCTCCACAGTACGCTCCATGACACTCTCCATTTGTGGTACATTGGAAAGACTCTCTCTGTCTCCACCACACTCTCCCCCACATTGTCCTGAGACAGAGTCTGTCTCTCTCACAACACTCTTGTGTGGTTCCTGGAGACACTCTCTCTGTCTCCCCACAGCACTCTTGACATGGTCATGTGTAATGTCTGTCTCGCTCCACACACATCAGTCTCTGACCTTCTATCTGTTGCAGCCAACATCATTAAGGATCCCCATCACTCTAGTCACAACCTCTACTCACTAATACCTTTGGGTAGAAGGGACAGAAGCCTGAACATCAAGCTTCTGTGGAGAACAATTGTTTCTAATAGCTATCAGGCTCTGAACTTCCCCCTTGTTACAATAATCATGAACTACTCCAATATCTCAGAAGGACCTGACTCCACTATTATTCCACCTTTTAAGTGCAGGATGCAACTGTGAATATTTATTATATATGATTTGTGTGCATTATCTCTTTATAATTGAATGCATACTGTTGTAGTTTTTGTTGATAAAATACCTGTTTGGCTGCAGCAAGTAGGTATACGAGAATTATCTCATTATCTATCATTATCATTTTCATTCAAGGTAGCATCTCAAACCATTAAACCTTACTTCATATCACACTACACATCTGTTCAAGTCTCTCAGCAGAATCAAAGGCTTCCACCCCAGAGATTCAATGGATTAAAATGAATTTGAACTGAAGGACAGATTGTCATTGTTTTTGAGAAGGGACAGGCTCACAATATTTGTGCTACTGAATAACATCATAACACACTGAGCTGTTGATGATGTTGTACGGTTGTTTGAACTTTTCAACCTATATTGATTAGTCCAGCTAAAAAATGGTATTTATTTTTCCTTGAACAATTTTACACACACAAATCCTTGGGAACAAGCCAAAAGTTGGGAGTCAATCCACAGACCACAATGTCAAAAAAAAGTCGGGCCTTGCTTACATGATTGGTGGCATCACCTGAACCATCAGTTCAATTTCATTGAGCAAACAATGAGGGATTCAGCGCCTCAGACAGCATCCATGGGTAGAAATGTTCGGTTAATGTTTCAGGTTGGGACCCTTATTAAGGGGAGAAGTAAAGACATTAACTTTATCAAGGAGTTGAAGAAGCTGGCAAAGGGCCAATAATATTGGAGAGGTGGAGATCACTGGGAGTGGGGAATGTTCGAGATAAATTTAGGGAAAAGCGTAGTTAAACAGTGTAACAAGATGGACCTGGGTTACTGAAATTTGGAAAAAATTATGTTAATAGTTTGGTTTAAAGAATTCAATTTAATTCGCATAGCTGTGTACTGCATTTTAGAGAGGTCCCAAACATCAACAGATTAAGCCACTCTATCCTTTAATCCTCGAACTGCCTTGCCAAACCATTATTTTGCATGGAATTTTAAAAAAAAAATCCGTATAAATACACACAGTTATGGATCTACACCACAATCTTACTGGGAAGTTATTTCTATGGATCCTGGGTATTCAATTTTATTCAAAAATTACAAAGGAAATTACAACTTGTTCAAAATTGAGACATTAGATCATTTATGGCATTTCAGTGATCAAGGAAACTCCACCAACATTAGTGTGGCTAACTTGATGAGGGACTCCCTTGTCCACTCCTCCCTCCCCACCAGTCATCCCCTTGGGACCTACCCCTGTGACTGGATGAGATGTTCCACTTGCACCCACACCTCCTCCCTCACCAATGTTAAGTGCCCCAAACAGTCCTTCCAAGTGAAGCAACATTTAACTTGTGAATCTGCAGGGATCATCTACTGCATCTGGTGCTCCCATTGTGGTCTCCTCTACATCAGAGAGAATGGACACAGACTGGGAGATAAACTTCCCAGTAAGATTTGTTGAGCACCTTAGCTCTCTCCTCCACAATAGCGTGGATTTCTTAGTGGCCACCCATTTCAATTCTCCATCCCATTCCCTTGCTGATATGTTAGTCCATAGTCTCATGCACTGCCAGATGGAGACCACCCACAACTTGAGGGCAAAACCCTTAAACTCTGGCTGGGAACCCTCCAATTCGATGGCATTAATATCGACTTCTCTGGCTTTCATTTAAAAAACCACCCCTCCCCACCCCCTGCTTCCCCGTCATCTTTCCAATTACTGTCTCCTTTTGCACAGACATGATAAATTCTACCTAGTCCCTTATCACATTCAATTGACACCTTTTGTTGCTCTGGATTCCTCCCCCTTGTTTGAATTCTGAGACTTTCTGATATATCCTGATTCTGCCTTTTCTGATTATTCCTTGAAGAAGGGCTCAGGCCCGAAATGTCAACAATATATCTTTCTCTCCTATAGATGCTGAAAAGACCAGCTGATCTCCTCCAGCATTTCGATGTTTTTTTTCTGAAACCACTGAATAAAACCATAACCCACTTGATGGCACATTTAATTTGTAACAGAATACTCCTTAAGCTTCTGCTCTATCTTGCAACAGCGTTAGGAGCAAGAACTGATGCAATATTGGAAAATCAGCTGTTTTTGGGTTATCCACAAAGGAACATGAAGGGACAATGGTTTCAATGTATGACTAAGCAAGTCATCACAAAAGATGTCCATAGAGAGGTTAATTCATTTCAATTTATTTAATATACTGCATATATATCAGGGAGTGTGATGAAAAGTTTGTACAGGCCAAGCAAAAATAAATTTTAATACCATTACAAAGTGCTTTATGAGGTGGGCGGGAGGGGTGGTTGTGGGGAATTCATATGATGGTTTTAATGGTCTTTTTATTTGTAGTTTGGGACTATTGTGCTTTTGCTTTTGGGAATATCTTGGTCCCTTAAAAAAAAGTTTCTTAGTCTGTAGTTGAAGGAAATTTAACTGAATTCCATACCATACAACGTAATCATTCCTTTGTTCAGGAAATTGAAGTAGATAGAATGACAAATGGAGTGGTATGAACCAGGGTGGTTACCAGTTGTGTGAATGTAGGTAGAATTTTAACCTGGGTCCAATTTGGACTGCAGTAAAATTAATTTTTAGTTCGACTGCCTTAAATCTACATTCTGAGGAATGCAGCAAGTGAAGCAAAACCAATTTCAAAAAATATAAGATGTGGTGTAAAAAAAAAACACAAATTTGTTAGATCCATTTTATGCCACAGAAAAGATCAAATATTTAAAATCTTTCTATAAATATGTAGCCATTGTGCTACACATACTGAGGACAATTTTTGAACATTCTTGTTTTCATACTTTCCCAATTACAATTCCTTAAAACCTCCCTTCCAGCCACCCTCCAAAAAATTAGGTTCATTATTGATCATTTTTGACTTATCCAAAGGTACTCATCTCCGTACCTCTTGAGTGGGTTCAGATTCCTTTTGAAAACTTGAACATACAATTCAAGTTGATACGTGCATCCCTGGAAGTGCTGTACTCTGAAATACTTGTCTTTCAGATTTTATGTTCAACTGAAACACTGCTTGTCCTCTCATTGGCACTAATTTAAAGAGAAGTGTACTCCAAAGTATTCAAAGTAAATCGGTTTCAACCACCATCACTAAAGCAGATGATGTGATATTGTCGCATATAAAAATAATTGCCTCACTTCTTACAAGAGTTGACTGTAAAACGTAAAATATAAGTGCAGGAGGAACAATGAGTCAGGCAGCATCTACGGAGAGAATTTGACATCAGAACTGAGAGGTGGCCAATATAAAGAGGTGCGGGATATGGTGAGGCAGGAGCTGCCAAGAGATGGGTGGATCTAGATGAGGAGACTTTGAAGGGCAATTGGAGCAAGATAGGGGACAGAAGGATGGAGAGAGGGGCAGAGTCTAGGAAGTCATGAGTGGAGGCAACAAAGAATTGATGATGATGGAATCTGATAAGGAAGGACAGTGATGATAGAACCAGATGTGGGAGGGATGGTAAACAGATAGCAAGAGTATGTAGTCAATAGAACCATAGAGCACAGGGACAACCCCTTCAACTCATAATGTCTGTGTAGAACATGATGCCAAAGTAAACAAAATCTCCTCTGCCTGTAGATAATACATATCCCTCTATTCCCTGAATATTTGTGCCCATCTAGGAGCCTTTTAAATGCTACTATTGTATCTGCTTCCACCATTACTCATAGCAGTCCGTTCCAACCACCTACTGTTCTTTGTGTAAAACACTTTCCCCCACATCTCCTTTCAACTCTTCCCCTTCAACTTAAACATGTGTCTCGAGTATTTGGCATTTTGGCTGCCTCTCATAACTTTGGGAATATCTACCAAGTCTCCCTTCAGCCTTCAGTGTTTCAGAGAAAACAGTCATCTTTCTTACCATTCCTGACAATGTTTCAGCCCAAACTGTTGACTGTTGCTTTTAACAGAAGCTGCTTGACCTGCTGAGTTGACATAGAACTGAACATTGCAGCACAGTAAGGCACTTGAGCACACAATGTTGAGCCAACTTATGTAAACCTACTCCATAACAAGTATTTTACATGCTACCACATCACATCATCTGTTGTTGCCCCAGGAGAAAGGTGCTGGCTGTTTACCTATTTACCCCCTCATATAATCTCATATATAATCTCTATGGCAGGGGTGGCCAAATCTGCTTAACATGAGATCCACATACGATAAACTTCAGATGTTTGAGGCCCACAAGACATGAAAAAAATACTATCTAAACATTCTTACTCTTACATGCACATTTTGTAACAAAAATATTAAGAAATACATGTACATAATAATATTTATTAATGTATGTAGTTTTTAAACTGCTAATTTGGATAGGTATTAGTTTCAATAACCAAAATGTGCATTTTGATTATTGTGTATGTGTATCTATATATATATATATTTATATATATTTATATATATATATATATATTTATATATATTTATATATATATATATATATTTATATATATTTATATATATATATATATATATATATATATAGATATAGATATACACACACTCATGTAATAATCAAATTTTGTGGACCAATATTTAGGGTAAAGTTTAGGGGGTCGAATATTACATGCATACCACTTTTGACCATGGTAAGTACCTGGGGTGTTGGGAGCTCAGATGGGCGGGCGGCTGGGGCCTAGGTGAGAGCCTGCAGTCAGGGCATCAGGAGCTCAAATGGGAGGGTGGTCAGGGTATCAAGTGCTGAGATGGGAGGTCAACTGGTACATTGGGTGCTCAGATGGGAGACAGGCAGGTGGCCAAGATTGGGTGGCAAGTCTGTGTTCGAATCATCGGGAGCACGGATGGGTGGGCGGGTGGCTGGGACTGGGTGGTAAGCCGTGTTGAAGATGTTGGGACCTCAGATGGGCAGGTGGGCGGGGCCTAGGTGGGGGTTCGTGGACAGGGCATCAGGAGCTCAGATAGGTGGGTTGTTGCAGTGTCAGGAGCTGAGATGGGAGAGCGACTGGGGCATCAGGAACTCAGATGGCAGGTGACCTTGTCCTTGTTGAAAGACAGCAATTGGGGTATCAGGAACTCAGATGGGAGGGTGGCTGAATTGAGGGTTCACAGTTGGGGCTTCGGGAGCTCAGATAGGAGGGAAGTTTGGATTACACTTACATTCTGCTAATTTCACTGCCCTCAGCATAGCCAAAGGCGCCACAATCATGGGATCATAAGTCATGCCCATTAACACGACACAGCCAACATATTATTGCAAGCCGCACATTCATATCAAAGAGCTGCATGAGACTCATGAGCTGTGGTTTGGCCATCCCTGCTCTATGGCGATCATACCACACTATGATGCAGTTATTCAATAGTGCTCCTGTAGAAAGATGATGTGATGATTGCCAGAAGCTTTGCCCGCTTCAGTCTTCTCAGGAAATGCAGTCACTGTTACATCTTCCTGACAAGTGAGGAGATGTTGATTACCAATGATAGGCCAATTATTAACTGGACTCCGAGGAACTTGGTGCTTTCTAATCTCTGCACTTCCAAGCTATTAAAGTGTAGTGGAGAGTGGTTGTTCCTGGTCCTCCTGAAGTCCATGTTCATCTCCTTCATTTTGTCCATATTGAGACTCAGTTTGGTATTCTCGCAACATATCACAAGATTTTCCTCCTCTTTAGTGCATTGTTGTTACATGGAGGAAATCACAACAGGGCATCACATTCATTCACTCACACACACAAAGAAACTATACACAATTCATGCACATCGGACACTAGTTAATCACTGATAATCACAACTCCCAATTGTGAAAAACAAGGCTTAAACAAACAGTACCCATCATCCACAGGCATGGTTTTGCACATAACTACAGAATCTAATTGCACAGATATCAAGAATAAGACACAACAGTTCTTTCTAGGTATGCACCACAATAGCCCCCCTACCTTGTATTGGTACACACCTGACTCTCCAGTGTCACCCATGGCTCGCAACCTGGAGTGGAGCTAGGGTTCATTCTCAAGGGAAAAAAAGTCAGAGCTGCTCCATGTCGTGGGCTTTATATTGTTGCTGGCTGGAGGGACCAGTTCATGTATACCCAAATGAGGCAAGATGTTCACGAGAGCCATTTGTAGTGTGGGCCCCCCACCTGGGGATGGGCCAATCTTGACTGACATGGGGAAATGACTTTCGACCTGCCTGGTCAGATGCTTCCCCAGAAGAAGCACATGGAAATTCCTTGTTCAGAGCAGTTTCCTGTCCAACCTGTTGGATAACCCTCCAGATACGGTGATCATTTATCCTGTCCAACCTGTTGGATGACCCTCCAGATACAGTGATCATTTATCTGTCCAACCTGTTGGATAACCCTCCAGATAAGATACAGTGATAATTTATCCTGTCCAACCTGTTGGATAACCCTCCAGATACAGTGATAATTTATCTGTCCAACCTGTTGGATAACCCTCCAAATACAGTGATCATTTATGGTCTTGATCCCTTGCTGAATGGGCCTGTCTATGAATCTTCTGTGCATACCCCCACTTTGCCTTCCTGATTGCATGGGAGTGATCAGCCCTCTTTATTGGAATGAGAATCACCTAACAATTGTGTTGGCTCATGGCAGCAAAATACTCGGCTTGTAGAAAGTAATTCCACATTGCTTTTGTATACAGGGCTACACAGAGTGTAACAAACCAAAGTATTCGCTGAGGCTTCAGGTTGAAAAGATCAAAGCAAACTAAAGCTACATAGTCAAGCAGAAAAATAACAGATCACAATAGAAAACCATAGAAGAGTGATTTGTATAATTTAGTTGAGAAGGGGAAAGTTGGGATTACATTTTAAATTGGATCTACATGGACTGATTATGATTTCAATGATAAAGTTTAATAATCAATGAGAAATTATTATCAGTATGGCCACTGTGAATGCTCCATAGTGGGAGGGAAATGTATGACCAGAAGTTCAGAAGGGGTGATTAACAAGAAGCACATTAAAGTTGAGAAAATGCTCTGGAGAGACCCTGAGAATATTCAAATAAATAGAATTTGTTGCCATCTACCACAGGTGAAAGCCAAGGCTGCAGATTATAGCAGTTGAATGGATGAACAGACGAACTCTGCTTGAGGGAGATTGGTTAAAAAGTTGAAGCTGGATTGGAAAGACATATTTGGCTTCAGCATATACAAGGAAGGACTCTGAAAAATATAAAGGTTCAGCAGAAGGAATAATGTGTGGTTCTATCAGGACACCAAGCTTATAAAAGTGAAAACTAAACTGACCCATTGATAAATTAGGTCTACATTTTTTTTAAAACACCAACATTCCAGAAAAAAAAAGAGCTGAACAAATTAAAATGAAGAGTTATTGCTGGAAGTGGCATATAGTAATTGAGCAACAGTTTTCATGAGAGCGCTCAAAGCAGATAAGACTCTTGGGCTCAGCACAGGCGACCCTTAATGTAGGGATAGATGCTCAAAAGTACCCTCCTCCTACATCTCTAAATTTTACTACTTGAAGGTTAACAATCACAAGTTAAAGCACTTGAATACCAAGTCACTTCATGAGATTTTTAAAAAAATCACTAAAACATTATTGATGATTAATGATTAAATACTGCAAGGGGTCTAGTGCCATAGGTATAATCATGGAGGTAAAATGGCTTCGGTGGATGTGCCCTTGTGCAGATGGGAATGATTTTAATTAAGTCTTCAGTTGGATGTATATTGTGTTAGATCGGCAGAACCCAACTTCCTAAAGCACCTCTACAGGAGCATACAATTCCATGCCAGTGGGTTTGTAAAAGTTATTACCATAACGATGTCAACATCCCTTTAGTATTAACCATGGCCATTTTCAGAGATTAGAAGTAGAACCTACAAAGCGGTCAAGCACCATCCACAGGACATAATGCCGCAAATAATGTCCTGGAAAATGTTACATCACAGTTTAGGTTTCTTCTCTTATAACGAGCTACAGAATAAAATAATTTTCATTTTACTTTTCCATTTGGCTTTAAATGGAGAAGTGAAAAGTCAGTTTACTTGGTAAAGGAGGCCTTATAAAAACAGGTCATGGCAGGTTGATCTCTTCACTATGAAACATTGATGAGCCACAGGACACTGTCACACTCCATAACAGGATGTATTCCTTCAGAAACATTGATGCATGGAAGAATTAGGATGCATTTGAATCTATCCAGTCTATTTGCATTGAAAGGTGGGAAAAGGCACCATAAGGCACTATCAGCTCGCAGGACACGATGGGAAGATAGGATAACTAGAGCCTGTCAAGGTCAATGGTTCTCATAAAGATGATTGAGAGTTTCAGAAAATATTGCAAATACAACTTAATCTAGACACATTATATCTGGGAGAACTGGAGAAAAAAAAACAAAGACAGAATATGAGCTGAATTGAATTCCACAGTTGTTTGAGTGAAATCAGGGTGGCATGTTGGTGCCATACCAAATATACTCAAACTCTCACAGAGTAGCCACTTCCAAGATATTGATATCCAAGAATTTGAAGTTCTTAATCTTTCCATTGTTGATCCCTTGATGAGGACTGGTTTGTGCATTTTCTAATTTCCTCCTCCTAAAGTCCACAATCAGTTCCTTAATTTGCTAATGTTGACTACATGGTTGTTGTTCTGACACCACTCAACCAGCTGATCTATTCTCACTCCTGTACACTTCCTCATTGCCATCTTGCTACAGCAGATGCAATATTGCTTGCTATCCACTCAGCAATTCATACATATGGCTGCACTTCATCAACTACAGCTCAGCCTTCAATACCATTATTCCTTCAGTGCTGGTCAAGAAGCTACAAACTCTAGGCCTCTATTTACTCCACCTCTGCAACTTAATCCTTAATTTTCTCATTGGAAGATCACAGTCAGTATGAATTGGAAATGTTTCCTCCATACTGATTTTCAACACAGGGATACCCCAAGGACACATGCTTAGCCCACTGCTTTACCCTTTATATACCCATGACTGTGTATCCAGGCACAATTCCAAAACCATCTACAAGTTTGCTGATGACACTACAGTTGTCAGAAGAATCACATACAGCAATGAGGAAGCATATAAGAGGGAGATAGATCAGTTCATTGAATGGTGTAATGAAAGAAACCATGTGCTCAATGTCAGCAAAACCAAGGATATGATTGTGGACTTCAGGAGGAAGTCAGGGGAATGTGACCCAGTCCTCATCGAGGGTTCAGTAGTGGAGAGGATCAAGAACTTCAAATTCTTGGGCGTCAACATCTCCGAGGATCTGTCCTGGAGCCTCCACATTGATGCAATCACAAAGAATGCTCACCAGCTGCTATACTTAGTGAGGTGTTTGAGGAGATTCAGTATGTCATTGAAGACTTGTAAATTTCTACAGATGTAGAGTGGAGAGCATTCTGGCTGGTTGCATCACTGCCTGGTATGGAGGTGCCAACTCTCAGGACAAGAATAAACTCCAGAGGGTTGTTAACTTGGCCTGCGACATCACAAGCACCAGACATCACTCCATCAAGGACATCTACATGAGGCAGTGTCTTAAAAAAGCAACCTCTATCCTCAAAGATCCTCACTGCCCAGGCCACACCCTCTTCACTCTGTAGAGGAAACTAAAGATGAGCACTCAGCGGCACACGGTCAGCTTCTTCCCCACTGCCATCAGGTTTCTGAATAATCAGTGAACCAAAGACATTGCCTTACTTTCCGTGCACTATTATTTTTATAGTAATGTTGTCAGATGGTTATAATATGAATGTTTGCTCTATAATACTGCTGTAAAGCACCAAATTTCATGACTTGTTCATGGCAATAATCCTGCTTCTGAGTCTGTTGATTACTGGGATGTTACTGACAAAGGACAAAGGAGGGAAAAACCCAACACCCAACCCCAACCAACCAATTTTCCCTTGCAACCGCTGCAACCGTGCCTGCCTGTCCCGCATCGGACTTGTCAGTCACCAACGAGCCTGCAGCAGACGTGGACATACCCCTCCATAAATCTTCGTCCGTGAAGCCAAGCCAAAGAAAGAAAGAAAGAATTGGCAAATTTGTAGATGGCATTTGAAATCTGCTTAGCCACACAGACATGGGCATAGAGAGGGCAGAGGGCTAAGCAGAGTTGTGCCTGTATTGATTGTCAGTGAGGAGGAGACATTGTTTCTGTGACATTAATAACACTAATGATTAAAATGAATGTATGAAATTGTCTTAGTTAAATCTATAAATATGTTAACTCAGATCTTTCATTAAATTTGGGGAAGCATTGTAGCATCATTCTAATTACGAATAGTTTTTATTTCAAGGCTGTCCCCATCACCCATTTAAGGATATTGTCATGTGACCAGCTGCTCTGTTGGATGCAATAATGTGTATAGAATTTTTGAGACAGATTGTAAAACATACATGATTAAACCAGAGATTGATTGAGCTCTTTGTGTCTTACCTGCTCACAATTTGCAATGGATTTTCTTAGTATTCAGAACTCAGTAAGCATATGTATTTTACATTGTTTGGAATTAAATGTCTGGCCACAATCAAGTAAAAGAATGGATGTGTAGGAGTTTGAATGCTGAACTGCAGTTGATATGAAATGTGCAAGGCAGTTCTCAGGAGGTGAAGATAATTCAAGAAATAATGAAATGGACACCCCAAAAAATAAGAGATTATGGATTTGTAAACAGGATCAGACAAAGTTGTTGAATCTTAAATGGCAGATGAACTCTGAATATTTCCATTTATAATTGTTGTGTTAAGATCATCAATTGATATAAATGTCTTGGATGCTGTCATGAGAAGTTACCAAATGTTGATCTTTTGTGACCTGACGTAAGCAGTTACAATATAAAATGTAAACTCTTAAACAAGCAATGAAAAGAAGACAACTTCTAAAAACTAAGAAATTTGGGTGAAAGAAAAGGCAAATGAGACAGAAAAGGGGAAGAAAAGAAATGGGATGAAGAGAATGTGGACAAAGCAGCGTGGAAGAAACTGACACCAAAGTGAGAATGGTGAAAGGCAGAGAGAGTGATGGACAGGAAGAGAGGCAAAGATAGAGAAGGAAAGCCAAGGCAGAGAGCAGAGGGGTGCAAGGAGGGGAGGGGGGAGAAAGAGAGGAATGATGAGGGATATAGAGGGGGATAAAGGGAATTAATGTGAGATAAGTGAGAAAGAGAGAAAGGAAGAGAGGGAAGAGCAAGCTTGAGAAGGGGGTGAGAACCGAGAGACCAGAAGAAAAATGAGAGAAATGTCGGATGGGGGCTGCTGGTGGATTTGGGAGAGTGAGAGGGCTGAGAGAGAAAGAGGGAGAGAGAAAGAGGGAGAGAGACAGAGGGGAAGAAAGAGAGAAAGGGAGAGAGAGAAAGAGGGAGTGGGGGATAACATGCTCCGAGTGAGATTTTAAAATAAAGCAAAGCGTGTGAGCTGAGGCCAGAACCCTGATGGCTGAGACAACCCCGCCCCCCACCCCCCACCACAGTATCATCAGGTCCAACTGATTCTCCCCCCCCCCCCCCCCTTGCAGCTGTGGAGCGGGGCCGAGGTGTGCACACACACACACACACTCACTGTCTATGTCGCCTGCCCTGCTCGAGGTGACTCGGCCGCTTGCACTCTGCCCTCGCCCCCTCCCCCCAACATGTACCAGGAGGCTACCCTGCCGTTCTGGCTGCCACTGCTAATGCCACTGCTGTGGGGACTCTCCGCCTCACCAGTCCCGCCGACGGCCCCCGGCTCCTGCTCGCCTCCCCCGAGCTCGGTGCAGGAACTGGCTTCACGCTCCAGCGTGGTGATCGAGGGCAAAGTCCAAGAGACCGGCGGGCAGCGGCGGGCGCACAGCGGAGTGGGGCGGCAAGGCGCCGGCGGCAAAGGCGAGGTGCCCAGCCTTCGGGTGAGGGTCCATCAAGTGTGGGCACTGAAGACAGGGGGTCTGCAGAGAGACCGCCTCGTGTGGATCAACGCGGCGGGGCTCCGCGGCTGTCTGAAGCCGGACACAAGCTATATCTTCTTCATGGAGCCCACCAACTCCACGGACACGTTCAGGACATCCCACCTGCCACTGGAAACAGCCAGGAGCGTCAAGAAGGACGTCAGTAAGATCCTGTGTGAGGGATGTGGTGAGTGCACTGTTGAATCGAGTCACACCCTTCTTCAAATGTAACTCCAAACCTTCAGCTCCTTCCAGCTGAAGATATATCAATCACCTGCTCTTTCTTCCCTGACTTCGAGACTCCTCACTCCCTTGAAATGCACGGTGTTGTATCTGTGTGCGTTTGCTTTTTCAAAGTTATTGAATTGGAAACAAGCAGGCGTTGGTGCATGCTTGGTGGCGCACGTTGAGCCCCCTCTCTGTTGCCGTTCAGGCCGTTGTCTGAAGTTGGTGAGAATTATCTGTAGGCATTTTTCAACATTACATGTGCAACTCTGCTCGCTTCTCCGCTCTCACGGCTATCTGAATGTCTGTCCATCCTCACCTGCCTTTCTTCCCCAACGTTAGGACACGTTTAATTAATGTTGAAATGCTATTTTTTTAATGGAATTTAGCACGTCACGTTTGGTTTGAGCGAGGTGTTGCACTGTGCTCTGCAGAGAAACAGGGTTGACTTTTTAAACCTCGGCAAAATTCAATTTCAGTTAAATGAACCTACGAGGAATAAACTTTGCCCAGATGTTACGGGGAGGCCATGAAACCTGACAATCCACCAGAATTGAGCCACGCTTTCTAAAAAATAAACAGGGGGAATTAACCCGCAAACTACAAACCGATCGGCGAACGAAGGGTGCAAAGTAGCAACTTCCCCCGTCACTACCCATAACCGTTCGAACCCAGGCTGATCTGAAGGAGCACCGCAGTCTTCCCCACTTGTCTGAAGGTGAGTGATATGTGGATGCACCTGGGCAGAGAGTGTGGATTTCCCGTAAGCGCGGACTCACTGACATTTGGCCCACTTTGAATGGGGGGGGCGGGGAGAAGGAGAAGGGAACCCCTAATTGAGGAGAGCGAGGTGTTGAGCCTGGTTAGATGGTGAGGCAGAAGCAGCGAGGTGGCGGTGGGTGAGGAGGTGAACGGGACGTGGTGAGCATTCAACAGCGTGCGCTGGCAGGGAGTGAAGTGAAACGCCAGGTTGTCTCAGGGCGGGTTCGCCTTGTCAGTGCTCCAGCGATGGGTTCAAGGGAGATCTGAAGTGCTCTGCAGATATTTTGCAGGCAGTGCCATCCTCGAAAGAGAGCCGGTCAGGCGGTGGACGGTGAGTAGTGCTCGTCCTTTTTCTTAAAGCTTCTGCTTTAAGCTGTGCTGTTAGACAAATTATTGTTATGAACGACACTGTGTCGAAACCAAAGCAAAATATATAATGAAAGCAAATGAGAGAGAGAGCAATCGCCTTGTCCGGATGCAGGGAACTTTCCACCAAGCATGGTGCTGAAGACTGCAATCAGGTGCTGACAAAAGTACTTGACATGTCTCCTGATAATGAGGGAACGAACACCAGCGGCTTAAGTCAGAAATAGAAAGGGAAACGGGCATTTCATCTCTCGGCCAGTTAAACGCCCCGCAGTTTCAGGTCGGTGGGGTGCTTCCAGTGCAAGGCTTCGTGGCTACAGCCGCCGGGTTCTCTTCCCCATCCCTGCTCGCAGGGGAATAGTTTCACTTCCGACACGATCCAATCTCATGCCGTGGCCGACTCATCCCGACATTTGCAGGGGCGAGCATTTTCTCGGGCAGCCGAGAAGATGTGACAACCTTCACACCGTTCGCCCAAACTCTGACCTGACCGGAACCTGCTGGGAATCGCTGGTGAAGAGCTGTTGGCCGCCGCCTTGCTAGTGACATGATGTAGGAAGCTGAAAGCAGCCTGACCACGGCATGCGTGCCTTGCTATGGAGTAAACCCCCGATCCCTCAATAGCCAAAGTCACTTCATTATGCATCTACGCAGCGGGATGGCTTCGCGGGTTAGTGTTAATTCATAATTCGTTCTGTCTATTTGAAGCTTTTTTTGTTGCAATATTGAAATGGAGCTTTTATTTAGAAATAGTGAAGTCCTCCGCAAGGCATTCCCTGCACCAGGATGCCCCATTGAAGATCCCATTTGTCGGCTACATGAATAGGTCTGGTAACCTGTACCTGCAACATCAGGTACCCGGGCTTTGAAACGCTGTGTTTCCCGCGGCTTCACTCTGTATTGTGACGCCGCTTTAGACTTTGCTATTTCCATTCTCCCCTCCAGTACACTTGGAAACAGCGCCTGTGTACTGAATTAAGTTGCCCAAAGACCCAAGATGGAGCGACATTAAAAATAAATAAGTACTTTGTTTGATGCTGAATCATGGCTGCACGATAACTTCAAAGCCCCCGAGAGAGAGCAAAACAAACGTTGATTTGAAGTTTGTGCTGAATCTCTTTCGTCCTTCTGTTCGGATGCACCGTTTCCCCTACAAAGCTTACCCCCTGTGCGAGTTCAGAATTGATGAACAGGACAAGGAAGCAACGATAACTGGGGTGGAGCAGAAATAAACGTGCTGAAACCTGGCAGCTGGTGAAACTAATTGTTGCTTCCTGAATTGAAGAAACACGTGCATTGAAGCTGCCAATAATATCCGCAGCTGTTGGCGAGAGATAACCAGCACAGTTGTTAATGTTGGTCCTGTGGAATGACATGGAGGGCTGATAGCTGCTTCCAGAGAATTACGCACCTTCTCTATTTCCTGGCCTTAAGATGTGGTTGACAACCTCCGTTTTGTTTTAATTCAGGAACGTTGTCATCCGCTGTTATGTGGCCATCCTTGAAGTCCTTAAACCTCCCAGGAGGAGTGTTGTTATGTTGGAACATTCAGCTTTGAACCATACAACAGAGGAACAGGCCCTTGAGCCTGCAATGTCTGAACCAAGCACAATGCCCAAGTTAAAACAGATCTCTGCTACTTGCACTTCCCTCTATTTTCTTATGTCTAGGTTGAAGCCTCTTAACCATTGCTCTGGTGTCAGCTTCTACCACAATTCCTGGCAGCCAGTTCTAAGCAGCTACCACTCTGTATAACACTTGGCCCACACATTCCTGTTAAACTTTTCTCCCCTAACCTTAAATTCATGAACTCTAATTAAATGTTACTTGTTATTAAAGAGTTAGGTTGCTGGATTTTTGCAGGATATTGCTGTATTTAGCATTATACCAATACTGCAGGACACTTTAAAACATACCACCAAGAGCAGCTTCTGAATTCCACTTTTATTAGCCCTGATTAGATTTTTAGGGGTGGGGAAACAGGCCATTCTTCCAGGGTCCAAAGAATTCTGTTTGGATTCCAGAGTTTTACTGCGATGAGCTGCAATCAGTGTTTGTGCTTCCATTAAGAAGACTTGTTTTTAATTGTGCTTTATAATATAACGCTTCCACCAGCGTTGTCTCCGCTCCATCCTCAACATCCATTGGAGCGCTCACACCCCTAACGTCGAGGTACTCGAGATGGCAGAGGTCGACAGCATCGAGTCCACGCTGCTGAAGATCCAGCTGCGCTGGATGGGTCACGTCTCCAGAATGGAGGACCATCGCCTTCCCAAGATCGTATTATATGGCGAGCTCTCCACTGGCCACCGTGACAGAGGTGCACCAAAGAAAAGGTACAAGGACTGCCTAAAGAAATCTCTTGGTGCCTGCCACATTGACCACCGCCAGTGGGCTGATAACGCCTCAAACCGTGCATCTTGGCGCCTCACAGTTTGGCGGGCAGCAGCCTCCTTTGAAGAAGACCGCAGAGCCCACCTCACTGACAAAAGGCAAAGGAGGAAAAACCCAACACCCAACCCCAACCAACCAATTTTCCCCTGCAACCGCTGCAACCGTGTCTGCCTGTCCCGCATCGGACTGGTCAGCCACAAACGAGCCTGCAGCTGACGTGGACTTTTTACCCCCTCCATAAATCTTCGTCCGCGAAGCCAAGCCAAAGAGAAGAGATAATATAAATATAATGGCTTCTTCCAGCTTATGTTAATCATGTGACTTAAATCCATCTTTTTAATGTCTATCATATCCAACCTCTGACCCTCCATCCCATGTATCTCAATCAACTTTAATTCTGACTCCATTCTATTAGCATTCTCTACAATAATTTCAACACATCATGCTTTTGGCTGCTTTAAAATGTATTTAATATTCAAACCAGGGTCACCTCATCTCAAAATCCTGAATTTACATTTGTATTATTCACTAGATTTGTGTCAGAAACTATCTGATCAGTGTTAAAATTAAGTTTGTGAAGCTACTAGACAGAATTAATGATTGAAGATTAATGATTGCCATTCCATAGTGAATGGTAGCATAAAATAGTAATCTTTGAACATGCGATAATGTATTTATTTGAAGAAACGTGTTTGAGGTGGAATGTGAGAAGTAGTGTTAGAATACAGGCAATGCTGCTAAACATTTGGCCATCATAAGATGGCATAACTAATTAAACAGAATATCAAAAGGATTTGTTCTTAATTTTGAAATCACAGACTGTATCTCAATGGATACAAATATTTGATACTATAGCTCAGTTAACACTTAAAATAATTGCACTAACTTTTAAAGTGTAAACTCTTGGACTATTGCTGACAATTGTATCAGGAATCATGTTAATGAAATAGAATTTTTGCAACTTGCTGTTTAACCAAAATACCTAAATGTTGTTAACAAATTTTATTTTATGAAATTTTATTTAAGTGGGAAAATCCATTGATGATCATTTGAAAATGATTACACTACATGGCTTCATTATCAGCATTTTTCGATGCCTTTACCATATCAACAGAGCAGATACAGTACTGGCTTCCCTTATACAAGTCGGGAACTATAATATACAGTATATTGGCAGAGATTGAGAGAGCTATAAGGATACATAGTCAAAAGCAAACATGGGTTACCATTTTCTGCTCCTTGTACTCTCTGAAAATTGCAACCAACTGATGAAAAAGTGAATTAATTTGCACAAACTCTTTTATTAAAAAGAGCAAGATGTTTTAAAAGAGAAAGCTGTATTTTTTCTGTGATAGCTTTCTGGAAAATTTGGATGGGATGAGGTTTTTATAGAAAATGAAAGAGTCATCCCGATATTAATATTATTATAGACTATCTTTGAACCTAGAATAATGAAAAAAATCTCTCATTGACTCTGAAATAGGTTAGCACAATGGAAATCTGAGATCTGAATGTGATAAGAGACCACATTTCCATTCAGCTAAACTGTATACAGACCACTAATGAGACGAGTTAAACCAGTTTGCAGTGAGATCATAACTTGCCCAGTGAAGCCACAGGAGAGCTACAGGACTGATTTGGAACCATTGACTTGAGGGGATCAGGGAGGTGGCTACCTACAATGACCACATTAACATCAATAAGTATGCAAGCTCAGTAATCAACTACATAGGCAAATGTGTAGAGGATGTCAGGGAGACGGTACACTACACAGCCAGAGTGAACCCGAAACCATGCCTAGACCCAGAGGTCCAGGCACTACTCAGTGTTCAAGATGCTGCTTTCGGGTCAGGCAAGAAGATGGCACTGAGAATGTCAAGGCCTGAACTCTCCCAAGCAATCAGGAAGGAAAAGCAGGGGTACACATACTGTAGAAGGTCCACAGACAACTATGTGATGCTGGTAATGTGAGGTGGACATGGCAAGGTATTAAAACCATAACAAACCTAAAGTCAACCTTGTGGGTCAGAGATAATGATGCTCTTCTTCCTGACATGGTGAACACATTCTATGCACAGTTTGTGCCCTGTGGAAAAGGTACCTTGCATAGCTGCAGCTGAGATGAGCAGGACCAGATACATATCTGGTTGGGTGCTGAAGGAGTGTGTGGACTAGCTGACTGAGGTCCGAACGGACATCTTCATTATCTCACTCCACCACTTCATTGTCCCTGCAGGTTTCAAGGCAGCCACCATCATCCTGGTGCCCAAGAAACTGACAGTAGCTGAACTAAATGATTACATTCTATTTGCACTGACCTCCACGATCGTGAAGTGCTTTGAGCAACTGGTAATGGAGCACATCAAAGTGCACCTACCAGTGACAATGGGGCCATTTCAGTTTGCCTATTGGTCAAATTGACCAACAGACGATGCAATAGTCCTGACCCTCCACTTTGTTCTGACCTAACCTACAGAACAATGCCTCATATGCTGGGGTGTTTTACATTGACTTCAGCTTGGTGTTAAACACAATCATACCTAGGAGGCTGGTGGATAAATTGTTCTTGCTGGGACTCAATACCCCTCTCTGCAACTGATTCTAGATGTTGGCACCAAAACATCAAGGCCCATCACATTGCACATTTAAGTACCTCCGAGCTACTTGCTCAGCCCGTTACTGTTCATGCTGCTAATGCATGACTGTACTACTCAAACAGAATCAAGTTTGTGGATGGCTCAACATCAGTTGGCCTCATTGGCAACAATAAGTCGGCTTAGAGAGAAGAGGTACAGTGGTGCAAGAGCAACAATCTGAGCCCCAACATGGACCAAACAAAGATGATTGTGGATTTCAGGAGGACAAAGAACTTCTTCCCCCATGCTTTGTCTCTCTGTCATCTAGAGAGTGGGGAACACAAAGTTCCTTAATGTTCATTTAATGATGAGCTGTCCTGGATCCACAATACCTCTTTATTAGGCAAGAAGGCATAGCAGCTTCCTAATGAGGTTGAGGAGTTCAAGGCTTCTGGGCACCATTCGAACAATGGTATAATAGAGTGTCCTGGCTGGCTGCATCTTAGTGTGTTATGGTAGCTGCAAAGTTTCAGATCGAAGGTCAGTATGGAGGATGATTAAAACTGCTGAAAAGATCACTGAGGACTTCCCTCAGTCTATTGATGATATCTACAAGGAGTGGTGCTTAAAGTGAGCTCAGAGAATCAAGGCCTTACAACCCAGCCTGTATATCTTTGAGACATTACCTTCAAGAAATAGATACAGAGGCATAAAAACCAAGAGAGGAAATTGCTTTTTCCCATAGGCGGTGAGAATGTCAAGCAATTTTAGAACGCATGTGTGTGTGTGCACCCACGTGCATGTGCGTATGTAGAGATAGGAAAATAACCCATTATGGAGAGCACTGTATATATCATAATAGAAACATAAGAAATAGGAATCAACATTTATTGTCATGAACAAGTAATGAAATTCAGTGTTTTCCAGCAGCGTCGTAGAGCAAACATTCATATTATTAACCATCTTGCAACATTACTATAAAAATAATAATAAGAATAATAGAGCACGAAAAGTCAGGCAGTGTCTTTGGTTCATTGATTATTCAGGTATCTGATGGCAGTGGAGAAGAAGCTGTTCTTGTGCTGTTGAGCGCTCGTCTTTAGGTGCCTGTACTTTTTCCTGATGGTAGCAGAATGAAGAGGGTGTGGCTTTGGGGGGGGGGTTAGTGGGGGTTCTTTGAGGATAGAGGCTGCTTTTCTTTTAAGACACCATCTCATGTAGATATCCTTGATGGTGTGAAGTCTGGTGCCTGTGATGTCGCAGGCCGAGTTAACAACCCTCAGGTTTATTCTTGTCCTGTGAGTTGACACCTCCATACCAGGCAGTGATGCAACCAGCCAGAATGCTCTCCATGGTACACCTGTAGAAGTTTACAAGAGTTATCAGTGACGTACCGATTCTCCTCAGACACCTCACAAAATATAGCAGCTGGTGAGCCTTCTTTGTGATTACATCAATGTGGAGGTTCCAGGACAGATCTTTGTAGATGTTGACATGCAGAAATTTGAAGTTCTGGACCCTCTCCACTACTGAGCCCTCGATGAGGACTGGGTCGAGTTCCCCTGGCTTCCTCCTGAAGTCCACAATCATCTCCTTGGTTTTGCTGACGTTGAGCACATGGTTGTTGTCGTTACACCATTCAACAAGTTGATCTATCTCCCTCCTGTACATTTTCTCATTGCTAATTGTGATTCTGCCAACAACTGTGGTGTCATCGGCAAACTTCTAGATGGCACTGGAATTGTGCCTGGCCCCATGTTCATGGGTGTATAATGAATAGAGCAGGGGCTAAGAAAAATCTTTGGGGTATGTCTATGTTGATAATCAGTCAGGAGGAGACATTGTTTCCATTTTGTACTGACTGTGATCTAGTTGCAGAGTGGGGTACAGAAGCCTAGAGTTTGTAGATTCTTGACCAGCATTGAGGGAATAATGGTATTGAAGGCCAAGTTGTAGTCTACGATGAGTATGTATGAATTGCTGAGTGGAGGGCCAGCGATATTGATAGGCAAATTGCTGTGGGTACGCATTAATTCTGGCCAGGACCAGCCTCTCAAAGCATTTCATCACAGTGGAAGTTAGTGCTGCTGAGTGGTAGTCATTGAGGTAGCCAATGCTACTCTTCTTGGGTACCAGGATGATTAATGCCTTTTTGAAGCTGGTGGGAACCTCTGACTGCCATAACGAGAGGTTGAAAATGTCTGTGAACACCATGGCTAGTTGGTCAGTGCAGATTTTCAGTACCCTGCTAGGTACACCATCAGGTCCTGAGGCCTTTTGAATGATGTTCTGATGTTGCCAAGACAGATAGATAACACAGGGTCTTCAGCCTTTTCAGGGATTCTGCTCATTGGGTAGTGAAGCATTGCAACTGTCTATAGTGTTTCCCCTCGCTTTGTAGGCTGTAATAGCTGGCACTCCATGAATAGCTGTTTAGTATCTGTTTCTGTTGCTAGCTTCCTCCGGAAATGAATTGCCACTTTGCTTCAGAGATGGCCTTCCACAAGTCATACCTGGACTTCTTGTAAAGGTCTCAATCCCAGGTCTTAAACACCCTTGTCCTCACCCTCAACAGGTTCGTCCAAGACTTTTGGTTGGGGAACACCTGGTATTTGCGTGTCAGCACATACTCTTCCATGCAGATCTTGATGAAGTAATTGACACATGTTGCATAAGCATTTGTCTATGGCTGAGTTCTTGAATATGTTCCAGTCCACAGATTCAAAGCAGTCCTGCAGATGTTCTCCGCCTCCCTTGACCACATCTTGTCCATCTTTACCACAGGTGCTGTGGTCTTCGGTCTCTGCTTGTATGCCAGGAGTCAAAGTACAGCCAGGCGATCAGACTTGCTGAAGTGTGGTTTGGTATGCATTTTTCCTGGTCGTGTAGCAGTGATCCAGTGTGTTTGTTTCCCTGGTCTCGCATATGATGTGTCGGTGGTAGTTTGTTAGAGACTTATTCAGGTTGGCCTGATTGAATTCTCCCACAATGATTGGGAAGGCAGCAGGATGTGCTGTCTTATGGCTCTTTATCACAGTGCTCAGTCCCTCCAGTGTCAGCCTGACGTTAGCTTGGGGCAGAATGTGCACTTGTGACCAGGATGATGGCGGTGAACTCCCTCGGCAGGTAGAATGGGTAACACCTGATTGCCAGGAGCAGGAGTAGGCCATCTGGTCTGTTGATCCTGCTCCTCCATTAAATGTGATCATGGCTGATCTGATGATGAATTCATCTCCAGCTACCTACCTTTCCCCAAATCTCTTAATTCCCTTACTATGTAGAAATATATCCAACCTTGTCATAAATATATTTACTGAAGTTTCCTCCACTGAATTCCACAGATTCACCATCCTCTGGGAAAAGCCCTAAATACATTACCTTAAATCTTGAGGCTATATCTCTTAGTTCTGGACTCTCTGACCAACGGAAATAACTTACCTACCTCAATCTTAGCGATGCCTTTCATAAATTTATATGTTTCTATAAGATCCCTCTTATTTTTCTAAATTCCAGTGAGTGTAATCCCAGATGAATCAAATTCTTATAGGCCAACCCTTTCATCCCTGGAACCAACCTGGTGAATCTCCTTTTCACCGCCTCCAAATCAGTACATCCTTCCTTATGTAAGGAGACCAGAACTGTACACAGTACTCCAGATGCAGTCTTGCTAGTACTTTGTAGCATAACCTCCCTTCTCTTAAATTCAATCGCTTGAACAATGAAGGCCAACATTCCATTTACCTTTTTGACAGCCTGCTGCACCTGCAAGCCAACCTTTTGCAATTCATACACAATCACTCCCAAGTCCTGCATATCAGCAATTGCTTGGCATTTAAATAATATTCTGATCTTCCATTCTTCTTTGCAAAATGGATAGCCTCACATTTTCCAACCTTGTTCTCCATCTTCCAGGCCCTTGCCCATTCTCTTAACCTATCTATATCTCTGCCAACTCTTCAAATCCTCTGCATAATTTGCTTATCCGCTCAATTTAATGTCATCAGCAAACTTCGATACACTGCACTCTTCCAGATTGTTAATGTATATCCTGAACATTTTCAGGCCCAGCACCGACCCCTGTGGTATACCGCTCACCACCGATTGCCAACTAGAAAAGCACATCTGTGCCCTAACTTTCTGCTTTCTATTGTTTAACCAATCCTCTATCGATGATAATACATTACCCCCCAACTCAATGCATCCTTATCTTCTGCATTAGACTTTTATGCAGCACCTATTAAAAGCCTTCTGGAAATCCAGGTAAACAATGTCCATCTATTCCCCTCTATCTACTGAGCTCATTTATAGCCTCAAAGACTCCAGTAAATTTGTTAACCAGGATCTGTCCTTACTGAATCCATGCAGTATCTATCTGATGGATCCATTTTGCTCCAGATGCCCCACTATTTCTTCTTTAATGATAACTACAAGCTTTTCCCCAAAACAGATGTTAAATTAACTGGTCTATAGTTCCCTGCCTTTTGCCTACATCCTTTTTTGAATAGTGGTGTGACATTCACTGTCTTCCAATCCACTGCTATCGATCCTTCAAGTCCATGGCTGTTCACTTGAACAACTCCACTAGATCCCCCCCCCCCCAATTCTCTGTCCATAACCCTCCAACCCCCTCATATCCATGTACACATAAAACCTCTTAAATGTCAGAAAGGACCCTGCCGCAACTATCTCCTCTGGAAGATCATTCCATTCTGCCACCACTCTCTGAGTGAAGAAGCATCCTCTAACATTTCTCCTAAAGTTTTTCCCCGTTACCCTCCCCTGCCCTCAGGGGAAAGAGTCTACTCACGTCTAGTCTAACTATCCCTTCATAATTTTAAATACCTCTATCAAATTCCCTCTCAATCGTCTACGTTCCAGTGAATAAAGTCCCAGTCTCCTTAATCTTTCTCTGTACTCTAGATGTTGTAATCCAGGCAACATTTTTGTAAATCTTCTCTGCACCCTCTCCACCTTATCTATATCCTTCCTATAATTTGGAGACCAGAACTGAACACAATACTCTGAACCTGGCCTTACCAATGCTTTAAACAGTTGCAGCATAATTTCCCAGCTCCTATACTCTATGCTATGATTTATGAAGGCCAGCATACCATATGCCTTCTTAACCACCCCTGCCTACATGGGAACCCACCTTCAAGGAGCTCTGTACCGTAACTCCAAGATCCCTCTGTTCCTCTGCATTCCTCAGTGCCCTCCCATTAACTGTATATGTCCTATTTTGGTTATTTTTTTCTGAAATGCAGCACCTTGCACTTGTCTACATTAAATTCCATCTGCCATCTTTCAGCCTACTTTTCCAAACCAACCAAATCCTTCCGTAATCCAAGAAAACCTTCCTCACTATCCACCACTCCCCCTATTTTCATATTATCTGCATATTTGTTTACCCAGTTAACCACCCCTTCATCCAAATCGTTAATATAAATGATAAACAACAGGGGACCCAGCACCGATTCCTGAGGCACACTGCTCGTCATAGGCTTCCATCCTGACAGACATTTGTCCACCATGACTCTCTGCTGTCTATCTTCCAGCCATCTCTGAACCCATCTCACTATCTCTCTATTAATCCCTAGTGACTGAACCTTCCTTACTACCCTTACAAGCAGAACCTTATCTAAAGCCTGACTAAAATCCAAATAGTCAACCGCCCTTCCTTCATCCACTTTTCTTGATACCTCTTCAAAAGCTTAACAAGATTTGTCAAACATGACTTTCCCTTCACAAACCCATGCTGGGTGCCCTGCCTATCCAGATATTTGTACATACTATCTCAAGAATACCCTCCATAACTTTCCCCACCACTGAAGTCAAACTTACTGGCTGATAATTACTTGGCCTGCACCTTGTGCCTTTTTTAAACAATGGTTTAAAAACTACATTTGCAACCCTCCAATCCCACGGCACCAAACCCTCCTCCAGTGATCATTGAAAAATCACTGTCAGAGCCCCCGCTATTTGCTCCCTGACATCCCTTAACATTCTGGGAAAAAGCCCACCAGGACCAGGAGACTTACTCATCTTTATTGACCCTTGACGCTCCAAACCCTTTCTTTACTAATCCCTATCCTTTCCATAACTAAGCCATTCGCCTGACTTATCTCACATAGACAATGTCCCTTTCCCTCATGAATACAGACGAGAAAAAAAATCATTCAATATCTCCCCCATCTCATAAGGTTCCTCACATAGTCCACCATTCTCATTTTCCAGAGGACCTACTCTATCCTTAACCATCCTTTTACTATTCTCGTATCCGTAAAAACCCTTAGGATTCACTTTCACCTTATTAGCTGTGGACATCTCATACCTTCTTTTTGCCTTTCTAATTGCCCTCTGAAGGTTCTTTCTGCAATCTAAGTAATGACCATATATCTCATCAATCTTTATTTTCTTGTATTTAGCATAGGCCTCCCTATTATCCCAAAACAACTTCCTAATTTTTCCAGAAAACCATGGCTCCCTTGAACTTTTGATCTTGCCTTTCAGCCAGACTGGAACATAAAGATCCTCTACTCTCAAAATCTCACCTTTAAATACCTTCCAATTTTCCTCTACCTCCTTTCCGATAAAAAGATCAGCCCACACAACTCTCTGCAAATCCCTTCTCATTTCGTCAAATTTGGCTTTCCCCACACAAAGACCTTCAATTTCGGACCTGACCTACCCATTTCCATGTCTTTGGCATGTCCGATACATCCTCCACTGTGAATACTGACAAAAATAGTCATTCAAAACCTCAGCCATTTCCTCATTAGTCAATATCAATTTTCCCTTCTCATCTTCCAAGGGACCAACCTTCATTTTAGTCATCCTTTTGCACTTTATATAGTTAATAAAAACCTTTACTGTTGGTTTTTCTATTTTGTGCTAATCTTTTCTCATAGTCTATATTCCCTTTCTTTATTGCTCGCTTCATGGTTCTTCGTTGTTTCTCAAAGGTTTCCCAATCTTTTGTTTTCCCACTGCTCTTGGCAGCTTTGAATACATGAGCTTTTAGTTTGATGCCTCTCTTGATCTCCTTAGTTATCCAAGGCTGGCTGTCCCCACCCTTACTGTCCTTACTTTTAACTGGAATATACTTTATTTGAGCAACATGAAAAATCTCTTTGAATGTCTTCCACTGTTCTTCTACCATCTCTCCATATTGCCTGCATTCCCAGTCTACCCTGGCCAACTCCTCCCTCATCTCCTTGGTTTACCTTGTTTAGGCATAACTCACTTGCTTTAGACCAAACTATTGTACCTCCCATTTGTATGATAAAGTCTACCACACTGTAATCACGCTTTTCAAGAGGATCCCCAATTACAAGATCGCTAATTTTACCTGCCTCATTGCACAGGTTCAGTACAAAGATAGCATGTCCACTTGTAGGTTCAGTAACATGCTGTTCAAGAAAGCCATCATGTACCCATTCTATGAAGTCCAGCTCAGTGTTGCTTTGACCAACTTCATTCACCCAATCTAGATGCATGTTAAAGGTCCCCACGATAATTGGGTTTCTATCCTTATCTGTCACTATTTCCCTGATCTCAGAGCATCACCCCACCTCCCTTATCTTCCTGCCTGTATTTCCTTATAACCTGATACCCTTGGATATTTAATTTCAAATCCCCTCCGTCTTGCAACCACATATCTGTAATAATACGTGCTTGTATTGATTTACACCACAAGTTCACTGACATTTGTTCGAATACATTCAGATATGACAATAAATTCTTAAACTCTTGCTCACAACAGTCTGATTGGTGAATATATATTATGAAAGTGAAAGGAAAGCTCAATGTTAATTCACCAAAATCGTATAGGATCTATCAATTTTCAAATAAATGCTTTTATATACAAGGCACTATTCATACAAGAGGATAAATATTTTATTTATTATGGAAGGCTTTGTATTTGGCATGCAAATGCTAAATGTCGTTCAGGTTAGAATAAACCCAACTTTTTCCCATTCTTCTATCTTCTGTTTGGATTGTAATGTTATTTTTAGAGAATATTGTATGAAGGAATAGATATTTTAAAAGTCTGTAAGTGGGAGGTGGGTCATCATTAAGCAAACATGTACACAGCACATTTTAATTTCGAAATGTCTAATGTTCTGAGATGGATTCTGGCAGTAAATATTGAAAAAAACTCTGCAGCAAAATTATTGTTGAGGTCTGTCGAAGAAGGTAAATCAGAACGTTAAATGAATGTAAGTTAACTGGCGGACAGATGCTTTGGAAGAATTTTTGCCATTTATACTTCAGATATTTGCAAAATATATTTTAAATGCTGGTGAATACCCAAAAATGCTCCATATTTCTCAGATATTATTGGAGCATGTGATACATTATTTTTCTTTGAAACTATTTACATTTAAGTTGATTAACAATTCTAAAATATGTGCAGTTTCTTAATTTCAAGCTGATACATATTAGAGGACTATTTTTTTCAGTAGTGATATTGGCAAAATCTAGGCAAGATCAACCACAAAAGTTTGGGGAGGCTCTAATGCTAAATAAGTTACACCCCCCAAAAAATGATACCCTTGGTCTCCCCTTACCATTTATTCTTATATAAGAACAAACTCATGTGCCAGAAAAAAATTGATCTCATATTCTGATTGACTTTCCATGTTCCATATCATTGCATTGGTGAATGTGAAATATGGTTGAAGATGATTAAACTCACACCATTCTGTGAAAAGGGATGGAATGCAAAGAATGTAGATGAGAGCTTGAAAACAGACAATACTAGCTCGAAGGCCTCTTCTTATCAGGAGCCCCAAGGATGCAAGGATCTGGTTCAGGCTGGTACAGTAACCTAAGGTAGTCTATAGCTAGTACTGCGCTTGCTTAATAGAGACATGAATATTAACTTAGACGCCCCTGAGGAGGGAATGAACTAATTAACATAACATGCGATGTATGAAGAGGGAGGAACTGAGTGATACCTGGATTGATGGAAGGGAGAAGGAGAATTTTCTAATGTATTGGGATTCTGATTGGAAGAAGGTAAATGAAGGTGGGGTGATGTTGAGCGTGGGATTGTACAAAAGAGTGATGATTCTGAACCTCTGGTGTGTCTCCAGACCAGGGACACTGCAGACTCCAAATAAAGCTGAACCTGTTCTCCAAGACTTTGTCTCCAGAGTAATGATTGTGAACACTATATTTCACAGCATATCATCTTTAGTTTACTTTCTTGGACGCATGTTTGAAAAAGAATTTCCATCTCCAGAACATCGTTTATTAAGAAAACAAGTGGAGCCATTTGGTGGTTTCCACACTCGAGGAATGATATGATAAAGATAGAGAGGATACATGACAGATTCACAAGGATGTGGTCAGAACTGCAGGGCTTGAAATACAAGGAGAGGTTGGATAATCTAGATTTTTTTCCCCCTGGAATGCCAGAAGATAGAGTTTTACAAAATTGTAAGGGGCCATAGATAGGATGGATAGTGAGTCTTTTTCCCAGGACAGGAAACCTACAACTGAAGGGCATAGGTTTAAGGGGAAAGATTTAATGGGGACCTGAGGGGTAAGCTTTGTTTCGCACAAAGGTGGTGGATATTTGCAATAAGCTGCCCGAGGAAGTAGTAGGGGTGAGTATAATTAGAGCATAAAGGCATTTGGACGGGTACACAGACAAGAAATGTTTGGAGGGATATGGGCCAATTGCAGGCAAAGTGGACTAGCTCAGGAAGACACTTTAATGGGCATGGATAAGGAAAACAAGGCCTTCTTTCTTCATGATCCTATGACTCTAAATGGTTTTTTATGTTTTGTGATTTTTATTGGGGCACTCAGTCCAATTGCTTCATAAGTGATTTATTTTGTGTGAAACCCAGTTTTAGCTGTATCAATAAGAATGTAGCAGGTTTTCACTTTTAAATGTATATCGTTTAATGAAATACAAAAACAAACCTTCCATTCCACTGCCCAAATGCACCATCTCATGAAGATTTTGTATGTCATGCAGTGAATGCCTTCATTCAGATCTGTAAACTGCAATCCAATGTGGTGCTTTAAGATAGCAGTTTGCCATTTCTTCATTGTTTCTGGGCCTTGCTCCATAAACACCTAGCCCAAGAGCAAAAGCCTATTAGTAAGGGGTCATTTATAAGTTTAATTGAAACCCACAAAGACTTACACCTCTGTTCCTTTACTCAGAGATACTGAAGTTCATAATCATTGTTTACTTCAGATAACATAAACATAAAGATAAAGAAATGAACTGGAACTCATAGAAACTGGAGGGACCAGCAGATCAGGCAGTATTCTGGATAGAAATAGTCACTCTTCGATTTGGGTCAGCACCCTTCATTGAGACTTGATAAAGACATTGACTGACCCACTGAATCCTTCCAGCTTCTCTTTGTTCACTCACAATTCCAGCCTCCGCAATTTTTGTGCTTTGCTATTGAACTGGAACCAGTTTGGTTTGTGCAGTTTAATTGCGCATTGCATAGATTCACTGTATCCTTGGGGAACAGGAATGGATCCCATTTAAAATCCATATTGTGATGTCTCAGTGACCAAGCACACACAGTGAAGTTAATGAATGAATGTTTACTTTCAAATTAAAATAAAAAAGAACTTGGAGTGGGAGTAATTTTATAAGTTTTTTTTTAAGAGGTTGGTAGCCAAGTGAGAAGTACAAAGTAAAATTGTGAAATTTTAGCAATTGAGATTAATGCCATGATAGATTGGAGTAGAGTCTGTGGGAGAAATGATTGATGTGACAGTGCTAGTTTGAAAATATCTCTTCAAAGTAACCCTTCCCTCACTTTCCACAACTAGGATATCCAGGGTCTATACTGAACCAAAGTAAACCCTGCAGTGTGTCACAAATATCTCTTTGCACAACTCTCGAGCTTGAATGTAATCATACAGGAGAATGTAGAAAGCTCAAAGAATTAAACATTTTAAGCATGAACAAAATTAATGTCAGCTTATGAACAAAGATGTGAATGTACTTTTGCATTTCCTTCAGTTATGTCTCATATAAGTTGGTTAGACCCCACTTGAAGTATTGTGTTCTGTTTTGATCACTGTGTTACAGGAAAGATGTTGTCAAGCTGGAAAAGGTGCAGAAAAGATGTATGAGCATGTTGACAGGACTTGGGTGAGCAGATTAGGGCTTTATTCCTTGAAGCGCAGGAGGATGAAGGGTGATCTCATAGATGTGTTCATAACCATAATAGATCAAGTGAATATACAGAGCCTTTTGCCCAGAATAGGAAAATTGGTAACCAAAAGCAAGGGTGGAGAAATTTAATAGGAACTCGAGGGGTAACCTTTTTACACACAGAATGGTGGGTGTATGGAATGAGCTGGAGGAGGTAGTTGAGGCAGGTACTATTGGAGCATTTAAGAAACATGGACAGGATGGGTTTAGCATGATATGGGCCAAGCGCAAGCAGGTGGGACATTTTGTCGGTGAGGGCAAGTTGGGCCATGGATCTATGACTCTAGATGTGGGACCATTAATCACATTAAGAAAAAAATAGAAATGTTGGCTGAGACATTTGTATCATGTGCTCCATTTGTTTTCATCATCTCAAACTTAACAATGAAACATCTTCTCCTCCAATGAGCAGTAGTCAGAGGAGATTAAAATGAAAATTAGTTTCAAATGAAGGAAAATGCTGTAGAACTAATATGAAACTGTAATGAGAAGACTTGGATACCATGACCAATTTTCACCTCCACCTCTTTGCTTTGTTGCGGTGTTCCTTAAGGTAAGGGAATAAGTGGTGGTGGCCTGCAACCAACATGATCCCAACTCTGGATTTGCCTGGTTAAGATGCTCCTTATCTACAGGCCAAAATCTCATGTAATCAAAAAATATGAGTTGTTGACAGAACTGAACATTTAGTATATTCTTTGAGGTCAAGTTAATGCTCATACATCTAAACAAGAGATTCAATAAACATCTAATTTTGGCTCAAGATGAATTCCATTCAAAAATATTCACTCTAAGTCTTGTTTTCCAAATTTTAAAATATAAACCTGACAGGAAAGGTACAATTCTATATGATTCTTCCTCGTGTAATTGAAGGTTAAATGTAGTAAAAAAAATTAAAAATGGCGTATATGGCAGATTTAAAATGAAAACAGAAAATGTTGGAAATATCAGCAGGGAATGATGTTGATGATAAGCTTATTGTCATACGTGTTGTACAATGTACATATGCACTGAAATTCTTACTTGCTGCAGCCAAACAGGTAGTTGCAAAGCAAAACTTTGAGAGTAAACTAAATGACTTAAATTTTATTTTTTTTTAAAGTTTAGACATGTAGCACAGCAACAGGCCCTTCTGGCCCAAAAGCTTGTGTTGCCTAAAAACTCCAATTAACCTGAACTTCCACCCCTCCCTCCCCCGTGTGTGTCTTGAAGGGTGGGAGAAAACAAGAGCACCTGGAGGAAAAGAAGACAGTCACGGGGAATCTCAGACAGCACCAGATTCAAACCATGGTTGCTGGCACTGTGCTAGCATTGCACTAACCGCTACGCTAACTGTGCTGCCCTAAAAGATACAACATTAAGAGAAACAATAAATATATGAAAGATAATAAATAATAAATACAATAACTCTAGCGCAAAAAAAAAGTGATGCAACAGAACGGGCAGCCCTTTGCTGGTGTCAGAGCGGGCAGCCCTACGCTGGTGTCAGAGCAGTTCCTGATTAGTGTACCAAGGGGAAGTTTAAGAGACTAATAGCTATTGGATAAAGACTGCTCTTGAATCTTGAGGTGCTGGCCCTTAGTCTTCTATAACTTCTGCCTGAAGGTAGCAGTGAGAGAGGTTGTGACCATGGTAATGGGGGTCCTTCATGATGTTGCCTGCCTTCTTGAGGCAGGGCTTTGCAAAGATGTCTTCAGTGGATGGGAGGTCGGATCCTCTGATGGACATGGCTATGATGACTTCCTTCTGCAGCCTTTTGTGTTCCCGGGCCCTTGAATTGCCAAACCAGGCCATGATGCAACCAGTCAGTATACTTTCCACATTACACGTGTAGAAGTTTGAAAGAGTATCTGATGACATGGCCAATCTCCTCAGACTTCTTAGGAAGTAATAATGTTGGTGGAGCTTCTTCATGGCTTACCTCAAAGTGCTGGCTCTAGGAAAGGTCTTTGTTCTTTCCTAAAATCAACAATCAGCTCCTTGGTTTGTGTGATATTGAGACCAAGATTGTTCTTCTGGCACCACCCAACAGGTTCTTGATCTCCATCTTGTATTTTTATTTATTATTTCCAGATATCCGGCCAACAACGATAGTGTTGTCAGTGAATTTGTAGATAGAGTAGGAGCTGAACCTGGCTACACAGTCATGGGTCTACAAGGAATGGAGTAGGTGATGGTCAGAGAGGAGGTCACGTTATGAACTGCATTGATTGGGGTCTGCCAATGAGGAAGTCCAGGATCCAGTTGCAGAGGGATGGACAAAGTTCTTTATGTTGGTCAGAGATGTTGCTGGTATGATGGAGTTGAATGCCAAGCTGTAGTCAATGAACAATAGCCTGATATAGATGTTCATCAAAGTTATCAAGCACAAAGTGGAGAGCAGTGGATGGAGACTGCAATTGACTTGTGATGATAGGTGAACTGGTGGGTCCATATCCTTCCTGAGGTAAGAGTTTTGTAACCATCCTTTCAAAACACTTCCTTACAGTAGATAGCACTGGCTGATAGCCATTGAGGCAGATTACCTTCTCTTCTTGGGCGCTGGAATGATGGATGCCCTTTTGAAGTAGGTGGGGATCTCTGGCCACTGTTGCGAGTGGTTGAAAATATTTGTGAAAACTACAGCCAGTTGGTTCACACAGGTTTTGGGGACCCAGCTAGGTACATTGTCTGAGCCAGATGCTTTCTGAGGACTCACCCTCTCCAAGGTTATGTTTCACCTCAGCCTCAGAGACTGGAAGCGCAGTGTCACCAAGGTCAGGTTGCTTCTGTGGTTGGCTGAATCAATTTGAAACATTTATTTTCTCATAAGAAACTAAATGTATCCAAAACACCAGTTAAGTTTGGCAATATTCATGTTTATAACTTTTGTGGGGGGGGGGGGGGTGAGAGTGGGGAGGGGGGATGGTTCCATAACTTTCTCTTTATATTTTCCTTGGAAAGTTAAAAACAAATTCTTTCTTTATTGGTGAAGGTAAATCTTTTTTTTATTTTTATTTTTTTTTTCAATTTTTTATTTTTCACACCATAAATCACATTAACCATGATACATACTTTTTCCTTTTCACACATAAATCTTGAGGTGGGGATTTTTTAAAAAGTGGTGTGCCTGCACCTTGAGTTCTCATTCAACTGAATGTTTTTCACTGAGGTTTATTTCCTCTTGTATCTCTCTGGTTGTAGACCATATCCTTGCACAATTTTGCTGGTTATTCCAGGCTCTCTGATGGGATGCTGGTCTTTAGTAAAGATGAGTTTTCATTTAAAAAAAAATTAAATTTAGATATACAGCACGGTAACAGGCCATTTTGGCCCACGAGTCCGTGCTGTCCAATTTACACACAATTAACTTACACCCCAGGTATGTTTCAAATGGTAGGATGAAACCGGAACCCTAGGGAAAACCACACAGACACAGGGAGAACGTGCAAACTCCTTAAAGACAGCACAGGATTCAAACCCCGGTCCCAACTGCTGGTGCCATAAAGGCGTTGTGCTAACTGCTACACCAACCATGCCACCCAAACTGTAGATGCCTGACAGACGGCTAGTAAGAGTCAGCCACAGTGATATGTGACCGGATGCAAGCCCCTTATGAAGGCAGGTTTCATTCTCCATTTTCTCGTAACTATCTAACAGTTTAAAAGTGACCTTTACTGAATTATTTAAAGTGATGTTTACTTTCCAAATATTTTATGGTGCTTTCAAAGGTCTGAAAATGTGAACCGGAAAACTTGTAGAATGTCACGGTTTATAAGGGGGGTGGGAGCAGGGGGCAGAGAGGGAGGTACACTGGCCTTCGTTGAGTGGGTCATAGAGTACGAAATTAGTAATTCATGATTGAATAGTATACAGCATTGATAGGACCAAACTTAGAGTACTACATGCAATTTTGAGCTATAGGAGGGTTGGAAAGGGTACAGAGAAGAATTCCTAAGATGATTCTGGAACAGCAGGGGTTGAATTATGGGGAGAGGTTGGATAGACTAAGTCTCTTTTGCTCCAGAGAATAAAGACCAAGGGTCATCTGATGGAGATTTATGAAATCATGAAGGGCTTAGAACAATATAGCATAGAAACAGGCCCTTCAACCCTTCTAGTCAGTGCTGATTTTTTTTTTCCCACTATCTGCACTCAGTCCTTTAGCCCTCCATACCCCTCCCATCCAGGTACCTGTCCAAATACTTTTTAAATGTTAAAATTGAGCCCGCATTCACCACTTCAGGTGGCAGCTTGTTCCACACTCCAACCACTCTCTGTGTGAAGAAGTTCCCCCATATATTCCTCCTAAACTTAATCCCCTTTCACCCTTAACCCATGTTCTCCAGTTTGTATCTCACCTATCCTTGGTGGAAAAAGCATATCTACATTTACTCTGTCTATCCCCTTCATAATTTTAAATACCTCTATCATATCTCTCCTCATTCTTCTCTGCTCCAGGGGAAAAAAATAAATTCTAACCTGTTTACTGTTCCCTGTAACTCAGTCACTGAAGTCTGGGCAGCATCCTAGTAAATCTTCCCTGCACCCTTTTAATCTTTTTGATATCTTTCCTGTAGTGAGGTGAGCAAAACTGCATACAATACTTCAATTTGGCCTCATCAATGTCTTATACAACTTTACCATAACATGCCAACTCCTGTACTCAATACTTTGATTTATGAAGGACAATATTCCAAAGTTCTATTTATAAACCTATCTACATGTGATACCTCTTTCAGGGAATATGTATTCCCAGATCCCTCTGTTCTACCACACTCCTTTCTTGGTTTGCCCTTCCAAAATGCAACACCTCACATCTGTCTGCATTAATTCTAGCTGCCATTTTTCAGCCAATTTTCCAGCTGGTTCAGATCCCTCTGCAACCTTTGAAAACTTTCCTTGCTGTCCCCAACTCCTCCAAGCTTCTTGTTATCTACAAACCTGCCGATCCAACTGACTGCATTATCATCCAGATAATTGATATAAATAACAAACAACAATGGACCCAGCACCAATCCCTGAGGCACACCACTAGACACAGGCCTCTGGTCTGAGAAGCAATCATCCACCACTCTCTGGGTACTCCTGTATACCCAATGTCGAATCCACTTTACTACCTCGCCAAGAACACCGAGCGTCTGAACCCTCCTGACTAACATGGGACTTTGACAAAGGTCTTACCAAAATCGATGTAGACAACATCTGCAGTCTTCCCTTTATCACTTCCTTGGCAGCTTCCTTGAAAAACTCTACAGCATTGGTTAAACATGACCGATCATGTACAAAGCCATGTTGACTATCCCTAACCAGTCCATGACTAACCAAATACTTGGATATCCAATTTGTTATTATACCTTCCAATAATGTACCTACTACTGATGTCAGGCTCACCACCTTAGAGTTTCCAGGGTTACTTTTGGAGCCTATTTTAAACAATGGAACAACTTGAGCTGCCCTCCAATCCTCTGGCATCACACTTGCAAAGGGCCTGTTTTATGATGACCCAAAAAAACCCTGAAATTGCTGGAAATGCTGAACAGGTCTGCAGTGGACAGAGAAACAGAGATAGCATTGCAGGTCAAAATCCTAAGAGGGAGAGATATGAAAGTTTAGTTTGGATGAGGTGCATGAAATTGTGAAATATTTATGTTGATACTCAGAGAGCAAGATGTTCACTATAGACCATTAAAGATACAGTATTCATTGGACAGTTCAGAACAGCCAACATTAAATGACATCAGTTAGAAAGGGTGCAGAAAAGATCAACAAAGATATTACCGGGACTATAGTTATAAGGAGAAGTCCCAGCTTCCTTGGAGTGCAAGAGACTGAAGGACTGCATTTCAGAGTTCTAAAAAACCTGGAAGGTTATACTTTAAATAAGGTGAATGGTCACAGTCTTTTTCCCAGATAGGGAAGTGTCAAACTAGAGGGCATAGATTTAAGATAAGAGAGGAAAGAAAATCAAAAGGGATGTGAGAAATGACTATTTCATACAGAAGGTGGTGGGTGTATGGAACAAGCCGCTAAATTAAGCTGCAAAGGCACATCTAATTACAATGTTTGAAAGACATTGAGACAGATACATAGAGAGGAAAGGTTTAGAGCAGTGGTTCTCAACCTTTTTCTTTCCACTCACATACCACTTTAAGTAATCCCTATGCCATCAGTGCTCTGTGATTAGTAAGGGATTGCTTAAGGAGGTGTATGAGTGGGAAGGGAAAGTTGAGAATCACTGCTCTAAACCCAATTGTTACTGAAATATTTTTCTTGAAAAAATTGTCATTGGACCATTTCCTTTGGAGTTATGAAACCGTGCACCTAATGAGTCAGTTAGGTATGATTAAAACAGTGGCTTTTCTAACTTTTTCTTTCTACTCACATACTACCCTAAACAATCCCTTACTAACCACAGAGCACCTATGGCATAGGGAATACTTAAAGTGGTATGTGAGTGGGAAAAAAAAGGTTGAGAACCATTGGTTTAGAGGGATATTGGACAAATGTGGCAGTTGGGTCTCGCTCAGGTGGTTAATTTGTTTGGCACCAATGGGTTGACTTGAAATAGTTTTTCTGTGCTTGTAGCTCCTTTCCAATGGATTCTGAATAGAACCTGCCAGAAAATTTAAGTTGATCTAAATTCTTTAATTTTCTTCAGATATAACCAGAGAATTAAAGAACACTACAGCTCAGAAGCGGGCCCTAATCTGGGCTGAACCATTATTTTTTCTAGTCCTGCACCCAGACCATAGCTCTCCTTCTCCCTCCCATCCACGTAAGTATTTAAATTTTTCTTAAACATTAAAATTGAGCCTGCGTTCACCACTTCATCTGGCAGCTCATTCCATGGCCTCACCACTTTCTACGTGACAAGTTCCTCCTAATGTTCCCTTTAAACATTTCCCCTTTCATGATACTAACTCAAAAATTGCTACTTTGGAAAAAAAAATGAACAGGGAACATGCAAGCTTCCTTTTTCAATACACAGGCATTTCATTTGATTTTGGGAAGCACTGTTAGTGCATTGCTGTTACAGCACCAGTGATTGGGACTAAGGTTTGAAATTGGCGCTGTCTGTAAGCAGTTTGTATACTCTCCCCGTGTCTGCATGGGTTTTCCCCAGGGGTTCTGGTTTCCTCCCACTGTTCAAAAATATACTGGGGGTTGTAGGTCATTTGGGTGTTATTGAGCGGCAGGGGCTCGTGGACTGGAAGAGTCTGTGACTGTTCTGTACGTCTAAATTTATTAAAAATTATAAATGTAAAAATTATGTCTCATTCTATTACTGCACTTTTTGGGTGACCAGCTTTTGACTCCGGCTACTTATCTGCTTCAGCTTGTCTTGTGATTGCATTTGTTACTTTAATAGTCAGGAGATCCATTCTATTCAAATGGAGAGACCCTAAACTACCTGCTATGTTTCAATGGTTTTTCCAAACTATAGCCTGTTAAAAGTTGGAAAAAAAATTATAAGTGGTACTATTGACCCTTCGGTTAAATTTGAAGAAACGTAGAGACCATTCATTCAACATTTTCACATGATGGAAGTTGATCCTTTTTGAATCCTTTTCAACATTTTTTTTGTGAGTGTAGAGGAGCAGAATTAATTGTTTAACCGCTGACACGTGGTAGCCCAGCTTTTGTTTTCTTTCTTAGTTAGGGGGATATTTTTGAAATAAAATTTGATTCTTTTACTTGTTTGAGAGATTGGGAGGCTCAGTTTACACATGTTGCTTGATGTCTGTGTTTGTAAATGTTGTTAATGCAATCCCGATCTCTTTGTATCATTCTTGTGTTTATTAATCTGAAGCGTAATAAAAAGATTTTAAAAATTTGCCAGGATTGAGTGCGCTGATGGAACCAGTGCTGAAAGAGCTGCCAGAGCATGTGGAGATTCATTTTGATTGGTGCTGTGATACTGGGGAACTGGTGCAAACCTGGCCTCCCTGTTGCTGCTTTGTTTGAAGTGTGGACTTAACATTTGCCCTCAGCTAATGCTTCTCTAACAGTGGTTTTGAGTCCTGAAAACACGAAGACTGAAACCTACACCCGGGGCAGCAAAATGAGTATGGATATTACTAGGGGCTCGGAGCAACTGTTCCACAGATTAACAGCCTCTTCAGAACCTTCAGTCTCTCTAATCACTTCCAGTTAGAGTTGATGGAAACTGCTGCCACTTTGTCGATTGCACAAGTTCAAAGGTCAGCAACCACTGTTGCGATTGTTACTGTGGGTAAATCTCTGGGCTGTGGTGGTGGGGAGTGGGGGTGGGGGAGAGGGGTGATGAAATCCATCTTCCAGCACCAAGTGACAAGAAGCACTGTTGAATCTGAGTGGACTGTCAATACATGGAGCAGATGCTGCCAGTAGTAAACTGTGGTGACTCTGGTCAGGTTGCATCCATAAGCCTCAAATCTGAGCAATATCACTGCTTGCCCCAGACCCTCCAACACCACCCTCCAAAGATGGCCTCTGCTTCTCCACGTTGAGTCTGGACTGTGAGTGGAGGTCAGAGATTTTCAGCAGATTCTCCATGCACAGGGCCAATAAAGTGATGTATGTCACTGTGAATGTTTGGAATGGAGGATCGAGAGCACTCTAATGAATTGGTGGTCTATGGGGTAATGTTATGCTGGCATCAGTATAGCGACTCCTGATTCTTTACCTTTCTTTTATACCTGCAGCCTCATTTACATTTAAAAGACGTTGAGTTGTGGTGAAGAATGGCTCTGATTTTAATTATGGTTGCCAATCTTGCATAATTACATTTCAAAGCCAATTTGCACTCCAAGATCCAACAAACAGCGACGAAGTTGATGGAAAATTTTGGAAGTTTTGATTAATGGATACATTTTGGCCACGACACCATTACTCTTCTTTGAATGGTATTAATTGACAGGTTTACATCTCGCCCTTAAGATGGTAGAAAGTTGAAATTGGGTGTGCTAACTGTGGAATGTCAATGCAATGCTTTGAAGTTAAGGAGCTAGATTTCAGAAGTGAGATGCTTTATAATTGACCAATTTTCTTCAATAGGATTTCAATAACTCTTCTAGCAGAAACCTTGTCAGTTAGTGTTGATCTCAGGTAATGAGATGGTGAAGGATAGAATGTTGGACCCAAGCCATTAAGTCCTTCCATGGCTTTATCATAGAAATTCATCTTCCACACTTGGTTCCCTTTAGATGTTTCTTCCCAAATCTGCTTCTGTGTATAGCTAAAAAGTTTTTTCAATTAATATTTCAACTGACAATAAATAACATTAATTGATAAGTCACATAAATTCAAAAATTAGAAAATGCAATCTTGGATTTTGTTTTTGCACTGTTTGACGCGAGTTAATCACTGCTGAAGCAATGAAGAATGTTAACCTTTACTTGATGAGAGAAAGCAGATAAGGCAACTAACTGGGCACAGATGTACAGATTGGAAGACTGATTTCAACATAAAAGCAATAATTCTTGCATGCCTGACCTGTAGATTTTAGCTTTACAAATAGCTACTCGTCACATTTAAAATGTTTTGTGGTAGCTCAATAAATGTGCAAGAGAGAATGGAGCAGCAGGTTCTGTTGAAAGGGTTAGAGGAGATTGCTTTGAAGCAAAAGCAAATGAATAGACCTTGGATGGGAATTTTTTTCAGCTCTGTGTGTATTTAATGTAAAGCTGAATATATCCTAATACGTGTGTTGTTTGCATTAAAAATTATCTTCAACAAATGTCTTGGATCACATTGTTTAACAAGTACAATTAATATTAGATGTTTTTCAACATGACATGAGAACTATATGGTTTAGATGTACAAAGGAGCTTTAGAACGGTTGAACAAAAATGAAAATAAGCATTTAGGTTTATGACTGTACATCAAAGAGGTTATTGCCCTGAAATATTAACTCTGCAACTGTAGCTAGAATGGCTGGGTGTTTCTAAACTTCCATATTGGAATTCTCTACAGTTGTGACGTGCTGTGGTAGCAGCAAGCAGACACAAAACACAAAAGACTGTTCTATAGGCTTTATTCTGCTAAAAATCTGTACACACCAGTTTTAGCTGTGGTGGCTCCCGAGTGACTGGCTCAGGATTGTCAGCCAGCCAGGTAGAGTCAGCCCCCAGATGGTCCTTCTGCAGGTATAGAGATCGCCCCCTGCAATAGGCTAATGGTTATAACACCACATTCACCCACTTCTTAAAATTATCCTCGGGGTGGGGGGGGGGTATGGCAGGTAGTATTTAGAGATTTATTTACAGGTTTAGACGGTCTGGTGGCTATTGGAGACTCACTGACCGCCACAGGGTTGGCTCCTAGTCAAAAGTCGGAGAGGGTGTTTTGGGTGCTGGAGGGCTAGTTGGGTCTGACGTGGTTGGGCCGGGCGCCGGAGCGGACAGTCATATGTCCGTGGTGGCGTGGCCAGGTCGGCAGGACAGGGAGGTGCTGGAGGGGTGGGGGGAGTAGTTCAGTCCTGTGTCCTGGATGGGCCAAGGAGGCCCGTGATGGGGAAATTGTGTTGGGTTGAGATGAGGTGGTGGTGTTAGTGATAGTGGTGGTACTTCTGCTTGTGCCAGATCCCTGGATGAGATGGTGTCCTCACAGCCACTGGGATACCTGATGTAGGTGTAGTTGTGGTTGGTGTGAAGGATGTTTGTGCAGAAGCACCGATCACGGAGATGTGAGCCACGCTGGGAGGGAGGTTCCAGTCGCCGATTTCCTGGGGAATGAAAACAGGCATTCATGAGGGGTCTGATTTGTAGCCATGTACCAGAGTGATCTAATGGCGTGGAGCGCCTTGGGGAGGGCTTCTTGCCTGTAGTCCACGGACCATCCTTTGAACCTAAGGGCCAGGAGGACTACCTTCCAGATCACCCCATTTTTATGCTCTACCTGCCCATTGCCCCTCGGGTCATAACTAGTCATGCAACTAGTCGCAATGCTTTGTGTCACCAGGTGCTGGCACAGCTCCTCACTCGTGAAGCTGAACCCCCAGTTACTGTGGATGAATGCTGGGTAGCCAAACATGGTGAAGACCTGTGTCAGGGCCCTGATTGAATTCAAGAGTAGGGAGGTTATGATGAAATTGTACAAGGCATTGGTGAGGCCAAATTTGGAGTACTGTGTACAGTTTTGGTCACCAAATTATAGGAAAGATATAAACAAAATAGAGAGAGTGCAGAGAAGGTTCACGAGAATGTTGACAGGATTTCAGGGTCTGAGTTACAGGGAAAGGTTGTGCAGACTGGGGCTTTTTTCTCTGGAGCGTGGAAGATTGAGAGGGGACTTGAGAGAGGTGTTTAAGATTTTAAAAGGGACAGACAGAGTAAATGTGAATAAGCTTTTTCAATTAAGAAAGGGGGAGATTCAAACTAGAGGACATGGTTTAAGATTGAAGGGGGAAAATTATAAGGGGAACATGAGGGGAAATTTCTTTACGCAGAGGGTGGTGGGGATGTGGAATGAGCTTCCGGCAGACGTGGTCGAGGCGGGATCATTGGTTACATTTAAGGAAAGACTGGATCATTACATGGATAGGAGGGGACTAGAGGCGTATGGACCGGGTGCTGGTCAGTGGGACTAGGAGGGTGGGGATTTGCTATGGCATGGACTAGTAAGGCCGAACTGGCCTGTTCTGTGCTGTAATTGGTTATATGGTTATAACGGTGGTCATGAAAGTGTCAGGGCAATGGATGGCAAAGGGAAAATGGGAGTACTCGTCTATAACCATGAGGAAGTACACGTTCTTGCTTGTGGAAGGCAGGGGCCCTTGAAGTCGATACTGAGTCGTTTGAAGGGTTGGGTGGCCTTGACAATATTGGCCTGGACAGGCGGAAGAAGCGAGGTTTGCACTCCGTACAGACCCTGCAGACCCTGTCATGGTCTGGACCTCTTGGACAGTGAAGGGGAGGTTCTTGGACTTCATAAAATGAGACTTCATAAAATGGTACAGGCGTGTCACCCCCGGGTGACAGAGGGAGTCAGCCTGCACTGACGCGCAGGTCCGTGATAGGGTGTCAGAGGAGTCATTGAATTTCCCTGGTTTGTACTGGATGTCTCCAGTGCAAGATCTTGTCATTCTTTATCTTGCCTTTGTGGGTGGTGCTGAACATGAATGCCACTGCATGCTGGTCGGTGAACATCCTGCCAGCCAGGTCGTGCCGCCAATGGCAGACTGCTTCTACGATCCTTGGGCCTCCTTTTCAATGGTTGAGTTTCTGAGCTCTGAACCATGGAGGGTTCTGGAGAAGAAGGCAATGGGTTTCCCTTTCTGGTTGAGGGTCTTGGGGAGGACAACATTGGAGGCATCGCACTCCACCTGGAATGGGTGTCCTCATCCATGGCATGCATCGTGGTATTGGCAATGTCCTGTCTGATGTACACAAAAGCTGCCTGTGCCTCGGGTGGGAGGGGAAAGGTGGAGGCCTGGGCCAGGAGTGGACTTTGTCCGAGAAACGGGGAACTCACTGAGAGTAGTAGGAAAATAGCCAAGGCACCTGCAGAGAGCCTTGAATTTGTGTGGGAAGGGCAGTTCCATTAATGAATAAATGCATTCCGGGTTGGGACCAATGACACCATGTTCCATGATGTACCCTAGGATGGCAGGTAGTGCTGGATACACACTTCTCTTTGTTGTAAGGGAGGTTCAGATACTTGGCCGTCCAGAGAAACCTCTCCAGGTTGTCATCATGGTCCTGCTGGTTGTTGCCGCTGATGGTGACATTGTCCAGATATGGGAAGGTCGCTCTTAAGTTGTGCTGGTCTACCATGCGGTCCATCTCCCTCTGAAAAACAGAGATCCCATTAGTGACCCCAAATGGAACTCGGCGGAACTGGTAGAGGCACCTGTCTGTCTCAAAGGCGGTGTAGGTCTTGTCCCATGCATGGATTGGGAGCTGGTGGTAGGCCGACTTTGATCGTGGAGAAGACCTTGTAGCGGGCTATCTCGTTGACCATGCTGGCTATTCTAGGTAGGGGGTAGGCGTCCAGCAGAGTGTACCAGTTGGTGGTCTGGCTGTAGTCAATGATCATCCTCGGTTTGCTGCCCCCTTTTACCACCAGGACCTGGGCTATCCAGGCACTGGTGCTGGGCTCTATGATACCTTCCACAAGATGCCATTTTACCTCCATCTTGATGAAGACCCAGTCAGCCGCTATTGGCTTGCAGTCTGGCATAAGGTAGTCGAAGAGGGTGATCCGCAGCATGAAGAGGCCACAAGTGGGCTGGGGGTGGTCGGATTGTGCGCTGTGGAGTGTGAGCAGGGGGAGGGGCCCACCAAAAGTGAGGGTGATGCTTTCTAGGTGGCACTGGAAACTAGCCCAAAGAGGACTGGGGCACAGAGTTTGGACATGACCAGGAGCCTGAACCTGCTGTATGTCTCCCACTTTACCGTCAGATCAACCGAGCAGCACCCAAGGGCTGTTATGGAGCAGTCCTGGGCCATGAAAGCTATGGCAAACTTTGTGGGTAAGATTTTGAGCTTTAATGTCCGTGCCACGTTCGGGTGTATGAAGCTCTCAGTACTACCGCTATCAAACAGGCAATTTGTTACCTTCCCATTGACAGTGATGTTCATCATTGAGTGCCCAAGCCCATGTGGGATGTCCCTCCTTAGGGTGGTGGCAGCTAGGACCATCTTCGGGTCTGAGTGACTGCTCCCCAATAGGTGAGGAGAGTGGCGATCTCTGTCAGTGTGGGGTGTGCGGGTGGGCGGTCTGGTCAGCACCCGTGTTGACCACGTTGTTCTGTCCCAGGTGTTGTGATGTCACTGGGGCCCGAATGGCCCAAGATAGTGGCAGAACCTGGCTGGCACAAAATGGCAGCGCCCTGCAGGCACGCATGGTGTCAGCATGGCTCGGCCTCCCCATTGCTCGCATAGTCCGCGCTGGTGAAAGTGACATCAGTGATCCTGGTGGAAGTATCTTGGAAGAAGATGGCGGTGCCTGAGGTGAGCACACCACTGCAGTGCTCATCGGAGATGCGGCCAGAAGTGGCATCGATGGAGCGGGTGGACGTGGTACAGCAGGTAATGGCGTCATCTGCACTTTGCATGTGGTGATGTCCAGGGGGGATTGTTTGTTGATCACGGAGGGCTGCCGCTCTCCTGGCAGGTCTAGGGAGACACACTTTCGAGTAGTGACCTTTCTTGCTGCATCGGGTGCAAAGCGAGTTTCAGGCCAGGCAGCTTCTGCAGGACCCTCTGTCTGACCCACACTGGGACCCGCAATACTTACAGGGACGTGGGGTGCCGGCAGCAGCAATTGTCTCCTACACATGCAGTGTCTGGGCTATGGGAGTCATCTGGGTTAGCCATACTGAATGCTGGAGGATCTGGGAGTCAAAGGCTTCAGTATGAAGGGCTGCAGCCTTCAGGGAGTGAACCACCTCCACTGTTCTGGAGAGTGAGGCGATGTTGTCTTCCAGCAGTTTCTGCTGGACACTCTTTGATCGTAGTCCTTGCACATAGGCATCCTTGATCAACTGATCCACCTCCTCTTTGGACACTCTGGTCTCGGCCAGGTAAGGGTGGGCCAACTCCCGCAGGACCCCCCAGGTAGGCATCTGCTGTCTCTCCTGGCTGCTGAGTCCCGATGCTCAGCAGGTACCTGGCATAGACCAGGTTCGTAGGGATCTTGTACATAGCCTCGGATGGCTCTTAGTCAGTGCAGTCCTTGATGGCCTTGAACGTTTGAGGGCCAAAGTTTGTGTGGAGTACCACGAGGTGCTTCAGGTTCGTGTTGATGACCTTGGTCTGTGTTTGGATGACTGCCTTGATGGTGTGCTTCCAGATTTCGAAGCATGCCTGGGCTTTCGGGTGCTGAGGGTTGATCTCCAAACTTCCGATTGTCAGGAACTTCTCCATGGTCATCTTCAAATTTTAGCTGAATAAATTGTGACATGCTGTGGTAGCAGCAAGCAGACACAAAACACTGCATTGCAAGCTTTATTCTGCTAAAAGTCTGTACACACCAGTTTCAGCTGTGGTGGCTCCTGAGTGACTGACTCAGGAGGTGCAGGCTCAGGCTTATATTCGGGTCGGCTGATTGACAGCCGGCCAGGCGGAGTCAGCCCCAGGTGGTCCTTCTGCAGGTACAGAGATCGCCCCCTTCAATAAGCTAGTGGTCATATCACCATAACAGTGCCTCTGGTGAAATTGCCTGTGAACACACTGCTGATGGTTTACATACAATGCCAATGAGCACAATGCAGTGAACTCTTTAAAAGTTCTGATACAGTTAGAAAACTCAATGCTCAATTTCTAAAAGTCCATTGCTCCCAGGCACCCTTCTCAACTTATGGATGGGATAAAAATTGCAACAAATCATCCTTGAGGTACCTTTAAATTCCATGGGACCATACCTGCTAATTGGGCAGAATTTTAAAAGCCAAACCATAGCTAGTAGGGCAGATGTAAACATTATGTGGCAAAGTGGCCACCATGTCAGCCAATTCAAGAATGATCTGCCCAAATACATCCTATTAACCTACAATCTCCCATACCTTTTGAAAGGTGGGAGGAATCTGGAGCACTAGGGAAAAAAACCCATGCATACATAGGGAGAACGTACATACTCCTGACAGACAGCACCAGATTCAATCCCAGTTTACTGGTGCTGTAATAGTGCAGTGCGAACGGCTACTCTAACCATGCCAAAAGCTATTAAAGGAGCTTTCTTCCCTCCCTTCCATTAGAAGGGGGTCAGTGAGATAGGAAATCTCAGATTAATGTTGTAAGATCTTTTGTGACTGAACACCGAAAAGGGTAGGGAGAGATTATACTTTGAGTAACAGAGCATGCAAATGGAATCTTTGGCCTGGGTTGAACATCAAGAATCCTCACTCTTCAATCCTATTATTAGTCCTCCCATATTCTCCCCAATTCCCCCAGATCAACTAGGTCAACTCTACAGTGGCAAATTAACCTACAATCCTGCTTTGGGATGCAAGAGAAAATTAGAGAACCTGGAGAAAACATAAAGTTCATTATCATCTGACTACAAATACAAGAAGAAACAGTGCTTCTCTGGACCATGGTGCACACTGTTATGTACTAAATCAGCAACAATGGACATACTGCAAGACAATGGTATTTTCAAAAACAATTTTTATTAATAACTTTTAATAACATAACACTTCTTACTTATCTCTAAAATTAACACCACTATCCACAAGTGTGTGTGTAAAAACCAAAACCATTATATTTCAAGCACAATTCTAAAGAGATGATTTTTAAAGTTCAGTCAGTTTTGTTTTGAAACTCAGATTATTTAAATTGTTGCTCAAAAGTGGTCACAAAGTATTTTGAAACATCAGGTCATTAGACTTCTAAAACTCACAAATTTCTTGATGAGTTGTTTTCAGAGCAAGGTTTCTTTATATGAATGATTTTTCACAAACCCTACCCACTTTTGCATGGCCGTTTTGGATTCTGTGTTTCCTGTGAAGATTTCACAAACCCAACCATGAAGAGCCATGTAGAAATATGACTGTCCTCTCTCTCTTTAAGAGACAGTCAGAAGTGATCATTCTCTTTTGAAAGCCACTTATTTTGTATATCTCTCATGATAAGGAGAATACAGTATTGAACAGCATCTCTCCTTTAAGAGGCTACTGTTTTTCAATCCTATCTGAATTGTTGGATGGTAAAGGCCTTTCTTCAATCCATCATAACCTACAGGATGGTAAGGTGGCTTCTGCTCTCAAAACGTCACCTGTTTCTGTAATATTTTCTCTGAATGTCTTTAATCATGTGACATGACAACATTACTGTTTTTGAAGCTCAAATTCCAAAGGTTAGAGTCTCTGATAAGTCTGAGTCTCTGATAAGCAAAAGGCTGTTTTCGTTTAAACAGATGCCATCTGAGTCTCCATTCAAATAATATGGGTAAACAAGCCTTTTGTTTAATTCAGTGGTTTTCAAACGGCCCCCTGAAACCACTGTTTTAATCATACCTAATTGATTCATAATGTGCAATGGAAGTGGGCGAATGACATTTTTCTCAAGCAAAATATTTCATTAACAATTGGGTCTAGACCAGTGATTCTCAACCTTCCCTTCCCACTCACATACCACTTTAAGCAATCCCTTATCAATCACAGAGTCATGATGGCATATGGATTACTTGAGGTGGAATGTGAGTTTAAGGGGGCAGTTTGAAAGCCACTAGTTTAATTATGACCTCCTTGAGCAACCCCATTGTCCGAGATATTTCAATGGACAAACACTTCCAGTTTTATTGGGGTTGCTTACCAGACTTTGCGACTCTGAAAATGACTTCTCTCTCTGAGTGTAATTGTGTATCTGTAGGTGTGCCCCTGTGTCCAAACCTACAAAAATAACTTTACTAAAATATATATATATATATATATTTTATACCTAAAGATTAATAATAATAATACAGTTCCATCACATACACATACACACACAATGCACAGTACATAATTATCACATATATACATCAAGTTGTAATTTAAAACAAATATTTTGGGATGATATACCAGGGTACCAGATACTATTCATTAATCTCATAGCCTGTGGGAAGAAGCTATTTCTCAGCATGATCTTCATGCTCCTGTACCTCCTTCCTGATGATAGTCAGTAAAAGAATCTGTGTGCTGGATGGCAAGAGTCCTCAATATTTCTTTGAACCCTATTTAAGCAATGTCCCTGGTAATTGTCGTCAATAGAAGAAAGGGAGACCCGAGTGAGTTTCTCAACCATTTTGATGATCCTCTGTACTGCACCTACTATACCATGCAATGATGCAGTTAGACAGGATGGTCTCAATTGGTTTTCAAGATGGAGGCTGATAGCTTTGCCCTCCTCAACCTCCAAAGGAAGCATTGGGGCTGCTGCACCTTCCTGACTAATTGTTGTGGTCCAGAATAGGTCATCTATTATATATGCACACTGAGGAATTTTGTGTTCTCTACTCTCTTTAGGATGGAACCAGTGATGTTTAGGGGAGAGTGGATGACCTCTGTACACCTGAAGTCCACAATCATCTCCTTTGTCTTGTTCACTTTGAGACTCAGTTTGGTGTTTTCAAACATTTTACGTCCAAGCTCCTCTCCGTAAGCAGATGAGGCCTGAATGTTATTGGGCTGAGTACACAGCCCTGACGTGTGCTAGTTCTCAGCATAATCGGATTGAGGTTTTGCTACTAACCCAGACTGACTGGTCTTTTGGTCAGAAGTCCAGAATTCAGTTTCAGAGAGGGGTGTTGAGTCTCAGCATGGACAGTTTATCCACCAGTCTTTGAGGTATGATTGTGTTTAACATCGAGCTGAAGTCAATGAACAACCTAACGTATGAGCCATCATTCTCTGGATGGCTCAGGACCAAGTGGAGGGTTAAGGCTATAAGCATCATCTGTGGATCGGTTTGGATGGTAGGTAAACTGAATGGTCTAATGCTGCTGGAAGGTATGATATGATATGTCTTTTACCAGTGTACTTCATGTTCATTGAAGTAAGTGCCACTAGGCAATGGTCTTAGTGCAGTAACCATTACTTCTTGGGCACCGGGTTGATGGTGGCTGCCTTGACTTCTGTAGGGACAGTGGACTGCTGCAATAAGATGTTGAAGATGTCCGTTAGGACTTCTATTAGCTAGGGCATGCAATCCTTCAGTAGCTGACCAGGTACATTGTCTACTTCTGCAGCTTTGAATGGATTCCCTCTAGATCAGATCCTCCTGGCCTCAGCTGCAGCTATTCAGCATGCCTATTCTTTAGGGGGAAATGAGGCTTTCTTTGGTGTCTAATGGTTTTTCTCATCAAAGAGTGGGTGGAAGCTATTCACCCTGTTATGGGCCCAGAGGACTCCAAAACCCAGCAGCAATAGAAATTCACCAAGACAAATGGTTACCTAAACAAAAGTTGCTTTAATTATATTTAAACATGAAAACAGGATCAAACTTTAACTTATTACTATCAACTTAACCTAACATAACCCCCTTCTAATTCAAAGCGTACATGTATGTAATGTGTGTAAAAGTTCAGAAAAGTTCTTTAATTCAAAGTCCAATATCACTTCTCATTCCTCCAAGTTCACTGGTTGCAGGCAATCTTATACTGTGCTCAGAATTTATCATTTATGAATTTCACCAGGCTTTGGTGCTTGAAAGGTAAATGGTTACCACTCATGAAGGTTCTTGTCAGTTTTTATTTCTCGTTGGACACCCTCAACTGATTCTTTTTGATCAGCCACTTCAGTATCTTTCCGAAGAAACTTGCCCCATCAGGGTTTTCCAGATGATGACCTCTTTCTTTCAGGTCACCACAGAGTTCCTTTTCTGTTTCCCTTATTTGAAGTGAAACATTAGACTCTTCTTGCATGGACCACAAAGGTAGGATGGAGATTAGGGTAGAAGGTAAAAAAGAGAATATATGTGAGGGTCTTTCTCTGAGATGCATATATTATAATGCAAGAAGCATAGTGAACAAGGTAGATGAGCTGAGAGCATGGATAGATACTTGGGGTCACGATATTGTGGCAATTAGTGAGACCTGGCTACAGGAGGAGCAGGACTGGCAACTTAATATTCCAGGATACATTTGCTTTAGATGTAATAGATCAGGAGGTAAAAAAGGAGGAGGAGTTGCTCTGCTTGTTAAGGAGGACATTACTGCCGTGAGGTGGCAGGATGGTATGGAGGGATCGACCAGTGAGGCTGTTTGGGTGGAATTGAGGGGTGGAGGAGGCAAGAGGGTGCTAATAGGGGTGTATTACAGACCACCAAATGGGCCAAGAAAATTAGAGGAACAAATTTGTAAGGAGATAACGTATATGTGTGAAAATCATAAGGTAGTGATCATGGGAGATTTTAACTTCCCACACATTGATTGGGATACCCATACGGTTAGAGGGCTGGATGGGCTGGAGTTCGTTAAATGTGCTCAGGATTGTTTTCTAAATCAGTTAGTAGAAGAACTGACTCGGGACGGTGTAATACTGGATCTCCTGTTAGGGAACGAGCTAGGTCAGGTAGCGGACATTAATGTTGGAGAACCAATTGGGTCTAGTGATCATAATTCTGTTAGTTTTAGGGTAGTTTTAGGGAAGAGCAAGGAGAGGCCTAAAGTTGATGTTCTGGATTGGAAAAGAGCAAATTTCGAAGGAATAAGAAGGGATTTGGGGAGTATTGAGTGGGACAGGATATTTTCAGGTAAGGATGTTAATGAAAAATGGAGGATATTCAAAAAAGAAATTTTGAGGGTACAGAGTAGTTATGTCCCAGTGTGGATCAAAGGAAAGGCTGGAAGTCATAGGGAGGCTTGGTTTTCGAGGAATATTGGAAATTTGGTTAGGAGAAAAAGGGAGGTGTACAAGAGGTATAAAGAGCAGGGAGCTGAGAAGTTGAAGGAGGACTACAAGGAGTGTAGAAGGAATCTTAAGAAAGAAATTAGAAAGGCCAAAAAAAGGCATGAAGAGGCTTTGGTTGACAGAGTAAAAATAAATCCAAAGAGTTTCTATAAGTACATTAAAAGTAAAAGATTAGTGAAAGATAAAATTGGACCCCTTGTAGATAGCGAGGGTAGGCTGAGTGAGAAGTCAGAGGAAATGGGGGAAATTTTGAATGATTTCTTTGCCTCAGTATTCACTAGGGAAAAAAATGTTGAACCAGCTGAAGTAAAGAAAAATAGTGGGGAGGTCATGAAGCATATAAGGATAACCGAGGAGGTATTGATGGCTGTGTTAAAAAAGATAAAGGTGGATAAATTTCCCGGACTGGACAAAATATTCCCTAGGACACTCAGGGAGGCTAGTGGACAATTAGTGGGGCCATTAACAGAGATATTTAGGATGTCACTGGCCACTGGGGTGGTGCCAAAGGATTGGAGGGTGGCGCTTGTGGTTCCTCTGTTTAAGAAAGGGTCCAAATGCAAACCTGGGAATTATAGGCCTGTAAGTCTGACGTCTGTGGTGGGCAAGTTGATGGAAAGTGTTCTGAGGGATGCTATTTACAAATTTTTGGAGGTACAGGGATTGATAGGGAGTAATCAGCCGGTTTTGTCAGGGGTAGATCAAGTTTGACAAACGTGATTGAGTTCTTCGAGGGGGTTACAAAAAAGGTTGATGAAGGGAAAGCTGTGGATGTTGTCTATTTGGACTTTAGTAAAGCTTTTGACAAAGTTCCCCACAGGAGGTTAGAAAAAAGGTGGAGGCATTAGGTATAAATAAAGAGGTAGTGAAATGGATTCAGCAATGGTTGGATGGGAGGTGTCAGAGAGTAGTGGTAGAAAATTGTTTGTCCAATTGGAGGCCGGTGACTAGTGGAGTTCCTCAGGGATCGGTCCTGGGTCCACTATTATTTGTTATATATATTAACGATCTGGATGTAGGGGTGGAGAATTGGATAAGCAAGTTTGCAGATGACACAAAAATTGGTGGTGTTGTGGACAGTGAGGAAGATTACCATAGATTAAAAGGTGATTTAGGAAGGCTGGAGGTGTGGTCTGAAAAATGGCTGATGGAATTTAATACAGATAAATGTGAGGTGCTACATTTTGGAAAGGCAAATTTAAATAGGTCATATACATTGAATGGTAGACAATTGAGGAGTGGAGAGCAACAAAGGGATTTAGGAGTTATGGTAAATAGTACCCTCAAGGCTGATACTCATGGTGTGGTGAAGAAGGCATTTGGAATGTTGGCCTTCATAAATCGGAGTATTGAATTCAAGAGTAGGGAGGTTATGATGAAATTGTACAAGGCATTGGTGAGGCCAAATTTGGAGTACTGTGTAGAGTTTTGGTCACCAAATTATAGGAAAGATATAAACAAAATAGAGAGAGTGCAGAGAAGGTTCACGAGAATGTTAACAGGATTTCAGGGTCTGAGTTACAGGGAAAGGTTTTGCAGACTGAGGCTTTTTTCTCTGGAGCGTAGAAGATTGAGAGGGGACTTGATAGAGATGTTTAAGACTTTAAAAGGGAAAGACAGAGTAAATGTGGATAGGCTTTTTCAATTAAGAAAGGGGGAGATTCAAACTAGAGGACATGGTTTAAGATTGAAGGGGGAAAATTATAAGGGGAACATGAGGGGAAATTTCTTTACGCAGAGGGTGGTGGGGGTGTGGAATGAGCTTCCGGCAGACATGGTCGAGGCGGGATCATTGGTTACATTTAAGGAAAGACTCTATCGTTACATGGATAGGAGGGGACTAGAGGGGTATGGACCGGGTGCTGGTCAGTGGGACTAGGAGGGTGGGGATTTGCTACGGCATGGACTAATAGGGCCGAACTGGCCTGTTCTGTGCTGTAAGTGGTTATATGGTTATATGGCTTTGACTAGGCTGAACTAAAAACTCACAACCCATCTTCAAAATGGGTTTTTTCCACAATCTTGCCAGCTTGTCCTGTTCCAGTCCCAGCTGTTGCTGCTGAACTGTAGAACTGACCTCTCTCTCTCTCTCTCTCTCTCTCTCTCTCTCTCTCTCTCTCTCTGTCTCTCTCTCAGAGAAAACCACATGATCCGCTTAGAACAGCCAACTGCACTCGGACAGACTGTGGCTCCGGACCTAATCTTCTGAGTTCGTTCATCTGTTGCTTTCCAAAACAATAATCCATTACTCCACAGCATGTCCAATTAACAGCTACTCGTGAAGTCCTTATAGGCATTCTTCAAAGTTTTTGCAAATGCACTCAGAGCCTGAACTGTCCAGCTTGAGCAGAGCTCTGGTATTTTGAGTGAAATCTGTTTTGAAGTGTTTGTATGTGATCTACACTTAAAAAAAAACTACCACAGTTTATCTCCTTTAAAACTTATCTACATACAATATAAAATATAACATAAATCTATCACACCCCTGTCAGGAAGAGAGCCATCATTGTTGGTGACCCACAGAAGTGGCATCTAGACATTTATGGTTTGGCTTCCTTGACACATGCGCCTTGTGTTGCCGGTGTTATATAGGTGTATGGATTCTGCGATTGTAGGGAAAAAGTAGAGAGCAGCAAAGATCAGGATGGAATCCAGGTGGCTGAAAATTGGAGGGAGGGCGGGGGCGATGACACAGACTGCTGGAGTCAGAGTCCATGGGATGTAAAAATATAGAACCCACGTTTTGGGCCTATGAGCAAAAGGCAGACAGTACCTGAATGTAAAGGCTAAGTGAAGAGGGCAAGAAGAGCAAGGGGAGGAGTACTGGCCAACAGGCAAATGGACATAATTGGATGGATAGGAAGACAGGAGAGGAAAGGTGAGAATTGCTCAGGGGGGGGGTGGGTGGTGGGTCTGTGAATGTAGAGTTGAAGGAAAGGAGACAGAGGAAGGAGAGTGATCATTTATTAGTTTATATTTCTGACCCAAAGAAATCTATTCATTTAATCCTGTCCCTACTTTCTAAATTGGGTAGGTTTTCAGGATGCAAATTAAAATTTTATGAATAATCTTTTTCCTATTAATAATCAGGAGTATTTATACAATCAAAAACACTTAAAAGTTGTGAAGAACCAATTTATTTATTTCGGTATTAAAATTAAGACACTTTTTAAGGATCTTTATAAATATAATTATCTCCCCCAGTAGAATATATGAAACATATGCTTTCCAGATGGTCTCCAATGGCGCTATCATAAGTTGGTGGTATTAACACAATTAAAAGATAGCCAAAGTCTTTTATATACTTTTCAAGCAATACCTTCCTTCATCCCCAAAATATTTTTTGACAAGGTACTCTAAGATATCTTCTTACACTTGGAATTATAAAACATCCTAGACTGAACAAACCTTTATTGCAGAAACAAAAGTAAGATGGAGGAATGGGTCTCCCTAATTTTAGATTTTATTATTGGGCTATTAATATCTGATATATTACCTTTTGGATTTATTATTCAGATATACATGAATGTCCTTTATATGTAGATTTGGGCAGTTCTTGTTGCCCTACTTGCTGGGAGCTCCTCTACCCTTTGCGTTGTCTAAAATTAATAGATGAGATCTTAGCCCAGTTCTTAAGCATACGATAAGGATTTGGTTCCAGTTTTGTAATTTTTTTGGGGTTTAATAATTTTGTTTTATCTAGTAAAATAGATCTTAATTTCTTTTGTTTTAAGCCTCATTGATTGATCAGACATTTTCAATATGGAAAACTAAAGGAGTAATAATCTTTTCAGACCTATTTGCAGGAGACTGCTTAATGTCTTTCAATCAGTTACAGACAAATATGATTTGAGCAAGGCATAATTTTTTTAGGTAATTGCAAATTGTGGACTTTCTGCATACTTTACTTCCAAATTAACCTCTGATTACCTATCTAATATGATAGACACCTTTTTCAGGTTCATCCACTTCAAAAAGCTACAATATATAATTGGTTACTTAACTTGCAACTGATATCCAACAATAAAATTAAAGGTGCTTGGGAATTGGAATTCCAAGAATTGCTTCAGGACTATCAATGGTATCATATTTTTTGACATGTAAATACTTCATCAATTTGTGCCCATTGTTCTTTGATTTATTTCAAGGTGGTACATTGGGCACACATGCATAAAGATAAGTTGGCCTGTATTTTTCCCAATGTAAACCCTACTTGTGATAGGTGAAAAGTTGAGGTAGCCACTCGAACTCGTATGTTCTGGTCATGTTCAAAACTAGATAATTTCTGGAAGGGTATCTTTTGAAAATTTTTAAAAAGTTCTAGGATTAGAATTACAACCTAATCTATTAACAGCTATTTTTGGAATCATGCCTGAGGAGACTGGGTATATGCCTGTCTCCGCTCAGCAAATAATTGCCTTTTCAACATTATTGGCTAGAAAAGGCATATTACTTAGATGGAAGGATTCTAACCTACCGACCTACTCCACTGTAATGGCTCTCTGCCGTCATGACATGTTTAAGTTTGGAGAAAATTAGGAGTTGGACATTTGATACATCACTTAAATTTAAGGAAGTTTGGTGACTATTTATTTCATATTTCCATATAGTTTAAAAATCATAATTCTATACTGGATTCTCTCCTAGTTCCTTCTGGTAAATTTGGTTTTATCCAGGAAACCCCTTGTTTCCCTACTTTAATCTCAGAATGGACTGCCTAGTCCTTTTATTCTTTTTTCTTAATTTTTATTTTTTAGATTAATTAGAAGGTATTTTATAATAAAAAATAATTTTTAATCTCTTTTTTTCTTTTGGTTTTATGAGGAGAAGAAATTTATGGTTAATTTCTACTTGTTAAATACTAATATGTCCATATACACTTGTAAATACATGAATGTAATGTAACTCTCCCCTTGTAGATGTGTTCATTATAACTCAATAAACAGACTTCCGAGGAAAGATCACAGTCTGTTCGAATCGGTAGCAGAACTTGGAGCACTGTCATGCTGAATACTGGTGCACCTCAGGGTTGTGTGCTCAACCTGCTCCTGTTCATGCTACTGACCCGTAACTGTATTGCCAGCTCCAGCTCCAACAGTGTCTTCAAGTTCGCAGATGACACAACAGGAGTTGACCTCAGCAGCAACAACGATGAGTCGTATTACAGAGAAGAGGTGAAAAATCTCATGGAATGGTGTTAGAATAATAACCTGAGTCTCAATGTGGACAAGACAAAGGAGATGGTAACGTACTTCAAGAGGACCAGGAATGACCATCCTGCACTACACATCAACAACACTGTAGTGGAGTGTACCACGTTCCTTGTGGTTCACTTAACTAGTGACCTTTTGTGGACATGCAACATTTACTTGTCAGGAAGGGGTCACAACATCTGTACTTCCTGAGAATGTGAAGCAGGCAAGGCTACTGGCCACCATCATGTCAACCTTCTACAGGAGCTCTATCAAGACTGACCTGCCCGGCTGCATCACAATGTGGTATGGCTGCTACAGAGAAATGGATCAATCCACAGGACTATAAGAGTGGCAGAGAGGATCACTGGGATCTCCCTTTACCCCCCCCCCACCCCTCATTGACATGATCTACCCAGATCATTGACTGAAGAGGTTGTACAAAATCAGTGAAGACCCCTTCCACCCTACACACAGCATCTTTCATCTGCTCCCATGGGAAAGGGATACAGGAGGATCAGAGCCAGCACCACCAGGCTTTTTCCCCCATGGGCATTGAGAATGGTGAACTGCTCACACTAACCATCCAAAACTTTCATATTTCTGAGACATTATTTATTTATTTCTATGAATATTTGTCCTACGGATGTATTGTCTGTCTGTATGTGTGTTATGTCTGGTTGTGTGTCTGCATGTTGTTCACCAAGGACCAGAGAACGCTGTTTTGTCAGATTGTACTTGTGCAATCAAAAGACAATAAACTTAACTTGAGCTAGAGGAAAGGGGACATAGGGCTAGGGAAAGGGGAGAGATGGGGTTTGGGTCTAATGGTAACTGGAGAAGTCAATGCCATCTGGTTGGAGGGTACCCCTGGATGGAATCTGAGGTGTTGTTCATACAGTTTGTGGATGGCTTCATTTTGGCAGTTCATGGAAAGACATGTCAGCATAGAAATGGGGTCGGGGACATGAAACTTGTGCCCATTGGGAGATTTATGCTATTGTGGCAGACAGAGCTAAGGTGTTCAACAAAGTGATCTCCCAGTCTCTGTCTAGTCTCTCCAATATAGAGGAGAGCTAAATGGGACCACCGGATGCAGTAGATGGCCCCTGGAGATTCACCGGTGAAGTGTGGTGAGTGATGAGGTGTGAGTGCAAAGTAGCATTGTCAGGTGAGGACAAATGGAATCCTGTCCTTGTTGCGTGTGGGGGCAGAGGTGAGCAGGGCAGATATTTGGGAAATGGAAGATATGAGGCTGAGAGCCGAGTTGATTGTAGTTGACGGGAAGCTACATTTATGAAGAAGGAGAACATCTCTGAGGATCTCACATGGAAAACCTTGTCCTGGGAGCAGATGCAATGGTTGAAAATGTAAGGCAGCAGTTCTATGAGGTACACCAATGTGATTTAATATCTCTTCTGAAAGATAACACCTTTTTTAATGCAGCTTTTCATCAGTACTGTACTACAATGTAGCACCTAATAGCTTGAATACACCTGGGATGGTCTGACCTTGAAAGTTGAACAGGCTAAGAACTGGTCAGTAATTGAAGGGGAGGCCACCTTGGAACATTAGGTGCTGTAGGTTTCTATGAGGGGCGCTGGACAAAGTGACTACTCTCTTCCTGCCTTATGATAGACAAAAGGTAAAGAATTTCATGTATGTTACATTCTAAATGTGTCAGTAATGGAACCTTTACCTTTAACCTTGGTGTGCTGCCTCCCTGGTGCAAGGGTGCGGGCTGTCTCAAATCGGGTCCAGGGTATTCTAAAAGGGGAAGGCGAACAGCCTGATGTCTTGGTACATGTGGGTACCAATGACATAGATAAAAAGGAGGAAGTACTGAAAAAGGATTACAGAGAGCTAGGACAGAAACTAAGAAATAGGACAGCCAGGGTGGTGATCTCTGGTTTGCTACCTGTGCCAAGTGCAACTGAGGACAAAAATGGAAGGTTAAGAAAAATGAATGTGTGGCTGAGGGGCTGGTGTAAAGGACAGGGTTTTGGCTTTTTGGATCATTGGGATCTCTTTTGGGGAAGGCATGACCTCTACAAGAAGGATGGGTTACACCTAAACCCAAAAGGGGTCAATATAATGGCAGCTAGGTTTGGTACAGCCGTCGGGTGCGGTTTAAACTAATTTGGCAGGGGGGTGGGAACCTGTATGATAGGGCAAAGGTCAGAAAAGATAAAACAGGAAAAGTTAGGTTTGGCAGCGAAAGTAAAAAATCAGAAAGAGCAAGGAGGGTGAAAAAAGCAAATCTGAAGTCTTTATATCTTAATGCAAGAAGCATTTGGAACAAGGTAGATGAATTAGCTGTGGAAATTGAGATAAACAAATATGATTTGATTGGGATTACAGAAACATGGCTGCAGGGTGGGCAGGCCTGGGAACTTAACATCCCGGGGTATATGATATTTAGGAGGGATTGGCAAGAAAGAAAATGGGGTGGGGTAGTATTGATGGTGAGAGAAGGGACCGACACGATTGACAGGAAGGATATTAACTCAGAAGATGCGGAATCTATATGGGTAGAACTGAGGAATAGCAAGGGGCAGAAAAATGTTAGTGGAGGTGGTATATAGGCCTCCAAATAGTAGTGTAGAGGTGAGGAAAGGCATTAAATGAGAAATTAGAAAAGCGTGCAATAAGGGAACAGCTGTCATCATGGGAGACTTTAATTTACATAATTGGTAAAAATACAGAGGAGGAGGAATTCCTTGAATGTTTATGGGACGGTTATCTAGACCAATATGTCGAGGAACCAACTCGGGAGCAGGCCATTTTAGATTGGGTATTGTGCAATGATAAGGGGCTAATCAGCAATCTTGTTGTGTGAGGCTCTTTGGGTAGGAGCAATCACAATATGATCGAATTCTCACTCGACATGGAGAGTGATGAAATTAAAACCGAGACTAAAGTCCTGAATTTAAATAAAGGGAATTATGATGGTATGAGATGGGAGTTGAGTAAGATTGATTGGGTGGTGTTTATGAGGGAGTTGACTGTGGATAGACAATGGAAAGCATTCACAGATCTAATGGAGAAATTGCAAAAATCGTTTATATCGGTTTGGCATAAAAATAAACCAAAAAAGGTGACTCAACCGTGGATAACAAGGGAAATTAGAGACAGCATTGGGTTCAAAGAGAGAGCATATCAATTGGCCAAAAAATGTACCGCAACTGAAGACTGGGAGCAGTTCAAGATGCACCAAAGGAGGACAAAGGGATTAATCAAGAGAGCAAAAAGAAATTACGAAAGTAAGCTTGCGGCAAATATAAAAACCGACTGCAAAAGCTTTTATAAATATGTCAAGAGGAAAAGATTGGTGAAATCCCGAGTAGGTGCTTTGCAGTTGGAATCAGGGGAATATATAATGGGGAATAAGGAAATGGCCGACCAATTAAATTCTTACTTTAGTTCTGTTTTTACAAGAGAGGATACAAATAACCTCCCAAGGATGTTGGGAAACATAGAGACTAATGCAAGGGAGGAACTGAAAGAAATCAGTATCTCTAAGGACATGGTCTTGGGGAAATTGATGGGATTGAAGGCAGATAAATCCCAAGGGCCTGATAATCTACATCCTAGAGTACTTAAGGAAGTGGCCATTCAGATAGCAGATGCTTTAAGAATTATTTTCCAGAACTCGATAGACTCAGGATCAGTACCCATGGATTGGAGGGTAGCTAATGTTACCCCACTATTTAAAAAGGGGGGTAGAGAAAAAGCGGGGAATTATCGGCCGGTGAGCTTTACATCAGTAGAGGGCAAAATGATGGAATCCATTATTAAGGATGTAATAGCAGAGGTCGACAGCATCGAGTCCACGCTGCTGAAGATCCAGCTGCGCTGGATGGGTCACGTCTCCAGAATGGAGGACCATCGCCTTCCCAAGATCGTATTATATGGCGAGCTCTCCACTGGCCACCGTGACAGAGGTGCACCAAAGAAAAGGTACAAGGACTGCCTAAAGAAATCTCTTGGTGCCTGCCACATTGACCACCGCCAGTGGGCTGATAACGCCTCAAACCGTGCATCTTGGCGCCTCACAGTTTGGCGGGCAGCAGCCTCCTTTGAAGAAGACCGCAGAGCCCACCTCACTGACAAAAGGCAAAGGAGGAAAAACCCAACACCCAACCCCAACCAACCAATTTTCCCTTGCAACCGCTGCAATCGTGTCTGCCTGTCCCGCATCGGACTGGTCAGCCACAAACGAGCCTGCAGCTGACGTGGACTTTTTTACCCCCTCCATAAATCTTCGTCCGCGAAGCCAAGCCAAAGAAAGAATAGCAGAGCATATGACTAGCAGAGAAGGGATCGGACAGAGTCAACATGGATTTACAAAAGGTAAATCGTGCTTGACAAATCTATTGGAATTCTTTGAGATGGTGACAGGTAAAATAGATGGGGGAGAGCCAGTGGATGTGGTGTACCTGGACTTCAAAAAGGCCTTCGATAAGGTCCCGCATAAATGACTGGCTTCCAAAATCAAGGCTCATGGGATTGGGGGCAAAGTATTGATGTGGATTGAGAACTGGCTGGCAGGTAGAAGACAGAGAGTTGGGATAAATGGCTCATTTTCTGAGTGGCAGGCGGTGACCAGAAGGGTACCACAGGGATCTGTACTGGGACCCCAGCTGTTCACAATTTACATTAATGATCTGGATGAGGGGATTGGATATAATATCTCCAAATTTGCAGATGACACTAATCTAGGAGGGGTTGTGTGCACGGAAGAGGGGGTCAAGAAGCTCCAGTGTGATTTGGATAAATTGAGGGACTGGGCAGATACATGGCAAATGCACTACAATGTGGATAAATGTGAGGTTATCCACTTTGGTAATACAAACTGGAGGGCAGATTACTATTTGTATGGCAATAGATTAAGAGATGGGGAAGTGCAGAGAGACCTAGGGGTACTTGTACATCAGTCTCTGAAGGCGAGCATGCAGGTACAGCAGGCAAATGGTATGTTGGCCTTCATATCAAGAGGGTTTGAGTATAGGAACAAGGATACCTTACTGCAGCTGTACAGGGCCTTGGTGAGACCACACCTGGAGTATTGTGTGCAGTTTTGGTCACCTTATCTAAGGAAGGATGTTCTTGCAATGGAGGGAGTGCAGAGGCGATTCACCAGGCTGATACCTGGAATGGCAGGAATGACTTATGAGGAAAGATTGCGCAAATTGGGATTGTACTCGCTGGAGTTTAGAAGATTGAGAGGGGATCTCATAGAGACATATAAAATTCTGGCAGGACTGGACAGAATGGATGCAGATGGGACGTTTCCAATGATGGGAAAATCCAGAACCCGGGGCCATGGTTTGAGGATAATAGGCAAACCATTTAGGAGCGAGATGAGGAGGAATTTCTTGACCCAGAGGGTGGTGAATCTGTGGAATTCATTTCCACAGAGGGCAGTAGAGGCAGGTTCATTAAATCTATTTAAGAGGGAATTAGATCTATTTCTTCAGTATAAGGGTATTAAAGGTTATGGAGAGAAGGCGGGGACGGGGTACTGAACTTTAAGATCAGCCATGATCTTGTTGAATGGTGGAGCAGGCTCGAAGGGTCGAATGACCTAATCCTGCTCCTATCTTCTATGTTTCTATGTAAAATGGTCATCTGTTTTATATGTTCGAGAATGGAAGCTTAACCTTCAATGTTTTCACTTTGAGAGGCAATGGCATTAATAAATCTATTAATTGTAAGTTGCCATTTTGATTTAGTATCATCAATAACCTTTCCAAAAAGGTAATATAACAGAGATTCCTGTTCATTCTTTCATCATTTGAACTTGTTTTTTCCATAATTAATTATCTCAAACATCAAAAAAAATTGGATGATATTTTTGATTACTCAAATTTGACTTCCTGGAAGCATGTTAATATTTTTACATCCGTTGCAATCCTTCACAGTATCAACCAAATTTAATTAATTGGGCCAGATGTTTTAATTTAACACCTTGGCATATCAGAAAGATTTGTCGAGTGCTTGACAGAAGCACAATTATTGGCCCAACAAAGTTCTCAGGCGCAAATGTTGACTGCCTTTAACTTCCCATGGATTCTGTGCCTTCATAGAGATTGCCCACACTTCTGGATTTTCTAACAGAATTCACTGAATTAATAGCACTGCTTATTTCACAAACACTTGCTTCGTTCTTTCATTACAACAATACAATATGTTTTCTTTGGTTGCTCAAACAACAGATCAATTGTTTCCAGCAGACTACAAGAGACTGGAATAATTTCAACAAACTGATAACATCTTCTTGAGTGCTCTTTTATGAGAGCAGGACAACCACTTAAAAATGTCCTGCATGGATGCATGAAGTGCGTTCAAAGGTTTGCCCATTATCTGCAAGTTATTTGCAATATCCTTATTACAGTACGTTTCCGATTATCCAAAATTTTTGGGACTGGACATGTATTGGTTCACTGCATTTTTTGGATAACTGAGAAATGGCTTTAAGCAGCCCAGTAACATCAGTAGAAAACTTGTATCGACCTTCACTGATCCCCGACACCTCCCCATAACCATCGCCGATCCCAGACACCTCCCCACCGCCGTCCCGCTCCTGCCTGAGAGCCCGAGGTCCCGGCTCCTGCCATCCTCGCTGATCCCTGACACCTCCCCACTGCTGCTGCTAATTCTGCCCGGGACCCTGAGGTCCCCGCTCCTGCCCGGGAGGCCACTCTCCTTGATGATGCTGAGACAGTGGAGGGTAAAGGAGAAATAGAAAGAGAGAAGGGAAGGAGTTACCTGAAATGAGGACAATCTCCTCATGCACTGCCTGACCCACTGACTTCCTCCATTGACCAAATAGCGCTTCTGAGCCCCACAAGAGTTTGTCGGGCGAACATTTTGTTTTCAAAAGAGTTGGCTGTGATGTCAAGTTTGCTTCTGAAAAATGTTTTGGATAACTGAGATTTTTCAGTCATGGTTTTCAGATAACTGGAAATGTTCTGTACTTGGAAGGCTGTGAGGTAACTATCAAAAGTGCTTACCCAGAATAATTCCTTGTGTTCCTCCTGTAGTTTCTGTAAATGCAACACATAAAGTGAACATTCTACTTTTGCCGTGTCTGGAATTGTAGCACTCTGAACTAGTGACTCAAGGAAATTGAGCTTCTTTGCAACAACAAAAGAATGGTCTGTTGAACTATTCCCAAATCAATGCCTTACTTAATGTATTCACTTTGCAGCAAATGGATATCACTAACAAGGCCTTGAGAAAGTGAGGCTGAGTCACTTGCTTAAATTGCCACAGACTTTCTGGTGGAAGTTAATTGTGCAGCATTGTAGGATAGGGAACTTCACAATTTCCACTCAAGGAAAGACGGTATTACAGATAATTTGGGCGGCACGGTTAGCGTAGCATTAGTGCAACACTCTTGGAGAATCAGCAACCAGGGTTCAGAACCATGGCTGTCTGTAAGGAGTTGGTACGTTTTCCTCATGTCTGCATGGGTTTCCTCCAGGCGCTCTGGTTTCCTCTCAACATGTAAAAGGTACAGCTAAGGCTATCATCATAAATCTTTTTTGCGCTTCATCCAGTTTGAGGCCTAATTCTTTACTTAGCCTTAGCTGTAGCAAAAAAATGTATAATGTCAACTTGGAAATCAGAAGAGAGCCTAAGAGTACAGCAATGGTAAATAGAAATGAATAAATGAATTCCATTGGAAAGAATAACATACAAATTAAAAATAAAGTCACATTATTTGAACAAATTTGAAAACCGTACATGGAACACAACAGACAGGGCCTACCGCCCTAAAATGATAAAATAGAAGAAGACAAAATGACCTGATCCAGTGTGTAAAAGTAAATGACATAGTTTTCTTGTTTATTTTCATTGTGTGATGACATTGTTTAATGGGTTTATTGTATTGTATATGTTGAACATTTAACGGGTTGGGGGGGGGTGGGAAGGAGGGAGGGAAGGTAGGGGGGAAAAAGGGGGAGAAAATGCCACAGTGTATATTTTAGAGGGAAATGTTTGTATGTATTTTGATTGATATGGTTCATAGTGTGAAAAATAAAATAAAAAAAAAAACAAAACATGCAAAACGTACCATGGTTGTAGGTTGATTGGGAATACGGGCTTGTGAGCTGAAAGGGCCTGTTACTGTGTAGTATGTCCAAATTAAATATCGTCCTTTTTGATGATGGAGGCCAAAGGTTTGGGAAAATGTGATCTGCAGAGTGCATTCTGTAGGTAATACATATTGCACTCACTGTGTGTTAGTAGTGGAGAGAATGAACGTATAGTGCTGTAGATGGGATGCTTTGTTCCGAAAGCCATCTGGCTCCAAAAATATTGTTGGAGGCGCACTATTCAGACACCACTGACTTGTGCTTGTGAATGCTGGAATGACATTGTGGAGTCAAGAATTGAGATCCAAAAAGATACACAGAAATGATCAGGGGTATCATATCTCTGATGAAAGGCTAAATCATGGTGTGATTTGAAAAAAAAGTTTTTTTTTGTGGTATTTTCTCCTGAAGCAACAGTAGGAGAAAAATTCATAGACTGATAGTTAGAAATAGACCTTTTGGCCCAACTTGTCCTGACTGACTGAAGTGTCTAACAGTACTAATTCTATTAGCCTGTGTTTGGCCCATTATCTTTGTCAATCTTTCCTCTCCATGTACCTGTCCAAATGGATCTTAAACACATTTTCACCTGACTCTACTACTTCCTTTGACTATGAACCCACCGCACTCTGTCAGCAACTCACCCCTCTTTAAATCTTTCCCCAACTCACCTTAAACCTTTGCCCTCTAATTGTAGGTTCCAGTAGCCTGGGATAAAAGTGCCTATTGACCCTATTTATATGCTCCTGACGATTCTATCAAGGTTCCATCAGCATCCTTTGCTCCTGGGATAATGGTCTCAGTCTATCCAATCTCTCCTTACAATTCAAGCCCTCCAGTGCCAGCAACGTTCCTGTGAATCTTCTCAGTGCCTTCTCTTGTTCAATCAAATCCTTTCTATCGAGTGAAGACCAGAAACTGTCCCTTTTATTCTCATGCTTTTTGTGGATGCTTGCTAAGTTCTATATGCTTGCCATTTTTCTAACACTGAAACAGTGAGTTGACTTCTAAAGTTGCAAGGTGGTTATGTTAGTTCTGAGGTTGGGATATTTTACTGTGTATTAAAGGAAAATTTTACATTTTGTGATAATTACAGTAGATAGCTACCTATTTGTACTGAGAGAATCTGTCAGGAGCAGGCTCACAAAATGTATTTTCTTTCCTGCTGTTATCTTACTCGTACTCGAGATGGCAGAGGTCGACAGCATCGAGTCCACGCTGCTGAAGATCCAGCTGCGCTGGGTGGGTCACATCTCCAGAATGGAGGACCATCGCCTTCCCAAGATCGTGTTATATGGCGAGCTCTCCACTGGCCACCGTGACAGAGGTGCACCAAAGAAAAGGTACAAGGACTGCCTAAAGAAATCTCTTGGTGCCTGCCACATTGACCACCGCCAGTGGGCTGATATTGCCTCAAACCGTGCATCTTGGCGCCTCACAGTTTGGCGGGCAGCAACCTCCTTTGAAGAAGACCGCAGAGCCCACCTCACTGACAAAAGGCAAAGGAGGAAAAACCCAACACCCAACCCCAACCAACCAATTTTCCCCTGCAACCACTGCAACCGTGTCTGCCTGTCCCGCATCGGACTTGTCAGCCACCAACGAGCCTGCAGCTGACGTGGACATTTTACCCCCTCCATAAATCTTCGTCTGCGAAGCCAAGCCAAAGAAGATAGACCTATCATTGGTGAAAGGTGATGCTGTTGTATGGTTAAAACTGGACTTTCCTCCATTATGCCTTACATTTTTTCACTAACTGAACTGTTCGCACTGCATTTTTTTCATTGCTGCACTTCCTGTTCTACAGCACCTGGAGAGGAGACAATTCCAAACTTTTCATGGGACACAGCATCTCAGTACATGTGAGAATAAACTGATTCAATTCAGCTCAATTATTTTTCCAGGAGAGCATTCTATTGGTGTAACATGGGCGGGTGTTTGACAGTTTTGCCATCATTACACTTACAATGCTTAGCATCACCAGACTGTGAAGCTGGCTCTAACCTCAGAATTCCTCCGTGCAGCCTCATATGGAAATCGTGAAATCAGTATCAGAATTCACCCTCAGGCTGTCTTTTTTTTTATTTTGCCTTCTTCCAGAGTAATTATGGAATATCAGAGAACGAATAAGGATTTTGGTTCTTTTCACCTACTAAATGTCATGCGTGAAGTGGAAGTGAGATTGCATTCCCCTTTTCCTTATCATACCCAGTTTTATTCTTCTGGATTGTAATTCCTCGAGTTATTCTCAAAATATAATGGATTTTAAAAATGAAGATATGTTCATTATTGTTAAAAGTTTGTTTCCGAGTTGTTCAGAAGAACTACAGTATTTTAAGAAGTGGCCTTTAGGGCTGGATAGTTTGGACCAAGCAGGAGAAATTTACTGCTCTCTTGCATCCAAGAAAAATGATGAAAGGGAAGATTTAAAAAAAATTGAAATCTTTACGCTCAATACAACATTTATAAGTTAAAAATTCAGTAAAACTGAGTTTGGGAAATGGTGTAGAATGCAGAATTGCCTCTTTATTGCATATTTAGTATATGAAGAATGAAATCCTGACCAAAAGTAGTTTATTCTGATGTAGGTTTAATGAGAGTTGAAGTATTTCTTAAGTTATTGTGGCTTATTTCTACAGAGAGACAACAATAAGGGCACTGTATTTTTATGACCAGGACTGTTGTTTTGGGGATACTGCTGAAATGTTCCATGTTGACAACTTTTAAAGCAGTAACTGTTGATTAGTGCTATAAAGGCATTGCATTTGTGTTTGATGCTCAGCGAATTAAGTTCCAAACATTATTTACAACCCCTGATGGGATAATTTGACATTCTCCGACTTCATAATGGTAGGGGGAACAGAATGTTGACATTTCAGGCTACCATTCAATCCAGTAATGAACTAGATCTGACTGTTAGCAATTTGTTTGGCTATTGAGGCAGTTTTGCTAATGAGGTTCCAAGATGTCCATTGCAAACACGACCAGGAAGCATGAAATTATCACTGAAAACAGCACCAATTTCATTGGAGGGTTTACTTGCCTGTGAAACCAATGCTCCTTTCCTAAATAGTTGGTTCTCTTTGCAGTAAGTGCTGACGTGATTTTCAGTGCTCAGAGATGATTTGGAGACTTTGAAATATGCCAAATATACCAGCATGTACGGATGAAATATTTTGTCACTTTAATAGTGATACATTATGATGTTGTGGATTTTATTCTTGAAATGGCCTCTGGTTGATGTGTGGAAGAAGTTTTGTTATAGTGACAGGGGAAAATTTGACAGGTTATTTATTCTCATAATGGTGGCAAGGATCTCACAAAGTCATGGATCCATTTAGTGGCCAAGTAGATTGCAGAATTTTCCAGGTTTTCTCAGGGAGGAATAAATAAATAAATAAAACATTAGCATTCTACTGAAAATTTGTAAGCTGCTTTATGCAAGAGGCACTGGAGATTGTCCTGTGAATATAGCTTTGAAAATTCAGAACTGGATGCTTCATTGACAAATCAACTCTGTGGTGTGGACCCTTGGCACAAAGCACAGTAGCAGATGATCCAGGGCAGCAGGGAATGGCCCCACCTTCAGGTTATGTATCACCCCGACTTGGCAGCAAATTGTTGTTCCTTCAGCACTGTTGGTTTATGTCCAGCAGTTCCTGGCACACTAACATCATGGGAGAACATTTAGCACATCGGATTACAGACACTCACAAAAAGATGCTCCGGTGTTTTGGTAGCAGATCTAGTCATGGGTAGTGAATGCTAACTATATTATGAGTGGCCAGGCCAGAAGAGTTGATTCTAAAAAGAGTTTAAATTAAAAAAAAAAATTAAAAATTGCTAAAGTTTAGACATTCAGCACAGTAGCAGGTCATTTTGGCCCTTGAGTCTGTAGCCCCATTAATCTACACCCCTGGAATGTTTTCATTCGTGGAAGGAAAGCGGAGCCCCCAGAGAAAACCCACACAGACACAGGGAGAATGTATAAACTCCTTATGGATAACACAGGATTCGAACCCGAGTCCAGTCCCGATTGCTAGGGCTGTAAAGGCGTTGCTGTGTGTTTGCATTTGTGGTTTTGCAATACCGTATCTGTGTGACCTTTTACAATGATCCTCTATGTGCTAAAGCCAACTTCACTTCAACTTGCTGACTTCCCACAAAGCTGTTGGCTTATCTGCTGAAATATAAACTAATAATGCAGACTGTGAGAGCTGTCCAATAATCACTCATCACTTTACATTTGAAGCTGTACAGAGTGCAATATGCATCTGTATCGAAGGTTTTGTGTACCCATCGGAGTGCATTGGATTTGGGCTGATGGAGCGGCTGTTTTGGCAATTGTCCATTGCATCAAGCTCCTGGTGAGATAGTTGGGATTGGGGAGGCAGTGTGCGGTGGTGTGGACAGGGATGAGCAGAGCTGGCCTGTGGATGTTGGGATGTGGATGTTGACAGTGAAGGTCAGCATGATGTTGTCCATGGAGGGAGGCATCGTGTGACTGGAGTGTCATGGAGCAGGAAAGGGTGTTGAAGGGCCTCATAGTTCAGGCAGCTGTTAGAGGATATAAATAATACTGCGTAGGGGAATAATGCGGTACAAATATATTTTACTCATTCTTTTGGTCTCTATTCAGCAGTGTGGAAATACGCCTGATGTTGATCTGGGAGTAGCATCACAGGTTGAAGTCACTGTATGCCTCCAAGTGTTGCAATGTCCCCTCATGCATCCTTACATAGAAACTATGAAGGGGAAAGGTGGGGGGGGGTGGGGGGGTGGGGAAAGAAGGGGAGGGAGTTGTAAGGGTGACTGATGACAAGAAGGACCTGGACAAATTATTCCAAAGAAGCATGGTGATCCAGAAATGATCATTACTGAAGACCTTTCATGAAAAAATATTTTTAATTGTTTAATGTTGAATAAAGGTATTGTGCCATAGAATTTATATGCAACAGCCTTTCGATATTGTAAATGTTCAAGTTGCTTTAAAATAAATTGTAATTATTTGCATACACACTTTTTTTCAATAAGAGTCTTTGTTTGAGTGCCAGCTATCTATAAGCATCTATTATGCAAGGTGGAGTGGTGAGAATGGTTTACTTTTGTCTTGCCTTCTGCACTTCCTGACAGTAATTATCTTTTTCCATTAGTTGATATTCAGTAACAATGGCTGTCCGTGTTCTATGAAAACTCGGTAAATTCTTTGAATAGTAATGTGCTTTATTACTTGGAAATAATTGCATGTATAAGATCAACCAGTGTAGGTTACAGAATGCATATTGAATTTTCTAAAGCAATTTAAGATGACAATCAGAAATGTGAATGGGGCAATGGCTGAATGGTTTTGTTATCAACACCTTAAACTGAGATCACAATGCTGGTACCACAGTGAGAGAGGCCAATTGGCCCATCATCTATATGCAGCTGTCGAGAAGAATGATCCAGATTGTTTTTACCCCTTGTCTTTCTCCCATGCCAATCCCTTCTGTTTTATCCATTTCCACCACTGAAGGTCCTATTCAGGCAGACAATTTCAAATCCCAGCTGTCGATTTTTTTTTTTTTCTTTTGCTTTGTTTAAAAACAATCATCTTATTACTGATCCAGATTTACCTGTTGAATGCTTTACTCCCTGTCTGAACATAAAAGGGCCTGTTTCCTGGTGATCTTTTCGCCACACATTGCTCTGAAAGGAGCACCAGAAGTAGGACCTAATGCCAGGTTGTGACTTAATCTTCTCTCGACTGATTGCTCTTGCACTTTGCCTGCAGCACTGGTTCTAAGTGATTAGGGTATACAGTTACGAAAGGTTGAAGGAGAAACTTCAAGCTAATTTCTAAATGTTGATATGTAAAGATTGCTTGTTGGAGAGTTTATCTCTGTCGCATGTTTCTGCATCACTCTAAGGTTCAAAGTCCATATACTGAGCAGAGATCTTACTGGAGGAATCCTGGCTAAAACCCTTTAGCCATCTCTGGCGTGTGTCTTTTGAATGGAGAAAATAGCAGATTGCAAAACTTGTATGTGCCATGGACCACACATGCATAACACAAATAGCTGCAGTATTTCTATGCCGATGTGTAAGAAGCCTCTTGGTATGATTGTTATAATGAATTGGCTGAAGCAGTGCTTTAAACAGGAGTGCGATGTTGGTCATCATATATTACCTGATATCACACATTGGTCTCAAAGCATCCAAATGGTCTAAATACCAACAAATAGGAAGTTGACAGTTGCTTACAACAGATGGAAGCAGGATGGTATTTTAAGAGCTAGGGGATTTCTAAATTTGTTTTTCAGCAAGGAGCATCACTGGCATGTATTACCCTTTGCTAATTTCCCATGAGAAAACTTGGAAGGATTTTGCTGTGAAGGTACTGATGCACCATCAATTACTTGAAAGACTGTTGTTGTGAAACCAATAGGCTTTTATTGACTGCCCTGCACTGAGGAGGGGGCTGTGGGAAGGGACCACAAGTACAATTAGCCAACAGGTGTGCCTGACCAGACAAATCTATGCAACATTCACCCCTTGTTTTTAAAAAGAGTCCAACGGGGTGAGATGTTACAAGGTTACAAATTCAAAAGTTACAAATTCAGTCTTTCAGGCGGACTGGTCATTCGCTGGGACTGTTGTAGTCCACTTATGACTGCAGTGTATCAGCGGGGTCCTGAATGGTCTTGGCTATGTACTCATCAGTGTTGTGCTGGTGAGTAGGCGCCGATGAGCCCAGGGTATCCTCCTTGAGGTAGAGGCATGGTACCAGGGGTCAGGTGCATAATGTGTGTTCAATGGTGAGGGGGGTATGGGGTGATCAGCAGTAGTCTCCCAGAGAGCCAAGTACCTGAAAAATGGTGTTTTTGAGCCAGTTAGGGTATGCCGTGTAGGCATATTGGGGGTTGGCATGGAGGAGGTGGACCATTTTGGCCAGGGGGTCAGACTTGTGGCTCCTCACATGCTTCCAGAGTAAGACAGGCCCTGGGGACTTCAGCCATGCCATTAATGTGGTCCCTATCGCAGATTTCCTGGGAAAGGAAAACATGCATTCATGTGGTATGGCTGGTGTTTGTGGCTGTACATAGCAAGGACCTGATAGAGTGAAGTGCCTCCGGGAGGACCTTGCCAGTGGGAGACTGAAGGGCCCTTAGATGGCAAGGCTAGGAGGACTACTTTCAAATCCATAGCATTCTCCCTCTCCATTTGTCCATTACCCTGGGGGTTTTAACTAGTGGTCCTGCTCATGGAGAAATGCCCCTGGCCAACAGGTCCTGGCACTGCTTTTCTCTCATAAAGGAAGGTCCCAAATCACTGTGGATATAACTGAGGAAGCCAAAGAGAGTGAAAAGTTGATGACTGTGGCAGCAGTCATGTCCGAGCAGGGGATGGCAAATGGAAAATGAGTATTCGTCAATGATATTAAGAAAATATACATTGCAGTCAGTGGAGGGCAAGGGGTCTTTTAAAATTGATATTGAGTTGCTTGAAGAGGCGGGTGGCTTTAATTAATTGTGTCATATCTGGCCAGTAGAAGTGCGGCTTGCACTCGGCGCAAACGTGGAAGTTCTTTGTTATGGATCTGATCTCATCGATGAAGTATGGCAGGTTGCGTGTTTTGACAAAGTGAAAAAACCTGGAAACTCTAAGGTGGCAGAGATTGTTGTAGAGGTTTTGCAGCCGATGGATCTGTCCCATGGGACAGGGTGTATGGCGGCTCATTAAGTTTCCCCGATCAGTACAAAATGCTTTAATTGTAGGCAGACAGTTCAATCCTCCACTTCAGTATTGTGTCCTTTTTAATTTTGTCCTGCTACTGATTATTAAACATGAACGTAACAATGCATTGATCTGTCAGCAGTGTGCATCTCTTACCAGCCAGATAATGGCGCCAGTGCAGCACTGCCTCGATAATGGCTTGGGCCTCTTTCTCGACTGAGGAGTGCAGGGTACGTGGAAAAAAATGCAACTGCCCTGCCTGTCTGGTTAAGGGTGGCTGCCAGGACAAAGTCTGATGCATCGCTTTCCACCTGAAATGAGGTGGATTCATCCACAGCAAGCATTGTGCCGTGGTGATATCTGCCTTAACGCGATTGAAGACTTCATGAGCCTCCACTGCCAGGGGGAAGGATGAGGATTTGATGAGGGGGTGGGACTTGTCTGCATAATTGGGGACCCATTGGGCACAATAAGAGAAAAACCCAAGGCACCTTTTCAGGTCCTTGAGGCTGTATGGGAGGGGAAGCTCCAGGAGCGGCTGCATGCAGTCAGGGACCAGACCGATGACTCCATTCTCCATGACACAGTCAAGGATGGCCAGACGGGTTGTGTGAAACATGCACTTGGTCTTATTATATGCAAGATTAAGGAGCTTGGCTGTTCAGACGAATTTCTGGAGATGGGCGTCATGGTTCTGCAAGTCGTGACCGCAGATGGTGATTTATTGAGGTACAGGAAAGTGGCTGGGAACTTGTACTGATCCACCATGTAGTTCATCTCCCTTTGGCAGACTGAGATGTTATTCGTGACACCGAAGAAGACCCAAAGGAAGTGGTAGAGGTGGCCAACTGCCTCGAACACAGTACTCTGGCAGTCCACTGAGCGGATGGGGATTTGATGATATGCCGACTTCAGATCAATAATTGAAAAGGCATGATATTGGGCAATTTGGTTGACCACGTCAACGATGTGTGGGAGGGGGTATGGATTTGCCTGTATCTGTTGATGGTTAGATTGCAGTCGATGACCATCCTGTTCTTTTCCTTGTTCTGTACTACCACTACCTGTGCTCTCCAAGTGCTGGTGCTAGACTCAATAATCCACTCCTTGAGTAAGTGCTGTACCTCTGCCTGAATGAAGGGCCTGTCCCAGGCACTGTACCATCTGCTTTTAGTGGTGATAGGTTTACAGTCGGGAATGAGGTTGGTGGATAATGTTGGGAGGGTAATTTTAAGTGTGGAGACCCAGCCAGTTGTGCGTGGTCAGCAGTGGGTTGTTGGTTGGAAAATTGCCAGTTACATACACCATCATGCTTTTAAGGCACTGAAAATGCAGTCCCAATAGCACAGCAGTGCAGATTTGCGACATTACCATCAGTCTAAAATCTTTATATTCAGTACCCCACGTGGTTAGAGTCGCAATGCAGAAGCCCTGGATGGCCGCTGCGTGCGACTTGGATGCCAAGGAGACCTTCAGGTTCACCAGCAATACTGTAAGGGAAAGGCATCACATTGTGTCCAGGTGAATAGAACTCTCCGTGCTCCTACTATTGAATAGGAACTCATCTCATGGCTGTTTTCTTGAATATTGACTGGGCGAGTTGATGTGGGCTGCCCTAGGTGAGTGGGATGTAGGCCCATGTCGGGTCGCTGAACATCGCTGTTGGGGATGGTGGCAGTATCCAAGATGGCAGATCCCAGGGCTTGCATGCAGTGCAGTTGGGTCCTGAAGCTGGCACCCAAGAGGGCAGTCCTCACTGATCACACATAATGCTGCTGGCCCGGGTGATGATGGTGTCCAGAATGATGACCCCCACCATCTGCACATGGCACTGCTAGGAAGAGGTTTTGACTCACACTGTTTGGTGTAGTGGCCCTTCTTCCCACAGCTGGACCAAGTTGAATCCTTCGCTGGGCAGCGTCTCCTCTAATGCTTGCCCAGGCACAGAAGTAGTACTTTGGGTGCTCCTGTAGCCCGTGGCTGTGGTTAGACCACCACCTGAGCTGGACAAAAGTGGTGTGACGTGATTGCGGAGCACTGCTGACATAGTCAAGTCATTAGTGGAGCGAACGGGTGGCGGCATGTCCCAAGACGGCAACGCCTGGGTAACCAGGAGGTGGCTGTGTTATCGGTCAAGTAGGCCTCCATGTTCTGAAGAGCCACCTCCAGCATACCTGTCAGCTCAACTGCTCTCCGCAGTTCCCCTTGATCCAAGAGTCTCTGTTGGATGTATTTTGACGTGATCCTCACAGCGTAGGTGTCCCGGATCAGGTCCTCTGTGTACTCTGCAGCAGGCACAGTAGCCTTGTATTCACAGGCCGTCATGGACTTGCAGGACCCCAAGATATTCAGCGTTGATCTCACCAGGCCATTGTTTGCAGATGACTAGTAGGTGACTGGCACAGACATCATTGATCTTACTCAGATACTGTCCCTTGAGTAGGTCCTTGGCCTTCTGGTATGATGTAGCATTCCTGATCATGGAATACACTAGGGTGCTGACCCGGGAGTGCAGCACTTGTAGTTTATTGGTCTCTGATCGCACAATCGTAGAGAAAGCCTGCAGGAATGCACCAAAACAGCGCAGCCAGAGCTCAAAGTTGGTGAATGCCTCAAGTGATTGAGGGTCGATCTCTGGCTTTTATTGCTTCAGGATCTGCTCCATTGTCAATAAAATTGATGCACTGTCAATAACTCAAAAGACAGTTGTTGAGAAACCAGTAGGCTTTTATTCACTAAAGAACGAAAGCACATCCATACTGTTCGACTGTCTTGCACTAAGGGGGCCATGGAATAGTTATCTTTATACAGGAGCCTGTAGGGAGGACCACAGGTACAATCAGCCAGTAGGTGTGCCTGACCAGACAATTATATGCAACAATGGTTTACCACAGGTACAATGAAAGAGAAATGCTAATAAGCTTCCAAGTCAGGATGGTTTGTGATGGAGTAGAACATGCAAGTTGGGCCACATTCCCATCTGCTTAAATTGTTCCCAAAATCTTTGATTGTTTTTTGATTACTTTAAATTTTTCTTGAAAAGGAACAAGGAATATTTGTGGTTCCTTTTAAGCAAAGGAGATTTTTATCCAAGTTCAAGGTCAATTTATTTGTCATCTGATTGTACCAGTACAACCCGACGAAACAGTCCACGATGCAGAACAGTGGAAAACTTGTATACTGATGGAACACACATACAGTCAAACAATACATATACACACTATATATTTATATACTTAAAAATAAATATTCTTAAAAAGTAGATGCATGGAAAGTTGTTTTTAAACTGTTCCACTGCCCACTGTTACTTAGCCTGGTGGTTTTGGCTCTGGTCCTGTCCTTTGGATACTTCTGCATTCCCTGTTGAGATGATGCATGGATTAATCAGATGCAATTTTATTCTACTTCTTGGCTCCTTTTAATCTACTTTGGCTGGGAATGAACATCTTTGATGAATATTAGACGATGCACAGCGATGTCCTGGCTAAACAATGAACCATCATAATCGCAGCATAAGTTGCAGTTGATTATCAGAAACTATCAGTCATTCAGGGTTAAGATGATGTTAAGAGAGATTAATGCCTGTATTCTTGCATTGCCTGCCAGGTTTTCATCTTAAGCATTTTGCGTGGGTTGGACACTGAAAACTTACAGCAACCATGGCTGATTATTTATAATGTCTGATTGAATGAACATACATGGCAGGTAAGCTTCTTCAGGTTTATACCTGTGTTATGGCACATTTGAGAAATGTGTCACTTGGCTTACCTCCAATAGATATTACACCCAAAAATATAGAATAAAATCACACCTGCCATGCAAAGATTTTAATCATGAAGAAGTTCCACAGAATAATGTTTTGTGCGATAGTGTTTGAATGGTAACAAGCTTTTCCAAATTGCTTTTGTGACCTGTAAGTCAATGCAACTAAACCATATTAAGGCAACTCACGACACTCCATCATTACTCTAAGACAGTGGTTCTCAAACTTTTTCTTTCCACTCACATACCACCTTAAGTAATCCCTATGCCATAGATGAAAAAACACACAAATGCTAGAGAAACTCAACAGGTCAAACAGAGCCTTAATGTAGCAAAGGTAAAGACACATCACCAACATTTCAGGTCTGAGCCCTTCATCAAGGTGTGTGGGAACCAAACCCCCGCCCCCCTTCTGTTCGGACATCTCTCATGTTCCCCCACACCTTGATAAAGGGCTTAGGCCCGAAACATTGGTGATGTATCTTTACCTTTGCTGCATTAAGGGCACTGTTTGACCAGCATTTGTGTGTTTTTTCGCTTAACCACGATGTCAACAGAATCCTGTGTCTTAACCCTATGCCATAGGTGCTCTGTTATTAGTAAGAAATTGCTTAAAGTGGTATGTGAAAGGAAATAAAAAGTTTGAAAACCACTTTTAAGAGAATTTGGAAAGAACTGTGCTCTATTCATTTGCAATTACTTTAAAAACCAGCGTGATAATTCTAGACATATTATTAAATGTGCTAGAACCACATCTACTACTATTGAAATGCAAATATATAATTGCAGTAAAACCCCTGGTATCCAGAATTCAAGCAATCAGCAAAAAAATGGAGGAAAAGAAATAGGTAAAAAATACATAAGTTTAAATTTGATGTGCCTCGCTGTTAGCTCGCCAATCTACACAACTACGCAATATCAAACAAATGGAAATTACACTTATCTGGCACCTACCAATCCCCATAAGTTCTGGATACCAACTGTAAGCTAAATGAGTCAGATTTGGTTGAGTAATATTTTGAATTCAATGCAACATAAAACTTTGGCCATATCAAGACGCCATATATTTTAGGCTTTCAACATTAACACCAGATGTTCCTTGCTCAGTACACCAAATTCAGATGCAGAGGACAGATTTATGGACATGTTATTTTATGATAAGGCAAAGTCAAAAGGAAATATTAATTTAATTTAGATTTGATTTCATATTCAGATTCATTGTCAGGGTATATACAAGCCTGAAATTTCTTTTTCCTATTTAGAGATGCAGAATGAAGGCAATTTTGTCCCAACAGCCCTTTGCCACCACAAACTCTATTGCAGTGAATTCTTGATCTTCCACCTCCATTCCATTATTGCCCTTAGCATTTGTCCACTCTGACAACCAAGGAGTCTCTTTAATAGCTCTGATGCATTTCCAATGGGTCATTGCATGAGTGCCAGTTCTACCTGTCTAACATGCAGTTCAAGCCATCAGGCAGACAATCCTCTCCACCACTAACTCCATCTTCACCTCCTGCTGCCTCAGGAAAGCACCAAACATATTAAAGGGCACACCCCACTGTGATCACACTGTTTATTCCCAAAGAACCATAGAATGTTACAGCACAGAAAAACAGGCCTTTCTCATCTGTGCCACCCCATAAAATTAGCTTGTCCCATTGACCTACTCTCATTTCATAACCCTCCAGTCCACTCCTGTTCAAGCATTTATCCAGTTTATTTTTAAAACTAAAGATTGAATCTGCATTCACGACATCAGATGGCATTTCATTCCACAATCCTACCACTCTCTGAATGAAAAACTTTCCACTAATGATCCCCTTATATCTCTTCCCTTCCAGCCTAAAGCTATGACCTCTCGTATTTATCTCCCTCAATTTAACTGGAAACCTCCTACTCACATCTACTCTGTCTAGAGCCTTCATAATCTTATAAACCTCTAACAAGTCTCCCCTCATTCTTCTTTGTTCCAAGGTGTATAGACCTAACCTATTTAATCTTTCCTGGTAACTCAACTCCTGAAGATCCAGCAACATCTTAGTAAGTCTTCTCTGCACTCTTTCAATCTTATTGATATCTTTCCTGCTGCTGGGTGATCAGAATTTCACACAATATTCTAACTGTGGTCTCATCAATGACTTGAATAACCTCAACATAACATCCCAACTTCTATACTCTGACACTTTGATTTATAAGGGCTAAAATGCCAAAAGCTTTCTTTACATCCACCCTGTCCACATGCAACACCACGTTCAGGGAACAATGTATATGCATTTCCAATTCTCTTTGCTCCTCCACACTCCTTAATGGCTTACCATTTGCTGTGTACATCCTACCCTGATTCATCTTCCAAAGTGCAACATCTCACACTTATCTGCATTAAATCCCATCAGTCATTTACTGGCCCAATTTCCCAGCTGGTCCAGATCCTTCTGCAAGCTTTGAAAAGCTTCCTCTCTGTACCGACATCTCCTATCTTTGTGTCATCAGCAAACATGCTGATCCAATTCACCACATTATCATCTAGGTCATTTATATAGATAATAAACAACAATGGTCCTAACACAGATTCCTGAGGCACTTCACTTGACATAGCCCTCCAGTCTGAGAAGCAACCATCCACCACCACGCTGTTTCCTTTCACCAAGCCAAGTTTGAATCTAGTTTGCAACCTCTCTATGTATAACCTAGTGTCCTAACCTTATGAACCAACCTCTCATGTGAAACCTTGTCAAAGGCCTTACTAAAGTCCATATAAACAATACCCACAGCCTTTCCCTCATCAACCTTCTTGGTAACTTCCTCAAAAAAATCTACAAGATTTGTTAAACACGACCTATCATGCATAAATCCATACTGACTGTCCTTAATCAGCTGATGATGGTCCAAATTTCCATACATCCTGTCTCTCAGAAATCCTTCAAATAATTTATATACTACTGATGCCAGGCTCACTGGCCTGTAATTGCCTGGTTTTATTTTGGAACACTTCTTAAACAACGGGATAACATGAGCTACTCTTCAATCCTCCAGCACCTCTCCCATGACTAAGAACATTTTGAATATATCCACCAGGGGCCCTGAAATTTCAGCATTTGCCTCCCTCAAGGAGTGGGGTATAACATATCTGGACCAGGGGATTTGACTTTATTCACTGCAAGGTAGCAAGCACCTCCTTCTCCTTAAACTCCATATCTTCCATGACACTTCTATTTGTTCCCCTTCCATCCTTATTCACTATGCCAGTTTCCTGAGTAAATAACTATGCAATAAATTGTTTGAGATCTCCTTTTGGGGAGAAAATAGATACGTTTGGAAATATTAACCCCCAGATTCAAGGATAGATTTTTCCCCCCCCATTGTTATCAAACTTTTGAATAGGCCTCTCATTACAATAAGATGATGTGTTGCAAAGTTTAACTGTATTTTTCATTTTAACACTATGTCTGAAGTGACACTATACCTTACACCTTTGATTTATTGTAACACTATATTTTTTATTCTTGCACCACCTGCTCTACTATGTAGAGGATTACTTTCCTGGATAGCACGCAAAACAAGATTTTTCACCATAAAATGACAATCAACCAGTCAATCCAAATCAAGCAGCAGAAGCAGTATACGCAATTTAAATTTTATGAGCATACATTCTAAAAGCAAGGATGTTTCAATTTCATTTTTATTTTGGTAACTTCTAATTTGTTAAGAGAATTTCCTGGGCCACATATTTATTGCACAAAAGCTGGGTGAAAGCCATGTTCATTTTCCCAAAACCAGAAATTGATTTAAGATGCAGAAAGGTAAGCTATACAGTTGAGTCATTTCTGATTCCTGATTGAGCAATAATAGCACAAATCCCTAATTCTTTCACAGAGAGACTTGCTGGGATTATGAATGACAATTTTTTTTTACATATACTTTTTCAGCAAGTAAACTGGAGGAAGAACTTGCAAATTCACAAGTTGTATGTCAATAACAATGAGGAAGGATCTTGAGGGTTTGGTAACTTGTATGTTCACCATAAGCACCACTCTTCATTAGATTTTTTTCTAAGGGCATTGAGAGTCCTTGAGACAAACAGACAAGCAGGGAGTAAAATGTTACCACAAGGATGAAGATGATCTTATTAAATGGTGGAACAGGCTTGATGGGTTGAGTGGTCTGTCCTGATGTAGATGTTCATTATAGACTAAATTCAACCACAAGAGCACTACTGTTCACTAATCCAGTCAGTCCAGTGATTGATTAATATACTGACTCTACTTGGCCAAGCAAGCAACACTGTCACTGTATTTAAACTAGTGCTTGAGTAGGAAGGAGATAAAGTTTAGACCTTTAGTAAAATAATGCAGTCTGTGTGTCAGAATTGACACTAGCCTCCCAGCAAGAAAACTAAGTTTGAACAATTGAATATATTTTCAAAAGGTAAATTCAATTATTGTATTTTTTGTTGTAACTGTGCAGCACAAATGACCAGTGGGATTTCTTCCAATGTACTCTCCATTTAGCCTTGAGTTCTGCAAGTTTCTTCTTTTCAAGTACACCTCATTGCCTTTAAAGTTTATTATTTCACATCGTTTGAACAGATGTAAATCAAATTACATCAACTTGCAGTGCAAACATTATTTTTCTTCATGTCCCCTTTGGTTTTCATGGCAATTCTTGTAAGTCTGGTAAAAAACTGGAAACATTCTTACCGTCAATCAAAACTCATAAAATGCAGCATTTCTCTTTGAACTTCTCCAAGACCTCCATGCAAATTGAATCAAGCAGAAAGCACTCGACTAGTTGGAGTCAAACTTCACATAACAGGAGATGGTTGTGGCCTTTGGACGTCACTGTCCTAGAGTTTCACAGCTCTGACATCCTGCCCAGCTGCTCCATGTCAATCAGGTTGTCTATTTAAGCTTGTCCCATTTTCCTGCATTTGGCCCATATCCATCTAAACCTTTCCTCTTTCGGAACTTGTTTAAATGTATTTTTAATACTGCTCTTTGACCCGCCTCTTCTGTTTTCTCTGCCAGCTCCTTCTAGGTACCCACCACCCTCAGTATGAAGAAATTGTACCTTGGGTAGATGGTCTTATGGGGAGCATTAAGAGAGAGAAAATGAAACTGAAGTGAAGAGATGACAGAATACAGACAAAGAAATGTGAAAATGTGTGAAAGCTGGGCTGCAAAAAATGGCCATCTGTTCAGGTTGTGCTAGAGATGAACAGTTTCACAGTTGAATGATTGAGAGCAGAAGTGACCAGTTCTGGTATTAATAGAGAAAGTGACTTAAATGAAAATGCAGAATTCAACCTTGTTGACTTTGGAAGGCTGTACGGGGCCCAAACTTTGGTGAGATCACACTTTCAGTTTTGGGCACCCAGCTATAGGAAATATATTATTAGAACCTTAAGACATTACAGCCCAGAATCAGAGCCTAAAACTGCATACAATACTCCAAATTTGACCTCATCAATATCTTGTACAACTTTACCATAACATTCCAACTCCTATACTCAATACTTTGATTTATGAAGGCCAATATGCCAAAAGTGCTCTTTACAACCCTGTCCACCTGTGACTCTATTTTCAGGGAATTACATATCTGTATTCCCAGATCCTTCTGTTCTACCGCATTCCTCAGTGCCCGACCATTTACCATGTATGTCCTTTCTTGGTTTGTCCTTCCAAAATGCAACACCTCACATTTGTCTGCATTAAATTCCATTTGCAATTTTTCAGCCCATTTATCCAGCTAGTCCAGATCACTTTGTGAACTTTGAAAGCCTTTCTTGCTGTCCCCAACACCTCCAATCTTTGTGTCATCAGCAAATTTGCTGATCCAATTTACTGCATTTATCATCCAGATATAGGTAACAAGCAACAATGGTCCCAGTATTGATCCCTGAGGTACACCACTAATCACAGGCTTCCATTCTGAGAAGCAATCATCCACCACTGCTCTCTGGCTTCTCCCATCCAGCCATTGTTGAATCCATTTCACTACTTCACTATGAATACCGAGCTTCTGAACCTTCCTGACTAACCTCCTATGTGGAATCTTGGCATCCACTCCTTCATCAATTTTCCTGGTAATCTCCTCAGAAAAAACTCTAAGATTGGTTAAACATGAACTACTATGCACAAAGCCATATGGATTATCCCTAATTGGTTTCTGGCTATTGAGCTGGAAAGGGACAGAAAAGATTTACAAGCATATTATCAGGACTGGTGGATTTGAATTATAAGGAAAGGCTGAGAGTATGAGACTAAGAGGGTACCTTATAGAGGATTATAAAATCATTCAGAGCATAGACAAGGTCGATAGTCACAGTTTATTTTCCATGGTAGGGGAATCATAAAACTCAGGGTATTGATTAAAGGTGAGCGGGAAAGATTCAAAAGAGCCTTGAGGGGCACCATTTTCACACTGAGGGTTGTGAGCATATAGAAGAAGCTACCAGAGGAAGTAATAAAGGCAGGTATAATTGTAACATGTAAAAGACATTTAGACAGGGGATACCCCTTCACCATCAGACTCTTCAACAACAAACTCAATCAGGAACTAATTTAAGGGCTCTTGCGCACTTTCTTGATTTGTTTTTTTTTCTTTCGGTATTGCCCAGTCAGTTAGTTTACATTTTTTTGTTTGCATGTATATGTTGAATACAATTTTTTGTACTACCAATAAGTGATAATTCTGCCTTGCCCACAGGAAAAATAATCTCAGGGTTGTACATGATACCATCTATGTACCCTGACAATAAATTTGATATCTGAAATCTGATAAGAAATATTTAGAAGGGTGCAAGGAAATAGAATTAACTTATATAGACAGCTTGATTGACTTGGAGAAGTTGGGTTGCTTGGCCTGTTTCTGTAGTGTAAAACTCGACAACTCTGTATGCCTGAAGATACCATTAAATAAAATGTGTGACAATAATATTTTAATGGCTATTGGCCAGTCTAATGCCCAATTTGTTGTTACAGTGTCGCGAAGATGCCTTCCAGCTGACCTCTGCAGGTTTCACTTCAGAGGTTGTATTTTCTCAACAAAAGCACAGGGAACTCCGCAAGCGTGGGAGTTTCAGTCATCCAGTCACCGTCAAACATTCATTGAAAAATGGGATCTGGATAAGGACATGAAAGGGAAATATTTTGAAGTCTCTGGGGAAAGAGGAGCAGTGGGACTCATTAGAAAACTTATTCAAAGGGTTAGCACAGAGAGGTTAGACTAAAGTAATTCAGTCCGCTTATGATCCCACTGGGAATGCCGCACATCGAACAGTGGAGAATTTAGGTGACTTCAAGTCAAGATAAAATGCATAAATTATGTGAATGTGCTGGAGATGTGATTCAAATGTCGCTAAGGATTATTGGCATTTTGTGTTTCCATAGCAGCTGTCAAAATGTGCTGGGATTTTCCAACAGCTGTTTTTATTTCAGTTTTAACAGCTCCATTGTGTCTGTTAGTGCCATGAGCTGATCTCATGGTGTGGGCTCCTGAGAGACTGTAGGATTTCATGCCTGTTGTGTCCTGCACAACTCCATTCTCAGAGTGCCTGAGCAACCCATCCCAGCTTCAGATAGTTTAAGAAGTACATCTTAAATCTTTCTGCTGAGCACAGTCAAACTTAAACCAGCTGCTGCTTGTTCAGAATTGCAACAGCATGGTAGAGGATGTCAATGCCATCTTGGTTTTATCCGCAGAATTTACAAAGGTTTTGCTTGACCAGTTTTCAGATTCTCCCTCAAGAACAAGGCCAGAAATCTGCATGAACAATGGACTTCTTTTTAAATGTGTTCAGAAAGGCTTACGTTTATACATCACCTTCCTCAACAGACTGCTCAAAAGCCATTGCAAGATTTTAGAAGCAATTAATCAAATTGATTTGCACTCAGCAAAGTCCCACAGACAAGTTCATTTATTGGCACCTCTACTGAGTAGAGTGAGAAAATTTATTTTGTGAATTAATTGACCCATCCATATTACAGCAGTAAAAATATAGCAGACTGCGGAGTTACTGGGAGAGCCAGTTGGAACCTAGCAGATTATCTATTTTCTATTTTCCATCCAAATATTTACATGTTTGTATCCACAAGGATGAGCAGACGTTTTATTTGAATCTGAGAGTATTGTCAGATACACAAGTACAAAGTAAAGATGCATCTAAAATCTTACTTGTTGTAGCCATATTAAATACTCCAACAATAATAGCATAAATTAAATTATCACTATCTACCATGATGCAAAAAAATAGATAATAAATATAAAAGCATAGATAAGAAAAGGTGATGTTCCAGTAGTGTAGTCAGATCTTTTGGTGGAACAAGTGTAGTTTATGTTTAGGGTAGTTTGGGGAGATTCAAGACACACTGAGCTCTTGAGGAAAAAATATTTGTTCATTTGTACAATAGTTGGTATTATTTTTAAACCTCCCAAAAAATGCCTCTGAACAATCTTTGTTGCTGCTCTTTGTAACTAAGTGTATGTCTAAGACAGTGGTTCTCAATCTTTTTCTTTCCACTCATTTACCACTTTAAGTAATCCCTATGCCATTGGTGCTCTGTGATTAAGGCATTGCTTAAGGTGGTATGTGAGTGGGAAGGGAAGGTTGAGAATCACTGCTCTAGACCCAATTGTTACTGAAATATTTTGCTTGAGAAAAATTGTCATTGACCCACTTTCTTTGGAGTTATGAAACTGTGCACATGAGTCAATTAGGTACGATTAAAACAGTGGTTTACAAACTTTTTTCTTTCCACTCACATACCACCTTAAGCAATCCCTTACTAATCACGGAGCACTGATGGCATAGGGATTACTTAAAGTCGGATGTGAGTGGAAATAAAAAGGTTGAGAACCACGGTTTAAGATTTTCAAGGTTACCACCTGAGCATTAACTAGGATGTAAACATTTTTGGCATTTAAGAACATAAGAAATCAAACCAGCAGGAAGCCTTTTGGTCCCTCAAACTGGATAGGTGGCTGATCCATGTAGCTTAGGTTTTGATTTCAAATAAATATTTATAATTCATAAAATGCATTAATTCATGGGATGGGGGTTGATTGGAAAGGCCAGCATTTATTGACCATTCTAAATTGACTTAAAAAAGTATTGAGTCTTTCCACAAGCCCATTTCTCAGTAAGAAATTCCAGGTTTTTAACAATGGGTTTGCAGGTCAGGATGCTCTATAATTTGAAGAGAGAACCTGCAGGAAGTCAGAAAAAACTGCAGACAAAAACCTGTCATTCTATGATTGCTTTGAATAGAAGGCCCTTGACAACCCATGTGTGTCAGTGTCTGTGCCCAAAGTCACCATTGCAGGCATCAGTTTGTCTTTTCTAAGAGTGAACCCGTAAAGAAAAAAAAACACCTGGTCTGGATGAGAGCTCTGTCTGTGCTGGTGGGAGTCTTCATCGACACCTTTAACCTCTCCTTGTTACAAGCTGTAGTTCCCACCTGCTTTAAGAAGTCCACAATTATCCTGGTGCCAAATAAATCAATTTTCCACACCTTGATGAAGGGCTCAAGCCCAAAACATTGGTTATGTATTTGTATCTTTGCAATATAAAGGACACTGTTTGATCAGCTGAGTTTCTCCAGCATTGTGTGTTTTTACTTCAACCATGATGTCTCCAGATTTTCATGTTTTACTTAAAATTTGTCTTCTGTCATAATAAGTCAATGGAGGATGCTATTTCCTGGAACAGCTGGACAACTAAGGGACCCTATGTTGATTCCTGCTTATTGACTACAACTCTACCCTCAGCTACTCATTTCATTTCTCAGAAACACCTGCAAATGGATCCTTAACTTCCTGACCTGCAGACCACAAGCAGTGAGGATTAATGACACCACTTCCACAATAATCCTGATCATCAGTACTCCCACAAGGCTATGTACTCAGCCCCTTACTCTACTCCTTATACATTCGCAACTGCACAGCCAAATACTGTGCTATTTTCATCTATGTTTGCAGATTTAGGCCGGACTTCAAACAAGGATGAGACACAGTGTAGGAAGGAGGTAGACAAACTGGCAGCATGGCGTCAAGTTAACAACTTCTCCCTCAATTGCAGGAAAGCAGAGGGAAGAAATGGTCACTGTTTTCAGGAAATGGAGAGGAGCACTTGCCCCAGCATTAATCAATGTTGCTGAGGTGGAGATGGTGGAGAACTTCAAGTACTCAGAACTACACATCACCAACAACCTGGAGAGACCAGAGATTGCATATTTTGGATTGAAGTGGGTGGTTATCCTTTGCTTGGATGACTCATTATCAACCAAAAATATGCAATCAAATTACATGCAGTTTAAACAAATTGATTAATTGGTTGATGCTCCAAGGCAAAACAAAACAAAATAGTTGAATCAACCACCTTATCTCCAGTAACGATGAATGTCCATGTTTTTTTATCACTATATGGGTGTTGTATGTTTATTTGCAAAGTTTTCTGGTTGATGTGCAATATTCCCAGTGTTATAATGAATCAGTTCTCTAATTTTAAGCATAGAAAAAAATGTCCTGATTTTTGTTGATAGATAAAGAATAAACCCAACTCGAAAAACATTTAAAATTCTCTTTGCTCCTATTTTCAGTAACTGAATTCTGACAAATTTGAAAATCGATTTACCAGAGGACATCTGTTTAAGAGGAGTGAAGGAATGTTTAGGGGAGATCTCAGAAGTATATTTTTTACACAGCAAGTGGTAGGTACCTGGAGTGCATTGCCAGGAATGGTGATGGAAGCTGACACACAGACTCTTCAAAAAGAGTCGCTTAGGTAGGCACATAGAAATAAGAAAAATAGCAGTTATGGGTGTGAGGTTGGGGAAAAAAATAAGATTGTTGTGGAGTAGGTTTATGTAGTCAGCACAAAATCATGGGCTGAAGGTCCTGTACAGTGCTGTAATGTTCTGTGTTCTTAGATGGGCACATGGATGTAAGAAAAATAGAGAGGCTGGGAAGTAGGAAGGATTAGATTACTGTGGAGTAGGTTTGAACAGGTTAGCACAATTTAGTGGGCCAAAGGGCCTGTACTGTGCTGTAACGTTCTACATTCCATGTAAAATTAGATATTTTCTGATTTAATGTTATTATATGTCTATAAAATGGTATGTTGGTGTTTATGACTGGAAGAGGGTCAAGTGGAAGAGAATCCTGAAGATTTGCGGTGCCTTTAGTAATAATCAAAGGCGGTCAGAGAGAAAGGTGGTAGAATGATTGGAATTTGATTCCAATACAGTGGTCAAAGGTTTGAAATAACGTAATAAAACTGCAGTTTGATTTATGCAGTCACCACAGATCTGGTCTGATGCTAATACTTTTATGTAATAACACACAACATTCCTGCTGTTGTCAAATAACTTATCACCCAAGGAACAATAAAAAATGTCACATCTGCTGGTATGCTATTTATAAATGTGTTTCAGGGACACATTTTATTTCCATCGTAGTTCAGTCATTGCTCTTTTCTATATGCAAATTTACATCACATTTGGCTGAAATGTCACTTTATTGAAAATAACATTTTAATTGAAAGCATCGTTTGGCTAGCAAGACTGAGAACCACTAATCATCAAGTCATTGAAATTATAGGGCTTATTTGACCATCAGCAGTGGTGAGAAAGAGGCTGCAGTGATTCAGGTCACACACATTTATCCTCAACCACAGCACAGTTGGAGAGTGTTGACCTATAAGGAAAGAATAAACCATGTATGGTTTCATGTCTGCTGTCTTATCAAGAACTATTCAGCCTTCTCATCATTGATTATCCCTCAAAATATGCCCCAGTCTGAAAATTATCGGCATTTCTGATTGTCAATCAGTAGGCACAATATACAGGAAGAACCTGTATATCCTGTAATTGGTAAGGTCATGCAGATTGATTAAGTCACTTTAATTTAGCTTCGTTTTGTTAGTCAACTTGCCTTTGTAGTCTCCTGAAGCTGTGGATTTATCTCTGGGACATAGTCCAGAAAAGAGAGACTTCCATTGGTTAACCCTTTCTGTGTAGTATTACACTTGCAACAAGCTGGGAGTGTTATATCAAATAGTGAAGAGAGTACATATGCAAATTATTGTTGGAGAAGAAAGTTGGGGGAAGTGATACTAGAGCCACTGCCTTACAGCTCCAGTGACCTGGGTTCAATTCTGACATCTGGTGCTGTCTGTGTGTGGAGTTTCTATATTCTCTGTGTGACCACATGGGATTCCTCTGGGTGCTCCATTCTCAAAGATGTACAAGTTGGTAGGTGAATTGGCCACTGTAAATTGCACCAGTAAAATGTCCCTGAATTGTAGGGTCTGGGGGAATTGAGGGGAATGGTGGGGGGAAAGGAGTGGGGAGAGTAAAATGGATTTGGGTAGGATAGGTGTAAACATGATTTGTAGTTAACTTGGACCGAACAGGCCTGCAGGAAGGAGCTATTTTCTAGCCTGGCAGTCCTACACTTCTTTCCTGAGGGTAATAGGTGATGGATGGTAGGGATTCCCAGTAATTCTTTGAGACCTATTTTAAACAATGCTTCCTGTGAATGTCATCCCTAGAGGAAAGGGAGACTCCAGTAATCTTCTCAGCATCTTAATTATATCAGGGTTCAGAATCAGGGGCTGAAGAGGGCGACTTGGATGCCTAAAGCTCAGCTTGGCCACTGGATTGAACAGGAGGCTATGAGATGATGGAGATAACGGCAGCACAGGAGGAGGTGGTGGCCTCCACAGACACTCAAGGCCTCTGAAGAGACTCTCTTTTGCCCTTCTTTCGCATCTCAGGAGGGGTGCTGGACTAGTGGCTCCTCTTTGTATGTCTTTATAGGGCAAATAAAGGAAAAGAGATTTTCTGAATTCTGCGCACAGGACAATAAAGGAATCTTGAATCTTGGTTTGTAAACAAGTACAGACTTGTTAATCATGATCTGACAGAGAAAAACACTGCAGATAAAACTTCCAAATTCTTCCTGAGAAAGAAAACTGTGAATGCTGCTCAAAAGGCCTGAATGAATGTGCCCTTCAGTTGCTCAGAAACACTAAATGGACCATCTATACAAGTTTCTACTTGTACCCACAACCTTAAAGATTAAGTTACTCCACCAGTGTACAGTGAGAAGACTGTGCATAATTTTCCAGTGCACTCGAGATACTTTCCTAAACTCACTAACACCACCTCCCAAATTCACAACTTCTGCTTATAAGAAGGATAAAGGGACATGTGATTGCCTGATGGGTACGTCAACACCCGGATTTTCCTTTCCAGGTTGCGTACCATTCTGATTTGGAAATAGATCACCGTTTCTCCATTGCTGCTAGGACTAGATCTGCGTACACACTGTCCGATAACAGCATGGGAATTCTTTCACCAGACAGATTGTGGCAATTCAAGGCAATGGGTCATCATCATTTTCTCAAGGGCAATAACAGAAGGGTACTCTTGTTGGCAATGGGTAGATCCTGAAAAATGAACAAAGGAACAAATAAGTAACAGAGCCTACTTCCACTTGTGCTTACTGAAGCCAGAGATGTCATCATTAGAAAACTGAACACTGCCACTTTAGTCATGAAATGGCAGCATCATTTTCTGTCTTCAAGCACAGGATAATTGTAGAATAATGTTTTCTTCTCCTTTCCCCAACCACATATTTTTACACAGGGTCAGTGGAATCTCTGTTCTTATTGCTAATATCCTTTCTAAATTTCAAATCATAACAAATATAATCTTTCATTTATGTTTCACTCACTAGCCAGAAAAGAAAAGCTCCATTGCTGCCTGTGGAGATTGGCTGCAGATTGGCAGTTGAGTTTGATGAATCGATCTGTTCCACGAATCTAGTTGTATCTGATTTAGTTGCTTGTGCCAATTCTCAAGGAGAATAGTTGGACAGTGAAGGGCCAAAAACTTTCCTTGTGAAAATATAAGAATTAGCTACTTTAATGAAGTAATTTTTTCCATCAATTTAGATTTCAGTATTTATCTCTTAATTTTCATTGAATCATTTTAAACAAACATTAGCAAGGAAGAAATGCTGGAAATCATCTGCAGGTTTGGAAACTGCCTATATCTGCCACCTGCCTTCAGGGTCTCCTCTTTCTTGCCACTTGTCTTGACTGAAAACCAGCTCCTCGTTGACCAGAAAAGCCTGCCTTAGAACAGAAACTCTCCGAGCTCAGAGAGTCATAGAGAGATACTGCATGGAAATAGGGCCTTCATCCCAACTTGCCCATGCCAACCAAAATATCCCACCCACACTAGTCCCATCTCCCTGCATTTGGCCCATATCCCTCTAAACCTATCCTATCCATGTACCTTCAAACATTACAATCATATGAGCCTCAACTATCTCCTCTGGCTGCCGGTTCCATACACCCACCACTCTCTGTGTAAAAAAAAAAGGTACTGTTCAGGTTCCTGTTAAATCTCAGGTTCCTGTTAAATCTCTCCCTGCTCACCTTATATCTACATCCTCTGGTTTTCGATTCCCTTACTCTGTGCAAAAGTCTTTGTGCATTCACATGATCAAGACTTTCCTGATCAGGTTGTAACCCTTAAAATAAGTTTGATAGCTGGTGAAAATCTGTCATTTAAATGTAATGTCTGTGAGAGTCCTTATTTATGTGTGAGAGCAAGGCCAATTGACTTTCTCATCCCATTTAGCTTAAATCTTTTCCAAGAGCTTAATTTATTTTGTTGCTGTGTAGGAGGGTTTTTCTTTCAAGCAGAAACAGCACTGGAAAAGCTCCACGAATGTTTCCAGGGGATGGTCAGCGATTTTCTGTGGACACAAAATTGGTGAGGAGGAGGAAACAATTTGCAATGCATTTATGGCTCAACAATTTTTCTTTTTAATTCAACCTTGCTTTAGACCAAAATGAAGTTCATCCATTCATAATTTCCTTCAAGGGAAATTTGACGAGCAGCTGAATTCGTGTATTTTTTTTTCTCCTCACTTGCTTGAGTGAATGTGTAAGTGCAGATTAAAGTGCCTTGTTGTGATTCATGGCAGCTCTGCTTCATTCCCTAATCCCTTAATGCTCTCCCAGCTGCTAAGGGCAGTTAGAGAGCCCCAATCCTCTGTATGCTGCAGTGAAGAGCATGTGCCTGAACAAACACTGGATTTCAGAAAACAAATCCATGATATTTACATTGGGACTCACAGTTCTCCAGTTGTTTTCAGTTCCACAGCTGTGCAGAACTATCAGCTCAGGTATCTGCCTGCTCTGTTCAGAACTGCTGTCCATTTTGAGCCGCACCTATTGCTTTCAACTGACCAATTTGATCTGTTGACTTGATCCTGTTGTTTGTTGCGCAAATTGACTCATTTATTACAAACCGCCTTATAATGCAGTGACATACAGAACTCCGACACGCCAGGAGGCTGAATGTAGTAGCATAAATTATCAGGAGTTAATGATTTGATTTACTTTTCATCGGTGGGGGTGGGGTGTGGAGGGTTTGAAGTTTGGGGAAGGAATTGAAAAAAGATGCAACTCCGAAGGAATTCAAAGAGGAAAAGGCCATTTGTGATTTTATTGCTAACATATTCAACAACAAATGAAACAAATTAGGAAGACAATAGCAGAACCACATCTTTCCAGTAACTAGAATCACAAGTAAACAAAAAGAAGTTGGAGGGATTCGACAGATCAGGGACTATCAATGGATAGGGATTCGACAGATCAGGGACTATCAATGGGTAAAAATGGTCAGGTAATGTATTTGGTTGGAACCTTTGGAATGTTCGCCCACATTATGTTTTTCATGATTGTGTCAGTATGGAAATGTGTCTTTGGTTGACGCTGCTGATCATACACTGTTGTAATGTAAATTGTTCTTTTCCCTTTGGAAGTTAATTGTGAATTTTAGATACAAAGTGCATCAACAGACAAATGTCTTCTCAGCAGGCTGTGTTACACGTATAAGGTGCAATATTGAAGCTATAAAGGTGTCAGATTAAATATAGAGGCTACCCATTGATTGTGTCCATGGTACAATGAGTGTCAAGAATATGTATTTATTATACAGGGAAGCACATGAAGTATATAGGATGGTGCCTCTCCAAAATAGTAACCATATGCTCAAATAGTTATAGTCACCATCCACTTACTAGCACAATTTGGTTATATGCAGCTGGATAAGAAAATCAAATCAAGAAAACCATCAACTGGGAAGGTATGCAAATTCAATGCCGTTATAGCTTATTTTTTTCTAAAGTCAGTAGATAAGTGGGATTGATCAATCTCAATAGTCTAGTTATTGGCACAGAAGCTGTTGGACTGGAGCATCTTGCAGCACACATGTTCAAATGGTTGTTTCTAGCCTCATTTTTAAAAACTTACTATTTAAAAATAAATTAGACATAGAGTACAGTAATAGGCTCTTCCGGCCCATGAACTCATGCCGTGCAAATACACCAATTAACTTGCAACCCCATACGTTTTGAAATGTGGTAGCAATTGGAGCATGTCGGAGGAAACCCATGCAGACATGGTGCGAATGTAGAAACTCCTTACAGACAGTGCCAAATTTGAATCTGGGCTACTGATGATGCAATAGTGTTGTGATAACTGCTACATGAACTGAAATTATATTTGCAACACAAGCTGGTGGAAGTGTCCGAGGAGTAACTTTTTCACACAAAGGTCGAAGGATCGAGATGCCAGAAGAAGAGGTAGAATTACAATATTCAAAAGACATTTAGACAAGGAAATGAATAGGTAAGGTTTCCAGGGATTCTTAGCAAATGCAGGCCAAGGGATACATATCCATGCTGAAAAACGTTTGGACTCTAACATATTATCTTCATACTGGAAGTCATCTCCTTGAATCAGAGACATTAAAAATTGGAAAAGAGAGAGAGAGACATTGCCAAAGTAAAATAAATACAGAATACAAAATAAAGAGAAAAAAGGAAAATATTAGAGAGAGAGAGAAAAAAATAGTGACACATTCTATAAATGTCACGACTACAGTGGGGAGGATGAGAGAAATAGAGAAAATCATCAGGATGTTGCCCTGGCATGGAACATTTCAGATTGGATAGAGTGGGTTTGTTTTTCTTGGAGCAGAAGAAGCTAATCCTTTGTTGAATTCTAGTGTTTGGAGAGGCACCATCCTATATACTTCATGTGCTTCCCTGCAAAATGAATACATGACACTCATTGTACCATGGTCACAATCAATGGATATCCTATATATTTAATCTGACATCTTTATACCTTCAATATTGCACCTTATACATGCAATACAATAGCATGCTGAGAAGAAATTAGTTTGTGGATGCACGTGGAATCTAAAATTCACTAAAATTTCAGTAGAGAAGAACTACCACTGATTCTGATGCTGTGAGATATGGGAATTTGAATGTTGATTAACAATTGCCAGTATTGCCAATGGAAAAAAAAATGTCTTATCCTTTGGGGCCAACACACAAGCTGTACAAGGATGCTTTCTATGATTGTCTTGAGTTTTTGACAGCTAATGGAAAATTTCCTACCATTATGATTAATCTGAAAAATTAGTAAAAGTCCTGCTGCAGGGTCTTAATCTGAAATATAAACCAACCCTTCACCTCTACAGGTATAACTCTTCCAGCAACTCATTGTTTGCTTCAGCTAAAATAATATATTTTGCATATTTTTGATTATAAACTGCATATAAGTGATGAGGCATTGTTTGAGTGTGCAATACAATTAGGTGTCATGTGATATGTCTCCAGCTCGCACGCCAGCAGGGTGTGGTACCTACCTGTTTCAAATAGGCATCAATCATACCGTTGCCCAAGAAGAGTGTGGAAAACTGCCTTAAAATGACTATTGAACAGTAGCACTTACATCAACAGTGATGAAGGGTTTTGAAAGGCTGTTGAAGCACATCAGCTCCTGTTGAGTGGTGACGTGGATCCATTCCAGTTCACCTACCATAGAAACAGGTCTATGGCAGATGCCATCTTACTGGTTCTACACAAAGCCTTGGAACATCTGGTCAATAAAGATCCATTCATCAGGATCCTCTTTATTGACTACAGTTCAGTATTTAGCACCATCATTCCCCAAAAAGTGATCTGGGATTGAACACCCCACTGCGTAATTGATTCATGGATTTCCTCACCTCCAGTCCACAATCAGTGAGGATTGGCAATAACATCTGCTCCATAATTTCTATCAGTACTGGAGCAACACAGTGCTTTGTTCTTAGCCCCCTGCTCTAATCACCTTACACCTATGACTGTGTAGCTCGGTACAACAATAATACCATCTACAAATTTGCCAATGATACCACGGTAGTGGGTTGTATGAAGAAAGGCAATGAGTCAGCATAGAGGACAGAAATTGAAAACTTGGCTGAATTGTGAAGAAGCCCAGGACATTACAGGCAAACCCCTCTCCACTATTGAGAACATCTACATGGAACACTGCTTTCAGAGAGCAGCAGCAATCATCAAGGATCGACACCACCCAGCACATGCTCTGTTCTCACTGCTGCCATCAAGATAGAGGTATAGGTGGCACAAGACTCTCACCACCAGGTTCAGGAATAGCTGCTACCCCTCCACTATCAGACTCATCATCGACAAACTCAATCAGGGACTCATTTAAGGACTCTTACTTGTCCATTTTATTTTTTTTATTCTCTCTATTTTGCATAGTCAGTTTGTTTGCATTTGTTATCTGTTTACAGTTCTTTATTTGTTTACATTTATACATTGTGTACACTTTTTTCCCCACTCTCAATAAGTGGTAATTCCGCCTCACCCACAGATAAAAGAATCTCCAGGTTGTATGTGATGTCACTATATCTGACAATAAATCTGAAATCTGAATCTGAGAATGTGCAGTATTGAACTGGATGATTAAGAGGCTTCCAATCAATATGATCCATTATTTTTATAAACTTTTAATGATCCATCACGGTAGAAGCCCCTTCTGGCCGATGAAACTCGTGCTGCTTAATTACACCCTATTTCCCTTGCAAGGGTGAGAGGAAACCATAACCCTTGGAAAAAGACCCATGGAGGTGATGGGGAGAACATATAAACTCCCTACAGACAGTGCCAGATTTGAATCCCGGTCATTGGTCCTATAACAGCGCTGGTCTAACTGTGAAGCTAACTGTGCGTCTACTGCAAATCTGGTCCAATTCATGGTCTGAGAGATTGCACCAGTTGTGAAGGTGTAGGTCTCGCCAATGTTGCAGTAATCTCCATGGTCAGAAAGTTTACTGACAGTTCAATGAGATGCCTAGCATCAATGACTGTAATGTCACCCATCTAGCTGAATAATTAATCAAATTAAAGAATTTTCATATTGCAAACTTGGAAGCAAGGACTACTTCTTAAAAATTAACTTGTTAAGCAATACACAGAATTTCAAATATAGTTTTGGAATGTCTGCCTATAATTAAAGTCAATGAATATTCATATTTATAATATTTCAAACCACCATTTAAAAAAAATGGCAATCCAAAAATTAGAACCAAATAGAGGTGGCACAGTTGGCGTGGTAGTTAGCACAAAGCCTTTACAGCACCAGCGATTAGGATCAGACCACGGTTCGAATCCCGTGCTGTCTGTAAGGAGTTTGTATGTTCTTCCTGTGTCTGTGTGGGTTTTCCCGAGGGCTCCAGTTTCCTCCAACCCTTCAAAAACGTACCGGGACATAGGTTAATGGGATATAAATTGGGCAGCATGGACTCGTAGGCCCAAATTGGCCTGTAACAGTGCTTTATGTCTAATTATTTTTAATTTTAAAAATGGATTTTTATATAATCTTTTAAACAAAATAGGCTTTGTGTAGCAATACTTAAAGATTTTCAGCTTGTTTTTGTTTGTGGGATGGTATTTTCAATTGGTAAAAGTTCGTGTTTTTCCTTGATTACATTAGAGGAACACTGCAACCTATAGAAATGAGTGGAGTACCTAATATAATCTTCAAGATTTTTAGGTTCAGTAGAACAAACAAAGAAGTAAAGGTTCCATTATTGTCACATAATACTACAATTAGAATATAACATACATGAGATTCTTTGACTTTTGTCTACTGTAAGGCAGACAGAGAGTCGCCACTTAGTCCAGTACCCCTCACAGCAACTGGTGTTTTGAGGGGGTCTCCCCTCCAAATACTAACCAGGCCTGAGCCTGCTTAGTTTCAAGATCAAACAATCTTATGCGTATTCAGGCTATTAGGCTTCCATCGTAAGTGATACATTCATGGGCTAACAATGATGGACATGAATGTTTAGCCACATGTTCACCTGTAAAAATCTGGTCATTAACAATATAATGATGGTAAATATAAGCCTGTTCTTTCAGTTTGATAATTGCCATATGAGCTATGTAAGCAATGAGCTATGTACCTCTGAGCTATTGACTTTTGTAATCTTTTTATTGTGATAGCCCATTAAACTGAGGTCAGGTGTCCACTGAACAACTGAAGGAAAATAGTGACAAATCTGACCAGAATGTCCTAGAGGCCTCAATTCAAAAGTGATTCTTTCTTTCTTTCCCCTTTGTCTATCCTGTCTCCAAGATTAAGACACAGCAGGGAATATTATTAGTCTCAGCTAATCAGACCAATCAAAAAAATGACTCACAGCAAGACACAATCTTAAGAAAAAAAATCAAATTCAAAGTATTGAGGAATATGAGTTGCCCTGTGCATATTTTTTATTTTCAAAGCCAAAATTGTTTAATCTGTTGAATATTTTTTACTGCTGATTTGATGATTAAACAACTGGTGGACAATGTGTGACTAGATGCTCAGTGTGATGAGATCATTGAATAGTTGTGTGAAATATAAGGAGATCTTGACCATCTAAATCCAATCTATGCATTACAGTTCCACCACACTTTAGCATCCAATTGTATTTGAAATGGTCCCTGGATATGTGCTTCCATTCTCTCAGTGGGAATAAAACAGTACATATTAGAAACACTCTGCAGGCAGGCAAAAGTTAATGGTGAGAGATGCTTCACTGGAAATGGATAAACAAATCTTAAAACAGATCTTATTAAAAATTCACCCTAAAACATTAACCCTTTGTTTTCTCTGCAGGTGCTGTCTGGAAAGCTGATTATTTTAATAAAAAACACACAAAAATACTGGAGGAACTCAGCCGGTCTTGTCTCATCCATAGGAAGTAAAGATATATTACCGACATTTCGGGCATGAGGCCCTCCTCAAGGACACTGTGTGATTGACAGAGTTCCTCCAGCATTTCTGTGTGTTTTTACTACAATCACAGTGTCTACAGACTTCTGTGTTTCACTTCAAGCTGACAATTTTCCAGCTTTCTCTCCTCTCTTTAACTTGAAGTGCAGTGAAAGGGGGAAGGGAGGGGAGAACAGTGGAAGAGATCAGGATGACAAAAGTGCAAATTCCAAATAAAAATCACGCTTTTAATCAATGATGCACAGCTCAAGTTTATTCTCATTGATTATAATGAAAGCCAAAATCAGAGAGAGATTCAACTGGGAAACATTAAAAATTCACTCCTCCTTAATCAAGAATAATCAACAACCATGACCATTGAATTCTCCAATTTCAGGTAACTCATTCTCTCTGTAGAACCCTTCATGTAGACACTCTTCTTTCCACACCACATCCAGCCCATTACACAGACTCCTTCCCTTCCCTCACTAACTCCACCTGTCCATCAACCACATGGACCTCCCCTTTCCTTCCCCCACTATTCTCATCTTCCCACCATCCCTCTTTATTTAGTGCTCTTCCTTATCTTCCTTTCTCATTCACTTCCATCATTTGCAACCCTTTGTTTTCTCCACATCACCTCCCAGCCTCTGTTGCTCTCTCCCTCTTTCCTCCCCCAACTGACGATCAGCCAATCAAACCATCACCTCAATCCACATATTGCATGCTGTCTATTATCCTAACACCTCTCACTGCTTTGAGAGCCAACACTGCTCTGTCAGACCAATGGAGAGTCTTGACCTGAAATGTTGACTGTCCACAGATTGTGCCTGACCCATAGTATTTCTCCAGTAGTAAGGGTGGCATGTATGGCATAGTGGCTAGCACAACACCTTTACAGCACCACTGAATGGGACCGGGGTTCGAATCCCGAACTGTCTGTAAGGAGTTTGTATGTTCTCCCCATGATCTGCGTGTGCTTTCGCCGAGGGCTCCGGTTTCCTCTCACTGTTTGAAACATACTAAGGTGTAGGTTAATTGGGTGTAAATTGGGCACCATGGACTTGTGGGATGAAATGGCCTGTTAACGTGATTTATGTCTAAATTTAAAAAAAAAAGTTAATTTGTTTTTTGTGCAGATTCCAGCCTTTGTATTCTCTTTCTGAAAGAGCATGAAGTCTTCAATAACATATTGATATTGGTTCCAAAATGACTTCGATTAAACTGAGCTGTGTTCTCTCAAGACACATGAGAGACTACACATACTGGGATCTGGAGCAAAATACAACCTGCTGGAGAAACCTGGTGGGTCAAGCAGATTCAGTGGGAGAAAAAGAGTGGTCAATATTTCAGGTTGGAAGTCTTCATAAAGATTGAGAGGGGAGGTGACCAATGTCAACTTAATCGGCTCTTGTAATCTAAATTGAGAAATAAAAACTGCCAAGGCTGGAATCTTGAGCAAACACTAAGAAGCTGGGAGTGGTGGTGAGGGGGGAGGGGGGATGGTTGTGGGTGGGGGTATGAGTGGGGATCAAGGCTCGATAAACAGTCACAACCCCAAACAATGACAGATCATTTCTCCACATGGATGCTGCCTGACCTGCTGAGTCCCTCAAGCTTCTCATAAATTGGATGAAACATTCTCATTCTCCTGGCACTGATGTAATCATTTATGGCAATCTCTCAGACGTTGCCTGTGAACACCCTTTGTTCTATCTTATCATTTGAAATCAAGCTTTATTATGCTTTGGGCTGCTCCCAATGTAAAAAACTCAGAATTTATCACTTAATAAAGATGATTTTCTGTAAAACATCTAAGGGTTGTGTTTCTCTAAGCCAGTATTATTTGCCAAATTAGAGCACTAGATTGGGGAATATAAACCAAATGAGTTCAACCACCCTGCTTATTGCTTCTGTTTTCCTTAATCATTTACATTGGATTAAGGTTCAATTTTCTGGACCAAGTCCTTCCACATGTTGTAGTTATCAGTTTCCAGAAATTACATAGGAGACGTTCATCACATTGATTAGCCACTTAGGTTCCATGGAATATGATTTTAAAATCTTTTTATCTGTAAAAACATATAATTTACCAAGAAGCAGATTCAGCAATGAAAGTATTAAGGGTTCAGCATAGCTTTAAAGTCACTTCAATAATCAAAAAAACAGGATATTTGCAGATGCCTTTTTGTGATGAACTTACTTCTGATGAAATTAATAAAGCTTCACCAGTTCTTAAGTAGATTGGAGCAGGAGATGAAAAAAAAAGAACAATTATGTTGACTGTGCTGGTTTAGAAAACACTTTATGTTGAAGGTGACAGGAATTAGTTTTTCTGGGAACTCGAGTTTCAATTTCAAGGGCATAATAGTTGTGGTTTCTCAATGGTGCCCAAGGGGAGAAGTGGAGCGACCTCTGTGATATAATGATTTTCAGTGAATTTTATCAGAGAAAACTCAACAATGAAATCTTGCACTTTTTGGAAAACACTGAAAATAATAAAACTGACAAGCTTGTAGTCAATCCATGCATTAATTGAGCTGATGAGTATTGCATCATTGCTTTAAAAAAACTGAAGCTAAATGGAAACAACTAACAATCCATTTTCCCCAACTTGAGGTTTTGCCTCTAGTCGTAGAACTTTGCTGTTTTGAAATTTAATTTTGCCCTTTCCATCCAAACAGAACTTCCTCCACTGTACCGGTGGAATAATATGAGAATGCACTCGAATAAAACTGTATGCCTTATCATAATAGAATTGGCTTAGAGGTCAATGGGAGTTTCTGAGTACATTCAGTTTAAAGGAGTGATTCTGGAGAACCAAAATCTCCAAAGACCACATATCTTTGAATAATTAATTATTGCATCTTCATGAAAATCTAATTTTTGCAAACTATCATTATTTGTATAGATTATGTTCAAAAATAAAAATTCAATGTTGATCAATGTACATTTCATCCGCATTCTTTGTGACATTAGATTGTAGCTGAAAAGCCGGTTAATTTTAAATGTTATGATTAACCTCACAATATTCCATGATTATGGTTTGCACATTCTTCCCGTGTCTGCATGGATTTTCCCCAGGGCTCTGGTTTCCTCCCACCTTTTGAAACGTACCAGGGTTGTAGGTTAATGAGTGTAAATTGGGTGGCGCAGACACATGGGCCAAAATGGCTATCACTGTGCGGTATGTCTAATTATTATTATTTTTTAATTAATGCTCATCGCTGGTGTGGTATATTCTGAATTCATCCCAATGACTTACCAAACTAACACGATAGATAGAAACATACTCCCAGTTCATAGAATCATTGAGTTAATGAGTTAGCGATGAGCACTTCAGCACAATTTGTCCAAGCTCATACTGAAGTTATCCCACTTGCCTGTGCTTGGCCCATATCCTCGCAAAAGTTTCCCTTCCATCCAACTGCCTGAATATCCGTTAAATGTTGTAATTGTGCCCGTTCCTATCTTTTCCTCTGGCATTTCGTTCTACGTGAAAACATTGGTTCCTCAAGTCCATTTTGAATCTTTCCCTTCTTCCCTTAAATTTATGCTCTCCAGTTTTAAAATCTCCTTCCTCAGTCCAACTATCTCAACAAAAGGTGAAACCCTGTGTAAATCCACAAATCCACTTTTCTTAGGGTAATGCTCTATCGATAACTCGAAAGACTGGAGTTACAGAAATATAAGCTTTTATTTACAATAAACTTGAAGGTAATCCTGTGCTGTGATCCAGGCTTTCTGTGGGGGGGGGGGGGGGGGGCATTATGGTGTTGGAGCCTTTATACAGGGTCAAGAGAGAAGAGCCACGGGTACAGTCACTGAACGGTGCAGAGCCAGATAAATGAATTTCCAGAAGTTCACCACATTCACCCCCTGCTTTTATTTTGTCCTGCAGGGCGATATGGGGCACAAAGTCTTACAGGTTAAGTATGTCTGGTGGCCTGGTCTTCTGTTGTGACCAGCAGAGCGTTAGTTGCTGTACTGTAGCTGGGGTAATTAGTGAGTCCCAGACCTCCAGCGCTATGTTGACCTGCTGGGGGTGTGGCGACTTGATGGGAATGACTGGGGCAGGGGTGGGGTTAGGGAGCGATGCTATGTAGTGTGTGTCCATGAAAGGGGGGGGGGCTGTTGTTTGGTGGGTATTTTCCTTGGATGTCCCTGCGTATGTGAAGTCCCGGATGGAGCCTGTTTCCTCGCGCCTAACCAGTTGGCCACATATACATATTAGGGGTTAGTATAGAGGAGCTGGACCTTTTCGACCAGTGGGTTAATTTTATGGCCTCTAGTGTGTTTCCGTAGCAAGGCCAGTCCTGGGGACGTCAACCAGGATGGCAGGGTGGTCCCCGATGCGTACTTCCTGGGGAAGGATAAAATTAATTTATGATAGGTTAGCAACCTGATAGCGTGGAGCATCTTGGGAATGACTTCCTGGCAGTGAAAAACTGGAAGCCCCAGGACTTGAGGGCAAGGAGGAGCACCTTCCTCACGATGGCATTCTCCCTCTCCTCCTGGCTGTTCCCTTGGGGATTATAAGTAATGGTCCTGCAAGCGACATCTCTGGCCATCAGATATTGGCTCAGTTCGTTGCTCATGAACAAGGACCCCCCGGTCACTGTGGACATATGACGGGTACCTGAATAGGGTTAACAAGATGTGCAGTTCCCTGATGACTGTGGTAGTGGTCATGTCTGGGCAGGAGATGGCAAAGGGGAAACATGAATACTCATTGATGACCGTGAGGAAAGATACGTTTCAGTTGGTGGAGGGAAGGGGGCGCTTAAAGTCCATACTCAGGTGTTCGAAAGACTATGTAGTCTTTATCAGGTGAGACCTATCTGGTTGATAGAAGTGCAGTTTGCACTTTGCACTGACCCAGTTGTCCCTAGTCATGTCTCTGACATCCCTGATGGAGTACAGCAGATTGCAAGATTTGATGAAATGGAAAAATCTCATGACACCAGGGTGGCAGAGGTCATTTTGGAGTGTTTTGAGGCAGACAATCTGTTCACTGGCACATGTCTCTTGAGACAGGGCATCTGGGGGCTTCTTGAGCTTCCCTGGCTGATACAGAATATCAAAGTTATAGGTGGAGAGTTCAATCCTCCAACTCAAAATTTTATAATTCTTTATCTTACCCAGCTGTTTTTTGTTAAGCATGAATGCCATGGCCTGTTAGCCGGTGACAAGGGTAAAATGTCTGCCTGCCTGGTAGTGCCTTCAGTGCTGCACCCCCTCAACTATTGCCTGAGCCTCCTTCTCAATGGAAGAGTGTCAGACTTTGGGGGTCTTGGACAGTACGGGAGAAGGAGGCCATGGGCTAACCTGCCTGATTAAGGGTGGTGGCCAGGGTGAAATCAGACGTGTTGCTCTCCACCTGAAATGAGGTAGATTCATCCACCACCTACGTTGCATCTTTAGCGATGTCTTCCTTTATGTGACTGAATGCTGCCCGGGCCTCTGTTGTCAGGGGGAAGGATGTGGACTTGATAAGAGGGGCAGGCTTTTACCACATAATTAGGGACCCACTGGCAGTAGTAGGAAAGGAAACCCAGACATCTTTACAGGGCCTTGAGGTTGTGAGGGAGGGGGAGCTCTAGAAGGGGGCGGATGCAGTAGGTTTGGGGAATTGACTCCATTCTTCACAATTCAGCAAAGGATTCCCAGGCAGGTCGTGGAAAAACACATTTATCCATGTTGCAGGTCAGATTGAGGTGTTTGCCTGTTGTGAGGAATTTCTGGAGTTGGGGTCATGATCTTGCAGGTCATGGCTGCAGATTGTGACATTATCCAGGTAGGAGAAGGTGGGGCGCGGGTAATTTTGGTCTAACATCCAGTCCATCTCACACTGGAAGACAGAGACACCATTGGTAACACCAAAGGGTACACTGAGGAATTGGTAGAGGTGGCCATCAGCCTTGAAGGTGGTCCTCTGGGTGGAGGGTAGGTGAATTTCAGGTCCATCGTGGAGAGCCCATGATATTGGGCAATTTGCTTGATGATATCTGCAATGCGAGGGAAGGGATACATGTATAGCTGCATGTAGTGGTTAACGGTCTGGCTATAATCAATCATCATTCTGTGCTTACCCCCACTCTTGACCACCACTACTTGAGCTCTTCATGGGCAAGTACCGTATTGCCTGCTCTTTGTAGCGACTGGTTTACAGTTGGGGATGAAGTTCGAAAGCAATGGTGGACTCCGGGGGAAGGGGACCAGGGCAGCTGGCTGAGGAACTGTGGGTTGCCAACCATGATGGGTATGGAGAGGTCCATCAGATAACATTCTAACACTCTTGAGCTGGCACTGAAAGTCCAACCCCAGCAACACTGCTGCGTAGAGCTGTGGCATGATGAAGAGTTTATAATCCATGTAAGTCATGCCCTGCACGGTCAGCATCACAGTAGTGTAGATGCAGATCTTGGCTGAGTGGGACTTTGAGGCCAGGGAGGCTTACTGGCCTTGCTTTAAGGGAGTAGCGCTGCACTGTATTGGGGTGGATAAAACTCTCAGTGCTCCCGCTATTGAAAAGGCATCTTGTCACCTGATCATTGATTGAGACATCCATCATACACCGGGCTGTTATGTGGGTTGTTTTGATCCAATACCACAGAAAGCAGTCTCAGTTCATGGTCTGCCCTGTGCTGACTTATAGTCTGGGAGCATAATGGCGGTGCCCATGTGGCGGCGTGATTATTCCTGGAAGATGGTGGCATCAAAAAGGGCAGCCCCCCTATTGTGGCATGGTCATCTCCAGAAGATGATGGTGGCCCCCACGCTGCACACGCGGCGGCACTGGGAATGGAAGGCAGCTGTGATCAACATAGCTTCGTGTAGTGTCCCTTCTTTCTGTTCTTCAAGCACGTTGCGTCTTTCGCTAGGCAGTGTTTTCAGAGTGCTTTGGTTGGCCACAAAAGTAGCACCGGGAATTCCTGGGAGACCGTGACTGTTGTGGGCTCACTCATTGGATGCTGTAGCAGACTGCTGGCCTCTAAACCTACATCCTAAGATGGCAGCCCCAAGTAAGCTTTCAAGTTATGGAGAGCAATCTCCAGTGATTTCACAAAGTCAATTGCCCCTTTTAATTCCAACTTACTCTGTTCAAGTAGCCTCTGGCACATGTAGTCCAACCTGACGCCTGCAACATAGATGTCCCAAATCATGTCCTCAATGTTTTGGGCAGCCGACACCAACTGGAAGTTGCATGTTTGTGCGAGTCCCTGCAGGGCCCAGAAGAACTCATCGTTTGATTCATCCAGTCGCTTTCTGTGGGTTGCCAGCATGTGCCCAGCTTATACTTTGTTGACTTTCTCCCTGTACTGATCCTTGAGTATGTCCATTGCCTCCCATGCATTACATTTATTTTTCTGGCTCAGCCCCATTCTGTGACTGTACCCATGGCTCCTTCCTCTTGACTCTGTATAAAGGCTCCAGCACCATAACCCCTCCCCATACATTGAGGCATCCCTGATCATTGGGAACACTCGACGTCCGACCAGGAGAAGAGTGGTGCAGCTTGTTCACCTCTGTGGCCACAATTCTGGAGGAATTTTGTAGAAAGACCTCATAGCAGCGTAGCCAGAATTCTAAGTAGCCTGAGGCTTCATGCAGTTTGGGGTCGATCTCCAGCTTATAGGCTTCAAGAGTTGTTCTATCATTGGGGAAAAGTCATTGTAAATACAATTGATGTACTATCAATAACTCAAAAGCCTGGAGTTACAGAACAATAGGTTTTTATTTACAATAAATTTGAAGGTCATCTTGTGCTGTGAACCAGGCTTTCTGGAGAGGGGTTATGGCATTGGAGCCTTTATGCAGGGTCAAGAGGGAAGAGCCATGGTAGAGTCACATGATGGGGCAGAGCCTGATAAATGAGTGTACAGCAGTTTACCACACAGGATAAACACAAAATCAATGCTAATGCTGAAGAATTGGTTAAAATAATCTACTTTGAAATTTCTTTGACAAATTTTCCCAAGCCTTGCCAGTGATTAAGAATTGTAAAGACATCACACTTGGCCTGAAATCCTTGCGATATCTTCCGTTACCAAGAGGTGATCTTTTCCTCATTTGGAGAAATAGATCCAGTTCCAACTTCAGGAATTCAAAAAAAAAATTTTTTTAAAGAGTTATTTGGAAGATTACATCAATATCTGGGTATAAACCAATTTATATCTAGCCTAACGTTGCCTCAAAAGTTGTGATTCTGGTACTCACTTATCCTGTGCAGTTTTAATAAACTGGCAACTTGAACAGAACCTATTTCCTTCATTAGCTTGTACATCAGATCACTCATACACATCTCAGTCATTCTTCTCTGTACCAGATTTTGAGCTAATCTTGGCAACCTAAAATGGTCCAAATTACTAATTAACTGAGTGACTGTTTATATTTTGCAGATCTATCACCCAGATATCAAAATTAAAATGTAATAAACCAGGATCTTGCATAGCAATGGTTTTCAAACTTTCTTTCTGGAGACCCACTTCAGCCAAATGGTTTATCCACTTAATCCAATAATGATAACTATTTATCTATAAATATAACAAAGCCTCTTTGGCTAAACCTCAAAAGGGATTGTCATAAGAAAGATATTCTTCACCCTTTGTGACCACATGTATGGGCTGGGTTTAAGGTAACCACATTATGGTATGATGTGCAGTTCTCTGGCCTGCCAACCTGTGTTTCCCAAAGTCCCTACTCTCTCTTTCTCCAGATCTTTGTCTGATCCAGTTTTTATAGCCCATTTTTTAACAACCCTGAGCCAACTTGAGGGTTATAATCGCTACTTTGAAAATCATTATTGTATAAAATAGCACATTTTTTTTTGTCCTCTGAACACACCCCAACATCCTATTCACTCCGTTACTTCATGGCATTGGTTGTGAGAATGAAATGATGTAAGAGAATGCCCCATGCCCTCCTACACTGTCTGTATGAATTGTAGGTACCTCAAGTGTTAAACATCATTTGGCTCGAGGCCATTCCAAAACATGTTGAACTTCAATTGAAGAAAATGAACATTGCCTGATGGGACAGCTTTCATATCATTCCCCCTTACCCCTGCATCTGGATTTTTATACAACCTCTAAAAGAGTAACAATCCCAGCCGTCCCAAAACTAATTTTCCCTGTAAAAAAGAATGGTCACTGATAACCGAATCCTTCTAATCCTTTAGAACAATTTCATCTAGTTAGCTCTCAATCTGGCTCCAAAGGTCACCAGAATACATAAGGTCATGACAGTGCAAAGAAACTTCCTCATCAAAGTCTTTGAAATTTCATGTCGACAATGTTCACAGGTCCATTCATCATTTTGATTTTTTTTCCCCCAAAAGGAAACCATGGATTTTCATGGATCCACATTGGTCAATCCTTTATGGTATGGTTATTGAGTTCTACAACATGATAACAGGACCTTAGCCCAATTTGTTCATGCTGACCAAGCTAGTCTCAATTGCCTGCATACAGCACATATTCCTCATAATCATTCCTATCCATGTACTTAGCTAATGTCTTTTAAATGTTACAATTGTCCCAGCTTCTTTTAGCACCTCGTTCTACGCATCCACCACCCTCTGTGTGAAGAAGGTGCCACCTGAACTCCTTTCCTGTTAAAGTGATAACATGAAGTTGCTATCCATGTTGATTGAGATCCTGACTCTGCAAACCACAACAAAGAACAGTTGAATATTAAAGATGCATCTTCTTGATGGTCCTTGCATAGATATGACTTAGCTCAGCTCGTCCTTAAATTCATGATTATAGATTACGCATTCTACCCAAAATATTTATTTATATTTGCATTTTTACTTTGTTGTGTAATCAATCAACTAGTTTTCAGCGTGCTGTGCAGTTTGTCGTATCTGTTTCTTCTTAGAATGACTAAAAGAGAAACGAAGTAAGAGTTTTCAGCTGATGAAGAACTTCAATAGCTAAAAATGCTTTGGTACATCCTGGTGTCGTGAGAAATGCCAAGTAAATGAATGTTTCAAAGTGTACAAAGTGCTGACAGTTGCAATTACAGGTGTGTGATGTTGGAAGTGAGTCAGGTTTTGAGCTAAACACGAGACTCCTTGTTCTGCAGTAATATGCGTTTTTTTGTTTGAAGAACTTGGATTTGTGTTTGAGACAAACACAATTGTGCTGAAGTGTCGACATTTTTGCTGCACGAGGAGTCAAAACCAGAAAAAGTAGCAACTTTTGCAAGGATAGCTTGTAAACGCTCACACAGTCTTCAGGAAGTTGTGGTACAATGAACAAGCAGCATTTCTAAGATTGGCCTGGATTCCAGGAGGCCATGCTGATTGATTTCTTCACAACATGGCAGTTGTTATTTCCAACTCATTCACTGGCATGGTTCTATGAAATTAGATAAATATAATTATTGTGGCTCTCTTATCTTTTTAGAGTCTAACACCTAGGCATTACATAACCTTATAAACTCTTTCATGATCAGATATCACCTTTATTCAACAATGGATAGCAGAAATTCTCTATCACAGGGATCGCACATCTGTGTAAATGGTAACAAGGTATGTCGCTGTGCAGAGAACATGGATATTTAAGTGCAATTCTGCTTGCTTCATACACAAATCCAAATTCCATATAAAAACCATATTACTACAGAACAGTATGGCTTCAATTCAAAACTTCTACAGCCCTCCTACACTGCAAGAACTCAAGGTATCTCTGACTCTTTTCGCTTGTACAACCACACTTTTGTTTTCTCACCATTGTGCCCTCACTTTTGAAAGTCTAGGATCTAAGCTCCGAAATGTCTTCCTTAAAACTTTTCGCCTTTTGACTTCTGCTCTTTCCTGACACTCCTTTAAAGCTATCGTGCCTGGCATGGTTTGATATCACTCTCATGAAGTGCCTTGGGATGTTTCACTAACAGAAAGACACAGTATAAATACAGAAAAATAAACACCTGGTGGAGTTCAAGTCAAGTTTATACAGACAAAATACATATGCAGGACAAGTATTTAATCGATACAAATACATAAATAAATGCTGTTTTGTACATATGGCTAGTGCGAGCAGTTCCTTTGGTTGTTCAGCGTTCTCACTGCCTGCAGGAAGAAGCTGTTTCTCATCCTGCTGAGGCCTGCCTCTGATACTTTTGTATCAAATCAAAATCAAATCAAATCAAATAGCTTTTTATTGTCATTGTACAAGTTATACAACGAGATTTATGACAGCAGTACAAGGTTACCAATGCAGCGACGCAACCACAGGCAGCACCACAGAAGTTAAATAAAAAAATTTAATTTACAGCGCCGTATATGTCCTTTATGTGAATGGGGCGGGGGGGTGTCGGCTGTATGTATGATAGATGTGGGGGACAGAGAGGGGAATTTGTGAATATGTGTGTTCAGTGTATTGACAGCCTGGGGGAAAAAGCTGTTTCTGAGTTTGTTCTTGTCTTGATTGACCTGTAGCGTCTGCCAGAGGGTAGTAGTCAAACAGATGCAGGGCAGGGTGGGTGGGATCCTTTATTATTGCTTGTGCTCTACTGAGGCAACGAGAGGTGTTGAGATCCTTCAAGGAGGGTAGGGGACATCCAATTATCTTTTCTGCTGCCCTCACCACCCGTTGAAGTCTTTGCCGCTCTTCTTCAGTGCAATGGGAGAACCATACCGTGCTGCAGTACAGCAGGATGCTCTGTATGGTGGAACTGTAGAAGGTCATCAGCAGCTTCACCAATGGGTGCTACTGAAAGCTGGAAGGGGTCCTCAATGATTTTGCACGCCCTATTCAGACAACAATCCCAGGAGATCATATCAATGGCAGGGAGGGAGATTCCAGTGATCTTCTCTGCAACTCATGGTCCTGTCAATTGACCTCCGATCCATTTCTCTGCTGCAATCAACCATACTGTGATGCAGCCGGCCAGGACACTCTCAATGGAGCTCCTATAGAAGGTTAACATGATAGTGGCTGATAGCCTTGCCTGCTTCAGACTTCTCAGGAAGAGCAGTCACTGTTTCGCCTTCCTGACAAGTGAAGAGATGTTGAGTGTTCACAGTAGGTCACTAGTTAAGTGAACTCCAAGGAACTTGGTGCTCTCCACTCTCTCTACTTTAGAATTGTTGATGTGTAGTGAAGGGTGGTCATTCCTGGTCCCTCTGGCAAGTTTAACATTTTAGGACAAGACCCTTCATCTAGAAAGCCTTACTTGAAGCATCCCCTCTCCATTTACCTCCACAGATGGTGCCTGTCCCATTGAGTTCCTTGGACAGTTTGTAATCTTGCTTCAGATTCCAGCACAAATATCAGTGTTTACTCATGAGCTAACACCTTCTGAATGGGGGTTTAATTATACTCAGCTGGCACCAATGGGCAGGGCATAATGTTAGATCCCTGAAGCAGATGCTCTGCTCTGGGCTCCTTCACACCATGAGGTTACAGGAAAAAGGAGAAAATTATTCATGGATAACAGGAGGAAGGTCTGACCATGACAGCATGAGCTGTCATAAAGCTATTGGCCACATGGATAATAACAGCCTTGGAAAACACAAGAAGAAAGAGCAAGGATAGGTCATGGACCAGCTTGCTAAAGTCACAGTTTGCACAGCCTATCTCAATATGTCTGTGATGGTACCTCTTCTAATGCTGAAGTGGTCCTGTCCTGACTTGGGAGTTCAGCAGGTTCAATAGTCAATTATCTCCAGGGGGGATCACATTCAGCTGCTGCCTACTGAATGGGTAAAAAAGACCAACTTCAATTTTACTTGCACTTATGCTTCATCCCCAAGAGGCACTTGCTCTCATCTGGACTGCCACCATTGCTTATGTTCTGTAGCTCACTCCTTGCACTAGGCAAAGAATTACTAGATATTTTACTAAAACTCGATGCTGGAAAAATCCAGCAGTTCAAAGAGTATATTTTATAGAGCAAAAGTTAAAAATGCCTAACTAATGTTTCGGGCTTGAGCTCTTCAATAAGTTATGAGCAAAATATAGGCAGGCACCCAAACTCGGCTGCATATTCTATCCCACTGGTATCGTGGGACTCCCTTCCCTGTTTAGCTCACCAAGTCTCCTGTGTCCAGTCATTAGTTAAATTCAAAGATAAGCTTTAGTATTACTGTAGCTTTACTTCAGCTTCTTGACCCATAGAAATTCTACTCTTTGTCCCTGTTCCAAATAGTTCAAATCCCTGCCAATATTCAGGATCAACCATGTGTACCACTTCCTGTTTAGCTGAGACTCATTCTAGGTGTAAAGCTTACTCCATTCATAAACTCCTTGTCCAGAATATCCAAGCAGTCACCATAACTAAAGAGCCTACTCTTGTTTTCCTCTGTGGCTATAATGTCAGGTAATAGACCAGAAAACAGAGCCTTGTGCCTCATTTCCTTAAACTTACCAATCATTGTGAAAAGACATATAATCCAGCATGTGCCCTGTGCACACATCCTGACCATCTCCTACAACAGTATATCCCGCTCTCTAATCTTACCTTTTGGAAGACATTCATACTTAGGAAGACATCTAGACACTGATTCACAATTTCGTGATTTCCTGTACATACTAAAGCATTCTAGTTTGCTGACTTTCTCTGGAATGGTTTCCAGGCATTTTTTCCACAGACTGTACCACATCCTTCACAGAAGGACAAGCAAGAATCTTTGAATTGTTTCAGTAAGAAGTTTAGTTAAAGTAAATATTTTACACCAATTGTAATGTCTATTGGCTCCAAAATAATAACAGCAGTCCACCAGGCTGGTGAAATTTCATATATCAATTCAGGGAGTAAACTGTTGCTGTACAAACTATGTCTGATTGGATAATCAGCACCGTTGGACCATGTACAGAGAACAAATATGTCTGGGAATTCTGCAGCAATAAGATTTGACATATCATAACAAGAGATGTTCTTCCATCGCAATTTTTCTCATGGAGAGTTCTTCGCACTTATTTTGACAAACTTTGGGTAAAACGTGAACCCTATAAGGTTATGTTTTAAAATTTCCTGAGAGCCTAAAAATGAATGCTGTGCTCCAGATGGAGTCTCCATAGACCCTCACCCAATTGAAGCATCTCTTCTTTAACTTTGCTCTTCATCCTTCCCAATGAAAAAGCTTTGAAGTCGAGTTAATATATCCAGACATAATTGCCTACTCATAGCTTGCTTGATTTGAGGTAGATTTCTTTTGTCAAAGAGAATTATCAAAGATTATCTAAGGAAAAGGAAAGGGAGTTGAGATGCAGATTAACCATGCTCTGTTTAAAAAGTTGAACCAGCCCCAAAAGGCTGAGTGAACTTACTTCTGTTGTACCAAGAGAAATCTGCCCATCCCACAACAATTGTATTGCCCACACAATTCACAGGATGGGACAGCAACATAAGCATATTAAAACTATGCTTCCAGACATGGTTCCCAATCACGCTAGCAATTAAAATACTGAGGCTGAATGATACCATTGGCTGTCATTATAAAAACAAATACAAAGGTGATAGTGAGTGTAATATTCCATAATCAATTTACCATTGATGTTGTAGGCTGTAGACATAAGAGACCTAATGGCTATGGTTAGTTGATGGCGATGAATCTCCACCAATTACTTCAGTGCAAAATTGATCGAATGAACAATTCATTCACGTTGTTAGTGCAGAAGGGAATCATTACTATTAACACACATCCTTTGCAACAATGTAAATTGCAAGAATGTCATTCAATTTTAATTTTAATAATACTGCACAACAGAAGGTCCTCTGAAACGCTTGCCACCCAATTACTCCCAATAAAACTGCCTACCCCATGCCTTAAAAATAACAATTAAATTAAAATAAATATAATGTTTCCCACACATGAAGTTGCTTTAAAACCCTGGGATTTTTTGGTTGGTGCAGCATGTTGCATTTCAGAACCTAGGAAATGGGCATGAATCTCTATAAAGAACGTCATTAAAGATGAAATAGTGAAACTTTTGGAATGTAAGGGTTCAATCAGGCAGACCCAGCATGGTTTTAGAAAGGGAAGATCTTGTTTGACAAACTTGTTAGGATTCTTTGAGGATATAATGGGTGTGGTGGATAGAGGGGAACAGGTTGATGTTGTATATTTGGATTTCCAGAAAGTGTTTGATAAGGTGCCGCACAAGAGACTTATCAGTAAGTTACTTTGACCTCACTGTCAAAAGACAAAGGAGGAAAAACCCAACACCCAACCCCAACTAACCAATTTTCCCTTGCAACCGCTGCAACCATGTCTGCCTGTCCCGCATCAGACTTGTCAGCCACAAACGAGCCTGCAGCTGACGTGGACATTACCCCTCCATAAATCTTCGTCCATGAAGCCAAGCCAAAGAAAAAAAAAAACAGGAAAGTGGAGTCCGGGGAAGTATATTGGCCTGGATTGAAAATTGGTTGTCTGACAGGAAGCAGAGAGTCGGGATAAGTGGGAGTTTTTCAGGTTAGCAGAGAGTGGTAAGTGGGGTGCCGCAGGGGTCTGTGTTAGGCCCACAACTGTTCATAATTTACATTGATGACTTGGAGGAGGGGACAAAATGTGTTGTAGCCAAGTTTGCGGATGACACCAAATTGAGTGGAAGAGCAAATTGTAATGAGGATGTGGAGAGTCTGCAGAGGGATATAGTTAAGCTGGATGAGTGGGCAAAGGTCTGGCAGATGGAGTGCAATGTTAGTAAGTGTGAGGTTATCCACTTTGGCAAGAAAAATAAAAGAGCTGAATATTATTTAAAGGGTGAAAAACTACAGCATGCTGTAGTGCAGAGGGACTTGGGAGTGCTTGTGCATGAATCGCAAAAAGTTAGGTTGCAGGTGCAGCAGGTTATTAAGAAGGCAAATGGAATGTTGGGCTTCATCGCTAGAGGAATTAAATTCAGGAGTAGGGAGGTAATGTTGCAACTGTATAAGGTACTGGTGAGATCGCACCTGGAGTACTGTGTCCAGTTCTGGTCTCCATATTTGAGGAAGGATATACTGGCTTTGGAGACGGTCCAGAGGAGGTTTATTAGGTTGATCCCTGGGATGAAGGGGTTGACTTATGATGAAAGATTAAATCATCTAGGATTGTATTCGCTCGAGTTCAGAAGAATGAGAGGAGATCTTATAGAAACATATAGGATTATGAAAGGTATGGATAGGATAGATGTAGGAAGGTTTTTTGAGCTGGCCGGAGAAACTAAAACGAGAGGACACAGTCTCAAAATTCGGGGGAGTAGATTTAGGACAGCGATGAGGAAAAATAATTTTTCCCAGAGAGTAGTGAATGTTTGGAATTCTCTAACCGGGGAAGTGGTTGAGGCTGCCTCATTAAACATATTTAAAATTCGGTGAGATAAATTTTTACATAACAGAGGAATTAGGGGATATGGGGAGAAGGCAGGTAGATGGAGTGAGGTCATAAATTAGATCAGCCATGATCGTATTGAATGGCGGAGCAGGCTCGATGGGCCATTTTTGGCCTACTCCTGTTCCTACTTCCTATGTTCCTATGTTCCTAACACAAGGTCACAGATATGGCATGGCTTAAGTACATTTCTGTAAATGTGCTTCTGTTAATTGATTCATATTGATAATTTCTTCAAATTCTCTAAAGCTCATCAACTAAATATAATACTAGTTAAAATCTGATTGGTACAGATTGTGCTCATCTCTGAGGGTGAGAGCTGGACATTAGTGCCCATCCAACTTCTGTGTCAGAGCTTATTTGATTTCAATTTTTAATTTTTTTAAAATTTAGAGCCAGCACAGTAAGGCACAGGCCCTTCTACCCAAGCCCACGATGCCCAGTTGCACCCAGGTGAACAATTAGTCTGCTATCCTGCGCATCTTTGGAATATGGGAGGAAATCAGAGCACCTGAAGGAAACCCCTGCAGACACTGGGAGCATGTACAAACTCCTTACAGTCAGCAGTTGAAATAGCATTATGCTAGCCACTCCGTGAACTGTGCTGCCAACTTGGCGTGTTATTTTTTTGCGGTTTTCACTCTTTAACTCCTCCAATAACCTGTCCCTGTACGCCTTTCCTTGTGGTGAAAATGGGTCTTGATATCAGTGAGAGGATTATTTTTACTGGATGCTTCCCGAGATTGGTAGCTCTTGGCTCTCAGCCTCAGTCCCTTGAAAATCTTTTCACATTATATCAAGATAAAGCAACTTGTAATAATTGGGTTTCAGTTTTTCTGCCTGTACTGTAAGGGCTAAAATAAAGTTCAACACCTGATTTAAAATGGGTTCTTGCAAAACGCCAGGTGCCAATAGAAATATGCCCGCAGATGAATAATACTGAACAGCAAATTAATGTCAATGGACAAACTTGGACATCATGTCAGCCATTGACTCACTCTAAGTGTTCTCCACTCTGTAGTGGAGGGCTGTGGAGTCCAGAGTATTAAACAGCAAATAAAAATTGAAATCTGTGTGGCACAGTGACACAGCTAGTCAAGCAGTTACCTGACGGTTCTTATTTCAACTCTGATGTTCTTGTGCGGAGTTGGCAGGCTTTTCCTGTGACCACACAAGTTTCCTCCAAGTGCCTTACTTTCCTCAACATTCTTAGTTTGGCAGCTTAGTTGGCAATTATAATTTGATCTAAATTATGTAGGTGAGGGAAGAATCTCAGGGGGTTTGAGGAGAATGTAAAGGAATAAAACAAATTATCGTTGAAGGGCACTCAATAGTTGACATGGACTCGATGGGCTGGAGGGAAGCACCTGTCTCTGTGCTTTATGACAGTACTTGTATACGTAGGCATGACCTCAGTTCCATACTGGGTGTCTTGGACACTCTTGGAGATGTCGTCTTTCAAATAAGATGTCAAAGCTCTGAGTTCAATTCTGACCTTGGGTGCTCTGTCCATGGAGTTTGCGCATTCTCTCTGTGACTGAATGAGTTTCCACCAATGTTCTGGTTTTGTTCCACATCTTAGGTTGGCTGGCCACTGTAAATTGATCTAACCCTCATCCTAACCCAAAAGTGTGTCGGCAAGTGTTAGAATTGGGGGGGCGGGGCGAGAGTGAAAATAAATGTGGGATTGATGCTGGATTAATATAAATGGGAGGCTGATAGTCAGTGTGGACTCATGGACATACAACACAAAACAGGCCATTTTCCCCAACTCATTCATGCTGATGAAATGGGCAACATGGGCTAGTCCCATTCTGCATTTAAGCCCTTCTGGTCATATATCTGTCCAAATGCCTTTTGAATGTTAAACGTGCTCATATCTATAGTTTCTTCAGGCTTCTAATGTACATTGGACCATTCTCTGAGTGAAAATATTGCCCTCAGCTCCCTCTTAAATCTCTCCCCTCTCACCTTAAACCTATGCCATCTCATTTCTTGCATTATCTACCCTGGGGGAAAAAGGACTATGAGCACTCACTTTATCCTTACCCCTGATTATATGATAAACTCCTATAAGGTAATTCCTCAGACTCCTATACTCTGCAGGCTGAAGTGCCTGTTGCCTTGCTCCATGACTCTTTGAAGTTGTGGCATAATGTAAACAAATATCTGATGCTGCTCTACAGAGCTTAATTCAAGTCACAAAGATCAACATCTAATTTTGATGATGGCAATATCAATATGGTCACTGCAGACTTTTGGCCAGAAATTTATCCCTAAACTCTTAAAATTGTGGCATTCCCTCTTTTGAAATCTACTCCATTGTTGTTAAAGCTGAATTTCCATGGCACAGTGCATCAAGGTGATGTTTGCACATGGTATGTTTCATGCTGCTGACTGATGATGAATTTCCATGTGATTGGGTTTCATGTTTGATTCCCTTTTTATGTTGCACAGGCACATTTAAAGGAGTGAACACATTCCAAAGTAGCACAGTAACTTGGATTTTGTTTTCAAGGATACAGGGAAGCCACATGGCAGAATTTATAGAACCCACTGCCAGCGAAGGTGGTGGAATCAGATGCAATGACCTTATTTGATGGCATATAGAACTCACTGGCATATAATACCACCCCCCTCCATTTTTAGCATGAAATTTTAGGAAATATTTGTTTTAGTGTATTTACAGGTACCTAGTAAGTTGACAAATGGATCCCTCCTGTAAGGCCCCTTGTAAATGTGTGCATGTGTGTCTTCACTTACCTCGACGAAAACCTTCCAGACTTGCATGGTTGAAACACCAGAGCCTCCTCACACACAACCAATAGCAGCAATATGTCCTCCTGCCCGCCACACGCCGTGGCTCAGGCCACTTCCCACCCACTGTGCAAATGGAAATTGATTGTCAGGCACGCTGGGACCCATGGGTGCACAAGGGCAGGAAAGAGAGAAGCCAGTCACCAGGACAATGGGCAAGGCTCACCATCACGCTGAGCAGATGATCGATTGCTTGCTTTGAGGGGAGCGTTGGGCCAAGCTGAGCTTTTGTTCGATGAGCACAGCCCCCAAAGCAAATTGAATGAGGTGCAGGGGTGGGGGGGAGGTGGAAGTGAGCAAGCAGCCAGTTAAGCTCGGGGGGCCATGCTCATCGAACAAAGGCTCAGCATGGATCTTGATCATCCAGGCCCAGCACACCCCTCAAGGCAAGCGATCCATCGTACCATTGGCGGGTGCTACAAACATGGCCGTTGCGCTGCTGGTGGGGCCCCGCTATAGTTGATTTTCTCACGGGAGAAATGAGCAGTAGTGGTGGCTCCAGAAAGCACAGGCCACCTGAGGAATGTGGTCAGCGAAGCTCCAAGCTCACTTCCTGGATAGGGGCAGCGCTTCTTTGGGCTTCTTGAAGCTGGGTGACTAGTATGAGCGCTTTGTATTTCGGTGCCCAAAATGGTGGCTGCAAAATTGTGGCACCAAAATGTCACCTTCACGAATAGGACCCGGGGTGGTTTCTAGGTCAATTTTTTGGGATTAAAAAAGTAGGGGGGGGGGTGGTCAAATATGATACCACATTTAAGAGGCCTTCAGACAAGCACTTAAATAGGCAATGTGTGGAAGGATACAATCGTGATGTGCGGAAATGCAATTGGTATTGATGGATTTAAAGGTTGGTTTGGACATGGAGGGCTGAGAAGCCTCTTCCTGTGGAGGACAGCTCGATCACTTAATTCAAGTCAAGGAGATAGAGGAATGCTCTGCTTCATGTTGATGTAGTTTTGGTCCTAATCAAAACTTGCAGTATTTGCTTTCCAAAGGGACAAATAAATACCCAGCTATGATTTAGGCTGTTTGACCTCTGAGTTTGATGGGATACAACTTGGTCTCGGACACCTTTGAGTTTTAATTTCCACTTAGAATGCTGAGCCTGCTTACATAAGCCATTCCTGATGATGAACTATTGATATCAAGACCTCCTGCAGAGTTGACAAGGAATACAGTTCTGCAAATTGATATTTTTTTCTTTTTCCAGTGACAAGAATACATTGCTAACTGAACCCTAAAGCATGAATGCTGTTTTAGTTGCCAGATCAGTTTGATTACCCACAACACACATCCTTTTTCTGGCACCATTGGTTGTGTGTAATGCCTGCCTTGCAGTACTATTTCTTTAATAAAGATCTTATCCTAGTCATAAAGCGTTTCCTCTATTCCTCAGGATATTGTGTCTTGTCACAAGCAATTATAAAGATGGATCATTTTGGAAGCCTATAATAGTAATCCCAGATGTTGTTTTAAAATAATAAAGACCAAAGAGTAAATCTTCTATTTTATATCAGAGAAATACTCAACTGTATAATGTTGCATAATTTTATGCTTTGTTTCAAATTGGACTGCGGACAGGGGGTACCAAAACACTAATTTTTTTCCAGAAATTATTAATTTACATTCTGTTGTATCATTTAAATTTATAATGTAAAAGATTTTTAAATTAGGACAGCAGAGTAAAAGGCCCTTCCAGCCCATGAGCCCGTGTCACCCAAATACACCTTATTGTCCTTCAACCCTGGTATTACTTTATAGGAGTGTGAGGAAACCGGAGCCCAGAGGGAAATCCACGCAGGCACAGGGGGACACGTATTAACTCCTACAGACAAATCCCAGTCCCGATTGCTGTTGCGATAATGCGTTGTGCTTACAGCTATGCTAACCATGTGGCCCTTGAAGATGTAATAATATTTTAAATGAGCAAATTAGCAATGCAGAAATGGACCTGTTATTTACTTGTTTCACCAGGATAAATGAACTTGGCAATGGATCTGTGAATTTTATATCATGGACTATACTGAGTGTCACATTAACAACCATGTAGCTTTAAAAGGCATGTGCATGAAATGAGTTTCAGATCCTGAATGAGCAAATTGGGGTTGTAGCCAATTACAAGATATCAAATGTGCATGTAAATGCACTGTATTAGTGGCAGGCTGTCAAAGGGATTCAGCAATGGAATCAGATATCCAGAAATGTGCAAAAATAGAGAGAAGAAAATCCTGGAAGAAGTTCAGGCAGTAAAATATGAAGGCAGAAAGAGAGTTAATGTTTCATCTCAATGACAGTGTGGACTCATAGTCATACAATACAAAACTGGCCCTTTGGCCCAACTCATTTATGCTGACCAAGTTGACAACCTGGACTTTCCATGACAATTATACTCTCAATTTATTTCTGAAATCTGGCATCCTTGGTCATTTTATCATTGAAAAGATTTTAAGAGGTCATTCAAAATAAACAGGCCTGCTGGCCATGGAAGATGATGATTTCTGCAGCTATAACTTTAGATAAGTGCATGTCACCACTGGAACAGTTGAGGCTTTTTAAAAATTTCTCCCATCACTGAGGTCACCATCCATCGATCTGACCTGCCATAAATCATCTCAACTGTGCCATTAGCTGATGTTGATTCAAAATATTTGATTGGCCTGAAAAAAGATTCGCATTGCAGTTCAATTTATGCCCATCTAAATCCTCAGCTTATCCAGCATTGTGTGGTTTTTGGGTCCATGTTTCTACACAAAGATTGGGAAAGACATTCACTGGATGGACAACACTTTACAGAACAAATGCTAGCTAGGTTTTTGATAATTAATCTGAATTTAGCTGAAGAAGTAAAGGTCCTCTTCATGAATCATTCTTCTTGTACATTGGTAATGTTATTCTGGTTGTGGCTTCATTAGTCATTAGTTCTAATGCTCGAGGGAGCTTCAAAATGTACGCAAGATATGAACCAAACAATTCACTGTCAGCAGTAAAACATAAAAATCTGCAGACACTGATTGAACACGATGCTGGAATGTAAAAAGAAAAAAAAAAGAAAAAAATGTAGGCAGGTGCCTGGGAACCTGCCTACATTTTGTTTATCCTTTGATGAAGGGCTCAAGTCCAAAACATTGGTTGTGTATCTTTATCTTTGCTATATAAAGTACATTGTTTGAGCTGTTGAGTTTCTCCAGCGTTGTGTTTTGTTAAAAATTTAGTGTCAACATTCCTTTGAAGAAAATTGAAAAAAAATCAGAGGATGATTTGTTTTCTAATTCCTTTTCGACTATAATTTCTTCCATACATCGTAGTGATGGGATGCAAACAAGAGTCCCAAGTAATACAGACTGGAGAGACTTTTCTTGTTTATCATTGATGCTGATGTGGAATCAAACTCATAATCATTCCACTACTAGTGCTAATTTGAAGCCAATAGCTGCTCTGTGTGATAGAATAGGACAGGAGAGGATGATTGCATGTCATTCATTACTTTTAATTGAAATCTGCTTATTTCCTGTGGCATTGAACATTCATAGTGGGGGAAAGTGTTGGAATAGAAATTCAGCTGCTACTGTAAATTCTAACCAAGGGTACAAAATATGAACTTTGAATTCCATTTCTGAAATTCTGTTCTATTGAATTCCAAATAAATAATGCAGGAGTAACTTATTTCAGATTTCAGATTTATTGTCAGAGTACATACATGACATCACATACAACCCTGAGATACTTTTTTCCTGCGGGAGCAACAGAATCACCACTAATTGGTAGTGCAAAAAAAACTGTACACAGTGTAAACATGTAAACAAAGAACTGTAAACAAATTGTGCAATACAGAGAAAACAAAAATAAAATTAATAAAGTACACAGAGCCCTTAAATAAATCTCTGATTGAGTTTGTTATTGAGGAGTCTGATGGTGGAGGGGGAGCAGCTGTTCCTGAACCTGGTGGTGTGAGTCTTGTGGCACCTTTACCTCTTTCCTGATGGCAGCAGCGAGAACAGATCATGTGGGCTGGGTGGTGTGGGACTTTGACGATTGCTGCTGCCCTCCGATGGCAGCGTTCTCTGTAGATGTACTCAGTAGTAGGGAGGGTTTTGCCTGTGATGTCCTGGCCTATGTCCAATACTTTTTGGAGGGCTTTACACTCAAGGGTATGATGTTCCCATATCCTTGTTGTGATGGGTTGATTATGCCTCAAGAAAAGTTAGAATGGGTGTTAAAGTTACTCATCAATTTTTCAATGATAATATTGTATGCATTTAGCTTAGTTTATAGTTACGTGTATGGAGATACAATCCAAAATTAATTTTGTATTGTGAAAAAAAAGTTTCCCCTTCCAACCCTGTTTATGATTTAACAATGTGTAAAAAACATGGTAAAGAAGTGACCAGATCAATCAGGAGAATGGTGACAGTGGGATTCAAGCACTGTAATGGAACAGGAAAATCAGATTCATTCACAGTGGCTGTTCGCTCATTGGAGGGGGATGAGAATCCAGCAAACATAGTTGCTCTGTTTATACAACGTTCTGGACAGAGCATTCTCTGTTCGCTGTGGTAACTTCCCTGGCTCAGGGTACCCACCTGAGAACCCATTGCGCTCTCCTGGTCATTCTGGCCTCCACCGTCATTGCTACTGCTCTCACTTTCCCATAAGCCACCATCTTTCCTTTTGGTTGCCATGATGGTAGCTAATCAAGCTTTTAAATACATGAAGTATATCTGAATGGATATTCAAGTGTGAGCAGCAGTAATTGGATGAATTCCAGTACTTGATGCTGAGACTTTTATCCCAGGATTATTTGGAATATTAATGAGAGGGAAGCGTCTTGCTGTAAATTGAACAGACTGGCCCTTGAACCTAGTTTTCTAGTCTTCATTCCTTTAAGTCAGAATAAGTCTACAGCAGTCCTCAAATAATCATTTGAAAGTGCTCTGCAAAAATGTTCACTCTGTAAAACTGCAATCCCATTAAAATTCCAAAGGAAATGATGACAAATGGACATTGTAGGGAGTTCTTGGGAGCCTATAGGTGTTGAAGAATGATCAACCTGTTTCAGGGCAAATATTTAATCAGTTAAAATGTGTTTTGATGTGAAATCCCTTTTTGATTAATTGTTTTTCAAATACCGTTTACTGCAATGGAGAGGATGCCTGTGGGTTTATATGAAATTTTTTTATTGATGGTGCAAAATATGAATCCTCCCGTTGCCTTTACTGTGTGGCATCCTCATTGCCTTTAAATAGTCTGACTATTTGGCCAGCATCACACAAAGAAAGAACAAATATTTCCTCTACTTTAATATTGAGAAGTTCCAAACCATCATTTTTTTCGTTCCAAGCTCGAACATTATCTGTTCATAACTGGGTTCACCCCTCTTCTTGGCAACCATCTCAAACTGAAATGGACTAATTACAACCTTGGTCTCATATCTGATTCTGAGATGAGTTTTGAATATTTATTTATATTTTTCCACCCCATTGTTCTTTACTTCAGTATTATGTTTAGATCAGTATTCTCTGGAGTTTCGAAGAATGGGATGTGATCTTATTGAAACATATGAAATTGTTAAGAGGTATGATAGGGTTGATATTTAGATGTTTCTACTAGTTGGAGAATCTTAAACATGGGGACATTGTTACATGATTAAGGAGTTTTCATTTGAAACTGAGGTGCACACAGGGAGTGATGGTTCCCTGAAATTTTTGGTCCTAGCAGGTTAGTGGACTATGTGTTTGTGGGTTGGGAGGAAATAGGTAAGTTTTGAATGATCAGGAAATTGAAGAAGATGGGGAACGAGACCAGACAATGGGCATGGCCTGGGGAAGGTCACCCAGAGATGAGTGGCCTCGCCCTCTTCCTATTTTCTCATTTTTTAACATGATACATTCTGACCTGATCTACCTCACTGCACTGTCCATAAGCATGAGTACACCCAAAACCTGGCTCTTAATTTGTATCACTCACCGAGTATCACTCACCTGTTCTATGACCCTGGGACCCTGTTAAACAAGGTCTCAGTTTTAACATTCTTATCCTTGTTTTCAAATTCCTCCAGGAATTGGTCCCTTTCTATTCTTTGTCAATTCCTTTATCCCCATAAGCAATAATATGACTTAATTCAGACATTTTGATTATCCTCAAATTAATTGCACCATCATTGGGTACTCGTGATTCCAGTGGCAACATCTAAAGCTGTCGAATGTCTTCCCAAAATCTCTCCACTCCCTCCCTATCTTTCTTTAAGATGCTTCTTGAAATCCAGGATTTTTTTCTAGCTTCTGTTTATTCTCTCAGAGGGCCAAATTTTAATATTTTGTCAATAACACATATGTCATATGGCCTTTGGATATTTTCCCAATGCTGAAGACTCTACAAAATATATTTCAGCCAACATTCCTGTCCATAAGTAGCACCATTCCTTCATCATTATTGATTCAAAATCCTGGGACTCCCTTCTTTAGGAGTTCCTCATGGGCTGCCAATATTGAAATGCATGGGAGTTTGGTTGGGGGCAGGAGGTGTGGTGGGGTTTGAGGAGGAAGGGACAGAGTAATATGTGCCCTTACATTTTAATTATGTAAACATGTGTAATACAGGGTCACCAGTGCATGAGCATTTTATTTACAGTTCCATTATAAAGACACACAATCAAAAGTGATCAAAGTTACATGAATCAAAATTATGTTTGATCACTAAATGAACCTGACACTCAAATGAAAAATGAGAACATCTTTACTAATCTGTTTCTGTCAGGGCTACTGATACTGATCATCCCATTATCTTTGGTAGATCTGGTAGCATCGGATGCCCACGGGGTTTTGGAAACTTACTGTTGTGGAAATCCAGCACCAGGCTATTTTTAACTCCTGGACCTCACTAACATTGCCATTGTTCTCCTGGCTTGAGAGAGTGGTCAGCTCAGTTTGGGGACATTCCTGGGAGCACTGGAACAGGAATCGGCCAAGATGCTCAAACCTGTTCCCTCTTTCAATAAAATCATGAGGTCTTTCAGATTAAAGAGAATTCCAACAAAGCCAAAAGAAAACTGCTTCTTTAAGGCTATTATTTTTATGCCATTACAGCGGTTTAATGAACCAATGCTCCATTAGGACTGGTATGTCAATTTACTGTAATATTGTTATGTCCTTGAGATAAAATAAAAAGCAATCCCACATTATCAAAGGGAATGCTTCATTGTTGCCAACCATCTTAATGGCTGGCATTTTTCAATGTATGAAAATGTTGAATAAAGTAACACTTGTCACCAGGCCCCTCTATGGCTGCAAAGCCATTTTATCTAGCTGCCATCTAATCATAATAGAGGATTGATAACAATAGAGCTCATCTCTGTGAGAATCCTCTCCCAATGAAGATAGAAACATTCACTCAAAGATCAAGAATTAGAAAGGGAGAACAAACCAAAGGGCAAACGTGCGAAATGCTAAATTTTTTGCATCAATGGAATCTTCTTATCTTCCAAAGTTAGATGTTTGATCCATGTCTGTGCATACCCCAACATTTATAAAGCAACAGCGAGGGTGTTTTAGTTTTCAATTCTTGGATTTTGGAATTTTGATCAGCCATTTTTGAAGGCTTGTCAGAGTTTTTGCCTTGGATTTTTTAACCAAAAATAGACTTTATTCACATAAATTATTTATAAAAAGAAAATCATTCAAAGTCTTTTCCCACCTGAAGTTTCGTATCCAGGCATTTCCATCACTGCACATTGTTAAATTCATTTCTATTTACACCATGGTCACCACTGTGGCACCTTGTCTTTACTCCCCCTCTGTTGTTTGAGGGGCTTCCCCTCTGTCTCAGCTCCTCAATGGTCAGTAACAGAAAGACTCTAGACTGTGATCATTCCCCACGGAACCCTCATGTTGGCTGCGGTAAGCTTCAGTGCATCCCTCAGCACCTGCTCCTGCAGCCTGGAATGTGTCAGTCAGCAGGATTCCAGCACTGACATTTCCGTGTGCTGAGAGACCAAAGTTTCAGGCAGTCCAAAGAATGTCTTTCACTAAGTGGATGATCTTCCAGCAGTTATGGCTACCTTTCTGTGTGTGCATCCCCAGGAACTACCCATAAATCAGAGAGCCCTCTGTTACGCTGTTGCAGGGAATGATTCATCACAAAGACCCTTGCATCCTTCTCCACAAACTCTTAACAATCTTTCATTTTGCAAAGTGGTAGGCGAAGGTCTCTACTCCACTGCAGTCGTCTGGAGGACAATGTGCATCGTGGGTGATGTTCCAGTTGTACAGGAGATATCTGACTAGGAGAACTCCTCTCACACCAGCAGGGCCAAGTTCTGGTGCTTAATCCTTAATCTGTTTGATCCAAGACAAATAACACAAAGATTGAGCTTCAAACTGGTGCATCAATAAGCTTGTCTTTTACATCCACATAACATTTGCTTCAAACCTTTTTCAAATTCATCCTCCTAGATTCGTGAATACTGCTGTTCTTGGTTAACATTATAAACAGCTAGAACAAAAAACATTTCAAGAATACTAATTCAGTGCATGAATACTTTAAGAGACATAATTGCTGCAAGAAAGTGAGAGGGACTGTAATTGGATCATATTGCTAATGACATATTTTGTAGCAGTGTGTAAATTTAACATTAAAATATGAGAATTAAGAGCCACTAAGCCATTTAAGCCTGCTCTGCTATTAGAATAACAGAGTTAAAGGCTGTTTGGCCCATCATGTCCACACTGCCCAACCTCATTAATCCCATTTGCTTGCATTGGGACTGTATTTCTTTTATATCTTGTTTATTCAAGTGTCTGTCTAAGTTTCTCTTTCAAGGAAATATTTGTCTCATTCCATCATCTCCTCTGGAAGCATGTTCCAGATTATTCATCAAGATCGAGGCTGATATCTTACCTCAGCACAATTTTCCTGCATTATCTCCATGTCCCTCAATTCTCTTAACATTCAGAAATCTAAGTCCCTACTTTCAATTAACTCTCGACTGAGCTTCCATTAGATTCAACTTCGAATGATTCATCATCCTTTGAATGAACTCATCTCAGTCCTAAACAGCCACACAAATTCTAAGATGTTGACCCTTGCTCTAGACTCCTCAGCCAGAAAGATATTCACTTTTAAACCCCCCCCCCCCCCCGTTGTTCCCTGTAAGAATTCTGTTTGTTTCAATGAAATCCTGCAATATTATTCTAAATTTTTTGTTGAAGAAGCAAAGTGAAAAATAATTCTTTCATTTCCTAGTATGGCAGAACATTCATCTGAATAGGGCCGTCAGGGTCACTATTTAATACACAATTCCATGTGACACTGTATTTGAATATTAGCCTGACTGATTTGGAGAAGAACCTTTTTCATATAAGGTGCAATGGAAATCTATCTTACTCTCCCTGTGACTATTTCAAAGTGTTCAAGACAAAGGTGGTAAGTAGATAACTTATCAGGGAGCTTGGAAGAGGAATGGATAATAGGATTTGAAGTGTCCACTTTTGGGGTAAATGGTGTATAAACTCCAGTGGAAGAAAGGCCCAAAATTATTCCTGCAGATTCCTACTCCAGGAATGGATGATGATCTAACTCCATCAGGGAGCCAAGCTAAAAGGAATAGACAATGCAAGGTGTGGTGGTTAAATTTCAGATCCTGAGTTCAGGAGACTTGGAGGTCAAACTAATATCACAGCCATGCGATTTTAAGTTGATGATGAAATACTGACTGAAGTGCACTTTCAGGTGGAGTCAAATGGTTGTTTTGAAGACCAGCAGAAGTCTTGTTCCTCATTTACTGGACAACATTTATCCTTCAACCAATGTGCTGAGAAATAAGAGTCTTAGCTGTTGTTCAACCCATATTGTGTATAAAATAGATGTAAGGAGTTTTGATATTAACATATCACCTACATTGACATTAAGTATCTTTGAACTGAGATTGTGAAATGTAGGTGTACATGTAGCCTTTCTTATCAGTGGTTAATATTTTTTGTAAAGTTACTGGATTGTAACCTCTTCTTGTCAGTGGTACTGTAACAGGATGTTTACGAGCAAGATAATATAGGTCTGTCAGAAATAGTTTTCATTCTACATGTGGCAACTCTTAAGTTCTAATAGAGAAGTAAATTACATTTGCAAAGCATAATGGATGAGTGTGACCATGAGTAACATATGTTACAAATATGGCACACTTCATGTGACCCAGTTCATAATCCAACTTTTACCCTAAAAATCTATCAGGTTAATTTCACATGGCACTGAAAGGAACGACGATATTGCGTGTCACATAATTTCTGGCAGGAGCATGCCTAAAACTTGTTCAAGTAAACCATTGGCCATTTCATCAGTTTTGCAGAACATTGTCACAGCTGAAGTATTCACAAGCTCTGTTAAAATATTAATGGTTACAGAGCTCAGCAGCTGAGAATAAGACTGGCTGTTCCTTAATTATGTGCAAGCTATTGGTTTCTCTCTGCAAAAATATTTTTGTTTAATTCCAAGTAATGCTGCACCAGCATCTCAATCTTGATGTGGACAACCCAATTTTTGGTGTTTAGTGCAATGATGATCTGAGTTACTCCCTCAAGAGGGTTTTGAAGACACAAGATGACCAATTTTTATTTAAAGCTAAAATAGAGTTGTTTTTACAATAAAAAGACACATCATTCAATGAGAGCTGTTGGGAAGGTGGGGAGGAGAAACTAATAATTTTTGACATCTCTTGTGTACATTTCCAAATTCATGTTTTGCATTTCACTCCATCTGGAAGAATGCAAGAAATAGAAGCCCAGTGGGCAAATGTATCACTCAATAAAATCCTATACCTGCATCCCATCTCATTCTCATGTTTTCTCTTTCTCTCTAAACAAATAAATAGCCTTGGGTATGATAGATCATTAACACCCCTCTGAGGTAGGAAATTCCAAAGGTTGATAACCATGTATAAGAGAAGTCCAATATCACTGGTTTCTTCTCCAGTGACCATGCCACCTGATTTTAGAGCCTCCAGCTAGAGCAAAGAGCATCATGGTGTCTACCCTTTCAATCCCTGTCATCACTTCTTACTCTTCTAACCATCAATGAATGTAGGTCCTGAATATTTTTCAATCTAGTGAGTCCACACTCCAAGGAAAATCGGTCCCCCAAAAGCGCAGGAACCAAAATTTCACATCCTCACTTTTGTCCTTCAACCCAATGCTGCACCATCTTGAGTTGTGTATTTGTACTAAAAATTTAACTTTGAAACATAATAAAATGCATCAAAATCTTACAAGACAATTTTTATGCATTGAATACACAATAGAATTGTTTACACTTGATGTTCTTCACAAGATGCTTTCAATTAATTTTCTGCCTAAGAAGCCATATTTTTTGAACTCACAAGGGTTCTTCTAGTTTTTATTCTTGGCTGAAGAATTTATTTTAGTTATAGAAGGCTTTAAATCACTGTATATCTGTCGACAACTTCCTAAATTATTTGATAATTGGCAGTGGTATTAACCATTCCCATGGTTATGTTGGCATTGTGGCTTAATGATTTGCATTCAGAGACTGAGTTTGAAATCCACAACAAATGGAGAATTTAAATTCAAGTAATGAAAAAGCTTGTATGGGTAATGGTAACCACAAAACTACTAGACTGCCGCAAAAACATAGTTGGTTCATTCATGCCCTTGAGGGAAAGAAAATTTAATCCTTTCCCCATCTGGTCTATTTGTGATTTCAGGTATATGACTGCGTGATACTCAACTCCCTTAGTTAAACAAGAAAGTGTACAGATGCTGGAGTCACAAACGTGCTGGACAAATTTAGCAGGTCACTCAGCATCCACTGGAAGTAAAGGGTAACTAAAGTTTCAGGTCTCTCTCTTTCCCTCTGTTTCCTTTCATCCAGCTCCCCAACCCCTTCCCTACCTTCTCCTATTAGACAACTCTCCTTACCTCTCTGCAGCTATCACTTCTCAGCTTTTTTTCTATTCTACTCTCTAACCTGTTTACCCTTGACCTCTAACCTGTTAGCCTGAGGTCCTCCCCCTGACCTTACATCCCTCCTCCTCTCCCCACCTTTTTATTCAGATGCCTACCTGCTTTTGTGAAGGACTCAGGCACAAAACATTGGTTACCCCTTACTTCTTTGAATGCTGCATGACCTGCTGAGCTTCTCCTGCACTCTGTGTATTGCTCTTAACTGTCCAGTGTATAAGATGGGATGGATTATAAAGCTTGTTATGGTCAATGACATCACATCCTGCGAATGAATAATTAAAAGGAAAATTCCATATTCTGCACTATCTGTGTCCCATTCCTAATGCTGGTATAATGTTAGAAAAGCACTGTAGGCGATAGCCCTTGGGGAACCATTCTTTGATTCAATTACCATGACTTGTTTATTCTCTGTAAATCATGGACTCTGGCCGCCTTATGGTTAAACAAAACAACTGCGTGCTGTTCGTCTGATAATATTGTGCAAGTCCATTCCTTCAGACAGTTGTGTGCTTGCATTGGGAACATGCAGAAATTTGGGAGTTGACAGTGCCCCTAACATATTGTACTTGTCCTAAATACTACAGATTACGGTTTGGATGATGCTATTTTGGCAACCTTAGTGGGTAGACACACTGCCGTAATCTGGAGTGTGTTTCATTTTCTTAATTGCTTCAGTTTGGTAAGTTGAGAGGACTCCATGTCTTATTGATAGAGGAAAGGCTTTGGTGATGTCCACAATGAGTTATTCACCCGAGGATTCCTGGACTTTGACCTGCTCCTGCAGCCTCAGAGATAATGTGCTGGCATCAGTTATACATCTGGTCAATGGTGATGCTCAGAATGTTGAAGGTAGAGCCTCTCATGTCTGAAATTCTGTGGTCTCTCAACTTCCATGCATGTTTTGAATCTGCAATACAGATCTATACCAATGAACTAACATTTAATGATCAGACAAGGGCTAAAATATACTCAGATCTGGACTATTATACAGCTAATTAGCCTATCAATGCAACTTTTATGATATGATCCAACATGATCTCACCAGATGATGCTTCTGACTTGCAGAAACTTAAGTTGCCAACAATTCTTATGTCATCTGGGAAGTGTTTACTCTTAAGATAACCAACTTCCCTGCAGAACAGAAAATGAATGAGGCCAATTTTTGTGGTTCATTAAGATCCAGAACCAATCTGTTTTAAGGGTGCTAGACTAGAGACTATTGAGGAAGCCATTGAGTTAGTTGGACCTTTGTATGTTGGATATAGTCAGTGACTAAGACATGTTGTGAATGTGTCACACTAAGTTGGAATGTTGTCCAGGTTTTCCTGGATTATCAGAGGGGTTGCAAATGAAACCAAAGAATGCAAATCAAACAGGTATTGGTCATGTTGTGCATCTGACATTCCTGCACTTGGCACATGCTCTGAAGACCTTCTAATGACAATGATAACAGGACATAGAACATTACAGCACAATACAGGGCCTTCAGCCCACAATGTTGTGCTAATCCATATAAACTACTCAACAATTTCAACTTATCCAACCTCACACTCATAACCCTCTATTTTATTCTTCTATCCATGAGCCTGTATCAGTCTTTTAAGCATCCATATCATACCAGCCTCCACCACCACCCTGGCAAAGCATCACAAGCACCCACTACTCTCAGTGTAAAAACTTACCGCTGACGTCTCCCCTAAATTTTCCTCCCCTCACCATGTACAGATGTCCTCTGGGATTTGCTACTCTTTCCCCAGGAGAAAGGTATTTGGTGTCCACCCTATTTATGCCTCTCATAATCTTGTCATCCTCAGTTGGTACCTCTCATCCTTCTTCACTCCAACGAGAAAATACCTTGCTCTGCTAACCTTGCCTCATAAGACCTGTTCTCCAATCCATGCATCATTCACATAAATCTTCTCTGCACCCTCTCCATAGCCTCCACACCCTTCCTGTAATTAGGTGACCAGAAATAAACACAATATTCCAAATGTGGTCTATCCAGAGTTTATTATAGAGGTGCAATTGATAGAAATCAATCCCCTGAATAATGAAGACCAGCATACCAAGAGGCTTCTAAACTACCATATCAACCTATGTGGCCCCAAGGTCCCTTTGTTCTTCCTTACTGTTAAGAATCCTGCAGTTAACCATGCTACTTTTAAGTTTGACTTACCAAAATGCATCAGTTCACATTTATCCAGAATTGAATCTCTTCTGCCACTTTTTCTTCCAACTATGCATCCTATCTCTATCCTGTTATAATCTACAACAACTTTCTACACTATCCACAACACCTCCAACTTCATGTCATCTGCAAACTTACTGAACCATCCCTCTACTTCTTCATCCAGGTCATTTACAAAAAAATTGTTCATCGTCATACACATCATTCAATATTCGTATGGACCAAAATTCTTACTTGCCACACTGAACAGGTAAGGTACTTCATGGGAAAAAAAATCAATAGTATACATTATACTAAATATAGATAACAAATACAAAAGATAGGTAGTTGATAAATATTCACAGTTACAAAATGGTTAGCATAGCAGTTAGTTCAATACTATTACAGCGCCAGTGACCAGGTTCAAATCTGGCACTGTGAAAGGAGTTTGTATGTTCTCCCTGTGTTTGCGTGGGCTTCTTCCGGGTGTTCTGGTTTCTTCCCACCCTGCCAAAATGTATGGGGCTTGAAGGTCAATTGATGTCTTTTAGCAGAATGGGGTCATTGGCTGGAAGGGTCTGTTACAGAGCTGTATTTCTAAATTAAAAATATTAATTTAATATTAAAAATAAAATCAGTGCAAGAGAAAAGAAAAGTGACATTGGAATTGTTCAGACACTCCTTTTGTGGTGTTTGAGCAGACTGTGATTAGTGTAACAAGGGGCCTGCAGTTGAGGTGATTTAGTGTCCAATAATGTTGCATTCAAGGGTCACTCCAGCAGAAACAATCATTTTCCTTTGATTTTCCTTTTAGCTCCCTTCAATGTCAAAGGCGATCAAATGTTGCTCAATGGCCAGAATAATCATTCTCTTTTCATTTCACATGTGCAGGTGGTTAGGCCAAGATTGCAATCAGATTCATGTGGCTGTGGAAAATGCAGATGAATCCTATTTTAGTTCTTTACATTCATGTGTCTTGTTATATTTGGAATATATGGGATGAGGACCACAAATGTCTGAGAGGGATTGATTGAAATGTTTAGTCATGAGTCCCATTATCGTGGTACCATGCGACTACTGAAACTACAGACACAAGAGGAATAGTTCTTGGTCCTTTTGTCTGATACCAATCCCTATGTTCCCAATTAAATAAGGTCATGAATATTCATTCAATGGTAAAATGTAAGGAATTGAGTGAGTGAATAGGCAGTGTCCAAACTTCAGTTTAGGGTTAACAATTGATCTTTCGTACAAGTGAAATGTGGAGCACGGGTTAGAATCACAGAGGACAAAATGAGAGGATAATGAAAGATAAAGTAAAACACTACTGAATCTTGCTTCTGTGTGTTCAAAATTTAACCTGAGTTGTATGAATGAAACTGGGCATTTGTATTGTAAGACATTTCCAGTGCCGTGTCTAGGGAAAACAGCACCTATGGCAAGCACTGAAAGTGTGCCACCCCCTGTTAAAACTTAATTACTTTAACCCTTCACACGGCAACCATCCCTCGCCGCTGCCATGCCATCTACTTTGCCTTCCCTATCTGTCATTCCTGCTGTAGAACCCTAATATAGTCATATCCAATGTTGTGTTAGATATAATGAGGTATTGGAAAATGTTCTACACCTTAAAATACATGACAGTCATTTCAATTAATAAAAAAACCCTCTGCCTACTTCAAAGGCCAGCATTCACTGGATGAAAGCAGTGAGCAGCGTTCCCCAGGACTGAGCGTACTAGCCAAAGTTTAATGTAATGAGTGGCTATCGCCATCCCCGCGGTCGACCTCTCTTACCTTTGGCAGAAAGGTGACTCTCGGCACTGAGTACCCGGTGGAAGAGAAGCAAGAAGATGCCAAAGCCCAAGCTCAAACTCATCCTTCAGCACACACCCTCCTCAGCCCAGGGGACAGGGGAGGGCTCGGAATCAGGGGTCAGGAGCTCTGGTGTAAGCCAAGGGGAGGGTTTAGATACAGGCATCAGGAGCTCCATTGACCGGAGCTCCCTACACCTATCACTGAACTCTCCCCTTGGCGGATATAGTACAAGTACAGTACGAACACCAATTATTCACTTGCGGTATGAAAAGTATTCTGCTTGAAATAAATTAGACAAGGGGTGTTGGGGGAGTTGGGCTTGGGGGTAAATAATTTCCAGGCTCTGCTGGTGAGTGCATACCACAAATTGCCAATTTTCAGCCGTTTGCTTGTTGAACTTGCCGCGCACCCTGTGTAAAACTTTTTTTCACATCATTATTAAAGGAGGATTGGTGCTGGAGCCCTCGGCCCTCGGAGAATGCTCAGTGCTGGGTTTAATAGGAAGCCCACAGTAGAATGTATGTGGGTTTTGGTGGGTGAGCGAGGTCACCAGCAGCAAAGGGGACATTGAACTGGCAACTCTGAGGCATAGATGGGTCAAGGGAATCTACATTGAGCAGCAGAAGGTGTCAACAGCACCTACACTGACTCCACACACACTCCTGCTCCTAAATAGCATATCCAAGCTTGTTTTTAAACTCTTAAGAGGACAGTGGTGCCCCCCCCCCCCCCTTCAACTGGTGACCAGGGCACATGCCCTGATTGCTGTAGCTTAGATGCGCCATTGCCTTCGTCTGTTACACTAAGTATGCTCTGAAAATTTGCTACATGATCTACAACAGGTTAATGATATTAAACTTCATCTTTCATAAAGAGCTCCTCTTTGTCTGCAGTGGTTGATTTCATCAGGTGGACAGTCTCTCTCTGTCTCTATTCTATCTTGTTTGAAAGTATGATGAAATAGCATCAAAATTAAGAAATTGGACTTTGAGTAAAGTCACTTATAAAGTAGTTGGAGGTGGGATCAAGAAAACGGAGTGCATGAAATGTGTACAAAATAAAAACAAATTGAAGGTGAGCTTGACAGGAAACAGATGTGGGAGAAATTCAATGGGGCAAAGCAAATCCATTAGGAATTGGGACTGTGTATTGTCATGTCAATCTCCTGAATGCCATTCAGATGTTCACACATAAGTAATAAGTGTTATGTTTGTTCCTTGAAGAGGAGCAACCTTGCGTGGGTTTTAACACTTAAACAACTGTATTTTTTGAGCTGCTTGATCAAACAATGCAGCCGATTTCGTTGTGGTCTCCATTTTGTTTTCACACTGCATTGCCTACTGGGAAATGTAGTTCTTTATTATACACACATAACACATCTTTTTTCTATTTTTTAAGAAAGGGCATCTACATTCCATGGCCAGTCTCTTTCCACTCAGCAGCTTTCAATCAGTCTCCAAGGTGGTTTAACAGCCCTTTTTGGTCTGGTATGTGTGTTTCCACCAGTGTATTGCTTGCATTTGCTGCGTTAGTATTTGTGTCTTTCTGTGAACTCTGAACAACATGTTCCTTTTCTGCATGTGCTGGCCCCTTTTGTGTACTGACAGGTGTTGGGCCATGACCATGGGTTGGAGCTTATGGTTGTAGATCCACGTGGTTCCTTCTCTGAGGTGTCCCTCCCCCTGCCTGGATCTGGTAGGCATGTGGATTTATTTCCTCCTGCACACATGGACTATGTATCGAATCGTGATCTTTGATTCACACTTGAACTCCAGGCTTCAGGACTGGTCGGCTTATCATGATCCTGTTTCCGATTAACTTTCTCTTCCATTTTAGCCTCTTTGACCTTGTGTGCTCCTTTAAGTGTTAACAGATTCAGGCATTGCAAGGTAGGTCCGTATGCGTTGACCTATCAGCATTTAAGCAGGAGAAAGGCCATTCTGTAGTGAATCATTAGACTTCTGTGGAAATCCTCTCATCCATCATGTGCTTTCTTCATGAGGCTTGACAGAACTCTTTGCTAGGCCATAAGACTTCGAGTGATGTGGGTCTGGAGTTGTATGTCAAAACTCCCAAGTATTGGCAAAAGACTCAAATTCAATGCTTAAAAATTGTGGATCATTGAGTGATACTACTTCATAAGGAACTCCATGCCCCGCAAACATATTTTTCATGAAAGTGATAACTGCTTTACTGGATGTTGACTGCAGTGTTGTTACCTCTGGGTAATTGGACAAATAGTTTGTTACTACTATATGACTTCCCATTACAGTCAAACAAATCTACTCTAACTTTGAAGTGCGGCCTGTCTGGTAAAGGGTGTGGTGTAAGCGGTTCTGCTTGCTGCTTTGATGTATTGGTAAGGCATATTTCACATGAAACAGTGGTCTGGCTTGTGTCTTGGTTCATTCTTGGCCAGTACATCACCTCTTGAGCTCTATGTTTGAAGACCATATCTTTCACAACTGACAATTCATCTCTGCAATCCCAATAATCCCAAATACCCTTTGGAGAGTCATTCTTAGCTGCTAGCCATCCTTTCTAAATTGTATCTTTGAGCGCTTTGAAGGTTTCATCTGTCTTTGTTGCTTTCCTGATCTGCTCTGTTCTATCCCTGGATATTGGAAATGAGGTGATAATAATGTCAACATTGGCCTGTATCATTAACCTTTTGATCCCACTTTTCTTTCTTGTCAACTGCTCGAGACAGTGCGTCAGCTGAAAACAAGTATTTTCCTGGTGTGTAGATCATTTTCACATCGTATTCCTGCAGCCTTATCAACATGCACTGAACTCTCATGGGACAATCATTCAGTGGTTTGGACATAATTGAGCCAGTGGTTTATGGTCTGTCTCCACTTCAAGAGCTTGTCTATAAAGGCATTGAGAGAAACTTTTTCATGCATAAGTGCTGGCAAGAAGCTCTTTCTCTATCTGTGCAGAGTTGGTTTTTGCACTTGTTAAAGCCCTTGATGCACAGGCCACATGTTACCATGTGTCCACATGCTGCTGCAGTAGTACTGCTCCAAGGCCATGTTGGAATGCATCAGGCAAGGTCCTGGAGCACCCTGCCGGATCATAAAATTGTAGTACAGGCTCTTCTGTTAGTACTTTGAGTGCCCGGAAGCACTCTTCTTTCTCGTGTGACCAGATTCACTCATTTTCATGCTTAAGGAGTGACTTAAGTGGTGCTGATACAGTCGACAGATGAGGAATTAATTTAGCCAGGGAAGTCACCATCCCCAAGAAACATCTCACCTCCTCTTTGTTTTGTTAAGGATAGAGTGGGTCCACTGGAAAATGGAAACGGTGGACTATGTGAGGAACCGTATGAGATGGGGGAGATATTGAATGATTTTCTCTCATCTGTATTCACAAGGGAAAGAGACATTGGACTATGTGAGATTAGTGAGGCAAATGGCTTAGTTATGGAAAGGATAGGGATTAGTTAAGAGAGGGGTTTGGAGCTTCTTGAGTCAATAAAGGTGGATAAGTCTCCTAGTCCTGATGGGATATTTCCCAGGACATTAAGGGAGGTCAGGCAGCAAATAGCAGGGGCTATGACAGTGATTTTTCAATGATCACTGGAGGAGGGTGTGGTGTCACAGGATTAGAGGGTTGCACATGTAGTTTCATTATTTAAAAAAAGCGCAAGATGCAGGCTAAGTAGTTATCAGCCAGTAAGTTCAACTTCAGTGGTGCGGAAAGTTATGGAGGGTATTCTTAGAGATATTATGCACAAATATCTGGATAGGCAGGGATTGATCAGGGACACCCAGCATGGGTTTGTGAACAGAAAGTCATGTTTGATGAATCTAGTTGAGTTTTTTGAAGAGGTGACAAGAAAAGTGGATGAAGGTAGGGCAGTTGACGTGATCTATTTGGATTTTAGTAAGACTTTTGATAAGGTTCCGCATGTAAGGTTGGTAAGGAAGCTTCAGCCACTAAGGATTAATAGAGAGATAGTGAGGTGGGTTCAGAGGTGGCTAGAAGATAGACAACAGAGAGTCATGGTGGACAACTGCCTGTCAGGATGGAAGCCTGTGATGAGCAGTGTCCCTCAGGGATCGGTACTGGGTCCCCTGTTGTTTATCATTTATATTAACAATTTGGAGGAGCAGGTGGTTAACTGGGTAAGCAAATATGCAGACGATACAAAAATAGAGGGAGTAGTGTATAGTGTGGAAGCTTTTCTTGGATTACAGAAGGAATTGGTTTGTTTGGAAAAGTGGGCTGAAAAATGGCAGATGGAATTTAATGTAAACAAGTGCTGCATTTCAGAAAAAATAACCAGAATAGGACATGCGGTTAAGGGGAGGGCATTGCGGAATGCAGAGTAACAGAGGGATCTTGGGGTTATGGTACAGAGTTCCTTGAAGGTGGATTCCCATGTAGACAGGGTGGTTAAAAAGGCATATGAAATGCTGGCCTTCATAAATCATAGTGTAGAGTATAGGAGCTGGAAAGTGATGCTGTGACTGTTTAAAGCATTGGTGAGGCCAGGTTTGGAGTATTGTGTTCAGTTCTCGTGTCCAACTTATAGGACAGATATAGATAAGGTGGAGAGGGTGCAGAGAAGATTTACAAGGATATTGCGTGGCTTACAGCATCTAGAGTACAGAGAAAGATTAAGAAGACTGGGACTTTATTCATCAGAACATAGACGTTGAGAGGGGATTTGATAAAGGTATTTAAAATTATGAAGGGAATAGATAGACTAGACGTGAGTAGACTCTTTCCCCTGAAGGCAGGGGAGGTTGGAACAAGAGGCCATAAGTTAAGGGTAAGGGGACAAAACTTTAGAAAAAAATGTTAGAGGATGCTTGCTCACTCAGAGAGTAGTGGCAGAATGGAATAATCTTCCAGAAGAGGTAGTTGCGGCAGGGTCATTTCTGTCATTTAAGAGAAGGTTGGATGTGTACATGGATATAAGGGGGTTGGAGGGTAATGGGTGGAGAGTGGGAGGGGGAGCTAGTGAAGTTGTTCAAGTAAACAGGCATGGACTCGTAGGGCCGACATGGCCTATTTCTGCGCTGTAAACTGTTATATGGCTAAAATTCTCAATGGCTGATGTTTTTCTTTGATCAGGCTTCACTTCCTGTTCAGATATGATATCTCCTCTGAAGGTCCATGTCTTTACACCAAACTCACATTTCTCTTTATTTAATTTCAATTTGACCTTCCGTGTCATGTCAAGTACTTGGTGGATCCTCATACAATGATGTAATCAATCATGGTCTCAACTCCAGGTATACTTTCAAATATCATGTGAATGGTTTTATGATAGACTTCTGGTGTGGATGAGATCCAATATGGTAGCTGAAGAAAGCAGTATCTTCCTTGTGGAGTATCGAAAGTGCATTGTCTTGAACTTGGCTCATCAAACTTCATCTGCCAAAACCCCAACGATGCACTGATATTGCTCAACCACTTGGCACTTGCAAACTGGGGCATGATTTCCATCCATGTTGGCAATTTAAATGCTCTCTTTTGATGGCTTTATTGAGATCTCTTAGGTCCAGATATAGATGCAATACTTCATTTTTCTCTGGTACAGTGACCAGTGAGCTGACCCAATCTGTAGGGTCTTCAGTTTTCTGTATGACTTTCATTCATTCCACGTGTGCTTCTTTTCGTTTAACTTTGTCTCGAAGTGAAAATGGAACTTTCCTGCATGCATGGACAACAGGTACCACTGTCTCATTTATGTGAACTTTGTGTTCACCAGGTAAACATCCAAACCGCCCCACACCCCCCCAAAGATATCTGTGTACTCTTCCATGAGTGAAGTGTGCTTATTTCTGGTCTGTGAAGTCACTATGAAAAGTTTTTTCATCAGGTTGAACTCTTCACATGCCCGCAGACCTAACATTGGCTGTACTCTCCTTTCAACAATAGCTGTGATTTTAAATGCTGCTCTTTGTGTTTGAAGATCACCATACAGCCTCCTTTTACTGCAATGTTCTTTCCAGTGTAGCCTGTCACTTTTAATTTCACTGGATAAATCTTGCCCTTTATGGAGCTGGTCTTGTAATCATCCATAGATAACAGATTCAGCTAGGCTCCGGTGTGGAGCATAAATGGAATTACTGTCTCATTCACGTTCACTGGAACAATCCATTGTGTTTTACCAGTAGCAGCTGGTAATTCTGTAGTGAATCCACGAAGAATTCCTCCATTTCTTCATCCATTGTGTGCACCTTTCTCTTGGTATCCTCTGATTTGCAGAACTTTGTAAAACAATTCTTTCTCCCACACTTATTGGAGGACTTTCCATAAGCAGGACATACCTTTGGAATATGTCTTCCTCCGCACTTGCTGCATTTGCTGTTTGAGTTTACCACTTTGCCTTGTTGTTGCTTTAGGAAATTCCTGGTGCTCTGCTTTTCTGTTTTACCATGTGCACTGTTGTGTCTATCCTGTGCAGCTCCTTAACTGTTGTGCCTATCCTGTGCAGCTCCTTAGCTTGTGCTCTTGTGGTCTCTGCTGCCCTACACATATTCACAGCTTTTTCCAGTATCAAATTATTTCCATATAACAGACTTTCTCTAAGCCCATTGATTCATCCTGTATTCATATGTGTGAGTTCTTAGACAACACATAAATGAAGGAAAAGGTTCTTTACTTTAAAGTTGTTGTAAACAGCACATGAGGCATGCCATGAGGCTGCAAGCCTCCATTACAAATCCTGCATATGTGTCCTGCTCTGTTTCAGCCCATGGTGGCAGCCAAGTATAATCAAATGATAAGGCATTGCTTGTTGCATTGCAACCATGATCACTATCATTTCATCCATTATCTGGAATAAAGGAAACTATTCTCTCTCTACTGAGTGAGTTTTACAAATCTCCAAATTCACAGGACTTATTCAGTATGTGAATATTGGTTGAAGCTCAAACCTTGTTTTTGGTCACAGGAAAAAAAGTTGAATCTCTCAAATGTGATGTTTTTACTTGGAACAAAACACTCCTCAAATTTTGTCATCAGAGTGTCCAACGTGAAAACTGTTATAGATATTCAAGGTATCTTTACTCATCATGTGAATAAATTTAGACACTTTCAGTTTTTCATTGGTCTCTCTCACTCCACCAGCCTCAACATAAATGCTGAATTTCTGTTTGAAGCATTTCCAATTATCAGTTAGATTACAGTAAACTGCATCGGTGTGGGACGACATGATGGGAACTATTGTCTTTTCTTTCTCACACATTTCTGGCACCATATTATGTTTGTTCCTTGAAGGAGAACAACTTTGCATGGGTTTAACACTTAAACAAGTTTATTTTTTGAGCTTCTTGAACCAACAACACAACTGACTTCCATTGTGGTCTCCATTTTGCTTCTGCGCGCATTTCCTACTGGGAATTGTAGTTCTTTATTATACACGCATAATGACACAATAGGAGCAGGAGTCGGTCATCTGGCCCATTGAGCCTGCTCTGCCTTTCAGAAAGATCATGACCCATCTGGCTGTGGACTCAACTCCATCAACCTGCCTTTTCTCCAAAACCCTGAACTACCCAACTCTGCAAGAATCTGTCTCACTCTGTCTGAAGTATACTGTATGTTGTGCAGAGGAACATGTACAGAAAACATGGTGAGTTTGAATCCGAACACCTTATTTATGAATAATGTTTGCATAAATGGAGCAATGAAATAATCAGGAGGAAAATCAACCAAAGTTTAAGTTCCAAAACAAAACCTGTTAAAGTCTTTAATGTTGGAAACCTTCATTGGTGAATTAAATTGTTGAATCCATCCTCTCAAGAATGACTCAAATTCTGATCTAATGTTCTGAAGAACCTTTACCATTGTTTTTATTGCCTATGTACAATCACACACTACACGTTCCAAATAAATATATTCTAAAATCATGCCTTGGGCAATATACTCCTGTCAGAGTGATTAAATAATGTAGGAGCAGTAATTGAAGAGCTGCGATTCAAACATGGAACCTCAGAAGAAATCAGACCAAATTGTTCACATTTTTGTTTTGCTTAGGAAGTAGTCAGTGTAAGAAGGAAGGACAGCAAATTGCATTTTAGATTGAACCTTTAACCTGAAAGGAAAGATTGCATGATTCTCTCAGGAAGATAAGGAACTGTGCCAGATGATGTATAGTTTTGTCCAAGATTGGTGGTTTAATGGAGGCTCAGAGGGGAATTCAATACTTAAATTCTTACCACCTGACAGCAAGCATGCAAGTGGTGGGGCAGTTAAAATCAGGCAAATGAAAGAGGTCAGACTTGCTGCCATTTCATAGACTGGTACCCAATGAAAAACTATAAAGGCTCAATTTTTAAAAAAAATCTGCTTTCAGTTCACTTTTTTTATTCTAAACACTTAACATTTGAAGGTTTTCAATATTTGGAGTTTATTATTGATGTTTATTCAGAAATAATTCCAGAAAAATACAATTATATTCTGGAAGTATTGTGTATTAAATGCAGATTGAGAAGTTCCTACCTACTCGATCTCAACATTCCTCTTTCTGAAAGATAATGAAAACTAACAATAAGGGGACTTTAATAAATAAAAGTGAAGGTTACAGTGAGAGCCAACCATCCTCTTACTTTGGCTTCCTCTACAGAGATAGACTTGCTTGCAAGTTCCACAAAAAATATCATGGCAACAGATCCATACGATGGTCATACGATGCAATTCTGAAAGTAAGACCCACCACTGACGCCTGTGTTACAAATAGATAATCTCGGGATAGGCTAGAACTTGTGATAGTATATCATGACTCAAACACATGATGGATAGTAAAAGTGTCAATCCGTCATTGAACAAGACCATTTTTGCTGATGAGTCAGAAAGCTGTGGGTTCAAATCTCACTCCATATTATCACCTTAGTACGGTGGGTGTGCTGCATTGTCAAGTACCATCTTACACCAATGAAAATACACAATGCTGGAGAAACTCAGCAGGTCAAACAGTGTCTTTTATATATTTTGGGCTTGAGCCCTTTATCAAGGTATGGAAAAATGTCGGCAGGTGTCTGAATAAATGAGTGGGGCAGTGTCGCAAAGGCAGGAGGTAATAGCCTGAAACATATATATTTACCTTTGCGATATAAAGGACTGATTTTGACCTGCTGAGTTTCTCCAGCATTGTGTTTTTATTTCAAACCATGGTGTCTACTGATTTTCATGTTTTACATCTTATGCCAATGCCCTGTTTAGGTTATCCATTTGAAAACAAAAGCAGGGAAGTTTGCTGCCAATATTTCTCGACCAATCACTTGGTTTCCCTATTTTTGGTCTGAGAACCTTCTTGTGTTTATGATGACAAGGACCACCATTCAAAGGTACTTCAGTTACTGTGAAGCAATTTAGGGATGATTCAAAATGTTATATAAAAACGAGCCTGCATTTAAAATATTAAATGAAAAATGTGAGTTCATGCACCACTGACGAGGCTTTGTCAATTCACTGCCTGATATGCGTATGGATTGTGGACATTTTCAGTGGTTTTATAATTTGGAGTCTGCTATAAATTACCATGTAGCCTCAAGTACTTTCCAAGAAAAAAAAATAATCTGGAAAATAGATTATAATCTTTCATGTATGAAATACAAATGGAACTAAAATGCAGATGTCTTCTGTGTTGATATTGCCTGATGGAAGACTAAGAGCCAAAGGGAAAAAATGAACATTTTTGGTGTGTGTTTTGTCTTCGTAATGGTAATATGTTCTTGGAGACATTTTGTTTTCCCCTTAAGGTTCAAGATGGACATACAATTATTGGTGCTCTTTAGAGTTTGTGTCTCTACCTACCTCAATCTGACAATACCTTCACTATCACCCTTTTACTTTAAGACACCTGATGGAGTGAAGAGTAGTCTTCAATACTGAACTGGACAGCCCCGTATCAGATTTCCTTTCTTCCAATCTCCAAGAATGTTATAATTAATAAGTGAAAGTTATCAAACAAAAATGCCAAAACCACACTTTTTGTTTTCTCCCGAATTATGAAGAACATAAAAGTCAGGAGCAGGATCAGCCCTTTGCGTCTGCTCTGCCATTTCTCAAGAAGAGGGCTGACCTTTTAACTTCAGCACCATTCTCTTGCATTCTTGATATATTCCTTGATGCACAAGGGTCTTGATGGGGACAATGGCAGAATCTGGAGACCATAGTCTCCATTCAACAACACAATGAACATAGAACATTACAGTACAGTGCAAGCCCTTTGGCCCACTATGAACCTATTCGATTATCTAAATCTTCCCTGCCTCACTCCCACAAACTGACCTATGTAAAACTACTCCACAAAAGTCTAATCCCTCCCAAACTCACACCCATAACCCTTTATTTTCTTCCCTCTATGTGCCTGTCAAAGAGTATTTCAAAATGCCTCCACCATCATCCCTGGAAATGCATTCCAGGCACCCTCTGTGTAAAAAAAAATTTAAAAAACCCTGACATTTCCTCTCAACTTTGAAACCTTAGACCACAGACAGATGTGGATCCATAATCATTATGTGCCATCAAGACTGAAATAAGTTTTTGAACTGCAGGAGAATCAAGGGTTATGAGGGCCAGATAGAAACAGAAAGGAGTTGAGTCCAATGACAAGATCATTATTGTATTCAAGAATGGAGTTGAGACGAATTGCCTCGTCATATTTCATATATTCTTGTTCTTAGAAATTAGGGTCCAAAATTAAGAAGGTTCTGATAAATCTTTACAAAACACTATTTTGGCCAAAGCTGGGGGATTGAGTCATGATATTTACAGAGTCATTGAGTTGACCTGCATGGAAACAGCAGAATTTGTCCAGACCTCTTTCTGCACTCTCTCAAAAGCTTTCATGTCCTTCCTAAAATGCAATGACCAAAAAGGATGCAATTTTCCACTTATAGCTGAAACATTATTTTATAAAAGGAACCATACCTCATATTCCATCTGGGTAGCCTCCAGCCAGATGGCATTAATATTGCCATTAGTCCCCCACCTCATCTCTTTCATTCCCTATCCCCATGTATCATTTCCTACAGCTCTCCACCCTTCTCTCTCTCTCTCTCTCTCTCTCTCATTCTTTCCCTTTCTTTCTCTCCTTCCCTATCCCTCTGTCTACCTTTCTTCATCTCTGCATTCACAGAGCAACTCCCTCCCTAGATCAATTCTCAGTTTTTCTCTCGCGCTCTCCTATTCATGCCCAACTATGGTCCCTTGGCTGTTGGTCTACACTTCCCCCATCCCTTATTCCCTCCTCAGGTGCCTGTCTGGTTTTTGCTCATATCTTGATGAAGGGCTTGGACCTGAAACATTGGTTATATATCTTTGCCTCCTATGGACACTGTAGGACCTGCTGAGTTTTTCCAGCATTTATGTGTATTGACTACAACCACAGCATCTGCAGATTTTGTGGTTTCACCACATGAAATGCATAAGACCATAAGAAATAGGAGCAGAAATAGGCTATTAAGCCCATCTGGTCTGCCCCACCAATGAATTTTCCCACTTAACCCCACTTCCCAGCCTTCTCCCCATAATCTTTGTTGCCCTCGCTGATCAATAACCCTTGCTACTGTATTTAGGTTTGAAGTGAAACGTTGATGGAGACAGAATCAATTGTGGCTTTCAAATAGGGAAAGATAATGGAATGAGATTAGCTAACTTGTTCTTATGTTGGAAACTAGCATGGGCACATACTGTAGGGCTGTTTCCATTCTCTGACCCCGATGTTTAACTCTTGGATACTCCAGAACAATCCACATGTTGGTACTTACTCCTAATATTTGGCACGGTAATGTTGAATGACAGAAGGTTTTAATAAAAAGATGACACGAGGGAAGTAGACTGAAGCCAACAGTTGCTACGAGTTGATTAGCTACAGCTGTGAAAGGCTTAATCAGACCTTGTGTTCAAAGAATTCAACAAGGTCTTAACCTGACAATGTGACAAGAACAGTAATTTCTAAGTGATCAAAGCAAATAAATAATTGGATTCTTATTTTATTTGATAAAACATACATTTACATGATCTAAGGTTTAAGTACTTTTACTCTCAATGTGTAATATGCAAAAGTTGGCAAAGGGAGATATCCGCACCAAGGGAGATCACGAACGAGGATAGGAACACAAGCACTACAGAATTATGTTTATACTGTATGTTCACAAGCCTCAAGATGTTATCTCTGCACTGATGTAATTGTGTTGTTTACCTAGGATCCTAGTATGTCATTATTTCTCTTCTGTTGTTTTTAAACAAAATGTTGCTTCTCTCATTTGGAGCTCCTTTGATAGATTTTATTCTAGTTTGTACCCTATAGCACTGATCATGTACTACCATCTGGATTCCAGGGAGGCTTCATGCTTTGCTTTCATTTACTGACTGCAAACACAGTGCCCATGCCTTCACAAAGAATATTGTTCATACAGAATTTTAGTTTGATTTTAAAAAAATAATGCTATTTAAAATAAAGAGTTGAAATCCCTTGGATGTTATGGTAAGAATCTGCTGAAGATCACCTAAACCTGGAATATTGAAATTTTAGTAAAGCCTTGGTTGGGTTTGTATTGATTCCTGAGATTACTGAAAATACCTTGACATTTGTTATGCTGGGTTCTGTGGCTGTCAGAAGATGCTGTTGAAAAGCAAATAAAACCCTATGGATGTTGAAATCTGAAATTTAAAAGGACATCTGTTTAAAGTGAGTAGAGGAAAATTTAGGAGAGATGTCAGAGGCATGATTTTTTATATATACAGACAGTGGCGGCTGTCTGGAATGCATTGCCAGGGATGGTGGTGGAGCCTGGTACAACTGGGACTTTCAAAGGTCTCTGACACATGGATGTAAGAAAAATTGAAGGTTATGGTTGTGAGGTGAGGGGAAAAATGAGACTGTTGTGGAGTAGGTTCACACAGATCACACTGTGGGCTGTAAGACCTGTACTGCACTGTAATGTTCTCTATATATTCAGCAGGCTACATGTATGGAGACAGAATCAGAGGCATGTTTCTGTCATCAAGCTGAAACATTTAGACAGCATTCCCTCTTTTTATTAAATTGTTATGTGTACTATGCTATAATGAAAAATTTCATTTTACTTGCTATCAAGGCAAGTCAACTCATACAGCAGGGAGTGCAATAATGACAAATTAACAAATAAATAAACTACTGTGTAGGAGTAGTGTGAAATAAGTACAAAGAAAAGGACAGAAAGTGTAGTACATAGTTCAGAAGAGGGTACCTGAAAAACAGTGCAAGGGCATCATCTTTCATCAGAGATCCATTTGAGAGTGTAATAACAGCAGGACAAAAACAGACCTTGAATCTGGAGGTTCCTAGTTTCAAGTGTAAGTATCTTCTGTGTGATAGAAATGGGGAGAAGAGAGTGTGACTTGTGTGGGAAGATCCCTTTAATATTGTTAGCAGATTTCCAGAGACTGCAAAAGGTAGAGATGGTGTTGATTGAGGGTGATTGGTCTGCGAGATGACCTGAGTTGTGCTTACAACTCTCGGCAGTGTTTATCTCAGGTTTCTATCATGTGCATTGCTTTGTGTCTCAAAGTTTCAGAATTTATTTTTCTCTCTTAAGCTTTCATTTATGTTTCCTCTAGGCAGATTAATTGTGATTTGTAAGCCTTTACCACTATTTCTCAGTGACTCCACTACTGCTTGTTCGTTCAGTGTCTTTTAATCTCTACCCTATCATGGACATTTCCATTGTTTTCTCCACCCCCTCCCTTTCTCTTGCAGCTTAAAACTCACTTCATTTATATCATTTTCCTAGCTCTGAGTAAAGTTCATCGAAGAGTAACATTACTTCTATTTACTTATCAACAGATGCTGCCTGACTGGTCAATATCTTCAAATTAATCTTTTATTAGGTGGAATTTGGGATACCTGGTTGAGATTTGCATGATTGATTTTTTTTTTGGAAACCGGATTTCTTTTGGAATTATTCCAGAAAATGATAATAAACATTGACAATTTAATTTAAATATTTAGTTAATGTTTATGATCCTACTTTGTTATAGGTTTAAAGCATTTGGTGCTAAGTCTTGGCAGAAAATAGATGCAGAGTTTCCTGCATGCCCATTGATTGAGAGTATTCAGTTGGGCATGGCTGTAACTGGAGTCTGTTGAATGCAAATACCCCACTGCAAGATTCTTAGAGAATGAGGCTGTAGTTGGTGCCCAGAAGCTATCCATACCAATTAAATAGTCGATCAGTTTGTATTGATTGTTTTGGATGATTTTATTGATTAAGGAACTTTTAATAAACTTTCTGAATGTCCTTGTTTTCACCTTGACTAATTCTCACTGATGCCCAGTTTCATCAGGATCACTTGGCTCCATGTTTCATCACAGCTTTAACCATATAACCATTTACGGAGCGGAAACAGGCCATGTTGGCCTTTCGAGTCCGCACCGGTTCACTGATTTTGTGCGCCCTCTTCAGGCATTGGTCCCGGTAGATCTTCATTCAATAACAATTGGTGAGGTAAGAGTGGCATCAAGGCTGCAAAGCAACAGTTGACCAAGTGTCAAGAAGCTCTGTTAAAAGTGAAGTCATTGGACATCAAGAAGAAAACTTTACAGTGGTTGGAGGGAAACTTTGCACAAAGAAATGGAATTGGGGTTGTTTGCTGTAAATCATTTGACCCCCAGGCTAATATGGCAGTAGTTCCTTTGGACAATGTAATAAAATCAACTTCACCATTGTCATTCCTTCAAGAGAAGGCAAAATGTGCAGATCTTTGCTGATGGTTGCAGGGCTCATCATTGGACAACAATTGCAGCATAAAAAGTGCCAGACAATGTTCAGCTCCAGTAAGAAAGAGTCTGACCCACTTACTCTTTACATTAAATCATGGGTGTAGAGTTGAAGATTTAATTGGAACCTGAGGGGTAACTTTTCTACACAGAGTGTAGAAAGCAGTGGCTTTCAAACTGCCTGCTAAACTCACATTCCACCTGAAGCAATCCCTCTGCTATAAGTACTCTGTGATTAGTAAGGGATTGCTTAAGGTGGTATGTGAGTAGGGGAGAAACCACTGTTTTAATCGTACCTAATTGACTCGTTATGTGCACGGTTTCCTCACTCCAAAGGAAATGGGCAATGACAATTTTTCCCAAGCAAAATATTTCAGTAACAATTGGGTCAAGAGCAGTGCTTCTTGATCTTCTCTTGCTGCTCATATAGTAGAAAGGAACTAAACTAACATTTCTCTCTCTAACAATCCATATGTACCTGTTTCGAAGATGTTGCTAGGAGACACTTAAAGCATATATAAACAACATCCTGAAAGCTGAATACAGAATTTGCTTGCAACCATGAAATACATTTTAATGCTTACAATACTGGCCCCTAATTATTATGTCTAAAAAACATTATAAGTACCATCACAAAAACCAAAAAAAAGTACAAAGTAGTATATATCAGTTAAATTTCAAAAGAAGTGAAAGACAATTATCAAAGCTTTCTGCCTCTTGTAAAAGGCAGGTTTTGGTAATTGATCTGTTCAGAAAACCAGTTTTAGTCTTGATCCGAACTTGATGTACGTGTCCTCTTTTGTCCTGGATGTTATCAACAATCTTCCCCCATCAACCAGGAATTTCAAGGTGCTGAATGTTAAACATAACATAACATAACATAACAATTACAGCACGGAAACAGGCCATTAGGCCCTTCTAGTCCGCACCGAACCAAACACCCCTTTCTAGTCCCACCTCCCTGCACAATGCCCATAACCCTCCATCTTCTTCTCATCCATAGACCTGTCCAACCTTTTCTTAAATAATACAATTGACTCCGCCGCCACTATTTCTCCCGGAAGCTCATTCCACACGGCTACCCCTCTCTGAGTAAAGAAGTTCCCCCTCATGTTACCTCTAAACCTCTGCCCCTTAATTCTTAACTCATGTCCTCTTGTTTTAATCTTTCCTCCTCTTAACGGAAATAGTCTATCCACATCCACTCTGTCTATCCCTTTCATAATCTTAAATACTTCTATCAAATCCCCTCTCAACCTTCTACGCTCCAAAGAATAAAGACCTAATCTGTCCAATCTCTCCCTATACTCTAGATGCTTAAACCCAGGTAACATTCTGGTAAACCTTCTCTGCATTCTCTCCACTCTGTTTATAGCCTTCCTATAATTAGGTGACCAGAACTGCACACAGAACTCCAAATTAGGCCGCACCAACGTCTTATACAATCTCAACATCACCTCCCAACTCCTATATTCCATGCAATGATTGATAAAGGCCAGCATACTAAAAGCCTTCTTCACCACCCTATTCACGTGAGTTTCTACCTTCAGGGAACGATGTACCGTTACTCCTAAATCTTTCTGCTCTTCTGCATTCCTCAATGCTCTCCCATTTACCACATATGTCCTGTTCTGATTCTTCTGCAGCCATGAAATAGCTTCTGATCTTAGACCATTTCTGTCACTCTTGCAATTCTTGCACCCATCTTTTCCAGAACAAATCCGATATAAATTGCACTTACTTCCATCCGCGTCGGGCATATATACATTCCTTTTGAAACTGCCCTGGTGGTGATGAAGGATTACATTTTTCAGACTTGAAATTTCATCTGCAAATCTCTTCCTCTGGTGAAAGCAGATGATCTCAATCTCAACATGAATCAATTCTTCAACTGTGACACCTCCCTTTTCAAAAGTCTCAGGATCTCCTCTCTCTAAGGTAGATCTTTTTTGATGGATGTTATCTAATTGAAATTGAGCAGGAACATCGCTTGTTTGTTCTTTCTGCTATGATTCAGAAACCATCTTTTAAATTTGAGCATCCATACTGTTGCCTTTTTCAAACAATTCCAGGATGAGATGTAATGGATTAAGAGGGTAACTCCTATCCATTGATTCAGACATATCTGAACAGCTTTTGCAGCCTTACTCCTGATTTCAGGGTCCTCTTGTGAAATTTCTTTTAATTTATCAGGATTTTGAGGCTGTAGAAGAAATCGAGGCCCTGACACCCACATTTAATTCTTCAGAAAAGACTTGACTTTCAATCCTCAGGAAACCAGATCAGCAGGATTGCTAACTGCATTAACGTATCTCCACTGTATTGGATGTGAGACTTTATCAATTTCAGTGATTCTGTTAACGTTTGAAACCTGTGGTTTTATTGTTGATGTATTTGAGCACAGAGGTGCTATCGGTCCAGAATATGGAGTCTGTTAGTTTCCTCTGCAACTCTTTTTTCAATGTTGTGTCTATTCTGCTCACCATGGTAGCAGACATCAATTCCACTCATGGGATAGTGTCTGGTTTCAATGAAGTCACTCTGGCCTTTCCCATTGCAAATCCACTATGTACCTGATCCTCGTTATCACCAGTAATAGGTAATTAACTGTTCTGTAACCATCTTCACCTGCATCAGCAAAATGATGCAATTGAGCAGATGTTACAGTTCCAAAATGTGTGGGTTTGAAGCTTCTGTCAACCTTGAAGTCTTCCCACTTACAAGGATCCTGTATCTAACATGTTCATTCTTATACAATGGATTCTGGTATCTCATCATCCAAATCAATCCCCTTCCTACACAAAACTTGCAGGATCTTCTTGGCATTGCCAACTGATGCCAATATTCCTAGAAGATCATATATCGAAATGACTGTTGATAGAATCCCCCTTCTTTTGAGAGGACAGTCCTTCAAAATGATTTTGAACTTAAAGAATCACACTGAATACACCATAGTGAACCTAACACCCTCTCCACAGGAAAGTTGTCATGGTCTAAGTCCAAATTCTTCATTTATTTTGCCCTCTCTCTTTCAGGAATGGCAGCCAATACCTGGTGACTGTTACTTATCTTTTTGGCAAGTAGAAACCCTCCTTTGAACCAGATCACTCTCAATTCCTGATAAAGAGCTATGGCTTCTTTTGCTGTAGCTGCAGAAGTGAGGCAGTCATCCAGATAGAAATTATTCCTGATGGTGCTTATGGCATGAGAACTAAATTGTTCCCTATTGTCCTCAGTACACTTCCTAAGGGCAAAATTCACACAACTTGGCAATGAAGTCACTCCAAATAGGTGCTCTGTCATTTGGTTTTCTACCATATTCTGACTATAGTCTCCATCAGGCCACCAAAGGAATCATAACAAGTCATGGTTTTCATTTGGTACTCTCACCCAAATGGATCATTGCTTCAATGACTCTGCAGTAATGATGACAGGTTCTTTATGGAATCTTGTTATGACTCCTATCAATGTACTGGTCAAATCAGGACCCTGTAAGAGTTGAGAATTTAGAGAAACTCCCCAAAAGGTTGCTCCACAATTAAACACACAAAGTTTTTTCTTCTGTGGATGCAAAACTCCATGATGCTGTAAGTACCATTTTTTGCCCTCACTATGTTCCAAGATATTTGGTACTTTCTCTGCCTATGCTTTTGATATGATATCAGATACGCATTTGATGTAATCTGAATGAAAGGCAGAATCTTTCTTGAATCTTCTCTTTAAATTCAGGCATGCATATTGCCCTTTTCTTTAAAGGTAATCCAATGCAATAATGATCATTAAGTAGCTTGGTAGTTTTTTTGTCACCATTTCCAAGAACTGCTGGTTTTCCTTTGAAGATTCTTGGTCATCCCTGATACACTCAGGAAAGTCATTCTTGAAACGTTGTTCCCACAGGCTATCAAGCTAACAATCGATATCTTGTTGACACTTTAGCCAACTGATTTTGAACCTCTTTTCTTCTCCTAATGGTCCATTAATCATCCAACCAACCATCGTTTTGACAGCATAAGGTCTGTCTCCCACACTCCTTATCATATCAAGAGCTTCCAGAGCTTTTGGTACATCTGAACCAATCAATAACTCAATCACAGAGTTGATTTTGCATAAATAAACATTGTTTAAATGTGCCCATGGTTCAATGTTGTTTTGATGAGGGATGTTTCCTTTATTCACTGGCATAGTTTTCTGAGTGTATACATCTGGGAGTTCACAAAAATCATTACCATCCAGATCAGCGATCTATAAGACCAAAGCAGCATTGGTTTCAATGCGTTTAACCTGACCTATAGTTCTCAATAGAATTTTTGAATGTCTTCCTTAAAGATTAGGCTCATTCATTAGCCCCACAATGCAAAATGACGCAGTGCTTCCTGGGTCAAGAAACGCATAAGTGTACACTATTGCACTTCCTTTCTTGGTTTTGGCTTGCACAGATACTATCACAAGTTTGCAGTTGTTCTCTCTAGCCCCAGTAAGACCATTTGTCAATACCAAAGCACTGTTTACATCTGCTTCTTTGATTGCTGTCTGTTCCTTTTCTGTTTTCTTCTTTTCCTGGAAGAAATGTAACATTTTGGAATGCTTTTGACTGGATATGTCACAGTTAAGTTGCTTTTTGTAGTTTTTGCTGATGTTCTTCACACAGACACCTTCAGAAAAGCAATTTTCTCACTATGCATCTTCTTTTCCAATTGTGCACACTTTTCCAAAGCATGCTTATTGTTAAAGAGCAAACATTTATTCACAGCAGGAAAACTTTCCTTTTCCTTAATTTCTTATCTGCAACTATCAGAGAGGTGACAAATGTACTTTATTTCAATTTCATTTGAGGAGGCATCTTGAAACTTTTCACCTCTTTGCTCACCTTTGGAGTATCTTTATTATCTCCAAATCCTGGTACAGTTGCAATCTGCATATGCCATTCCAGGAAACCCACAACATCTTCATTAGTAGTATTTTGGCAGAAGTTCGCAAACCCTTGCTCTCCACAAATCCCTCAGCCGGTAACTTCTGGCTGATATTAGAAAACATGTTGTCAATATCTTCCATGACACTACACGTCTTCTTAAAAAGAGAGCATATGCTTGTAAAGCCTTTGTGTCATCTGATGCCCATGAAAGTGCCTTATCCATATAAGCTATCACAATTCTATGCTCATTGCCAAAATGTTCTTGTAGTAAAGCTGTTGCCTTCAGGAATCCCTTTTCTGGATCCATATGTAGGCAACTCCTTACAAGCTCCTTTGGCTGAACCTCAGTATACTATTCCTGATGATAAAGATGATCCTTGGTGTTTTTATTCTTGCTTTCAATATAGTGTTCAAAAAATGTAATGAACGCTTGATCTCCATCAAAAATTTGGATCTCCTTTTTGGGCAGGGAATAGAGACCTTGTTGCTGTATTAACAAAGCAGTAATTTCATTTTTTCAATATATTATCCAGTGGATTGTTATTTTGTCCACCCAATTTCTGATACCTGACAATAGTGGCATGTATTCTGCTTTATAAGATGATATTTGGCTTACATCTCTGTCCACTGGGTTCATTATTAGGGCCTTAACCTGGCTAGTGCAGGTTTGAGGGAGCAAAGGCAAAACATGGAATTTTCACTCAGAATGTCACATTCATTCAAAATGGAAAATCTAATCTTAATGTGACACTAAACTGCGATGGAATCACTATGAATTAGCAGGGGTATAGAATTTTGTCTCTTTCCCTTCCAAACTGCTCTGAATTTCTTGCTTATTTCTCTCATTTGTATGCATTCACATTTCTCTCCGATTCATTCAGTCTCGATTGCTCATTAATTTCCTCCATCTCACATTTATGTACTACTTTTTCTCTCCCCTTTGTAATTTTCATGTTTCCCCTTGTTCTTTTTCCCATTTGTTTTCTCTATTTCTCTCTTGAAAAAAAAACTCTCTAAGAGAACTAGAAACTGAGAACATTAACAATTGCAGCAGTGAAATCAATGTTTTTTTTTTCTGGGTGAAAAGTACAAAATAGAACGTGACAATTGGTTGGGAGAATTCAATGGCATAATCTTTGTTCCCGAGTTAAAAATATTTTTTGACATGATTTACTCTTCACTTATTTAAACAATACTTCTTCTTTTAATAGTTAAAAATGTTATACCAGAGTTACAAGAATTATTTTTAAAGAGCTGATGTCAAATTAGAGTTTTCACTTGGTGCATCAAGGGAAAAGAGGTCTACAGAACATTATAAGTATTGACAATAAATGCCATGTGGTGACAATAATTTGCTGTGTTCTCCAGATGATTGAACAAATTTAATTGCTCTTAATAGTTTCCTTAAAAGCCCATTCACCAGAGGTAGAAGAGAAAGCCATTGATGTGAGTAATGTTGAGTCAGGTGTTCTGTGTTTTAACACGTGATATTAGGATTTAATCTGGGCAATTCTTTAGTCTTGCAAGACTGGGAAAATGTGATTTAGTTCTATGCTTTTCTTCTAAACTGAGAAGAAAGTCCCTGGTTATGAAATAAGAATTTTTTGAGGCTCATGTTGGAGATATGTCTGGTCTAATGTGAAAAACCAGCGGTTAGGCTGTAATGCAGGTCTGGCCATCAGAAGCATTTGAGAACATTTAAATTACTTCTTAACAGTGATGGCTGCCCCTAAATTTTCCATAGCCAGAATCCCACCAAATTGTGCTTGTGTCTATTTTGTTGAGGCTGTATTTAATCTACCAAGGAGATTGGAGAATTTTCCCTTTGACCCATAGAAAGCCAGCAATCCTGCTTAACAGACAAGTTGCTAAATCCTCACAGTTATCTTGTTTATGGATTATTAAAATGTAGAGCAACAGGGAATGAGAGTATTAATGGATAAGGATCCAGTGAATTATATTTAACTGGCACTGATTACCATGTATATTGCTTTTCCAATCTTCCATTATCTTAGATAATGGGCTTTGATTATTTCCTTGACAATTTTGGTTTTGAGTTCAAAGAACATTTGCATTCTTGTGGCCAGTGAGTGTATTATTTTTCCCTTGATACTTATGCAATCTTAAGTTCAAAATCTTTCATTCCAAAGTCTTTTTTGTTTCTTCTTTTATTTATTTCTACTCATACATGTCTCAGCCACTTCCCTATTATGCTTTCATCTATTTTTTCAGAATCTTAGATTTATAATCATACAAAATGGAAAGTGGCCATTTGGGCTATCTCCTCCATGCTGAACAGAGGGCACCAATTCATATTCATCCCATCTTTTGGCCTGAGGTCCCTATCTTGACCTTTGATATATTTATTGAATGTGGGAGGGCCAGCATTTCTTGCTGCTGAGGTGGTGGCGTTGATGTGCATTCTTGAACTGCTGTCCTCAATGTGATTTGTTAATGAGTCCCTAAATTCTGATCCAACATTGATGAAAGAACTGATTGTGCTTGCAATTTAGGACGGTGTCCATCTTGGAGGTGAATTTGCGAGTGGCAGCCTTCTTGTGCACCCACTGTCGAGATCTACTGAAGGTCATGGCCCTGTCTAATCATTCGCCTGATGCTGGTGTGCTCATTGTTCCTTTATTACTATTGATGCTGCTTTAGATTTCAAATCACATTAGAAATAGGAGGAGGGTATTTAGTTCCTCAAGCCTGTCCTGCCATTCAATAATAATCATCAGTTTATAGTACAATGCACATATGCATTGAAATTCTTACTGGCTGCAGCCAAACAGGTACTTTCAATGGTATACCTTAAACTACCCAAGTGCAGAAAGAGAAAATAAATGTAAAAGACGATGGGTAATAAATATTCACAGTTATAAGTGGGGTAAAAGTGCCATTTCAATAGTGGTCTCAGAGCTTCTTATGAGTTAGAGGAGATTCAAGAGCCGATAGATGTTGGACTGAAACTGTTTTTGAACCTTGAACCGCTGGTCTTCAGGCTCCTCTATCTTCTGCCTGAAGGCAGCAGCGGGAAGAAATTATGCCTGGGTGTTGGGGAATCCATTATGATGTTGGCTGCTTTCTTGAAGCAGTGCCTCACAACAATGACTTCAATGACTGGGAGGTTAGAGCGTGTGATGGACTTGGCAATATTTTTGCTACATTCTGCAGCCTTCCGTGTTCCTGGGCAGTCCAAAGACCAATCCAGGTTGTGATGCAACCAGTTAGTATACTTTACACAGTAGAAGTTTGATGGAGTATTTGCCGACATGGCAAATCTCTTTAGACTTTTCAGAAAGTACAAGCATTGGCGTTCCTTCTTCATGTTTGCCTTGATGTGCTGGCTCCAGGAAATGAACTTCCCAGGAACTTAAAGGAACTAACCCTCTCCCCGCCATTCCATCAATGCAGATAGGTATGCAATACCTCAGCCTCCACTTCCTGATTTCTGCCAATTTCCTTTCAATGGTCCCAGCTCAGTCTTCTAATCTCCAATTGACACAATCCTTCCTTCATAAGACTTTCTTTCCCATTAAAACATGTAACTGGAAGTGTCTCTATGTGGATTATAATAAATACAACCATGAGTTTTACTGTGTTGGTGAGCCTTGCATGTGTCTCCACTGTTTTAGTGCTGTATTTATTTGCTCACTGCATGTCTCACAGCATTTTGCCTGCAGTTTTAACGTCATCTGCGTAATTTATGCACAGCTCTGAGCAGCAATGCCGCTCAACAAATTGGCAGTTCAATTAAATGTTTGCATGTCATTGAGGGGAAAAAAAAATCACAGCAGATTAATGATTGCAGTACTTTTTATTGTTTACTGAAGTGTTGTTCCTCTCAGGAAAATTCTCTTCTTGGGAATGAAGCCTATAATTTATCAAGCCTTGGTTTATTTCTGCATGCCACTTTTAAGGTAACAGCAATAGGTAAATCAGCCAATGGTGCCTATCAAGGCAGAACCATCAATGAGATTTCAACAACACTTTTTCTTCAATAAAGGATATGGAGGGATATAAATTGCAAAGTCATTTCTTTGGCAGTGTGTGCCCAAAAATGCTTTGAATTTCTTGTAAGCGTCTTCCTCTGTCGATAAGCTTTAGATCAATGGTTCTCAACCTTTTTCTTCCCCCTCACATACCACTTTAAGTAATCCCTATGCCATTGGTGCTCTGTGATTAGTAAAGGATTGCTTCAGGTGGTATGTGAGTGGGAAGGGAGCGTTGAGAGCCCCTGCTCTAGACCCAATTGTTACTGAAATAGTTTGCTTGAGGAAAATTGTCATTGGCCCATTTCCTTTGGAGTTATGAAACCGTGCACATAACGAATCAATTAGGTACAATTAAAATAGTGGTTTTAACTTTTTCTGTCCACCCACATACCACCTTAAACAATCCCTTACTTATTACAGAACACATTAAAGTGGTATATGAGTGGACAGAAAAAGGTTGAGAAGCACTGCTTTCGATTATTGGAGCTACCTCACAATGCCCCAGGCTCGATCCTGATTCCTGGTACTGTTTGCGTGGAGTTTGCCTATTCTCTCCATGACTGGAGGCATTTCCCTCAGGTGCTCCGGTTTCCTCCCCCAGCCTTGTTAAAAGTTGCTCCTGTTATGTAGGTGAGCCGAGAACCTGGGTGGGAAGTAGATGGGAATGTAATGAGGATTAGTGGTGCTTGATGGTCAGACTGGACTCGGAATGCTGAAGGACATAATTCTGTTCTTTATGACTCTGGGACTGAGCTGTAAGATTACTGTTTTACGTAACCAGCCTGGAACTCCTTAACCCATGAAATGATATCTTTGATGGGTCATCATTGTTGAAAGTAATACGGCAGCTGGTCTTGCACAATCCAAATTCTCACTGTAAAGTGATAATCACTGGATAATCAATTTTTGTCATGTTATATGAGGGATTAGTATCAGCCAGAACATCAGAGTGATGTTCTCTTCTCATCTTTGGAATTAGGTCTTTTTATGGCTGTGAGAGAGGCTGTGGAAAGGGTTTCATTTCAATGACTGATCGGAACCACTGCATGACTGACACAGTAGCATTCCTTCCGTACTACTTTTGAATCTCAGCCTAGATGTTTGTACAAACTGTCTTGAAGAGAAGGGGGTTGGATGAAGATTAGTTTTCAACCTGTTGACTCAGAGGTAAGCATACTGCCATTAAGTCAGTGTAGAAAGATATTGGTAGGAAACCGACAGAACAGAGTGTGGGCAGGAGGTTGCTACTCACGGCAAGTCAAGAAAAAGTGGATGTGGCGATAGGCCATTATTTATCGAGCATCCCTAACAGTCCTTGAAAAACTGATAGCAAGATTTATTTCTTCTGATGGGGTGATGATGGTGGTCCTGTCAGACAAATGGGGAGGGAGTTTCATGATTTAGATCCTGCAACATTGTTAAGATGATGAATGACAAGGCAGAATGAAAAGAGGCCACAAATGATTTGAAGGTGACAGTGAGGACATTGACGATGCTTTGATAAGACTGAGAGATAGCGCAATGGAAGCCTGTTGAGAAATGAAGGAGAAAGACAAGCTGTATTTGGGAGAGTCAGGAGAAGGCAAGGGTGACTGTAGTGAGCTGGGAAGTCAGGAAAAGTCGGGAAACATGATCCATGAAGTAACAGGGACAGGGATTTGTTGATGAGGTTGAGGTAGGTTATTACCCCCTCCATTACCCCTCCATAAATGTTCGTCCGCGAAGCCAAGACAAAGAAAGAAGAAGATGAGGTAGGTAGACTCCAAAATTGGGTGAAGCAAACTTGAGGCTTTTTGGCTGTTGATAAGTCCACAGGTTGTGATGCAGAAGCCAGATTGGTTTATGGAATCAAAACCATGGCCAGGATATCAAACCAACAACCCCCCCTCCCTCTCCTTACAAGAGAGTTTGCAAAAAAAACCTAGGCTGAGATTCAAAAGTAGCACTGAAGGAATGCTTCTGTGTCAGTAATACAGTGGCTCAGATCAGTCATAGTATTAAATCCTTTGTTTTAAATTGAATAGCGTTGTATTCTGTTTGGGCATTGGTTATTGAACAGGCAGGCAGCAGAATGAGGTGAGACATTTTGAAGTCTCAGCCTTGTCCATGGAACCAATTTCTTTCTCTTCACCACCTGACAAATGGAAAGAGAAGCCATTGTTAATGATACATTCTGTTGTGCAAAGGACATATTCCTCTCTTCTTCCCCACTGTGAACCGTTCCTCTGTTTACTACTTCTTCTCTTCTTCTTCACCCTTGACTCTCCCATCTTGTCCTCAGTCCTCTAATAGATTTTATCCCTTCATTCCAGTGTGAAAAATGGTAGAGATTGTGGACAAAAACCATTGCACGTGTTCAAGCTTTTCAGGCCTGCAATAACATCTTGGTCTCCCATGTGCTTGAATATGCTGGTGAAAAGCCATGTACCAAACTTTTCTTTAATTTCAGCCCCCCTCTGCTAATCACTACCATCATATCCCTTTTATAGACACAGTGGATTTCAGTGCCAGTGTCTATGTGGCAAGCAACATGGATGGAAGCATGGCAGAATGGGGGTGAGATCTCAGAGAAGGAGGTGAGCATTGCCAGAGGTGGAAGAACAACATGGAACCACAGAACATTTCAGCACAGTAGAGGGCCTTCAGCCTATGATTTTGTGTTGGCCTATGTAAACCTACTCCACTGCAATCTAATTTTACCCTACCTCACACCCCTAACTCCGATAGTTTCCTCAGATGGTCTTAGACCTTTAAAACGTTCGCCATAATTATGGTTTAAAAAGTCATTTAGCATGAAAACGGACCCTTCATCCACTGTGATTTTCTCTCAAACTTTTCCCTCCCCCTTGTATTCTCTTCCCCTACCTGTTTCTCAACTTCATTTGTCCTATATCGCATTTCCTGGGCCCCATCCTGCCCCCTCCTCACATTTTTGCCATCGCCCTTTCTCACTTAAATCTTGAGAAAGGGTCCTGACCTGAAATATTGACTGGCCATTCCTCTCCATGGATGTTGCGTGACTCGCTGAGCTGCTGCAGCTTCTCATTGTTTGCCCCTTCAGCCCACTCTCCTGTACTGTCCATCAACTACCCTCCCCCTATCATCCCATTCTCCAACACTCAGCCTGCAGCCTTCTATGCCAGGTGCTTATTTAAATATTTCCAAAGGCTTTTGAGTGTGACTGCTTCCACCACCCTTGAGGCAGTGTGTTTCAGATTTCAATCACCCTCTGGGTGAAAACATCTTCCTCAACTTCCCTCTAAAGTTCCAATCCCTTAACTTAAACCCAAGCTGTCTGGTTATGTGCTCCTGTGGAAAAGCTGTCTCTGTCCCTCATAATTTTGTACATCTCAGTCAGGTTTTCCATCAATCATCTTTGCTGTAAGGCAAACAAATCCAAACAATCTATTGCTAAAATGCTCCAGTCCAGTCAACAACCTGATGAATCTCCTCTTCGCCCTCTTCTGTGCAATTACATTTGACGTATGGCAAGGAGACCAGAACTAGGCGCAGTGGATCTGCCGTGGCCAAACTAATATTTTATCATGCTGTACCATGACCTGCCTGCTCTCTTATTGATATCCCCCAGCTATTGAAGGCAAGTATCTGGTCTTGATGGTTCCAACCTGATACTTTGTCAATTGTCTTCCTCCCACTGATGGGGCTCAACCTGCTGAGTTCCTCCAGCAAATTGGGTTTAGTTTCAGATTCCAGTATCTGCAGTCTCTTGGGCCACAATATTCTGCATGCCTTCTTCAATGGTGTACCTACCTGTGCTGCCACCTTCTGGGATCCTTGGACTTATGCTCTGAGGTTCCACAACAGACTACAAACCCTTAGATTGGTTGCTGTGTCCTACCCATTTAATCCTACCAAAATGATCACATTCCATTCTTTTAGGATTAAATTCCATTTGCATTGCTCTCCCTATCATACCAGCTTACTCTCATCATTGATCTGCCCATCATACTCTCTTTACATGCCCTTCGTATGCTCATTGCATACCCATCATACTGTCATTGCATGCCCATTATACTCTCATCATACCCATCATACTCTCATTGCATGCCCATTATACTCTCATCATACCCATCATAGTCTCATTGCATGCCCATTATACTCTCATTGCATGCCCATCATACTCCCATCACACCAGTTTACACTCATCATTGCTCTGCTCACCATACCAGCTTAATCTCATCATTCTGGAGCAGTAGATCACCACCTTCACAAATGACAGTGTAAAATTTTGTGTTATCTGTGATGTACTGATCAGACCATCTACATTCAAATCCAATGTTAATTCTTCTAAGAAACAGTGAGCGATAGCCTGATGAAGGGTTTTCAGCCTAAAACATTGACTGATGCTGCCTGACCCATTGAGACACTCCTGCATTTTGGGTGCTGCTCCAGTAGTTTTCCAGCTTCTGCAGCCTCTTTTGTTTGGTCATCATGTTCTGCTTCCCATCACCAACAGAATTTAACCTCCTACAGTAGTTGTTATTTTGCCCTGGATCCAATGTGCTTTTTTTGTTGAGATCAGTATCCTATGGGGAACATTGTCAGAGACATTGCTACATCACTGGTATCTACAAAATAACATACAAAATTGCTCAGAAATGTCCCTTGCTCAAAAAGCAAGACAAATCCATCCTGGCTAATTAACACCCAATAATCTGTTTTTGATATTGCCTTCAAGTGGCATTTACATATCCTAAACTAGCTGAATGATGTTCAATTTATATGTATATCGCCTGGCTCTGCAACTCAGAACACCCTTAGTCTAAGCACAGGACAGTGGCTAAATTTCAGGTAAGAATTACTTCTTTGATATTCATATATCCTAATAGTAACATGGTACCTTGGAGTAAATGGTTATGTTTGGGGATGGAGAAGTTCACTCCCAAATGAAGTGGCAAAATCTGCATTCAATGTATCTTATAGTTTGAACTTTAAATAAATGGGAAAGGGAGTGAGGGAGGGAGGGAAGGGAGGGGGGAAAAAGGGGGAGAAAACGACACCGTATATATTTAAGAAGAAAAATGTCTGTATGTATCTTGGTCAATATGGTTTATAGTGTGCAAAATAAAAGAAATTAAAAAACAAAACAAAAAAAAACAAAAAAACCCCCAAAAAACAAGAGTTAGACTATATTCAGGCATGGGATGATAAATAGCAAGGGTCACACATTGAGCATCACTGACAAGACAGAATATCTAATCATATACCTTGACATTAGCTGGCATTACTCTCATTAAGTCAACATCTCAGGTCATTATTGATTAAAAAAAGCTTTGATCAGTCATGTAAAATCTGTGATGACAAGGAGGACCCCAAAACCCCAACAGCAATAGATATTCACCAAACAAATGGTTACTTAAACAAAGGTTGCTTTTAATTATCTTTAAACATTGAAATGGAATCACACTTTAATTTGTCACTATTGACTTAATTAACCTAACAACCCCCTTTCTAATTCTAAGTGCACATGTATATAATGTGTGGATAAGCTCAGAAAAGTTCTTTGATTCACAGTCCCATCTCACTTCTCATTCCTCTAAGTTTACTGGTTGTGGGCAATTCTTCTACTGCACTCAGAATTTAACATTTATTAAGTTCACCAGGCTTTGATGTTTGAAGGTAAATGGTTACCACTCAGTAAGGTTCTTGTCGGATTTCAGAGAGAGATTTGTTGTTCCTGGACACAAACTGCTCCTTTTTAATCAGCCATGTCAGTGTCTTGCTGCAGAAACTTGCCCCATCAGGGTTTTCCAGATGATAATCTCTTTCTTTCAGTTCACTACAGAGTTCCTTTTTGTTTCACTTATTTTAAGAGAAACATTAGGCAGCCAGTCCTCTCCTCTTGCATAAACCACAAGGGCTATGACCAGGTTGAACTAAGTCACAAGCCATCTTACAAATGGGGTTTTTCCACAAGCTTCCCAGCTTGTCCTGTTCCAGTTCCAGCTGCTGCAGTACTCATTCACTTTCTCTCTCTCAAAGAAAAAGGTGTTCAACTCTCTCCACTTGCAAAAGCCACATGACCCTCTTAGAACAGCAAGCTGCACTCCCAGACAGCATGCAGCTCTGACACGTTCTTTTACCTGTGGCCTTTTTGTAAACAACAGTCCATTAGTGAAGTCTCTTTGGTACTCTCCAAAGTTTTTGCAAAGGCCCCCAGGAGCCACCCTGTCTGGGTTGAGCAGAGCTCCAGTATTTTAAACGTGGTCTGTTTTAAAGTGTTTTTAATGTGACCTACACTAAAAAAATCCTGCCCCAATTTATCTCCCAAAATTATATCTATATACAATACAAACACAACATAATCTGTCACACAAGATCAGGTCAGAGACGTATTACTCCCCTCCTTGGCTGGTTACTATCTCCAAGGTGCAAGTCAGGAATGTGACAGGATATTTTCCACTTCCCTGGATGTGTGTCACATTTATTTAAAGAAAACTCTAACTAAGCTCAATAACATTCAGGACAAAGGACCATTTGATTGCTCTTCCATCTTCCATCTTACTTTTAATTCCATCTGCTGTGATGCAAAATGGTTTCAGTGCATATCACCCAGAAAATGTATTTATATTCACCAAGGCTACTCAAATAGACTTCCCAAACCCATGTCCTTTACCAAGAAGGGCAAGGACAGCAGGCAAATGGGAATGCCCATCACTTTCAGGTCCCTCCTCTTTCCCCCCACACCCTCCTCCCCACTCTGGTTATGCACCTTCCTAATTTGGAAGCAAATCACCAGTCCTTTATAGTTGCTGGTTCTGGGACCTGAGAACTGAACTAAATCGCACTGCAGGAATGGCTTCACTAGAAGGACTGCAGCAATTCAAGGGCACTTAGGAGAGACAAATCAATGCTGTTCTTGCAAACAGTACCTTGCTGCCAAAAAAATAAAGATTTAAAAAAATATATTGTCATGTATAACACAATTCTTCAGAGATGCAGCTTCATCGGACATAGCATACAGTGGAAGTTGCCTGCACTCCTCTTTCTGCCCTTTCCTCCCTCCTCTCCTTTCCTCCTCCCTCTCCCCCTACCTTTCAATTCAGGCACCTGCCTGCTTTTTGCTCATATCTTGATGAAGGGCTCAGGCCCGAAATGTTAGTTACCCTTTGCTTCCTATACATGCTGTGTGACCTGCTAAGATTTTCAAGGCACTTTTCAGTACTGCACTACGATATCAACATCTGCAGACTTTCCTGTTTAACTTCGTAGTGGAAGTTATGTGAAGACTTTCTCAGAATTTATTACATTTTGATGATTATGATGAGATGTTACCAGTGTACAGGATTGTGGATTAGATACAATCCTAGAGGAAGTACACTTAATGTGAAGAAAGGTTGAGAAGGCTGAGCCTATTTACTTTTGATTTAGAAGAATAAAAAGTGATCTGATATATAAAATTCCATGGATTACAGAATTAATGATCTGTTTCATCTCATGAGGGAATTTGGATCTGAAAGGCATGGTTTCAGAATAAGATGATAGCCATTTAAGAGAGATAATAAGGAATTTATTGACTCAGAGGCTGGTTAACATTTTTGATTTCTCTATTCAAGAGACCCGCAAGAGTTGAATCATTGAAAAGATTAAAGCCTAAAATGGACATATTTTTGTTTGTAGAAGAAGCAAGGATTGTGGGCAACAGGCAGGAAAATGGAATTGAAGCCAAGATCGGGTCCGGTGAGGTTTTAATGAGTGACGGAGCAGATTCAGAGGCCATGTGACCTACTTTTGCTCCCATTTCCTGCTATGATCTCATATATATTGGTTGTTTAGACTTGACTGGGTATAGTGTTTCAGCTTGATGCTTGACATGAAGGTTCAATATTGCTATGGCAAAAGGAACTTCCCGATTAAAGTATTTCTGGGTTGTATCATCTTGATGAATAACCTGTGCACTAAGTGTGCAAGGATAACTCCAGATTGGGTGATTATTATTTTTAAAGTAATTTGTAATTGGTTTGTCATTGGATGATGTAATCCAGCCAGACAGACAGGAGTTCAAATGCAGAACCATTCAGTCTATCAGCAGTTACTGCTTTTGGCCATTGAACAAACTGGGCAACGGTAAGTAAAGCTGGGAAAAGAGAAGAATTGCAATGTTTCAACAGGGAGTATCATCCACAGCCTCCAAGTCTTTTCTTTTTAAAATATTTAAATTGAGTTCAATTAAAAAAAAACCATACACACATATAAATCCAATACATAGGCTAGAATATAAGAAAAGACAGATACATTTGAGCTTTCCAATATTAACTTGATCACATATCGTATAAATTGTGTGGACTCTTTCCAATCAAACCCATTATATTAAAATATTAAGAGAGAAAGAAGAAAACAAAAAAAGAAAAAATAAACCTGCCCCCTATTAATCAAACCCTTCCCCCTAAACAAGGCAAACTTGCCTATCTAATATACATAGGAAATGAAGGACGACATTCGGAAACCAGACAATGCTGTTCAGGAGCATCTAAACACCCTAATTCTTTAAATTATGGTGAGACTCCATGAATGGGCCCCATGTCTTGTAAAAATTCATCTTTACATCTTTAACATTATATCTGATTTTTTTTTTCCTAAACTTTGGAAGGACATGACCTCCTGTAACCATTGAGTATGACTAGGTGGAGTACTGCATTTCCATTTCATCAAGATTGCCCATTGAGCTATCAATGAGGTAAAAGCTAAAATTCACTCCTGACATGGTCAATAATATTTCCTCTTCTTGAGAAAAAACAAATAGAGCAATTAAAGGGCCTGGTTCTAATTTGACCCTAAAAATGATTGATTAAGTTTGAAAATAATTATTCCAAAAATTTTCTAAACTAGGGCAAGCTCAAAACACATGAAGCCTCATAAACTTTACATAGTGGATCAATATCAGAATGAAAGTGAGATGGTTTAACTTTTGAAATATATTTTCTATGCACCACTTGGTATTGCAATGAACAATGTCGTGCACAGAAAGAGAATTCATTAATCAAATTTAGATGATACCCTAGCCTTCATCTGTCAGTGACACACAGCTTCAAGTCAATGCAGAATTCAAATTATAATAACCTCTGGCTGAGCAGTCCAGGAAATTTGGCATTTGTCTGGTTGTATAAATCAGTGCCTTGGTTTATTGGGTTCAAATGCCTTCCTATGATGGTCTGGCAGCCTTTATTGCAGTTGATTTTCATTAATTGCAACTAGTCTCTTTGATGAGATGAAAGATCTTGCAGGTTGCAGTGAACTATGTTAAAGAATAATAAATTGCTTCAGTGATTTACAATCAGGAATTAAACGTTGGGAGATGTAATGTGAAGTAAAGCTTGGCACCCAGTAACAATGAGGTCAGAATGGCTTCAGTATATCAAGACTGGGTTTCAATATTGATTCTCCTTTTCAGCTTACATTGGTCTTGAAGAGTTCTTTGTACGTTTTGGGGTTGATGGGAGAAGGACGTGCCTGGCTGGTTTCTTGGTCCTGCAACAGTTGGAGTGGCCATATGAAGTTCCCCACCACCACCATTTATTATTTCAATACCAGTGAAGTTAATGCACGTTGGGATTTAGCCACAGAAACTGGTCTCAATTACTGTGTTTGTGAAAGGTTGTATAAGGATATCCTTTTTCCAAACTTGGTGTTCTCTCTTTCTAATCAGTTGATGGGGGGGGGGGGTGGTGGGGGTGGTGGGGGGGAAAGGAAAGAGAGTCATGGCATCTCACCCCAGCTCCATCACACACCCAATTGAACTCCATTTGGATGGGTTGGAAGTATTTTACAAAAGGCCTTGGCTTCCCATTACAAAAAAAACCCAATCTGTTGGAGGAACTCAGTGAGTCAAGCATAGTCAGTGGGCGAAGAAGAATGATTAAGGTTTAGTGTCATAACCCACCATCGAGACTGGCTTTCTGCAGGAGAGTTGAGGCTGGACCAAAGGCTCTTCCCTTTATTGACCTGCTCATTATCAAGGGCACAAATATAAGAGTCAAAATGAAATAGAGTTTTGTTAGTCGCAGTTGACTAATTTATAACTGCAGCACTTTAGTGCACTGGATATATATGATAAACTATACAGTTGCTCACAGCTCAATAATTTTTCCACTACATTAATGCAAACTAATGCCGTATGATTTTGTAGGTTCATTGTGTATGTAAATTAAATAAGTAATGGACAAAACATTGCCAAGTTGCAATATCACATATCTGGAAATGATGCACACCAAGTTGAAGAACTGCACTATTTGAATATAAAATAAATCACTACATTTATAGAAGTGAATTCACTTTCACAGATATTACAGTGACATTGCACTCAGTTGCAATGGGGCTTAGAACTTTAGTTTGCAACTGTGATACAGAGCACTGTGATGTTCTTTCTCTTTCGATTGGTTGTGTGTCCTGATGCACCACCTGAGCTTAAAACCTCATTCACTGACAAAGCACTGGAACCATTCATAGATCTTTACAGCACAGAAACAGGCCCCTTCAGCCCTTCTAGTCTGTGCCAAATCATTTTTTTCTGCCTAGTCCCACTGATGTGGACCCAGTCCTTATCCCTCCACACCCCTCCCATCCATGTACCTTTCCAAATTCTTCTTAAATGTTAAAATTGAACCTACTTCAGCTGGAAGCTCGTCCCACTCTCCCACCACTCTGTGTGTTCCCTCTCATGTTTCCCCTAAACCTTTCCCCTTTCACCCTTAACCCATGTCCTCTGATTTGTATCTCACCTACCCTCAGTGGAGAAAGCCCACCTACATTTACTCTATCTATCCCCCTCATAATTTTAAACACCTGATTCAAATCTACCTTCATTCTTCTACACTCCAGGGAATTCAGTCCTTACTTGTTTAACCTTTCCCTGTAACTCAGTTCCTGAAGTCTGGGCAACATCCCAGTAAATCTCTGCATTCCCTGTAAATGATGCTTCACCGATTTCTCTGCAAATCTCATCGCTCACCTGGCTCTGCATGGACGGCCATCTTGGTTTTCATTTGGTCCAGGTGAAAACACTGTGGTTTGTGGTTTATGAAGCTGTGTGGCCAACTCACATGACTGCAGCTGGCAATCATAATCCCATTTGAAATCCAAGGACTCCAGCATCACTCGAAGAGATGAATTTAGATCCTCTTTCTCCATTCAAGGGGATATTTTAAAAGTCAGGCCTCCAGTTGAGGCCATGTTTTGGAGATTGCAATTGCTTCTTTCAATGGTGTTTCTACAATCTATTGTACACAAGCTAATTGCAGTGTTTATCCTGTATAACAGGCACCAAATGTTGAAAAATGTTGCTGTGAACTGCTAATCCAATCGATAACAACTCAAGGTCACAAATCCAAACCCTATTGAATTCCTCTCTCTAGATCAATGATCCAGTCCTGAGAATAGTAATCCAGCAGATAGAACAAAATCACCATCTTCATCCTATGCTCTTCTAATTATTGAAATAGATGTTTTAATGAAAACAAATTCTTAGTGAGCCCCATTTCTCAATATTTCATTTATTGATACATAGTATTTGGTCAAACTCAGTTTACGTTTAACACAACCAAGAAATGAAAAGAACACTGATTGGTTGTGATTATACTTGCTAAGTTACCTTAACCGAAACAATATATATTAACTGCATCCATCTTTGTCATTCTTTACTGATTAAACTTGTTGATCTAAAGGATAGCCTTGATTTTTATTTGATATCAGTTATTTTTCATTTTTGACATGTTGCCAAGATTACTTTTGGACTTGTGTTTGAAGAAATATCATCCTATGATGTTTATTATCTTGACTGTGATTAATTTATTGTAGCATGTGCATTACAGATCGAAGTAAAGGATCAGCAAGAAAATGTAATGTAACTTTTTAAAGTTAAAATGTCAGGCTGCAGTCTGCTGGAGAGTGGGTCAACTGGCTGAAAGGATGCCAGGTATTGGAACTGGGATGCGAGGGGCTGCCGAAAGCACTGAAATGTTTCTGACCGTGTGGAGGTTCCGATCTGGAGCTCGGGTTGCCAATGGTTTGGACTGGACTCTGTGTGGCCACGGAGACTGCATAAGCACTGAAGGAGAATCTACAGACACTTGGTCAAGTCCAATCTACTTTATTTGTGGTTCATACCAAGCATTGCATGGTAAAGATAAGATTTCTCCAGGACTACAGAGCAGAATTACAAATATAAGTTAGAATAGAAATTAAAATATTAAGATGTATACAATAAAAGTCCATGGTACATTATCCACATATGTTCTGAGAATTCAGGAGCCTAATGGCTTGGGAGAAAAAAAAACTGTTGCCCAATCTTGATGTAAGGACCCAAGTGCTACGGTACCTCCTACCAAATGGCAGAAGAGAGAAACGTTTACATGACAGGTGTGTGAAGTCCTTCACAATGTTTATTGCATTCTGCGTGCATCATGTGTTGTAGATGTCCGTCATAGTAGGAAGAGAGCCCCCGTGATCTTTGTTGACTTCACTATTATCTGCAGGGACTTTCAGTCCAAGGAGGTACAGCTCTCAAACCAGGCAGTGATCCAATTGTTCAGGATGCTCTCAATACATCCTCTGTAGAATGTAGTGAGGATGGAGGGTAGGAGATTAACTTTCCTCAGCCGTTGCACTGCTGGGCTTTCTTGGCTATGGAGCTGGTGTTAAGAGACCAGGTGAGATTCTCAGCCAAGAACACACCAAGGAATTTGACACTCTTGATGACCTCAATAGTGGAGCTATCAATAATCAGAGGAGAGTGATCCCCCTGTGGCCTCCAGAAGTTGACAACAACCTCCTTTTGTTTTACTAACATTCAGATACAGATTGTTGGCTCTGCACCAGTCTGTTAATGATTGCACCTCATCTTTGTACACTGACTCGTCATTCTTACTAATAAGGCCCACCACGGTCGTGCTGTCAGCGAACTTGATGGTGTGGTTTGAGCTTTGTATTGCTGCACAGTCATAAGTCAGCCAAGTGAACAGCAGTAGTCTAAGCACACAGCCCCGGGGGGTCCCCTGTGCTCAGTGTGATCGTCTTGGAGGTGCTGTTTCTGATCCAGACTGCTTGAGATCTCCCCAACAAAGTCAAGAATCCAATTGCTGAGGGAGGTGTTTAGACCCAGCAGGTTCAACTTCCCTATCAGGTACTGTGGTATGATTGTGTTGAATGTTGAGCTGAAGTCAACAAACAGCATTCGAACATAAATGTCCTTATGTTCCGTGGGTGAGGGTTAGATGAAGGGTGGTGGCGATATCATCATCCAAAGAGCAGTTGGATTTATATGCGAACAGCAGGGAATCCAGTGATGGGGGCAGCAGAGAGCTTGGTGTGCCCCATGACGAGCCTCTCTAAGTACTTCATGACAATGGATGTGAGTGCAACAAGGTAGTAATCATTGAGGCAGGACACAGAAGACTTCTTCAGCACGGGAACAACGGTGGCAGCTTTGAACCACATTGAAATCATGGTGCTTCTCAGGGAGATGTTAACAATGTCGGTGAGAACATTTGCCAGCTGAGCCGTACATCCCCTGAGCACCCTGCCGGGAATGTTATACAGTCCAGCAGCTTTCTGTGGGTTGACCTTGCCTAACTCTCTCTTCACATCAGCCACTGTAAGACAAGCTCTTGATTATTTGGAGTAGAGGTGGTCGTCTTCACTGCCACATCATTTTCACTTCAAAACCTGCAGAGATGTTGTTCAGTGCATCTGGGAGGGAGACGTCACCAGCACAGGCAGATGGTGTAGTCTGGTGTTTGGTAATGTCTTGGATGCCCTTCTACATGCATTGATGTCCTTGCTGTCTACAAAGTGACTGAGCATGCAGAGGCTTTGCTTCCCTGATGGTCTTAGACAGTTTGGCTCTTGAAGTAGCTAGGACTTCTTTGTCGCCCACTATGAAGGCAGAGTCTCAGTTCCTCAGCAGCACATGCACCTCCTCAGTCATCCATGGCTTCTGATTAGAGTGAGTAATGATGGTCTTGGGCACAGTGGCATTGTCACTTAATAATGTAGCTGGTCACTGATGCCGTATACTCCTCCATTGGTTGCTTCTTCCTTTAACGTGTGCTAGTCAGTGTGCTCAAAGCTGTTTTGAAGTGCACGAATGGCTCCTACTGGCCAGGTTTTAACCTGCTTCCGAACTGGTCTGCTGAGCTGTCAGTATGTGGGATTAGAAATGTAGTCTGAGTATCCGAGGTGGGGGTGGGGCTCCAATACACTTCAGAAATATTCATAAACACAGAGTCATACGCTTTCGTCCCTCTTGTAGCAGAATTCACATACTATTTCAAACCTGACTTGAGGTTTGGCTTGTTGAAATCCCCCATCAGGGTATGCGGTCTGCAGTTCGTTTATAGCCTCATACAGTTCCCAGATCACCTCCTTAGCATTAGTGCTGGGGGAGGGAGTACACTCCAACTGTGAGGGTGATAGATAAAAGGGTCTACAAACAGTGATTCTGGGGGATTCTCTTTTGCTTCTCTTTCTCTGACTGTAAGGGGTGCTTCAGGTAGTTTCTGCTGAGGGCAAATCTGTCTGCCTTACAGCAGGCAAAAGCAATTTCATGTAATATGACAGTGTTTTATTACATGACAATAAATTGAATCTTAAAGTATTAGTAGCCTTGCTAATATATCCCTCATATAACAGAGTTTTGTCAGGCATCATGAAGAACCAGAAAAATTACGCTAAACCATTTAAGAGCCTTTGACATCACATTACCACAAGTCAGAAAATTGCTGTCTTCAATCAACTCCAAGAGACATAAATTATAAAAGAAAATCTCCATGTGAGTAATCCATTTTCAAAGAATTCTATTGGCTTGAACTTCAACAATGAAGCAATCTTTAATGTGATTATGGAACCACATGATAGGTTCACTTTAATTATCCAGCTTCCCAGAGTTTTGAAGCCTTTATTGCCATTGAGACAAGAGTAATTTATTGTTGATGAAGAGGTTATGTTTCTGTTCCTGGAGGATGAATGATCCAGGGATAGGAGATCACATCTCCTCACTGCTCCTTTTGAAACCACATTCAATTGATGGCATTTATCTGGAATAGAACACTGGTGCCAATAATTGGGGGGGGGGGGGGAATCTATTCAGCTTCTTATTATTCACTAAGGAAGGAAATTTGTTGTCCTTGACTGGTCTCATCTATAGTACATGGGATTTGTGACTCAAAGCAATGTTGTTCCCATATAACCATATAACCATTTACGGAACGGAAACAGGTCATGTTGGCCTTTCGAGTCCGCACTTGTTCACTGATTTTGTGTGCCCTCTTCAGGCATTGGTCCTGGTAGATCTTCATTCAATAACGATGGGTGAATTCAGTGCAGGTGGAATCAGATAATAGCAAAACTATGAGCAAACAGATTGGGTGTCTCTGTACCAAAAATAGTAAAACTCGACGAAACTGGATTTATTCCCTTTTTATATTTAGCCACCATAAGAGTATCAAGGCCACTTTGTTTGAGGAACAAGAAATTGAAAGAGCAAAATCCTTTCAAGGGAGAAACTGGATAAATGTTTGAAGAGGAATACAAATGCTCTTTGGGAACTGATCCTTTGACCACTCTACACAGACCACTTCACTTGCAAAGGGTCAATGCAGGAAATAGTGTTTTGTTCTACAAGGAATTTTATTTGCATTTTTAAACAAACAAATTTCACCCTTCATATGTGAGACATATTCATGATTTAAAAATAAAATAATCCTGTCATAATTGAATCTGGTAGGCAGCACAAGATACAATAAGTGATTCAGTATAATGTTGCTGCATGAAAACATTTTTAGTCAAACTGAGTTAATGGAGCAAACTTGAACAATATGTTCCGAGTACTTCATAAATTTCACAACTCAGTTAATTGATTTAGTGAGTGGAATATTCTTCTACAAGGAACATGCATATCTAGAGTATACAAGTGAATTCTAGTCTGCATTAAGTACTTTCCAATTTCAAAAAGTGCCAACATTTAGCTTCTAAGGCAATAATGTGATAAGTGGGTGTGGGAAAAAAAGCTTAAGGCTATGACATGTCTTGGTTCCAAAGTCTGTCTAGTCCAACTCCAACATTTTGATGCTAATGCTAGCTTTTCTTGGAATAATGTCTCAATTTGCTATCATTTATTGGTGATTTTGCCTTTCATTTCATGGTCAAATTTGAAAATTAATATCTCAAAACTAAACTCTACATCCAAAGAGACCTCCTCCATTAGATTTAACCCCAAAATATATCCATAGGTATCAATTGTTTTTAAAATGCTACACCAGTAAGTTCATCCAAGTATATCTTACTTTAATTTGCTTTTCAGATTCATGACATTGTGTAATCTATTGTAGATAGAGGTATAGGTTTCATTATTATCACATAATACTACATTTAAAATGTAACATTCATGAAATTTACTGTTTATTCCTTCTCCTTTGGTTGAAATTTATGAGCTTTTTCTGATCATTTTTTTTAGACAGGTGTTTTCTCTTGCAGTTTGTGGATCTAGAAAGCTGATTTGCTACTGAACACAAAAATTAGTGACATCATTTCTCAAGGAAAGTCATCCCAAACCGGTTGTGTGGGGATAATTGCCCTGTGACTAAGTATCTACATGTTGAAATCAAATAATCACAGTGATAAACAAATAAGATGGGAGATAACCTACTCGAACAAACATGAAGTTCCCGCCCCTCTGTTAGGATGGGTATTGTTTGTTTCCAGCCTCACTTCAGGATCCAGTCCCCATGGTGTACTTCCCTGCCTCAACTGAAAGGTTTCAAGAACAGTAATGATGAATGCAGGGAAGATGGAAAATGGCATCTCCTCTATGAACTTAATCTCTGTTTAAAATGTGGCTGAAAGATTTGTCAGAGTAGTATGAAAATTGGCAAAACGTTTTCAAAATAGACTAGATGAGCTGTATAGCTTTCTCCTTTTCTATGAATCTATATGGATAATGTATGACAAACAGTCAGAACTACAACTGGCTTGTTGTTTGTTAACTTCTTGATATGAAGCACCTATGACAGAACCATTCAGTGGGGATTCATTCATTCTATTGTAGCTAGCTGCTATAAGCTATGGGTCTGCAGAGCCTATAGCGCAGGAAAAGTTATACCTGTATGCAGGTGAACTCAGAAAGAACATGCTGTTCCCAGAAAGAACAACACAAACTCCAGCTGAGTGCAGTTAATGCTGAGCTTTATTGGGCTCATAGCCCTGCTTTTATTCTCAAACTGAGGGGCGTGGTCAAATCCCCCTCAGTGCTGATGAGTGCATTTGCGATCTGCTTTCCTTGATATGCCGGTTAGGCTCCTTTAGTTGTGGCCAATTGGAGGGCAGCATGACCAGTCTCGTGCAGCCTACTGGAATGTCGTGTTCATCCTTTATTTTGTGAGGTGCACCGAGGAGGGGTGGGGGGTGGGGGGTGGGCGTGGGGGGTGCGGTGCAAGGAGCTGCCACACTCTGACCAATTTATATCCCATATATGTTTATTCACTACAGGAATATAAGATTTATCTTGCATATTCAAATATTTTCCCACTTTTGTTTGTTATACCTTGTTATATCAGTATTTTGATATCAGACACAGATTTTCATGGTGAATTGGAAGTAAATTTGTCCAGTAGTTAAATTACTGCAACCAAAATTGGTTTTAACTGTTTTATTTTACTTTCAATAACTAAAATATAAATTAAATATAAATTCAATGCAGATAATAGAGGTTTGCATGGATTAAGATACTTCATAATCAGTGAAGGGAATCACTCCTTTGGTGTTTTATTTGTCATTTTCTTCATATAATTAAAAAGAAAATAAAACAGCAAGGATATACATTTGGAACGGCAGTTTGATCACCATCTCCCAAGCACGTCCCACCATGTGTTTGGTTAAGCTGGAGACAGATTGTCTCATTGGGACTTATTTTGGGTGTAAATATTTTGTGTAGAAATGTTTTTGAACTTCCACTTTAAGTCCTTTTCATCCAATTGAAATTTAACAGGCAGAGGATCTTCAGGAAGGACAGATGCACTAAATGCATGGTTTATCATCTCCTAAGATACTCTTACAACCACTGTATAGTCTGTATTTTGTAGTTACAGTTGGTTTGTTGTCATTACACCATGAAGTTATTGAACAAGTGCAAGGCTGACATGAATGGATGTTTAGCCCAAGGGAGTCAAAGATCATGTGCATCAGGCAAGAAAGTGAAAATGCGGCCAAATCAAACTAGTCATGATCTTGTTGATAGTATGAATCAAGCTGAAGGAATTGGCTCTTCTTTGTTTCATTTTTATGACAACATTTTGAGGTTTTGGTGCAGTTGAACAAGAAAATTTGAAAATTCTGATAGTTTAAGATTATTTGTCACATTATATCGAGTAAAATGAGAAGTATTCTGAGAGCACTGTAACAGGTCTTCTTTAACATTCATACAGTCCTATAAAGTAAATCATAGACTATAGGATTGCAATGAAAAGAAAGATCAACTAGTACCAAGCGAGGGTAGCATGATAACATTGCTGTGAGGTCCATTCAGGAGCCTGGTAACTGTGGGGAAGAATCTGAGGGTTTAAGCCAGTTGGTGCAAACTTTCATGTTCTTAAGCCTTCACCCGAGTGGGAGGCAGGAAATGAAAGTGTGTCAGGGATGTGATGAGTCTTTGCACATGCCTTCCTAACTAAGCAGTAGGGGATGTAGATGGAGTCCATGGAGGAGAGAAAAATGAAGAAGCTAGTTTTAGTCTTTAGGAAATGGAGTCCCTGCTGATGTAGAGCTAAGGAATCCTTCAAGTTCTCAAGTTCAAGTTTATTGTCATCTGACTGAACATGTACAACCCAACGAAACAGCATTTCTCCAGATAATGGCACATGCACATTACACATTTTTTTAAACACAGTACATAATCACATACATGCATAAAATATAATATCAAATAAATATGTATAAATATTCTGACATAATTTATCCACATTCATTTATAAGGGACCTAAGGTTACAGGATACCATTTATCAATCTCATCAGCTGCAGGACAAAACTATTTCCCAGCCAGACAGTCCTGATTTTGATGCTTCTGTATCTCCTTCCTAATGGTAGTAGGTCAAAGATCATGTGTGATGGATTGCAGGGAACCTCAATAATTTTTGAGCCCCATTTAAGCAACAGTCCCAGTGAATGTCGTCAATCGAAGAAAGGGAGACCCCTCCCACCCCCCGTGATATTCTCGGCTGTTTTTGTGAATCTCTGTATGACTTCCCATCCGATGCTTTGCAGTCACCTGACCACTCAATGATGCAGTTAGACAGGACACTCTCAATGGTGCTCCTGTAAAATGTTGTCAAGATGGGAACTGGAGTTAATACAGGTGTCTAACCTTTTATCCGGGATCATCAGGACCGGACACTGGCCTTTGTTTGGAATTTTCCAGATCTTGGAATCATTTTGATTTCCGTCCATTTAAGCCCACCCAAGTCTCGCTGTCATCTCTCCCCTCTGACCCGCCCAGGTCAGGCTGCCATGTCCACCCTCCACCTCCTGAGCAATGCTGCTATCTCCACCTCCTACACCCTTCCCAAGTCGCGTAGTGGTTTCAGCTGCATAGGGGATTATGGGTAGTGACGATGGTCATTGAGCTGCCACTGGGCTGACCAAAAACACCACAACACTGGATGTGTGTCAGTATAGGCAATTTGGAGCTACTTATAAAGTAGTGTAACATGACAGGATACACAGGAGTTGAGTGGAGAGGGAAGGGGGTTGCTTTGCGTCATGCTTGGTGCTAAACTCCATCTTTGATGAGCAGGTGTCATCTATCGCAAAAAAGAAAGCCAGTTTTTGAAGGCTGCCGGTTTTTGGAATTCTGGATAAAAGGTTATGTATCATCATTATCTGTCCTGCTCCAACCACATTGATGGTAGACTAAGAGAGCACCCAAATAACTCAACTTTCTCAGAAGCCTAAATAAATGTCATGTTCCCAGGTTCTCTGACCCATTTGTACAGATGAACTATAGAAAATATCCTGTCTTGACAACTTAGTACCAGGGCCGTTTGAACAAGACCACAAGAAACAGCAGAGAGATGTGAATGCAGCTCAGATTGTCATCCAATCCAGCCTCCCCTGTGTTGATACTGTCTTTGCCTCCCACTGTTTCAAGAAAGTTGCCAGCTGATCACTCTCCCTCACCCCACTCAATCAGGCAGTAGATACGTGAGCTTGAAAACACAAACCTCTAAATTCAAGGACCGTTTCTTTCCTGCACTTATCAGACCTCTCCTTGGTAAACAGATGATGGTCTTAGCTGTACTTTTGCCTGTACCATCCATTTTGTCTGGTAACACTATACCTTGCACACTTTTACTTACTGTAGTATTACACCCTGCAATTCACTTTTATTATTACACTACTGGTTGTACTGGAGTAAGATTTGACTTGCCTGGATAACATTTAGAATAGAGTTGCACTGTATCTCAATGTAAATGGCGATACAAAATTCAGTTCATGCTTTTAAACATAGCAAGCTTTAGGATGATGATGGAAACATATTTTGGAGTACGTTTCCAAGAAATTAATTGTTGGTCTTTCAAAGAGCCAATGCTATCACATTGTGCCGAATGGGCCATTTTGGGCCAAGTGTTATCCACTTTTTTTCTTATAAAAGGAACAAAACTGTCAAAAATCTCTGTACTCCTTTTGTTTGCAGCAAACTCGGGTCATGCTCTATCCAATGGACTTTGGATGACCACTTCAGATTTTAGTAAGCTTAGAAGTGCCTCAACAGTTAACACAGAGTAATAAGAAATAAATAAACTCACATCTGTTTTGATTCCAAGATTCCATTTCTTTGTTACTTTTTTTTTCCCCTTCAACAGGGACATTCCAGTCCCGAATTCTATGCAATATCTCCTTACTACATTGGCTTAATTTTCAAACAATCTCCGATAACACCCCTGTCGACTAGTTATATTTGTAGAACATGCCTTTACAGGCATTTGCTCAAAGTAGAGGAGTGTGTCAAGGGGCCTCAACTCTCTGAAGAAAGATTTAAGTTATTGAGCAGTCAGGGTAGAATTAATTTGTAACATATCAAGGTAGCTGAAGCTAAATATGTGAGCTGATCTCATTTTTCTTCATAACAGCTGCATTCTCTTCAGGTTGGATGCATTTCCCAAGAGAAGAGGGGGATTCAAAAAAGTAAATTTAAACAGGAAGTGATCCTAAAATTCTAACTTTTTTCCCCAAATTGGCATTACTGTAAATTGTATTAGCACTCAAACTGCCAAATAAAGTAATTTTTTATCTCAAACTTTTAACTCAAGTAAGGAATTTTGAGAATCTGATTCTTGTCAATTCACACAGATTCGTACATTGGAAAAGATGTGTCAGCTATAATGGGATTTCAGAAGGACGCATTATTAGCTCTGTTAGCGGAGTAAATAGATCAAATCAATGACAGATTTCCTATTCAATTTACTCTGGTTATGGATTGAGAAACTAAGTTGAACTTAAAAGATAAATCAAACAATTGCCTCCATGGGAAATCCTGGACAAATCCAGGCAAAATTTAAAGTACCTCATATATTTTACATTCTTAATGTGTTATTGCGTGACAGTAAAAGGAACCTTGAACATTGTAAAGAGAATAGCATAATCGAGGTGAGGTGATTGAAGACCACAGAACATAAAAGAGATACAGGAACAGGCCCTTTTGATCCACATGTCTGTCCAAATCAAACTAAAAACCTTTCCATTTGCACTTAAGATTCCCCTCCATATACTTGCATCTGTCTTAAAAGCTATGGTTGGACCTGCTTCTACCATTACTCCTGGCAGCCATTCCAGACATCCATCACTGCCTGTGTAAAATATTTGCCTTGAACATTCCATTTAATCTCTTCTTCCCTCCCCCCCCCCCCCCCCAAATTAAAACATGTCCTCTAATGTGTCACACTCTTACCCTGGGAGAAAGATTCTGACTGGCCAGCCTATCAGTGCCCCTCATGATTTTATAAACTTCTATCAACTCACCCCTCAGCCTCCCACACTCCAGAGAAAGCAACCTAAATTTCTCCAATCGCTCTCCATTACATGCCCTCTAAACCAGGCATCAGAGTGGTAAACCTCTTCTAGCTTCTTTTCAAAGCTTCCACATGGCTGATTAAAGTAATTGAAGTTTTACACACTACATTAAAAGCTCGCTACTTTCCAGAGATTTGTAGATTTGTAGAGATTTGTAGAGATTTAAATGCATAAATCATCAAAGCAAGAATATCAAAGCATGAATAGCTGGCATAAATTCTCCAAGGCTTCCCATGCCCAGTGACCACTATCTTGGTCTACGCAAATTGTGTAGAATGAGATAAAGTCAGTGGCATGGTTAGAATAGCAAGATGGCACAGTTAATGTAGTAGTTAGCACAATGCTATTATGGCACCAACGATCCGGGTTTGAATCTGACCGTGTCTGTATGGAGTTTAAATGTTCTCCCTATTTCTGCGTGAGGTTCTGCTGGGTTCTCCTGTTTCCTCCCACTCTCCAAAAGCATACAGAGTTTGTAGGTTAATTGGTCTGTTTGGGTGTTGTAGGCTTGTGGGTCAGAAGGATTTGTTACTGTGCTGCATCCCTAAAGTAAAACTTGAAAGAAAGGTTTATCACCAGTCCATATTGCTGTTCCACTACTATTTAAACAGCAGTGTTAAACTCAATTAATTGTCCCTCCATCAATTCGTAATGAAACACGAAAGTCTGCAGACACTGTGATTGTTATAAAATGTCACAGAAGTACTGGAGGAACTCAGGAAAGGGCTGAAACATCAGTCATATATCTTTACTTCTTATGGTATTCTTCCAGCATACCTGTATTTTTACTGTATCAGTTTGTTCCCATTCTCTTCAGACAATTATGCAATTAATATGATATAATGAACTAATTTTTGCACTCTCATCAATCACGGACTACAATGTCCAGCTTCAATCCTTCAATTTCTCATGCAGCTTTGCGTTTACTCCTGAGTTTGTGACAGCATAGAGACGCTTGGAACAAATCAAATTTTGTCAGAAATTTAGTTAATAGGGAAATAAAAAAAGTATCCTTTTCGATTTGAAGTGACCCTTTCCATGCATGGCAGAGTTGAATTTCAAACCTCTCTACTCATTCATCTCATGCAAGCATGTTAGCTCAAATAGGCTTCAGTTTTCATTTGCCACTTTTCTTTGTCATGTTGATCAACTTGTAAATATTCTCCTGCAGCCTGACCTTCTGGATTATTTACCAATACATGAAATTGAGTTCTTCCCTCCAACCCTTCATTCCAATAATTGATGGAAACCAAAGCAGAATATTATACCAACAAATGTTTTCAATCATACCCAGAATCTGACCATAAATCCCTGCAATGTCCTGCCCTGGTTTCGAGTTGTTCTTTATTGTTAAAAGTTTTACCACAACAGTCTGATTATGTTCTTGATCTTCCTTAGTAGATGGTTAAGGAAGAGAACTTGTATCTTTAGATATTTGTACAAATAACCCTACCCTCCACTTGTCTTTACCCGATGTACTTTGCATTGACATCATGGAATTGAATACAAATATGGTTGGTTACGGAATTTTTTATTTACATCATGGTAGAAGCTGATTTCAGCCATTGAAACCTGTGGCACCCAATTAAACTACTAATCCTGTACATTTTTGAAAAGTGGGAGGAAACCGAAGAGGCCTACACGGGTCGCAGGGAGAATGTACAATCTACTTACAGACTGTGCTGGATTCGAACCCCAGTCACTGGTTCTGTAATAGTATTGTGCTAAAGACACTAACTCTGCCAACCCACAACTGCTCAGTATAAGGAAGCAAAAGAAAAATTTCCCCTAAAGATTTTGCCAAAGGTTTTCTAAAAGAGAAGTCTTTGAGTGATTATTTGCTCATCAAACACAAAATAAGGCATAACATTTGAACAGTACTCTTCATAGCTCTAGGAAATCCCTCATGCATAATTATGATGTGTTGCTGTTGTGGTAAAGTATGGAAGGTGGCTGCCAGTTTATGACATTGAAACAATATAAAAGCCTGTTATTTGAGAAACAATGACAAATAATAGGATCATCTGCAATAAAATGGAGCATAAAGTGCAGTGGTTTGCCAATTTAACATGTAAAGCAAATTCATAAAATGTGCAGAAAGCTTCTCGTCAAATAACTTTGAGAAAACTAACATTTATAAATACCAAGGGGATCAGTATTTCCATCTGCTACTCAGTATCACTCATTTACACTGTATGTCGCCAAGTTCACTTAATAGTGTTCCTATCTTGAAGAGGGAAGATACTGAACTTAAGATCTTCCATGTGTTTGTGTAGTACCTGTATCTGATTTTCCCATTTCCTAAAATGTGCTTTAATCCCAGCTGCAAACAACTGGTACAGATCTGACTATCTCTAGCTCATCTCAGCCACAGGCATGATTATGTATAGTTCTTCTCCAGAGGACCACCATTATTAAAGTAGCTGGGGGAGGATTTGTATCCTGGTCTCCTTTTGCCATCCTTAGTTTGGATGAATTGGGTTATTGTGGAGTGGTGCCTTGTATTGAATGAGTGGAATTTAAATGTCCTTGCCATAGCTTCAAATGTAAGAAAAAAAGATGATTTTATAATTTCAGTGTCTGGGGGAGGTGTTCATATCTCTGCAGAAGCAGCAAAGAATTTCTGGAGGAGCTCAAGGTCAGACACCAGTACCAATGGGTGGAAATGGTCAATCAATAATTTGGGTCTTAACCTTGTATCAAAACTATGATAAAATAGTAAAATTATATAAACAAAGAAGAAAGAAGATGGAGAGGGGCCTAGAGGTGATAGAGCAGAGGACAAAGTGTGTGGGAGATGGAGAGACAGAAAGTGGGGAAGAAAAGTTAGAGAGAAAAAATGCAAGTTCAAGACAAATAAAGATAGAAACAGCAGAATCAGATGGGCGAGGGATTACATACAATTTAAAAAAAAATCTATGTTCATGCCTTTAGGTTCAAGGCTGTCCAGGAGGAATATGATATGTTATTTTTCAAGCCTAGATAAAGGGTCGAGACCTGGGAGGTTGACTGACCATTTCTACCAATGTATACTGTCTCACTTAGAGTTCATCCTGCAATTATTTTTTGCTCAAGGTTCCAGCACCTGCAGCTTTTGTGTTTCTCTACAGAAGAGGCTGAGCAAGCCTGGATTCTTGAATTTTTCTCAATTTTCATGGATTAGTCTTTAACTGACAAAACCAGTTCTAACAGCTAAGGTCGGTATAGTGGAAGAATGATGGTTTCTGGTCTCATAGTCTATTGATCTAGGCCAGGGGTGGCCAAACTTTAATGGTTGTGGGCCACATACAGAAAATATAAGGAGTCACACCACGGGCCGAACATTATTAAGCTGGGCAGTTTTGAACAGGCTGCTTATAGCCTGCACAGACCTGTCAGCAATTGGACCCTACGGGGAGCATTGTCTTCTCTGCCTGCTCTCTGAGGGTCTGCACCAGGGGCAGGACTGCTGTTTCAGCTGCTCTAGTAGTGCCACAAAAATAGGCAACAGGCCGCAGCTGGCCCAGGGGCATCGCTTAAATAGGCAACAGGCTGCAGTTGGCCCAGGGGCATCGTTTAAATAGGCAACAGGCTGCAGTTGGCACAGGGGGCATCGTTTAAATAGGCAACAGGCTGCAGTTGGCACAGGGGGCGTCGTTTAAGTAGGCAACAGGCTGCAGTTGGCATAAGGGGCGTCGTTTAAATAGGCAACAGGCTGCAGTTGGCACAGGGGGCGTCGTTTAAATAGGCAACAGGCCGAAGTTGCACAGGGGGCGTCATTTAAGTAGGCAACAGGCTGCAGTTGGCACAGGGGGCGTCATTTAAATAGGCAACAGGCCGAAGTTGGCACAGGGGGCGTCGTTTAAATAGGCAACAGGCTGCAGTTGGCACAGGGGGCGTCGTTTAAATAGGCAACAGGCCGCAGTTGGCACAGGGGGCGTCATTTAAATAGGCAACAGGCCGCATTTGGCCCGGGGGCATCGTTTAAATAGGCAACAGGCCGCATTTGGCCCGGGGGCATCGTTTAAATAGGCAACAGGCCGCAGTTGGCCTGGGGGCATCGTTTAAATAGGCAACAGGCTGCAGTTGGCCCGGGCGTGTAGTTTGGCCACCCCTGATCTAGTCAAATGCTCGGCAGTGTATCTAAACCATAATTTATTACCTATTCCTATGATTTGTCCTTGACTGATGGGATTTTCAGAAAGCAGTAAAGACTCAATATTTATGCTAATGTTCAGAATTGGTAAGGTCAGCACATTAACTCCTTTCAAAGACATTTGTGAACCAGGTGATTTTTTTTTTAACAACAATCTTATGGTTTTATGGCCACTATCATATAATTTCAGTGTTATTCTGCTAATTAAACATCAGTTCCTCAACAGCATGATGTGTGGGGCTGGGTTCACACCCATGGGTTGGACTCATGTCTGTGGATCACTTGCCTAAATCATTAGATTATCAGCCCAGTAACCACTGCTCTTTCACCATATCCACCTTAGGTGTTTGAGCTACCATGGAATTTGATACTGAGCAGGGGGGGTCATTCAAAATCCAAGACTTAATGAATTGTATCTTCCACACAAGAACTGCAGACAAGCATAAAATATAGTTCTTTGATTTTCTCCAACGTGGATACACAGAGTTAAAATAATAAAGATTTCTTTAATTGTGAAGTGGCAATCCTCATTCCACAAAAAGCAGGTTCATGCATCTGAAATTGATTCTGTTCCAGCTTGATTTGAAAGACACTTCTTAAATCATTTTGCTTTTATCACATCACTCAGGGAAGGGATCATTTTCTCAGGTGTCTCTCTTCCTGTCATGTTATTTTGCAGAAATTGCTTTTATACCCTATTTTAAATTCTCAGAAATCCATGTAATCGAGTGAAATTGATTTTGTTCAGGAAACAGTTGACAGACGAATGATGTGTTGTGATGATGATAACTCCTGTGCAGGTGTTTTGACCTTCTAGGTAATACCAATTTGATTTTTGACACAAGCATTTTAATTCCTTACTAATGGATCTCATGTTGTGTCGGTCACAGTAAAGTAAGATGATATTCTGTTGTTGGACAGAAACTAACCAACAGGAACACATGAATGATTTTGCAGCTAAAACAATGAAATATCTCTTGAAAGGGGCGTAGCTTAAGTGATGTTGAGTAAATACTGACTTAGATCAGTTTAATTGATATTCAGTTGGAAATTGAAAAACACTCTGGGTTAAAAATAGGCTACAATTCACTGACTATTTGTCTGCATTGAACATGTGTCTGATATATAGTATCTGGGTGTGAGAGAAAGCACTGAATATATATCAAATTTCCTATGGCATTGCTCCAATTGACTATGTTCAAACTTTGCCACAAAGTGGAGATAGAACATGGTAGCAGGCCCTTCTGGCCCATGATCCCACGCCACACAAATACACCAATGTGACTGATTAATCTAACCTAGTCTGTGTTTGGAATATAGAAGAACTGGCGTACCTGGAGGAAACCCATACATACATGGGGAGAGCGTACAACTTCTTGCAGATCCTGCCAGATTTAAACCTGGATCGTTGGCACTGTAATAGCATTGCACTAACTGCTATGCTAACCTTGTGGCTTTTGTTGAGAATTAAGTTTGAGGAACATTTACATCATCAGTGCTCCAATGAATTCAATCAAAAGCAGCTTTTTGCACCTGTGTTTATCAACAAAGGATATAAATTGGATTAGAGCAGCCAAACCAATCAATGAAATGTAGATACTGTTAAATTATTATTGGTGGTAGACATCATGAAATATATGCCCTTTATTTTTAGTTGTTCCTACGCTGGGGAAAAGCCAATGACTATCTATTGCTCAGGTAAGTTTAAATCAGAGAAAAGACCCCTTATGAGACCAAATGATTTCCACCTTCTCTAATTACCTTACCACCCTTTCTAAGACCAGGTATCTACAGACATCTTTTATCAACCCACTAACTCCCATCGTTACCTTGACTACACTTTGTCTTGCTTTCTAATTGTGTGAGACCCCAGCATCAGCACTTTTTCTTGTTTATCTCTGTTATGAAGTCAGTTGTTTTATTAACAGTGAATACTGAAAGAGTAAATATCCCAATAATTTGCAATTAAGACAGATTTGAATTTTAACATGGCTACATGAAATCCTTTATTTTAATTTGGATATTTTAAATGTCAAATTTTAAATGCTGGCAAAGAATCAAAAGCAGAGAGTGTTGAAATACTCAACAGTTTGACCAGCATCTATGGAGGGTTAAAGTTTCATTAGAACTGGAAAATGTTTCAGCTTGAAGATCTTTTGATGAAAAGTTATTGATGCAAAATGTTAATTTCTTTTTCTCCCTCAGAGATTCAGTGTGACTTGAGTGTTTGCAACATTTACTGATTTATTTCAGGTTCACGATAGTTCCCTTGGAGTAATATAAATATGTTTCCCACCCAGTCCACTTCCTTATAGCAAAAACAAAGACACCTTTTTGCATGCAACCAAATACTATGGAATCTTGCATAACTGCCCTCTGACAAAATTCATGAAATACAAATCTAACCCTTTAACTTCAATGCAGCTTGAACTTGAAATTGTGTTTAATTGGATAGGATTTTTTTCCAAACAATGCATTCAATAACAAAGCAATTATAATATTTATTAATTAAATAAATATCACAGAACTAAGACTTTAAAGACCTTTTATCACAGATAGGTTGGTTTCTGAGTTGGTTGTATAAAACTTCCTCATTATGTTTGAAAACACATTTGAGCTAACACTTCATTCATGATGTGATAATGGTTCTCTAAAGACCAAAAATAAATCAGAAGTACCCATAGATTTTTGACATGTCTTAACATAATATTACTTTGAAAAACTTTTCTTCTCTCATTTCTCCTGGGCTTTTCGACAGTGCATACAAAGGTCAACAAATGAACTAATATTTTTATATTTACCTTACCACATAAAATAAGGCTACTTGGCCCATCAGGTTTATGATAGCTCTCAGGTAATCATAGTTGTCCCATTTCCTATTGTGTTCCCTTTCACTTTCCCATAGCTCTTGATTCTCATCACCAACCTACATTAGATATCATTTCATCCATTTAAATGCCTTGCCGTTCAGCATGGGTGATCATGTTTTTCCATCCATCATGATCTCTGACATTCCAAATTGTAGTTGTTGCCTCCCATGTTCTCCTTTGGCGAAGATGCCATCTTTGAGTTGAGACTTATTCGATGTTGAGTTCATGATTATATGAGGGGAAAAATACTGAAGTGATTTCCTGTTCCCTTCTTCAGTTGTAGTGTCCATATTGGATGGGTAACCCTGGCCATTGATCAGCAGATTCATCTGTCTAGCGTTTTTATGTGACCCCAATTGGGAGGTTAAACAGGTTCTATAACTTGAGATATCACTTATAGCTGCTAATTAACCTCCCTGTCAGCACATAGGACACAGAACTTCTAGCACATACGGCCCACAATGCTGTGCCGAAATGATGTAATCATACTCCATTTAATCCTTTCCGACTTCACATATAATCCTCTGTTTTAACACCCATGTCTACTCAAGAGTCCTCTGTATATCACCATTGCACCAGCTATCAACACCCTTAGCTATGCATTCCAGGCATCCGTGTAAAAAGCTTGCCTCTGACATTTTTCAGAAACTTTTTTTCCACTCACAAAGATGTGCTCTGGTAGTTGCTATTGTTGCCCTGGGTAAAAAATGCACTGGCTGTCCACCCTACCTAAACCCATCATAACCTTCTATACCTGTATATCTCTGTAATGTCTCAGAAATCAGTGATCAGACAGAAAACTGGTTAGTTACTATATTTTCAATGTCCAAATTCTGTGTGAATAAAGAAAGATTTGCCTGTAATTCCACTTTTTATCTGTTATTCCAAGTTAAAATCTAAAGCTTGAATTCCTCAGATGAGCAAGTCATTAAATTTCCAGTAGCATTACAGGTGCAAATAATGCTACAAGTTACTTTAATATGAATAAATAAATTAGTGCAAAAAGAAGAGAAACTGAGTAGGTTCATTCAAAAACCTGATGGCAGAGGGGAAGAAGCTGTTTTTGTACCCCTGGGTATTTGTTTTCAGGCTACTATACCTCCTTCCTGATTGGAGCAGTGTGAGAGGCCATGGCCTGAGTCGTGATGGTCCTTGAGAATACAGACATCACCTCTTGTACATGTCCTGAATGGAGTGAAGACAGATGCCAAATCTGGCACTGCCAAGTTCACAACTCTCTGTAGTCTTTTCCTATTCTGTGCATTGGCACTTTCATCCCAGACAGCAATGCAATCATTCAGAATGCTCTCCACAGCATACCTGTAGAAATTTACAAGTCTTTGGTTACCTACCAAATCTCCTCAAACTCATCCAGAACTGTAGTTGCTGGCAAGTCTTCATGATTACATCAACAGAGAGGTCCCATGATAAATCTTCAGACATGCTGACACTCTGGAATTTGAAGTTCTCAATCCTTTCCACTTCTGACACCTCGATGAGGACTGGTTGTGTTCTCCAAATTTCCTCCCCATTAAATTCCTTAATTTTGCTAACATTGAGTGCAAGGTTGTTGCTGTGACACCACTCAACCAGCTGATCTATCTCACTCTTGTTCACTTCCTCATTGCTGTCTGCAATTCTGCCACTGACTGCGAGGTGCACCTCTGTTGTGTTTGGGAAGTATCAGGTTCAGTAGGTTCACAGAGAGATGAGTCTGGACACAAGTGTTACAATCAAAGGTAACACTGGAGACAAAGAGGGGATGGTGTTAAATGATACTTAATTACTCTACTAAAAGAGTACCTAATTTTCGACAGTGCATACTAGGGGATTTGATAGAAGTACTAAACTCCAAAAGAGTTCTACAAATATGTTAATGGTAAGAGGAAAGCTAGAGACAAAATTGGTCCCTTAGAAAATCAGAGTGGAAAACTGTGTGTGGAGCCTAGAGAAATGGGGGAGATATTGAATAGTTTCTTTTCTTCGGTATTCACTAAGGAGAAGGATATTGGGAGATGTGGGATAAAAAAAGCAAATTGGGTAAATATGGGGAATATAGAGATTACAAAAGGTGTAGTTTTAAGGCTTTTGAAGAATATAAAGGTGGATAAGTCTCCAGGACCAGACAGGATCTTCCCCAGGACATTGAGAGAAGTGAAGGAGGAAATAGCAGAGGCTCTGGCGGTAATTTTCCAAATGTCATTAGATATGGGGATAGTGCCGGAGGATTGGCGCATTGCGCATGTGGTTCCGTTATTTAAAAAGGGTTCAAGGAGGAAGCCTGGCAACTATCGGCCTGTAAGTTTGACGACTGTGGTAGGTAAATTAATGGAGAAAATTCTTAGAGATAGTACTTATAAACATCTGGATAGACAGGGTCTGATCAGGAGCACTCAACATGGATTTGTGGGAGGAAGGTCATGTTTGACCAATCTGATTGAATTTTTTGAAGAGGTGACTAGGAATGTAGATGAGGGTAGCGCAGTGGATGTTGTCTATATGGACTTCAGTAAGGCCTTCGATAAGGTACCACATGGAAGGTTAGTTAGGAAGGTGCAGTCTTTAGGTATAAATTTTAAGATAGTCAAATGGATTGAACATTGGCTGAAAGGGAGAGGCCAGAGAGTGGTAGTGGAAAATTGTCTGTCAGGTTGGAGGCCGGTGACCAGTGGTGTGCCTCAAGGATCTGTATTGGGCCCATTGTTGTTCGTTATATACATTAATGATCTAGATGATGGGGTGGTGAATTGGATTAGTAAATATGCAGACGATACTAAGATAGGTGGAATAGTGGATAATGAAGAAGGTTTTCAAGGATTGCAGAGGGATTTGGGCTGCTTAGAAAAGTGGGCTGAAAAATGGCAGATGGAATTTAATGCTGATAAGTGTGAGGTGCTTCATTTTGGTAAGAAGAATCAGAATAGGACATATGTGGTAAATGGGAGAGCATTGAGGAATACAGAAGAGCAGAAAGATTTAGGAGTAACGGTACATCGTTCCCTGAAGGTAGAAACTCACGTGAATAGGGTGGTGAAGAAGGCTTTTAGTATGCTGGCCTTTATCAATCATTGCATGGAATATAGGAGTTGGGAGGTGATGTTGAGATTGTATAAGACGTTGGTGCGGCCTAATTTGGAGTTCTGTGTGCAGTTCTGGTCACCTAATTATAGGAAGGATATAAACAGAGTGCAGAGAAGGTTTACCAGAATGTTGCCTGGGTTTAAGCATCTGGAGTATGGGGAGAGATTGGACAGATTGGGTCTTTATTCTTTGGAGCGTAGAAGGTTGAGAGGGGATTTGATAGAAGTATTTAAGATTATGAAAGGGATAGACAGAATGGATGTGGATAGACTATTTCCATTAAGAGGAGGAAAGATTAAAACAAGAGGACATGAGTTAAGAATTAAGGGGCAGAGGTTTAGAGGTAACATGAGGGGGAACTTCTTTACTCAGAGAGTGGTAACTGTGTGGAATCATCTTCCGGGAGAAATAGTGGCGGCGGAGTCAATTGTATTATTTAAGAAAAGGTTGGACAGGTATATGGATGAGAAGAAGATGGAGGGTTATGGGCATTGTGCAGGGAGGTGGGACTAGAAAGGGGTGTTTGGTTCGGTGCGGACTAGAAGGGCCTAATGGCCTGTTTCCGTGCTGTAATTGTTATGTTACTAAATAACTATGTAGACAATCACATCAGAACTGGGTTGACTCCGATACCAGTGGGTACCTATCTTCTAGATGATACGAGACAAAAACTATAACAGTGCAAGCAGTGACATTGGACACAAAGCTCTCTGATACTGGTGGCAGCTTACTCTATCACGCTCTCCCGCATGCATACACACTTCACAGATTGGGGGATTTTAAATTCTGACCCCATGGTTCCTTTACAAGCTGTGGGTCATCTGCTGCCCCCAGTACACAATAATGTATGCACGTGATAGGACACCCATACACAAAGACTTGTTAACATTATCTCCCACATGGTTGTTACTCTATGTGCGTCCACTGTGCTCAAGGTGCAAATTATTGTGTTCGGGAAGTATCCGGTTCAGTGGATTCACAGATGGACAGATATAGACACAATTGTTACAATCAAAGATAACTTTATTTGACACATGGGAGGCAAACAGGGGAAGACATTAAACGATATTTAATTACTTTACTACAGGTAGTCTCCAGGTTACAAATGTCTGGGTTATGAACACCTCATACTTCTGAATGGGCTGTGCCTCAATGTTACCTCATGATTGCTAAATAAGAACTGTAAGTTACCTATTTTGCCTTATATACAAATTCATCTTATGGACAGACCCAGGAAACAGAAATCAGTTGTAACCCGAGGACTACCTGTAATAGACATTCACATTGGACCCTGGTTAGATTCTACACAATATGAGACAAAAACTATAATGGTGCCAGCAGGCACATTGGGCACCAGGGACTCTGACACTGGTAGCTGCTCACCCTTCCACACTCTCCCGCACATGTACACACTCCCGATTCCCTGTACCAACAGGGGTGCAGCTTTCTACTTGCACTGATCTATTTCAGTACTATGGCTCAACTCAGTGTAGTGAAAACCTTACCTGTGACACCTTCAGTAATGTCCACAGTAGCAACCGGGTGTGGAGCGATGTCCAGAACTTGGACCAAGAGGCAGAGAGAAAGAGATGTGGAATGCATTGATGTTTATATTGTTCTGAGCTTGGCATCTGACCAACGATGACACTGAATCATTTAAATGAGCCACTGGTAAGGGTGACTGGAGTCTAATCTTGATTGGCAGGTGATGCTACATCAGAATAGGTTTCAGACCGGGAGGTCACATAATCCTCCCCAATCCACATATCTGCGCTGATTGTCTGCGTGGAGGAGATGTCGTTTCCAATTCCTAATGAGTGTGGTTTTCTGTAGAAGTCAAGTATCCATTTGCAGAGGCCCAGGTTTTGAAGCTTGTTGATCAGTTCAGAGGATATGATGGTGGTGATGAACATTGAGCTGTAGTTGATAAAAAGTATGTTTTGCTGTTGTCTAGGTGATCCAAGAACTGAGTGGAGAACCAGTGAGATTGTATCTGTTGCGGCACAATTCTGATGTTATGCAATTTGCAGTAGGATCAGATCTTTACTCGGGTATGAGTTAGTTCTGACCATGATCAACTTCTCAAGGCCTTTCATCACCGATCAGTTGACTGAGGCAGCTAACTCTGCAGTTCTTGGTCACCAGTATAAATGATGCTCTTTTGAAGCTGGTGCAAACATCCGACTGCAGCAGTGAGAGATTGAAATAATCTGTAAACTCTCCAGCAAGATGATTGGCAAAGATTTTCAGTACCCTGTCAGGAACGCCCATCAGGGCATGATACCTTGTGAGGGTTTACTCTCTCGAAGGATGTTCTGTCGTTGGCCTCAGAGGTTCATTGACTTCTCAATTCAAGCTCCTTCATATAACCTAGATACTTTCATTTCATATACAACCTTACAGAGAGACTTTTGACCCTTTGAAAGAGCCTAATGGTGCTTCAAGAGAGAGCTAATAAAATGCTAGGAGCATTCAATAACACCATAGCTGATCTTTGCCATGGACTCAACTCCATTTTCCCGCCTTTTATCCCTTAATTCCACTATACTTAAAAAAAAAATCATTGAGTCTGAAACACATTCAACGAGGCAGCCTTCAGTGCTTCCTTCTGCACAACATTGAACCGGTTCCCTATTCTGCAGGATAAGCGGTTCCCTTCATGTCTGAGTTAAACCTAATTCTCAAAATCTTGAGATTATGTACCCTTGTTCACAACTCACCTGCCCCCAGACACAATAAAAACAGGATTCTCCTTCTCCTGACCTACCTACCACCCCCCCCCCCCCACCAGTCTCCACATCTAACAAATTATTCTTCATAATTTCTATCACTAACAACATGATCCCACCACCTTCCATTCTCTGCCTTCCATAGGGACTCCTCTCTCCATAACTCTCTCATCCACTCACCCCTTCCCATTAATTGCCACCTTAGCACCATCCCCTTAGGCCACAGAAAATGCCACACTTGCACCCACATCTCCTTCCTCACCACCATTTGAGGCTCCATCATATCTTCCAAATGAAGCAACCCTTGTGTATCTGCGGGTGCCATCTACTGATCTCATGCTCCTGTTGTGGCCTTCTCAACATCGCAGAGTCTGGATGCACATTGGGTGATCACCTTGTTAAGTACCTTCACTCTGTCTGCTTTGGTGACCATTTCCTTTCTGTGCCCCACTCCCACACTGTCTGTCCATGACCACCTGTTCTGAACAGTCAAACCAAGGTCAATTGAAGGAGAAACATTTTATTTTCCATCTGGGAACAGGATAGAATTTATATTGACTTCTCTGCTACCCTATTCACCTCCCCATCCCTCTATCCTTTTCTCTCCATTCACTGAGACTTCCCTACACTCCCTTCCCCCCCACCTTGTTTACTGATGTACCCTCCCTCCCTTATCCACCTCCTGCCTGTGGGAATGTGCTCCTCCCCCTGCCACTCTGTCTCTAACATTTTGTTCAGATGACTGCCTACATTTTGGTCAAACCTTAATGAAGGGCTCAAGTACGAAACCTTAGCTATGTATCTTTATCTTGGTACACTGTTTGACCTGCTGAGTTTCTCCAGCACTGTTTTTATTTCCATCATTCATCACATATTCCTGCCATAATTTTATGTTTCCATAAGATCTCCCCCCTCCCCCCATTCAAAATCCTGATAAGTATCATCCCAAGCATCTCAATCTATACTCATTGCTGGAATCAACCTGGTAAACCTTCTCCAGAGAAAGGACAAAAAAACTCCAAGTGTGGCCTCATCAGCACTCTACTCAATTGTAGTATAATCATCCTGCTCTTAAACTCAATCCCTCTAGCAATGAAGGCCAACTGCCCATTTTCCCTCTTGATTATCTGCAGCACCTGAAAAACAACTCTTAACAATTCATGTGCAAGCATTTTCAGGTCTCTGGACAACAGGGAGACCTGGGAGATGGTTTTTTTTTTCATTTCAATGCATAAGTCAGAACATGTTGTAGTTTTATCTTTTGAACAGCCAAAGAAAAAGATTATGTAGTGCCTTTCATGGGCTCACATTGCCCAAAAATAGTTACTACTGGTACTTAATTGATTATAACATAGTCACTGTTGTGCACCAGGGAATGTAGCAGTAGCAATTTGATAATCCATTTTTGTCTTGTTGATTGGGCTTTAAACATAGGCCAGGAGAGTAAGTAAAATGCATCAGCACTCCTTTATAAATAGTGTCAAGTAATCCTTTACACACCCACTTGAAACCTTAGCCAGAGACTTGAATTAGTCTTTCATGCAACATTTCTATGCTCCCTCGCCATCGAAAGCAAATGTCAGATATGAATTTTGTGCTTCATGGTTGGCTTCAATGATAAAACCAGAGAATATTACAGCATTGAAAACTGCCTCTTTGGCCTTTCTAATCTGTGTCAAAATATTAATGTTCCTGGTGTTATAGAGTCTAGAGGACCCCAAAAACTAGCAGCATTAGATATGCACTATAACACAGGGTTACTTAAACAAAAGTAGATTTTAATTATATTTGAACAAGAAATCAGAATGAAACTTTAACTTATTACTTAACCTACCTGACCCACTTAATCCCCCTCTATACTAAGCGCAGGTGTGTGTAACGTATATTTAAGATTAGAAAAATTATTTGGATCACAGTCCAATCTCACTGCTTGCAGGCAATTCTTGTTCTATGCACAGAAGTTAGCATTAACAAAGTTCACCAGTCTTTGGTGCTTAACATGCAAATGGTTACAACTCAGAAGGGTTCTTGCTGGTTTACAGAGAGAGATTCCTTTCCAGGACATCTACACCTGATTCCTTTCCAATCAGCCTTGCTGACGAAACTTTCCCCCTTCAGGGTTCTCCAGATGATCCTCTTTCTTTCAGGTCACCTCAGACAGCTAGTCTTCTCCTTTGACCAGACAGCCTTCCAAAGGTTTGCCAACTTTGTCCTTCTGGAACTGATTTCACTCCCCACCCCCCCCCCCCTCTGAGAGAAAAACTGTTCTGACCCTGCCTGCAAAGATCACATGCTCTCCCAGGCCAGCTATATTCTGCAACTTATTTGCTCTTTCTGCAAAAATTGTGTTTTTAAAATGTGTGTGTGCAAGCTACTCTAGCAATTCCTCCCAAACCACCTCAAAATACTCTGTCACACCTTCCTCCTTGAAAGGGAATTTTAACTCTTGAGTTAAAATTCAGTTATAACTAAACTGTCTTAAAAGCACTAAAGAGATAATAATACACAATATATAACATGTTATAATACAGTAATTCAATTCTGAAAGTATTTTTATACACAATCAATTTTAACATCTTGACAATCAATCGGCAATAACATCATTTACACCTCTGATATGGTTAATTTGCAGATCATATTCTTGTAATATCAAACTCCAGTTTAACAATCTTCTGTTTTTATTCTTAATTTTATTCAAAATCACCAGAGGATTGTGGTCAGTGAATATAACAATTGGTTCATGAGAGGTATCAAGATATATGTCAAAATTCTGCAGAGCAAATATAATAGCCAACAGTTCATTTTCAATAGTGGAATAGTTCCTTTGATGAACATTGATTTTTTTTGAAAATTAGGCAACTGGATGGTCAATTTCATTTTGTTTTTGCAATAAAACTGCACCTGCTGCCCCCTCATTGGTGTCCACTGCTACAGAAAATGGTCTGTTAAAATCAACAGTGGCGTAGCATCCCCTTTAAATTTTCTAAAGCTGCCTGACAATCTTTAGTCCACATAAATTTTTTCCCCTTTCTTCAAAAGATTGGTTAAAGGAAGAGCAACCTCAGCAAAATTCCCTGTAATATCCTGCCATTCCTAAAAACCTTCTTACTGCTTTCTTGCCATTGGGAATAGGAAACTCAGAAATTGCTTTCACCTTAGCTTGAATAGGTGCAACTTTACCATGGCCAACTATATAACCCAAGTATATTACAGTGGCATTTGCAAATGGACTCTTTGCTAAATTAAAAGTTAAGTTTGCTTTATATAATCTTGCAAACAATTTGTCCAATTCTCTTAGATGTTCTTCCCATGTGTCACTTTTTGTGACCAAGTCATCAATATAAGAATTTGTATGAGTTAACCCTTGGATTACAGAATGTTACAGGGGCATTTTTCATGCCAAAAGGTAACACATTATACTTGTATAAACCAGATGGAGTTACAAAAGCTGAAAATTTCTTTCCTCTCTCAGTTAAAGGCACACACCAGTAACCCTTCAACAAATCCAATTTGGTAAGAAATTAACTTTGCCAATTTTATCAATTCAGTAATCTATTCTTGGAATAGGATAAGCATCTGTTTTAGTTACTGAATTAACCTTCCTATAATCTGTACAGAACCTAACAGTTCCATCTGGTTTTGGTACCAGAATACAAAGAGAACTCCAAACTGATTTCAAAGGTCTAATAATGTAATTCCTCAACATATATTCCACCTCCTGATCCATGATTTTACTCTTTTGAATGTTTATTCAATATGAGTGCTGTTTTTATGGGATTTGCCTCTCTTACATCTACATCATGGTAAATCACTGATACCATTTTTGGAACATCAGGGAACAAATTTGTATATTTCAAAAGTATTTCTTTCAACTGCATCTGCTCTTGTAACTTAAGATGGCCTAACTTCCAAATTTTCCAAAATTGTTGAGTTAGACAGGTGCACAGGAATCATGGTTTCTTTAAGGTTACCCTCACAAGATTCTGTTTCCATAATCTTATGATCCATAACTTCCTCAACCCTGTCAACAGCTAACACCTCTGATACAATTTGTTCTCTACTAACCTTATTCTCGTAATAAGGTTTCAACATACTTGTGTGACAAACCTGAGTTTTATTTCTTCTATCTGGAGTGTTAACAACATAGTTAACATCATTCAGTTTTGATTTAATTGTGTATGGTCCAGAAAATCTAGCTTTCAAAGGATTGTCATGTGTTGGAAACAAAATCAAAACTTCCTGTCTTAAAATTTCTCACCAGATCTTTCTTTCCTGTCAAATAAACACTTCATTTTACCCTGAGCCATTTCCATATTATCTTGAGCCCAAGTCCACAGTTTATGTAACATATCCTCAAATTTAGAATTTAGAAACATAATCTAGCACATCCTCATTAAGCCACTGTTCTTTTATCAATATTAAAGGTCCTCTAACTCGATGTTCAAACACAATTTCAAAGGGGCTGAAAGCTAATGACTCTTGCACAGCCTCCTTTTCTGCAAACAACAATAAATGAATATGTTCATCCCAATCTTTTCCATTCTCTGAACAGTAAACTCTCATCATATTTTTAAGAGTAGAATTAAATCTTTCCAAAGCTCCCTGAGTTTCAGGATGGTACGCAGATGAAATAATCTGTTTTATTCCCAACTCATAAACTAACTGTTGAAACAACCTAGACATAAAGTTAGACCCTTGATCACTCTGGATCTCTTGCGGTAGACCCAACACTGAAAAATCTTTCCAGAGGTTTTACCACCATTTTGGCTTTAATATTTCTCAGCGGTATAGCCTCTGGAAATCTCGATGCTGTACGCATAATTGTTAATAGGTACTGGTTACCAGACTTAGTTTTTGACAGGGGACCTACAAAATCTACAATAACCCTATGAAAGGTTCCCCAACAACAGGAATAGGTTGTAATGGAGCCACTGGAGGACCCTGGTTTGGTTTCCCCACAACCTGACAAATGTGACTTGTCCGGCAACAATTTACAAAATTCTTCCTCAAACCAGGCCAGAAAAATTGTTTCAAAATCTTATTGATGGTATTTTTTTACTCCAAGATGACCACATCCAAGGTGTACTATGGGCTAGGTCTAATATTTCCTTCCGGTAATTTCTAGGAACTACCACCAGATGAATCACTCCCCACTCTTCATTAGCAGGAATATCAAGAGGTCTCCATTTTCTCATCATCACTTCACCTTTTAAGTAATATCCACAAGCCATTTCTTTACTCTCCTGTTCAGTTACTGCTTTCTCCCTCAAGACAACAAGATCCACATCTATTTTCTGTTGCTGAATTAACTCTCTTCTTGACAAAGAGAAATTCTTACTCTCACAATGACCCTGCTCTTTCAAAAGTACTTCAGAAGTACTGGACAAATCTCTATGAACTGGATGTTCTTCAGCTGTCATCATTTTAATAGTCACAGATCTAGTTACCGCACATGCATGATATATCTCACTATCCTCTCTAACCACATCCTTACTTGGCCAATTTGTCAATCTTAAAACTGACCCAACTTTATCCTCTGCCAAATCATTCCCCAGCAAAAATGACACACCCTGCATGGGTAACTTTAGAATTACTCCTTCTACAACAGGTCCTTTGATTAATTCTGAATTCAGCACAATCTTGTGAAGTGATATTGACTCTACCTCACCTCCAACACCTTTAATCAAAGTTGTCTCAAGCTGTGTCAGTCCTCTGATCCACAGTTAAAACACTTTCCAACAATGACTGAGTAGCCCCAGTATCTCTAAGAATTTTAACTGGAACCTGTGGTTCTCTCTCCTTTATTGAAACAAAGCCCTCTGACACAAAAGGCTTGAAAACATCCATGACCTCCTTACCAGGTTTGGCTCCTCTGCTCTCCTTAAATTCCACTGTTTGAATACATGCTTCTGGTAAAACCTGTTTTTTTTTTCTTTTTCAAGACTAGACAATTTGCAATCACATGACCAGGTTTCTTACAAAAATGACATACAAATGCAGAAGTTCTGTCCTTTCCTACGTTTCCTTCATCTTGTCTTTTAACATTTTCTCCAGACTTTATTTCAGGCCTACTATCCTCCTCCATACTAACAGGTTTATTAATCTGTTCCTCATTAGCTCTCTGAAAATGCCTGTTATTCTGGAATGTATTTTTGTGAATCAGAGCAAATTCATCCGCTAATCTAGCCGCCTGTCGCCACGTCCCCACGTCACACTCATCCAGGTATAATTTAATCTCCTTTGGGGCACACCTTTTAATTTCCTCTATTAATGTTAATTCTCTCAATCTGTCAAAATCATTGTTTATTCCTTTTGAGGCACACCAACGGTCAAACACACATAGATTTCTTTAGAGCAAAATTCATATAAGATTAATTCCATATTTTCACCAAACTCCTAAATGTTTGCCTATATGCTTCTGGAACCAACTCATAAACTTTCAATACTGCTTGTTTAATAGTATCTTAATTTGCCACTTGCTCTGCAGTCAAGCTAGAGGATGCAACTTGTGCTTTTTCCTTTCAATACACTTTGGAGCATTAAAGACCATTTTTCAGTCGGCCATGTTGAACTCTCAGCAACCTTTTCAAAAAGCTGAAAATATTTATCTATATCTCCCTTATCAAAAGGAGGCACTAGATTTACCTCTCTACTAGCCAAAAACCTCTCCCCAGCAGTTACAGCCTCAGTTCTCGTACTTCTTTCTATATCCATTCTTAACTTTTCTAATTGAAACCATCTGTCCTTTTCAGTTTCCTCCTCCTCATAATGTCTCTGCAACTCAGTCACTAACACCCTTTGTTTCTCTTTCTTCTTCCACTCAATTTCTCCAATTCCAATTGCAATTCAAAAGATTTATTCTCTGGAAATTTTTCTAAGTCTTCCTCAACAAATTTTCCTTCACTTATATAATATTTCACTACAATCCTCTGTAGTTGTACTTTCCTCATCCAATGCTTAACTGCAGTAATTTTCAATGCCTTAGAAATAGCCATCAGTTCCTCTTGCTTTGTAGCTCTGCAGGTGATGGTTGTGACAACAACATATCAACATCCATGCTGCTATTTTTCCAGGCACCAGCTTTAAGTTCGCTTGCAAAAAAAAGCTTGCAAAAATTCCAGACAAAATAGCTTGCAAAAAAAACCCCAATCAACTAATAAATCATAAAACTGATGTGTCAAAATCCTAAAGGATGAATCCTCATAAAATGTTATGGAGTCCAGAGGACCCCAAATTCCAGCAGCATTAGATATGCACTACATCACAGGGTTACTTAAACAAAAGTAGTTTTTAATTATATTTGAACAAGAAAACAGAATGAAACTTCAACTTATTACTTAACCTACCTGACCCACTTAATCCCCCCTCTAATACTAAGCACAGGTGTGTGTAATGTATATTTAAGATTAGAAAAGTTATTTGGATCACAGTTCAATTTCACTGGTTGCAGGCAATTCTTGTACTGTGCACAGAAGTTAGCATTAACAAAGTTCACCAGTCTTTGATGTTTAACAGGCAAATGGTTACCACTCAGGAGGGTTCTTGCTGGTTTCCAGAGAGAGATTCCTTTCCAGGACATCCACACCTGATTCCTTTCCAATCAGCCTTGCTGACGAAACTTGCCCCCTTCAGGGTTCTCCAGATGATCCTCTTTATTTCAGGTCACCTCAGACACCTAGTCTTCTCCTTTGACCAGACAGGTTTGCCAGCTTGTCCCTCTGGAACGGATTTCTGTGTCTCTTTCTCTCTCACTCCCTTGTTAGAGCAAAAATGACATACTCTCCTAGGCAAGCTGTATGTTGATACTTTGTTGCTCCTCTGCAAGAGACACTCTGCAAAAGTCCTGCAAAAATTGTGTTTTTAAAATGTGTGTGTGCAAGCTGCTCTAAAAATTCCTCCCAAATCACCTCTAAATACTCTGTCACACCACTGGTCCCACTGATCTTCATGCAGTCCATAGCCCTTGATACACCTCCCATCCGTGTACCTTTCCAAATTTTTCTTAAATATTAAAATTTAGCCTACAATCACCACTTCAGCTGGCAGCTTGTTGCATTCTTTCACCACTCTCTATGTGAAGATGTTCTCCCGAACATCATCTTTCACCTTTAATGCATGTCCTCTGGTTTGTATCTCACGTAACCTCAGTGGAAAAAGCCTACTTTCATTTACTCTGTCTATAATTTTGTATACCCCTGTCAGATCTACCTTCATTCTTCTATGCTCCAAGAAATAAAGTCTTAACCTGATTCCCATTCTATGTAACTCAGATCCTGAAGTCCCGGCAACATACAAGTAAATCTTCTATGCACTCTTTCAATCTTATTTATATCTTTCCTGTAGATAGGTGACAAAAACTGCACACAATGCTCCAAATTTAGCTTCACCAATATATTATACAACTTCACCATAACATCCCAACTCCTATACTCAATACTTTGATTTATGAAGTCCATTATTCCAAAAGCTCTCATTACAATCCTATCTACCTGCGACACCACTTACAAGGAATTATGTTTCAGTATTCCTAGATCCTTTTATTCTAAAGCTCTCCCAAGTGCCCAACCATTAACTGTGTATGTCCTACCTTGGTTTGGCCTTCCAAAATGCCATATGTTGCATTTGTCTAGAGTACATTCCATCTGCTATTTCTCTGGCTTCTCCAGTATAGTCAATGCCAAATCCAGTTTACAACCTCACCATGAATACTGAACATCAGAACTTTCCTGACTAACCTACCGCTGGGCCTTGTCAAAGGCCTTACTAAAGTCCATGTACATAATATCCACAGCCTTTACTTCATCAATTTTTCTGGTAACTTCCTCAAAAAACTCTATAAGATTGGTTAAATATGACCTACTACACACAAACAATTTTGACTATCCTAATCAGGCCCTGGCTATCTAAATACTAGTCTGATCTTTTAGAAAACCTTCCACTAATGTTCGTACCTCTGAAGTCAGGCTTACTGGTGTATAATTTCTTGGGTTACCTTTCAAGCCTTTTTTTAAACAACAGAATAAAATGAGCTACCCTCCAATCCTCCAGCACCTTACCTGTAGCTAAGGACATTTTAAATAGTTTTGTAAGACCCCTGCAATTGCTACACTAGCCACCCCCCTCAAAGTTCAAAGGAATATCTTGTCAGGCTCTGGGAATTTATCCTCCCTTATTTGCTTTAAGACAGCAAGCACCACCTCCTCTTTGACTTCTATAAGTTCCATGACCTCACTGCTTGATTACCTCGGTTCCCTAGATTCTATGCCAGTTTCCTGAGTAAATATTGGTGCAAAAAAATACATTTTAGATCTTCCATCTATTCTAGCTCCATAATAATGCCGACCACTTTGATCTTTAAGGCGACCAAGTTTGTCCCTTCCTATTCTTTTGCTCTTCATGTACCTGGAGAATCCCTCAGGAATTTCCTTCACATTGTCTGCCAAAGCAAAGTTATGTCTCCTTTTAGCCTTGCTGATTTTCTTATTAAGTTTTATGATAAGTTATGAACTAACAACACTTTTAATTATTTTTGGGACTCAAAGGACTTTATTAGCATGATAGCAGGAACAGCAATGGAAAATTCACCAGACAATGGTACATTCAAAATAAAAGGATTAAAAAAAAAAGCTATTACAACAACATTCCTTACTTTTCTCTAAACTCTAAATTTAACCCCACTGTGTGTGTGTGTGTGTGTGTGTGTGTGTGTGTGTGTGTGTGTGTGTGTGTGTGTGTGTGTGTGTGTGTGTGTGTGTGTGTGTGTGTGAGTGAGAGAGATCAAAGTCCCACTCTGAAAAGTAATTCTTTAAAAGGTCAGCATCATTTTAGTCTTGCTGAAGATCTCAGTTCAGAAGTAATTATAAAGTGTTTTTAAATATTGTCTTCAGGACACTTTACTCATAATATGGCTATTTTCTTCCATGATGAAGTGACAAACCAGACAAGGGTTGAATGAAGTGGCCATACACAAAAATAGGCCCAGTAAAAATCTGTCATCTTTTCCAAAGGAACAGTGAAATGGTCTTCCTTGTTTCAAAAGCCACTGATTCTGTGTTTCCCCTTTCCCAAGAGTAATATACAAAAACAGCACCTGTTCTGGTTACTGTAACTCAACCCTGTCTTTTACAAGGTTTTAACAGTGGTTTTAACTTCTGTACTCTCCAAATTGAACTCTTCCAAACCTGAACACAAAATGTCTGAATTCAGTAATATATTTCTCCAAATCATGTGACAGTTACATCAGAACCAAGGTAAGTCCCAATTCTTGGAAACCACATGACCATCAGTTTTATTTCTACCAATTTTTTTTTCTTTTTCTTTTCAAAACCATTCCATGTCCATAACAACCTCTGAACTCATCTCTGTTCAAGAGGCTTAAGTGACTTTGATTTAAAAACAGATGGTTTCCACAGCAGTTCTTAAAAAAAAATTAAGACCCACTTCAAATCCATTAGCTCTGTTCTTCCCAGACACGTTCACTCCTAGAATGAACTCTCTTCTCTGAAAACAATGGTTCTTTTTAAATGTGCTGTGACCCTGTACCACCCCACAACTAAGAATACAGATACAATATTTTAACTCTATAATTTACTTTACTAAGATGTTTTCTTTTTTAGAAATGTAGTTTAACATTAAATTAAAGATTAATATAAATCCATTACACTTGCAATTTTTATACTCCACAAGTACCTCATTTACTCTTTTTTTTTTGCCTATACCTTCTATATACCTTTTTAACCAGATGTCCAATATACATCGAAAATCACGGTTCCCTATGCCTGTTGACTTTGCCTTTAATCCTGACAGGAATGAACAAACTTTGTACACTCAAAATGTCATCTTTGGAGGCCTTCCACTTACTAAACATATTCTTGCCAGAAAACAACTTATTCCAATTCTACACTTTCTTGATCCATTTTCATTTCCTCAAAGTTGGCCTTTCTCCAATTTAGAATCTTAACCCGAGAGCCAGAGCTATCCTTCTCTATAATTATCTTCAAACCAATGGCATTATGATCATTGGACCCACATACTTCTGTCAATTTCATGTCTCGTTCTATCATAGGCGAACCAGTATTGCACTCTCTCTGGTTGGTACCTCTATATATTTGACAAGCTCCAAGCCATCCATCCCTTTTACAGTATAGGAGTCCCAGTCAATATTTGGAAAGTTAAAATCTCCTCCTATCACAACTTTGTTTCTTGCAACTGTCTGCTATCTCTCTACAGATTTGCTCCTCCAATTCTCACTGACTACCTGTATTGCACTGTCTATAATACAGGTATGTGGTCATACCTTTCTTATACTTCACCTCCCCTTATATAGCCTCTGTACTTGAATTCAATTCCCCTATTGATGAATCCCATCATCTTAACTATCTTATAAACTTGTGAGATGACCTTGAGAGAGGTATTTTCATTGACGAGCATTGCCACTCCTCCCCCATTCATCCCCCCCATTCTATCATGTCTGAAGTAACAGAAACTCAAAACATTGAGCTGCCAGTCCTCCCCCTCCTGCAACCAAGTTTCACTAATGGCCACAATGTCATAATTTCAAAACCCAATCCACATTCCAAGCTCATCTGCCTTTCCCGCAATACTCCTTGCATTGAAAGGGAAATTCCCGAGATAATTTCCGTCACATACAACCCTTTGATTTCTGACTTTATATGTCGTCTCATCTTCACATCATCTTTTTCCTCCTCCACTCTTTGCTCTGGCATTGTGGTTCCCATCCCACTGCAAATCTAGTTTAAACCAGTCCTCCACCACCCCCCCCCCCCCACCACCCCCACCCCACCTCCCTGGAGCAGCACTAGCAAACATTCCTGCAAGGATATTAGTCCCCCTCAAATTCAGATGCAAACAGTCCTGTCTGAACAGGAGCTGAGTATCCAGAAACCTGAAGCCCTCCCTCCTGCACCATGCCTTTAGCCATGTGTTAAGCTGCATTATCTTCCTATTTCTAACCTCACTAGCATGTAATATGAGTAGCAATCCTGAGATCACACCCTGGAGGTCCTGACTTCATCCTCAAGCTTGACTCCCTGAACTCTCTTTGCAGGACTTCTTCACCGTTCCTATCCACATCATTGGTCCCTACATGGACCATGACATCTGGCCATTCACCCTCCCTCCGAGAATGGCATGAACTCTGTGTGAGATATTTCAGATCCTGGCACCAGGGAGGCCTTCCACAGAATCTCTTGTCCATTTCCCTAACTATGGAATCCCCTATCATTACAGCTTGCCTCTTCTCCCTTCCCTTCATAATCACAAGGCCAGACTCTGTGCCAGAGGCCTGACTGCCATTGTCCTTTGAAGATTGTCCCACCCCAACTATGTCCAAGATGGTATATTTGTGATTCTGCTGCAAAAGAACAAATATCGTGACTTGTTCATGACAATAATCTCTGGTTCTGATTCTGAGGGAATGACCACAGGGGTGCCCTGCACTGACTGCAGGTTCCCTTTTGCTCTCCTAACTGTCACATAGCTACCTTCCTCCAGCAACCTAGGTGTCCTTGCATCCCTGTAAGTCCTGTCAACCGCCAAGATTAAAAAGTGGTTTGTATTTACTTCACGAAATGGTGAAGTGACTGAAGGAATCATTTCTATCAATCTGATGGTTTTGCAGTGGAATTATATTGTGTGCATTCATGATTTGTAGATTGTTAACAAGGGGTTTCAAAACATCCAGGGTATGAATGGTCATGTGCTCTTCCAAACCTGAACACAAAATGTGCTCTTTGAGAATGAGAATCTGAATTTAGACTGAGGCATTTAGAAATAAGATACAACTTTTCAGCAAAAAGTGAGGAGGGTCTCTGCTGAACTGAATGCTTGGTCACAGCAACCATGCACAGTGTTTAACTATGTTTCTGGCAGATGCCCCTCCCAGGTGAATGCCAGAAAAATGATCCTTACAATTTGATGGCATGAACTCTGTATGAGATATTTCAGATCTCAATGTCATTTTTATAGAAATGGACCAGATAGATTATTAGAAGAATGAGGGGGGACCTCATGGAAGCTTTTTGAATATTGGAAGGCCTGGTCAGAGTAGATGTGGCAAAGTTGTTTCCATGGTAGAAGTCTAGGATAAGAGGGCACAGCAGGACTAAAAGCAACCATTTAAAACTGAGAAGTGGAGGAATTTCTTTAGCCAGAGAGTGGTGAAGCTCTGGAATTTGCTACCATGGGCAACTGTGGAGGCCAGTTTTTGGGTAATTTTAAGGCATAACTTGATAGGTATCTGAATAGACAGGGTATCAAAGGTTATGGGGAGGTGGCAGGGGGTGGAACTGAGTGGGAGAATGAATCCGCTCAAGATGGAATGAAGGAGCAGACTCAATGGGCCAAATGGCTTACCTCTACTCCAACATTTTGTGGCCTTATGGTCTTATCAGGAAAAATTGAGAGGGTAGGAATTTACTGCATGAATTGTCTTGTAAGGAAATGTTAGATAGAGTAAGGGCATATATCTCACATTTAAATGGTAACGTTGACGTATAGGGGAGCTAATGGGGTGGATAAAGAGTGGATATTGACTGCTGTGGGAGATTTTAGACTGAAGGATCACTGTTTAAGAAATGAAGCACGATCCTTGAGATTGCTGAGACTTTGGAATTCCTTCCTCAAAAGGCAGTGATAACAAAGGCTTTGAGTCTCTTTAAGGCAAAATTAGCATGATTCTTGATAAGCAAGGAGAAGGGGGTGAAAGATTACCTGAGGAGGGAAGAATCCAGAGTTGAGGATACATTCAAATCAGCTATGGGCTGATCAAATACCAGTGCAGCCCTGAGGGCCATTGTGGCCAACTTCTGCTCTTAATTCATTTGTTCCACCTAACTGCAAAATTCAGAACATCATAGGCTTGATAATAAAAATTTAAACAAAAATTTTCTTGTGATATTTAAAATTTAATTTCATTAACAAGATGCTGCTGTATCATACAGTTTAAATATCACGATAAACATTTCACTAAATCAGGGCTGATGAAGTGGCCAGACTTGAAACATGCTGCTTAACCTTCTGAGATCCTGCAAAAGATTGTTTCATTTTGCACTAAAACAGCTCAACAGAAAGTTTTGTTGACAGCTTTTCTGCCTACAAATGCACCATATTTGAACCCTGCTCCTGGTGCTCAAATAGTGTGCTAAACCACTCTGCTTACCTTGCTACAAATGTTTGCTTTTTTTCTGTCTTAAATTGTGATTCTTCACTCTTAAATGGTGACCCCTTAGTTCTGGTGCATCTATGGATTTTCTTGTTTATCCTCGAGTTCTGCATTCTCCTATATTCCTTCTGAATCACCACAGTATTCTTCCTGGGATACTTTTTCAGAGATCCCTAAAACTATGAAGCAGGAAGGGATAGATATGGTAGTCACAACAGTGAGTTAAAATTGGCTCCATTGTGTTTATCCCAGCAGTGATATTGGGGATTAATTTTAGACTTGGCTCAGGTTAGTTCTTTGTCTACTTGCATATATTTAGTCGGCAGAGAATAAATAGAACAGTCCCATTAATTGAGCTGTGGTACAAAGCCGTCTCATCTCACTGAACTATTATTAATTATGAAGTTCAGGCTAACAGATTGGTAAAAGCATTGCAAGTCTAGACGATGCCAGCAGTCATCCCTTCTCTTTCAGGATTTGTCCTATTTCTGATAGGGAGCATATTATTCATGGTTACTTAAAACTATAAGTGTCAAAATTTATGAACAGATTAAAGAAAAATTTATATCCTTGGGTGTTTTACATCAAGCATGTCTTGCAATTTTCTTCTCTCTGTAGAATTCACATGATAAGCTGATTATTAGGAGTCATAAATTGTGGTTATTGGTAACCCTTTAAATGCTTCTATTAATTGAGCAAAGTAAATGGTGTATGTTTTAACTACCACTACTGCAACATTGTAGCAGTGACTGATGTTGGGACCAACTTGTGGACACAGAAGGCATGTGGCAGCTTTGAACCACTGCCTAATGTGTTATGGTTGTTCACCAATTGTAGAAGTTTCTAGGAGGACATCAAAAGTCCTTGTTTTCACATTGTGACCTTATTCAGCATTCCTGTCCATTTTACCCCTCCCCAACGGGGCACTGAACTTTAAGATCAGCTATGATCTCGTTGAATGGCGGAGCAGGCTCGAAGGGTCGAATGACCTACTCCTGCTCCTATCTTCTATGTTTTAACCCAAAACTCAAGGGGCTGCAAGATTAATGTTAAATTATATTAGATAACAAATTTTGTGACTTGTTCATGAAAATAAATTCTGATTTTGATTCTGAATATTAATAGGCAAGGCATGATTCGGTAGTGGGACTTCACACAAGTCAGTAAATCATGTTAAAGGCTCTAGTCCTGGGTCTTGAACCTATAATCTCGATTTCAGAGATGTCACTATTGGAGGAGATTTTAAGCCAATGTGTTGTCCTGTTTGTAAATGATTGCTCAGTTCCAATTTAAGAAGGCATAGAAGAACACAAGTCAGTAAGACCTGGAGGAAATCACTCAACCCTTCGAGACTACCCAAGCATTCAATAAGATCATGTCTGATTAGCCTCAGATTTAGTCTTCTTTTCTATACCAGTTCCCTGAAGACCTCCATTCTCTAATACTTTAAGAATGATCTATGTCCTCTTTTAATGGCCCCAATAGTTTAACCTCCATAATCCAGGAGCTTCACCAACCTCTGCAAGAAATTCCTACACACCTCAGCTTTAAATGAGCGTGCTCTTCTAGAGTCGCTGCAACCCCCTGTTTAAGATTTTCCTCAAGTACAACACCTTGCTATCTTCTTTGGCTTGGCTTCGTGGACGAAGATTAATGGAGGGGTAATGTCCACGTCAGCTGCAGGCTCGTTTGTGGCTGACAAGTCCGATGCGGGACAGGCAGACACGGTTGCAGCGGTTGCAAGGGAAAATTGGTTGGTTGGGGTTGGGTGTTGGGTTTTTCCTCCTTTGTCTTTTGTCAGTGAGGTGGGCTCTGCGGTCTTCTTCAAAGGAGGTTGCTGCCCGCCGAACTGTGAGGCGCCAAGATGCGCGGTTTGAGGCGATATCAGCCCATTGGCGGTGGTCAATGTGGCAGGCACCAAGAGCTTTCTTTAGGCAGTCCTTGTACCTCTTTTTTGGTGCACCTCTGTCTCGGTGGCCAGTGGAGAGCTCGCCATATAACACGATCTTGGGAAGGTGATGGTCCTCCATTCTGGAGACGTGACCTACCCAGCGCAGTTGGATCTTCAGCAGCGTGGATTCGATGTTGTCGGCCTCTGCCATCTCGAGTACTTTGATGTTGGTGATGAAGTCGCTCCGATGAATGTTGAGGATGGAGTGGAGACAACGCTGGTGAAGCGTTCTAGGAGCTGTAGGTGATGCTGGCGTATACAGAGCCGTTGTCATACCCACACTCCTTTTCGGCTCCGAATTATGGGTCCTCTTGCTATCTACACTGTCACTTAAAAGCAATAGGAGTTATTCAAGTCCCAAAGCAATTGTATATTTAAAACTGGGCTCTGCTGTTTTAAAACCATGGAGATTTGGCATACTTACCTTTATCAGTCAGACCATTGAGTTGGGGTGTCACGTTACAACTGCACAAGAGATGGGTGCGAACACCTGTGAGTATTGCATGCAGTTCCTGTTGCTCAGTTATAGGAAGGATGTCATTAAGCTGGAAAGGGAGCAGAAATGATTCATGAGGATATTGCCAAGATAGGAAGGCTTAAGTAATAACTTTATAATTTATGGTTTTATTTTTGATTAAATTTTGATTTGTCTGTTATGCTAAAGTTAAATGTAACCATCCCCATGAGTAATCTTGATACCTGTTGTGATTTTCGGAAAAAAAAAACTTTTGTTGTAGATCCAAAATGGCACCAAGTTATGTGACCTTTTTATAAGCTCAATTCAATTTGGAGAGATCGGATTAGCTGGGACTGTTCTCCCTGGAGCTTAGGAGGCTGAAGGAGACCTTCTAGAGGTATATAAAATATTGAAAGACAATCAGTAGGCAATTTAAAAAGTTGTCAACTTTTTTTCCCAGGACAGGAGAGCCTAAAAACTGGAGGGCATAGATTTAAGGTGAGAAGTGAAAGATTTAAAGGAACCTGAAGGGCACCTTTAACATACAGAGGATGGTGGGGACAGTTATAACATTAAATAATATGTAGAGGAGTGTATGGATTGGAATGGATAGAGGGATATGGTCAAACACAGGCAAATGGGACTAGAGAGACAAACAAGGAAGACTTCATGTGCTTTAAAACTGGAGAAACACACAATGATGGAGGAACTCAATGAGTCAGGTAGCATCCATGGAAGGCAGTGGACAGTCTGAAACATTGCCTATATATTGTCTTCTAATAATGCCACCTGATCATGTGTTGGAAGTGGGACCAGCTTTCATAGACAACTTGGTCAACATGGACCAATTGAGCTAAAGGGCCTGTTTCAGTGTTTGAAAACTTGAAGAGTCCATGATTATTCATTATTACTGGGGCTTGTGACATTGTACAGTATTTGAAGACTGCTATGGAAATATATACTGCCAAATGTATCTTTACATTTTAATTATCAATTCATGCACGCATTATCATTTGGAGAGCAGTACTGTGAAAGAAATCGAAGCATGGTTAGCGTAATGGTTAGCACGATGCTATTACAGCGCCAGTGACCCAGGTATGAATCTTCTGTTGATTGGGACGAGTTTGTACATCTTCCAGGTGCTCTGGTTACCACTCACATTCCAAAGAGGTACAGGTCAGTAGGCTAATTGGTTATAGTTGGGCAGCAGCTCGTGGATTGGAAGACTCAGTGACCTTGCTTGAGTTTGATATTAAATATTAAAAGATAATACATCTCAACTCATTTGAAGATGAAAATTTACTGATACTTTTGGGATTCTTGCCCACCTTGAATGCAGGTAGTGACAGCATTGCCAGATTAGAGAACTATGAAGGAAGATAAATTAATGAGGGAATGTGTTTAGTTTTCTTCCTATTACTAAGTCATTCTGTGTTTTGTTCAGAAAAGGTTTCACAGGTTCAATGATAATCGAGGCTGGATAAATGTTATTAACAAACCGTGATCTTTATGCACAGGGGAACTCAGAAGGTGGGCACACACTCACAGGCCAACATACCCAGTGACAATACACAAATAACTACACAATGGGTGAAAATAAATCACTGCTATACACTCTCAATTCCCGATTGGGAATGCAAGGGTTAAACCCATCCATCCACAGGCACAGCACACTATTAACCAGTAAATTAATTATAACTAACAAGTATACCAAATCAACCTGGTTTCCAGCATTGATCTCTGCTTGGGATCTGGGACGGGACCCATTGCAGTCATCACTCCGAGGTAGCGTGTGGTCAGCAGCTAGTGATGGTTTCAAGGCAGCAGCAAAAGAAGTCAAGCAGGCTCTACATGTGGCTTTTCAATGCAGGGGCTGTTAACGTGACCTGCATGGATTAATTGCATGTCAGCCTCACCTGTGTGTAGATCTATCAGTTGATTGACACCCAGAGGCCAATCACACATTAGCCTCACAGGTAAGCAGATCTAACTTTGATGGCAGGTGAGGTCATTTCTGATCTCAGCTTCACTGGAGAGGTCACAAGACCCTCTGAAATCCACATTCTGACCAGGTTCCAGCTGGGAAGGTCACATAACCCCCACAATCCACACTATACTGTTCAGTGAGAACAGAATTTCTCTCACTTCTACAGTTCACAGACCAATATGTCTTGGGTAGTGCTGAAGGACTGGCGCTAACTACTGACATGCATCTAGTATATTATTCACTGTCAATGCAAAGAGCTAGGTATGTAATCCAGTGCAAAACTGGGGGAGTGCTGCACTATCAAAGGAGCTGCCTCTCAGAAAAGCAAAGCCTGTTATTCCTCATTTAGGTTCAGGAGCTCTGTGGCAAATCATTGCAGAGCAAGAGAGTTAAACCCCCGTCTGCTGTTCATTATTGATTCCTCACTCATCTTCACTAAAGCAGATTATTTGGTCAAGGTTGTGGGAGCTGTCTCTGCACAAATTGACTTCCATGTTTCTTACATTGCACAAGTTGGCAATCAGTCCAAATTACATTGACACTTTGAGGTCACAAAAAGGGTGAATAAAGTGTGGTGGTGAAGAGGAGAACACAAGGGAAAAGGAATGCTTCTTCAAAAGTAAGCCATTGATCAGAGGAATCTAGAAATAAAAATCGTTGGAAATATTCAGGTCAGGCAACATCTATGGAGAGAGAGAGAAAAACAAAGTTAACATTTCATGGTGATGACCTTTCAGTGAACTGCTAAGAGAAAATATGTTTGAATTTGCCTGCAGTGGTTCCAGAATACATTGTCAAGAACTGAACTGTGTTATCTGGGTGGTGAGGAGTTTAAATACTGATAAATTAAATGTTCATGCTCAATATGTAATGGAAATACCACAAAGTGTTGGTCCTTGGGTAGTTTTTGCCAATGACCTAATGTTATTGGACTGAGTCCAAAATGAATTATAAAGATCTAAGGTTGATCAACCATTTTCCAGGCTAATTTAACAAGATTAATTATATTCCCTGTTAATTTAGAAAACCATACAACCATTTTCAGAGCAGAAACAGGCCATGTCAGCCTTTCGAGTCCGCACCGGTTCACTAGAACAACTCCACTAGCTCAATCCTCCCGCTCTCCACCAGCGGACCATGTACCTTCTTAACTACCCTGTCTGCCTGGGAATCCACCTTCAAGGAACTCTGTACCATAACTCCAAGATCCCTCTGTTCCTCTACATTCCTCGACGCCCTCCCCTTAACTGCATATGTCCTATTTATATTATTTTTTCCAGAATGCAGCACCTCACACTTGTTAACATTAAATTCCATCTGCCATCTTTCAGTCTATTTTTCCAAACAAATCAAATCCTATAATCCAAGAAAACCTTCTTCACCATCCACCACTCCCCCTATTTTCATATCGTCTGCATATTTGCTTACCCAGTTAACCACACCCTCATCCAAATCATGAATATAAATGATAATCAACAGGGGACCCAGCACCGATCCCTGAGGCAACTATGAGAATGTTTTGAACAAGAATGGAATTTAAAGAGAAATTTATGCTGCAGTGTTGAGACGTTCCCATCAAGGAGGTGGGCAAAAATATTAAAACCAGGGCTCACTGGAAAATTTAAAAAAGAGAGGGATAAAGAGTAGGTGACAATTGAGAAACTGGAGACTTGAGCTGGCAATGAGGGACTGGAGAGACTCAATGGGTCAGGCAGCACCCATGAGTAGAAATGATCAGTCAGCGTTTGGGTTGGGACTCTGTCTATTTGGAAGGTGTAATATCAAGTATATGAGGGGGGGTGGTAAACAAAATAAAAAGAGGTGGGTAAATCAGCTGGGGAGAGGCTAAAAGATTATGGGGATTGGACAGATGGTGGCAGTAGGTTAAGGGACATGAGAGACAACTGGGAGGGGTAAGGTTAGAAAACAGAAAAACAGAACAAAGTATAGATGGAAACCATGGTATCAGATAGAGTTGGGGGTGGAGCCATGCCACTGATTTTCATCCCCCCCCACTCATTCCATTTGTTTTCCCCACATTCCCATAAACTCCAGCATACTCGATCAATAACCTGTACATCGGAGGCAATGTACAGTGCAGCTCAGGTGTCTTTGGTATGTGGGAGGAAACTGGAGCACTCAGGAGAAGCCCAAGCAGTCACGGGACAATGTACATCAGAGGTAAGGATTGAACCTGAATTGTAGGAGCTGTGAGGCATCAGATCTATCATCTACACCACTATATCACCATTTTGCTAAATGTAGATTGATTATGTAGGTCGTCAGGATGTTTCTATTCCATATCGCCAGATTATAATAAACTTTAACTTGATTAAAGAAAGACAACTTAAATTTGTTAAAGGCAAATCATATCTAACTTGACAGAGATTTTTGATTAAGTAACAGATAGCATAAATGAGGAAATGCTGTGGATGTAGTGTATATGGACTTGCAGATGGTATATGATGTTTGCCTTATGATTGTCTTGTCAGAGAAAGCATGAAGACCATGAAATAAAAGGGACTATAGCAGCATTGATAGTAAATTGGCTAAGAAACTGGAAACAGCATGCAATATTGAAAAGTTGTTTCTTGGATTTATGCAAGATTACTGCAAAGTTTCTTATTTGAAGACCACTGTTTCTTCATACATTAAAATGATTTTGACAAGTGTACAGAGCACAATTTGCAGATTTGCAAATGACTCAAAATCTGGATACAACATCGAGCTGTAAGAAACTTGCAATAGTTTTCAAAGGTATGCAGCCAGACAGGTGAAATAGGTGGATAGGTGGCAGACAAGATTTTATTGCTGAGAAATACGGAGAGTTCCATTTAAGTAGGTAGAATGGCCGAAGCAATATAAACTAAATTCAAAGAGGGTGCAGAAGAGATTTAATAAAACAGCATAAGCTCTTTTGGGTGGGAAAAAGGAGCAAGGATTGTTATTATTCTCAGTAGAAATGTTGAGGCAAGAAGATCATATCGGGGTGTAGAAAGACCTCTAGTATACAGCAACTATAGGGATTGGTAGATGCTGGATAAGTGTATTTTCCAGTTGCTTGAGCTTGCTCTTACAAAGCCTAAGTAATACACCTGCATTAATAATAAACAGTTTAAAAGACAAAAATACTATGCTGTATTTACACTTAACAATTTGCATGAATATATAAACCTTAAAACATATTACTTTATTTTCAGTTACATTCTTTGAAAAATTTAACCATTGCTCTATCTGCAGGTTCCTCTCTCTCCATGGGGCCACCTGAAAGATGAACAATAGCATTATAGATAATTAACCCCCTCCCCCTCCCCCTCCCCCAAATTTACAAATAAAGCCTCTGACCGGGGTGGCTCTTACTAAGCAGGGATAAGGAGTCACTTTAAGAGAGTCATCCCAATGGCGAATGGCATCACCAGCTCTTCATCCAGGATGACGCCATTGCTGTATCACACAACTTTATTCAAACAGCTGCTACAAACAGAATGCAACTGAATATTTGCTCCACTCTTCACCAAAGGTATAACTATTACTGTACTACATAGAATATTTTACAACTTTTACAACTTTAAACATTCATGTTTTTACCTATTATTTTATTCTTATTTACTTCCCTTGATTTCTTTTGATGGTTGCATGAAGGTGTGGCTTGTTTGAATTTCAGAAAACAGGAATCTTATTGCCTTTAAATCATGAACATTATTGAATGGTAGATGGATAAAAATTGCTTCCTTTGGGTGAGAGGCCACATTTTAAGGGGCATGGAATGACAGTGCTTTAAAGAATTGCTAAAAATGGCCTGAGGAAATTTCTTACGGGATGAATGGCTGAGATTTGGAATGTACTTATGGAGGTCTCTTTGCAGTCGGATTCAGTTGCAGCATTCAGAAGAGTGTGATTGAGTGTGTGTGATTGGTCTCGGTGACTTTCCGAAGGCAATGGGAAGAAGAGGAGGAATCAATAGAGGGGAGATTGGTTTGCATGATGGCTTGTTCACAACTGTAATTTCTTGGATTAGGGAGATCAGTTCCCAAACCAAGTTGGTGATTTTTATAATTGGTGCCCATGATGAAATCTGTAATGGTTCAGAAAAAAAAGCAGTAGACATACAGCACCGTTTACAGGCCCTTTCGGCGGACAAGCCCATGCTGTCCAATTACACCCAATTGACCTACAAAATCCATTACATTTTTGTTTTTTGAACGGTGGGCAGAAACCAGAGCTGCCAAGTTATATCGTTGTCTGAAGAGGGGGCACACAATCATTGAGGACCCCTTCCACCCTGCACACAGCGTCTTTCAGGTGTTCCTGTCAAGAAAGAAATACAGGAGTATCAGAGCCAGCACCACCAGGCTGAGGAAAAGCTTCTTTCTACAGGCAGTGAGAATGCTGAACGACCAAATGAACTGCTCATACTAACCATTAGAGTCTCTCATATTTACAAAACAATATCTATTTATTCATCTATCTATCTATATATTTATTTATCTATTTATCTGTCTATCTATTTATTTATTTGTATATATGAAGAGTTGTTCTGCATATGTATTGTTTGTCTGTACGTGTGTTATAATCTAGTTGTGTGTCTGCGCGTTTTGCGCCGAGAACCAAAGAATGCTGATACATCAGGTTGTATTTGTGCAATCAGATGACAATATATGTGACTTGACGATTCACAACTAGCTTGTGATTAAAAATAATAAGCTGCGGCATCCAGGTTATATGGCTTGTTTGCTGATATTCAGAAAAAAAAGAGAGACCCTCTGAGGAATAGATAAATTAAATGGGAAGTTTCTTTGACAGTAGCTCCCAAGCCCAGGGACTGTCTCAAAGGGAAGGCGGTAACAGTGATGCAGCTGCAAGAAGCGTTTTCTCACAGTGTCTGACTCCTGATTAAATCCTTATCTTAAGGTTTGGTCTGGGTGGAGTTTGCGCATTCTACCTAAGACAGGGTGGGTTTCCTCTGAGTGGCTTGGTTTCTTCCCACATCCCAAAAGGGACTTAGGTTGGAAGGTTATCTGGCCACTGTAAATTTCATCTAATTAGAGAGGCAGTAGAAGTTGAGGTGTTTTTAAAAAAAATGGGATTAATGTACGTACATTTAATTGGGTGGTTGATGGAGGGCTTGGTTCTGTGGTGTCTCCCTCTATGACTTTATGACGATGATCCACAAATTCCCCTTCAAGACACAGCATTGGAAAAAATGTTGCTAATTGTTCATTGTCACGGAAACCCCGAACATTAATGTGAGAGTACCTTCCCCTCAAACACTGCTAATTGTTCAAGAAAGTGGCTGATCACTATTTTCTCAAGTGTTTTGGGTCATTTTCTAAATTCCAATCTTGGCAGTGATGCTCCAGATTCAGGGAATGAATTGAAACCTGGGTAAGGCGACAAGTAGCAAAGTTGAGAGTAAGACTCAGCGATATGAGATAAAAGTAGAGCAGAATGCCTGGAGGCAATACATTTAATTGTCAACCTCTTCTTGACCCAACTGGTGGCTGAACGAACCTCTGAGTCAATGCAGTCATGAATACTGTAGCTGGAAGAAAGGGTTCAAACTTGCTCAAGGCAATCTCTTTGGATGGAGTCAGGGCTGTGAATTTTAGGTTGGCATCTGTAGGTTCAGTGCTTGTGCATTGTTTCCCAGTCAGGTAACATGAGCAATTAATTTGCTCTGACACTCCATGGCCATACAGAGAGAGTACACTGTGCTTAAAGATGAATGAGTTTTTAAACCAAAGTCACACATGTCCTTTTGGTTTAAAAGCTCCCACAGCCACGCTCAATAGTTCCCAGGCATCTCAGGCAATATTTGTCAAAAATATCTAACAGACCTGTGATGTGCAAATTGCTATTGTTATTCCAACATGGTTATTCACTCCCAAAAATTTGAAATTGTTTCACTGGGTGGGTGAGCACCAAATGTGATCCAATAAGTTAAGAAAGGAGGGAGGGAGACAGAGGGAAGTACAGATTTGTTACATTTGCATCAGTAGCCTCTCAGGGAAAATGCTGGAATCTAAATTGCAGGATGTGTTTACATAGCACCTTGAAAACCTAATGGGATAGAGGAGGGCTACTATGAGAAAGAAAAATCATGTTTGACTAATTTCTTTGAGTTCTTTGTATATGTGACTTTTACAATAGGTAAGTATATGATGTATTTGAATCTTTACAAGGCTTTTGAGAAGATCTCAGAGAGGATGTTGGTCAACAAGGTTGAAACATATGGAACTAAGGACATAGTTACTGGATTGGGTATTGGTTAATGGACAAAGTGTGAATAATTGTTTTTTTTCTCTATGTACTGTAGAGTTAAGTGTTTGTAAGTAGTTATTCAAGATGAACAACAATGATTTGATTTGGTCGTTCAGAGTTTGCTGATTGTACAAGCCAGTTGAGATTTTAAAAGGTTCAAGGGGACATAGACAATTGATATTGTTATGGAACATGGACTGACCTTTTGGATTGTGGACTGTCACTTTAAAAGAAAGGATTTCTACTGAGAAATTACATTGATTGTGGTACGGCTCAGTGCTGGTTTGCCAAGGTTGAGCTGTGCAAATAAAAATAAGAGAGCAATACATCAATTATGAGAGCTTCTGAGGAGGAGGAGGAGGAGGAGGAGGAGGAGGAGTGAATCCCCTCTGCTGAAGCAGAGAGAGTTTGGTGGAGCAGCCAGGATACACGAAGACAGCAATTGCTCTGTGTTGAGAACAGTTCTGGCAGTCTGAGTGTGACAACAAGGTCACTTTGAGTCTGCAGTTAAAGAAGTAAATTGTGAGAAGCTGTGTGAAATGCACAGGTTTCATAAGTGAGGTGGTTATATTTAAAAAAAAACACCTTGAAGAACCAAGGGAAATCCATGGTGAAGAAACCTGCAAAGGATTCATAAGTTTACTGCCAAGCAACATGAGTCATTTCTCTCACTCCAACATTCAATCAAAGAACTGAAGTTGGACATTGAACTTTGATAGTGAATTCTGTGGACTCTATTTTTGGACTGACTTACTTGACTGCACTGATCTGGGGTTTGGGGGATTTTTCCTTTTTTTTGAATATTTGGCATACACGGAAATGGTCTTTTTTACACATCCACACTTTTTATAAATATATCTGAATATTTACTATTAGAAACATATAGTGGGGTTAATTTGGCTAAGATATCATATTGTTAAAAGTTATTAATAGTTAAAATTTAACCCTTTTTTGTGTTCTCTGTTCTTGCTGGTTTGGGGCATAATATAGTGAGGGCTTGTCTGGGATACAAACAATTTATTAGCTTCAAGGTCGATTGATTAGTGATTAATCATCTGAGTCTGAATCAAGCTGGAGCTTAGTGATTAGTGGAATTCCAGTCTTTATCAGTCAAGCACTGATAGTAAACCTAAAGCTACAGATTTGTCGCTATCGAGACAGGAGTTGATATCAAGGCAAAATGAGGATGCTGATCTTGTGGAAGTGAAGATGAGGTTCTGATGAGGAAGTTAAGAAAGTGCCAGTGGGTTATTATGTCAAAGATGGAGTATTGATGAGAAAGTGGAGACCACGTAATGTTTCTCCCGGTAAAAATTGGGCAGTAGTACATCAGGTAATGATTCCTAAAGTCTATAGGGTTGAAATTATAATGATGGTTCATAGCATGCCCTTCAGTGCTCACAGTGGGGTGAAGAAGACTATTGATAAGACAATGAAACTATTGGTCTAGTTTAAGTAAGGATGTTATAAGCTTTTGCCAGGCCTGTCACAATTGTCAGGTGGTGTGTAAAGCTAATCAGTGTCCATTAGTGGCACCCTTACAACCTATCCCTGCTTTCAGTAAGCCTTTCTCAAAAGTGATTGTGGAATGTGTTGGCCGATTGCCTGGAATCCAAACTGGGAATCAGTATTTGTTGACAGTTAAGCGTGCAGCCATAAAGTTTCCAGAGGCAGTTCCTCTGAGAAACATTAAAGCAAAGATAATTGTAAAGGCTTTATTATATTTTTTTCACCTTGGTTGGCCTGCCTAGAGAAATTCAGTCAGATCAAGGGAACAATTTTTTGTCAAGCTTATTCCAACAAGTAGTTTATGAATTGAGAGTTAAGCAGATTGTATCATCTGCATACCATCCAGAGAAATTCCATTTGGCCCTGAAAAACATGATATGAACTCATTGTTTTGAGAATAAGAAGGATTGGGATGAAGGAGTTTATTTGCAGCGAAAAAGCCTGTCCAAGAATCATTTGGTTTTCGTCCATTTGAGTTGGACATGAGGTGAGAGGTCTTTTGATGTTACTAAAGGAACAGTGGGTTAATAATTATGTGCACATAAATTTATTAGATTATGTCTTTAAATTTACATAAATCTTGTGAAATAGCAAAGGAGAATTTAGAGGCCATTCAACAGAATATGAAGATTTGGTATCATTGCAAAGCAATGATGAATAATTTAAAACCTGATGACAAAGTTTTGGTTTTGTTTCCTACACACTCAAATCCTCTTAGGGCTAGGTTTTCAGGACCATACAAAGTTAAGTCTAAAATTAATGAGGTCACTTGTATTATTGAAAGCCTAATCGCAGACAAGAAACTTAAGCCTGTCATGTAAATATGATTAAGCCATACTTTGTGCATTGCCTCACAGTAAAACAAAAGGTTCACCAGAGGAGATGGTTATTGACCAGGATAATGAGGAGACAAATTAAACAAGTTTCAGAGAAGATCATGGGACATAAACGTTGATAAGCCTGAGGTTGGAAAATTCCATTGTTTTGCAGTATCTGGAAACAAAGTTGACTCGTCTCCAAACTTCAGAAAGGGAAGAAATGAGACAATTACTTTAAAAATTTGAGAACCAGATGTACCTCAGAAAATTTGCACAGCTTATCATAATGTGGATGTAGGAGATGCTAGACCTATTAAACAGCATCCCTTTCAGAAAAGTGCAGACTAGTAGATCAGGAAATTGACTACATGTGAAAGAATGGTATCATTGGAAAGTCTACTTCAAGTTGGAGTTCACCTTGTGTTTCAGTGCCTAAGCCAGATAGAACAGTTAGGTTTTGCAATATAGGAAGGTCAATGTCGTGACAAAGACAGATGCTTATTCTATTTCTAGAGTGGATGATTGTATAAACAAGGTGGGGAAGGAATTTTTTCTTACTAAAGAGATTTCTGCATTTGTATCACCTTCTGGGCTGAATGAGTACAATGTCATGCCCTTGGAATGAAGAATGATCTGGGGACATTTCAAAGGATGGTTGATTCTGAAATTCAGGGGTTAAAGCACATTGATGATTTAGTTATCAGTAGTGACAAGTCGGAAGAACATGTCCACAGTTAATTTAAGCAAAAGTAAGTTTGATCATGTGACTGTTACTTATCTGGGTTATGTCATATGACCAGGGCAGTTGGTGCCAGATGAGGCAAAGGTTTTCCCTGTTCCAATTAATAAGAAAACTCTTAGAAGGTTCCTGGGAATGATTGGCTGCTATCACAAGTTTTGTAAAAACTTTGCAGATATCACAATCCTGTTAACAAAACTGCTTAAGAAAGGAGAAAAAATTGGTCAAAGTGTTGCTAAGAAGCATTTGAAAAGGCCATATTATGTCACCAACCTGTGTTTAAGTCACCTGACTTAGAGAAACCATTTTCTTTAGCCGTGGATGCCAGTGAGGAAGCTGTGTGTGCCGTGCTGTTACAGAAGAATGATGACAGCGTTGACTGCACATTATATAAAATGAAAAATAAGAATAGATGCTTGTTAAATTGGAGTTTAATTTTACAAGAGTTTGATTTAATGATAACACACATTAAGAGAAAGGACAATTTGATAGTTTGTCTTTCTAGAGGCTAAACTTTGCAAATGAAATTAGTCACTGTGTTTTTGTCTATAAACACAGTGTTTTGCTTTATATTATGGTTATGACACCTTCATTAATTACTAAAATTATGGTCTTGCAGACCAAAATTTTCTTTGTAGTGGGAGATGTTATGAGTCATGGACTGACCTTTAGGACCATGCACTGTCTCTTTAAAAGAAAGGATTTCTATTGATAACTGTGTAACTTTAATTGTGGTACAGCTCAGTGCTGGTTTGCCAAGGTTGAGATGTGCAGATAAGATTAAGAGAGGAATACATCAATTGCTAGACCTTCTGAGGAGGAGGAGGAGGAGGAGGAGGAGGAGGAGGAGGGGAGAGAGAGAGAGATTGGTGGAGTAGCCAGGATACACAGAGACAGCCCTTGCTCTGTGGTGAGAATGGTTCTGGCAGTCTGAGTGTGACAACGAGGTCACTTTGAGTCTGCAGCTAAAGAAGGAAATTGTAGAAAGCTGTGAAATGCAGAAGCTTCATAAGTGAGGTGGTTATAAAACCAACCTTGAAGAACCAAGGGAAATCCACGGTGAAGAAACCTGCGAAGGATTTCTAAGTTTGCTGACAAGCAACGAGTCATTTCTCTCTCTCTCTTTCTCTCTCTCTCTCTCTTTTTCTCTCTCTCTCTCTCTCTCTCTCTCTCTCTCTCTCTCTCTCTCTCTAACGTTAATATGTTATCAGTTGAAGAACTGAACTTGACATTGAGAGTGAATTCTGTGGGCTGTATTTTTGGACTGATTTAATTGACTGGACTGACCTGGGATTTTGTGGATTATTCCTTTTCAAAAAAAAATATTGGGCACAGACTGAAATGGTCTGGGTTCTTTCCACATTTACACTTTTTATAAATATATCTGTATATTTACTATTAGAGACATGTACTGGGGTTAATTTGGGTAAGGCATCCTATTGATAACAGTTATTAATAAATATAGAGTTAAAATTGAAACCTTTTGTATTGTGCCCTCTTTTATTGCTGGCTTGGGGGGGATAACAAATATCCAAAAGGAGGCAACATCAACATAGGGAGATTTCTCAACAGAAAGGTTTATGGCTTGGATTGACATCAACACCATGGTTAGTGACAAGTGCAGCGAGTTCTCTGCTGACCTTAGATTCTAGGTCAGAATCCTTCCTTCTCCAGAATGACAGTCTCCATTCATTTAAGTTTATGCCCTCCCTGAATGAAATTGCCAATTTCAAAGCAATTTGCTCCAAATTATGGACTATGGTAAGGCAAGCCAACCACATTTCACATCACACAAGGAGAGTTGGAAGAGAGAAATGACTCCAAACTTATTTTCCAGAGGTCAAAGTTAGTGTGCTGACTCGATTAATATTTGGTCCTTAAATTCATTTTTTTTTACAAAATTCAGAAGTATGACCCACTTGACGTGCATTCTCTTATCTGATCCCTTGTAGCCACATTTGAAGGTGTTTCAAGTTGGGGTTTTCACAGTTTCAGTTCCCTCTGATTATTTGCAATCCAGCATAAGCTGCTACGAGCATTAATTTCAAAATTCAAATGTGTATTTGATCTCTCTTTTATTTAAGTGCCAGAAACTGCAGCTGGTCTATTAATTCCATTATCAAGACCCTTCTCCATCTTCTGCGGCAATCATTGAGGATACATCTCTGGAAGCAGTTAAATGCAAGCAGTGGAGCATTTTTACATACATTGTTGACTTGATTAATGGCCATGCTTGTTGAATAATCATTGAGGAAAGAAAAGTATAATCAGCACTTTGAAATAAAAGTATGCTCTTTTGTATTAAGACTATTGGCTGTGTCAACTACAGATGCAGGGAATGTTTAATATTTGTAGCCTTCAAATTGTACAGAGTTCCAGATGGGGCAAATTTCCATCCTTACCAGAGTAATAATGTTGAATAATTTGGTGCAAACATCTTGCACTGAAGGTCCTGTTCTTGCGTTGCCCTGCTCTATGTTTCATGTTCCATGTAGAACCTTCATAAAACAGAGGTTTGGCTGCAACAAGTAAGAATTTGGCACATCTATACAGTATATTGTACTCCCATTGAAACAAGAAGGCTACTCCTAATTTATCCCCTGCATATTAGGAATTATTTCTTGGTTCTGGAAAGAGCACTGAGAAGATGTAATAGATTGGTCCTTAGGATGTGGGACATGGAGAGACTGGCAAAGCAAGAACAGTTCTCCTTAGAGCATTAAGGAATGAGAAAATTATAGTTATTCAAAACCATGCAGAATCTAAACTTTGTGGATAAAGATTGAGTTTCCACTGATAGATGAGGTGAGTACAGAGGTTGCAAACCTAAATTGATAGGTAAGAGGACCAAAGGCAACGCAAGGAAAACATATTTGTTCAATGTAAAGGCACGATCGAATATGTACTGCCCGTAATAATGGAGATAGCAGATTTAAGAGGAAGTGGATTGAGACTTGAGAAGAAAAGATTTGATGGGCTACAGAGAAAATGTTAGGCAATGGGATGAACTGGATTGCTCCTGCCAATTGACCATGCAGAACCCAGTAGACTGCAAAACTTTCTTCTACCTCTAATTTGAATAGTTACTGACAGGATAAAAAATGAGACAGTTTTCCTCAAGAATAGTGCTGACTACCCCATGTTGTGTATTTCTGATGGGAGATGCATGATTGAGGGAGTGAGAGAGAAAAAAATGACATAACAACATAGCTGCCCATATCTCCCCAAAGCCCTTCAACAGTCGTTCCTCTCAACACAGATATAAATCCATGCCAGTAATAATTCCCTATTCAATGTGCTAAATATTTGAGACCTATGTGCTGCACTTCTGAAATTCAGATCTGCTGACTTCAGTGAAGCCAAATTTCAGAAGTGATGTTCAAAATGCACTTGTAGGAACTCTGGGTAATCTTCTATCCCCAATTTTCCTAATGTAGCTGGGGAGATTTAAGGTTTGTGATTGGGAAGAATGAGGAAATGATCATGGAGAATCTCCCTGTGAGGTTTAAGAAATTATCTTCAACATTCTCATTGATTAAGCTCAAACATTAGCTTTCTGTCGACATTACACTCTACCTGTAATACATTTTGGTTAAATGTGTAGTTCATAATATATTTGAAGTTGAGAAATTTTCAAGCTGCAACATTACCTACACAAAAGCTTTTAAAATATACCCCAGCCTGTTTTGATTTCTAAGGCTGTTGCTTAGTTGAGCACGGAGAGGTGGAGGTAGCACAGGGTCACTGACTGCTCTTGTTCACGCTCCAATTGGCACCATTTGACACAGGTTGTAGGTTCAAGTTCCACATCAGACTCTGGAACTCAGGAATCCAGTGCAGCACTGACATCCTCAGTTAGCGAATAAGTAAATAATTATTTACTGAGGGACTGCAGCATTTTGCCAAATTTTAGGTGAGTTGTTAAACTGAAGCCTCATATGGGCAATTTTATCCAATGTCCTGGTTAATGTTTGTCACCAATCGTCATCACAAAAATAGATTAAATGGATGACGTTAGATTGCTGTTTATGGGAGTATGCTGTTCACAAGTTAGGCCTACATTTCCTGTATTAACAGTGATCACCTTTCAAATGAACCTCAATGGCTGAATTCCAACTAAATAGGTGGCCCTTCAGTTGGTACTTAATACTTTTATCAGAAAACCTCACAACCCACCCCCCCCCCCCCCCCACCCCACTCCTTTAAGTAAAACAATATGCATAGAGATTCTGCTACCTCATCTCAGAAACATACAGAGATAATCAGCCTGGAAAAGTCTTGAATCCCTAAGGAACGCAATCATCCTGTGCTGATTAACAGCAGCTGTTTTAGTGGCCTGAAGTCTGAAAGATGCATCATGCATTTCCTAATGGTATGTTCCCTCCTTGGACGGATGGATCTGTTTGGCAAGGCCAATTGCAGACCCAGGTATAATTCAGGGAGCAACTGAATATTCTTCAAAATTAGAACTTTTTTTGTTGCAGTTTCCTAATCAAATTGTAATGTTGAATGGATTCCAAAGCCTGCAATTAACACTGAATTTTGCAAGTGGAACTTTATTTTATTTCTGTTTCGAGCCACGTGGAGATGATGCATTTTAAAAAAAATATATTTCTGATGTGGATGTTCTTTTTGGTGCAGGTTTGTGATTAATTTGACCATCACTGCCATTTAAATTATTTTGTGGTTCAGATCATTGTTAAGCTTGTTCTTTCAAGAAGAATGACTTTACATGGGTTTAACACTTAATCAACTTTATTTTCCATGAGATGCTTCAACCGACTTCCATCGACAACTCCCTTCATATATCACTTCCGGTTTATGCCAACTTTAAATTATTTTGTGGTTCAGATCATTGTTAAGCTTGTTCTTTCAAGAAGAATGATTTTACATGGGTTTAACACTTAATCAACTTTATTTTCCATGAGATGCTTCAACCGACTTCCATCGACAACTCCCTTCATATATCACTTCCGGTTTATGCCAACTTTAAATTATTTTGTGGTTCAGATCATTGTTAAGCTTGTTCTTTCAAGAAGAATGATTTTACATGGGTTTAACATTTAATCAACTTTATTTTCCATGAGATGCTTCAACCGACTTCCATCGACAACTCCCTTCATATATCACTTCCGGTTTATGCCAACCACGCGCATTGCATGCTCAGGAATGTTGTTCCTATTTACATACACAATAACATATCTTTTCCCTTTAGATCAAAAACACACACACGCAATACTATGTCTACATAACAAAATTATGTACGTTGACTTCTGGCTTCACAAAGTCGATTAAATACATTCAGGGTATCAACAAGAATCAGCTAAAGTTCAGAAAACTGTGGAGGATTTTTAAAATCTGCCGAGTAGTGAACTTGCTTATTCGCCTCATCATCCTGAATATTGGCCTCAGAAGCACAGAGGAGAAGCGCCATGTCTATCCGACCATTTCTCACCTCAAGAATCAGCACTGTCTCACCAGCCTGACAGTACTTTGCATGCTGACAACACCTTTTCACTTATTTTGTACCTCTCTCTTATTTTCACTTTGCCAATTTCTTTATCATTTCTCTCTAGCTTGGCAACTTATTGATTTGATATGCTTTCAGTTTTCGTCCCAAACCTGCTAGCTCAATCTGGCCACAGATCACAATTAACCTTGACTTCATCTTTAGAATTCTCTTGAGCTTCATACTCCTCTGATTCAGAAGATGAGCTTTCATCTGAACTGGAATCATCACTGGGTGTAGTTTCATACCCTCCATTAACACCCACAAACTGAAGGTTTTTCTTCATACCATTTGCTTCTTGCTTTCTGGAGCCATCTTTCAGGTCCTTATTCTTCAAGCTGAGTCTCTAAATGTCTCAAATATTCTTCTATGCTGCCATGCCGATTTTCTGCCTTAGTCAGAGCTGCAATTCGCTGGGCAAGTTCAGCTTTTGCTTCTGGTAACATTTCTGCTCATTTCATTGTTTGTTACAGTTTCCTTTCAGCAAGTTTCAGACGTTCGTGTAAGTGTCTATTTTTGTCTTTTATTTGGTGTAAGAAGGCATCCTTATTTGCCAACTCATTTTCCACTCTGTCATTCATGTCATGTAATCATGTAATGAGGTTGTTTCTCTCTGTACATTAAGATATCACTTCTCCAATGTAGTTATCCCTCCTTCCATGAGTGTTGTGTGCTTACCTTCGGTCTGTGAAGAAATTATGAAAACTCTTTCCACCAGATTGAGCTCTTGACTTGCCCTCAGACCTAATATTGGCTGTACTCTCCTTTCTACAATCAGTAGCTGTGACTTTAGATGGTGCCCTTTGTACTTGAAGGCTGCCAAGCAGCCATCATTTTTTGAAATGTTCTCTCCAGTGTAGCCTGTCACTTTTAATTTCACAGGATAAATCTTGCTCTTTATGGTAAGGGTCTTGTTATTGTCCATAGATAACAGATTCACCTGGGCTCTGATATTGACCTTAAATAAAATTACTGCCTCACTCATATTCACTGGAATTATCCATTCTGCTTTACCAGCAGCAGCAGTCTGTAGTGAATCCACAAATAATTATTTTATTCATCTACCATGTATATCTTTCTATTCGTAGCCCCTGCTTTGCAGCACTTTACAAAATTATTCTTCTTCCCTCATTTATGGCAGGACTTTCCACAGGAAGGGCACATCTTTGGAATATGTATACCTCCACACCTGCTGCATTTGCTGTTTGAGTTTACCACTTTGCCTTGTTGTTGCTTTGGGAAACTCCTAGTTCTGTTTCTCCACATGTACTGTTGTGTCCATCCTGTGCAGCTCCTTAACTGTTGTGTCTATCTCATGCAGCTCCTTTGCTTGTGCTCATGTGGTCTCTGCTGCCTTAAACAAATTTACAGCCTTTTCCAGAGTCAATTTTTTTTCACTCAACAGTCTTTCTCCAAGTCCATTATCTGGGATTCTGCAAACTAATATGTTAATTAGTGAATTTTTCAAATCTCACAATTCACAGTATTTACTCAGTGTGTGAAGCTTGGCTAAGTATTGGTCAAAGCTCATACTTTGTTTCTGGTTGCAGGATAAAAACTTGAATGTCTCAAATATGATGTTTTTACTTGGAACAAAATACTCCTCAAATTTTGTCATCAGAGTGTCCAACATGAAAGGTATCTCATCAAATTGAAAACTGTCATAGATCTCCAAGGCATCTTCACCCATTGTGTGCAGAAACATAAACATTTTCCATCGGTCTCTCCCATTCCACTAGCTTCTAAATAAATATTGATTCACTGTTTGAAACGTTTCCATTTATTGGCTAGATTGCCTGTAAAATGCATTGGTGTGGGAGGACTTAACTTATCCGTACTTACAAACTATTGTCTTCTCTTACTCAGACACTTCTTGTTCTTTCAAGAAGAATAACTTTACGTGGGTTTAACAATTTACTGACTTTATTTTACTTGAGCTGCTTCAACTGACTTCCATCAACCACCCCTGTTGTACATCACTTCCAGTTCTGCCAACCGTGTGCATTGTATGCTGGGAAATGTAGTTCTTATTTACACACATAATAACACAATCACCATGTGCTGTTGGCTGTTCATAGTGAATTTTTTTTTGCCAGCCATAGTGGAGATGAGCAATGTCCTTTATAATCAAGCCAATAACCATATCGCTGTAAGGGATTGCAGTGATTAGAGGATAGTTACCCATATACTTGCATTCCATGCCTGAAGGTTGAGTGCATCTATTTTATGTCACTCCCTATAAGCAGGGTGAAGTTTCTCTGCTTTTAATGCGAGGAGCTGATGTGCCTTCTGTTTTCTCCGCTTTTTAAATAAACGTGGTTTACTGAGTAAATTTGTGTTGCTCTAGGACAGGTTGTTGGCCATGAGTCATGTATACTGCTCCTACTTCAATCCAGTAGTTGTATTAGAACTGTTAATAAATACTCTGTAATTATCATCCTTTGTACTAATTTTGATGGTGCTTATTTAAATATTGTATCCACCTTTACCACTATCTCTGGCAGCTGATTCCAAGGTACACACCACCCTCTGTTTGAAGAAGGCGGCCCTCAAATTCCTTTTAATCTTTCTCCTCTCACCTTAAATCTATGCCCTCTAGTTTTAGATTCCACTATGGAAAAAAGGCGATGAGTATTTATTTACCTTATCCATGTCTCTCAAGATATTATAAACCTTCATAAATTTATCCTCCTTTCTTTAAGACTAAAAGTCCCAGCCCATCCACACACCTTGTAACTCTAGTCCGCCAATCCTGGTAACATCTTCATGAATCTTTTTCTGCAGCTTTTTCGTCTTAATGTCATGCTTCCTATAGCTGGGTGACCAGTACCCTCTCACCAATGTCCTTTACAGTTGTGACATGATGTCCAAGCTTCTGCACTCATTGCCCTGACTGATGAAGGAAGGCAAACCTGTCAAATGCCACCTTCACCACCTGTCTCAAGAATTGCTCCACACATGACTACATAATCCAGGTTTTTAGTCTAGCATGCACTCACAGAGATGCAGCTTTTTGGATGAAACATTATGATGTGTATCTCCCAGTGAAGTTAAATTATCATTTTAAAATAAAACGGAAAAGATGGAGGTCGAAGAGAAGGATCACTGAATACTCAGCTCTTGCTAAGGGGAATTGGGTTGTCATTTGAAGGAAAGTAATTTACAGGGCTGTGAAGAAAGATGATGGGAAATGGACAGATAAACTCATGGAGAGTGTGAAACCCACAGAATGGGCCATATCTGCAAACTGCATGATCAGTGTTTGTCTCAGAATTGTGGGTATGAGGGAGAAGGAAAAGGATGTAGAAGGTTGGCAGAAATGAAAGGGAAGGCAGTGAGGTGGTCTTCCTGTGACTGCATGAGTTTCCCACCCCAACCCCCCTCAACTGCTCTGGTTTCCTCTCACATGATCCAGATGGATTAACTGGTCAGTATAAATTGTCCTTAGTATGGGTCACTGGCCAAAGAATCAAAGATGGTCATTTGGGAGAGAGAATACGTTGCAAGGCTACGGGGAAATGAAGGGTGGGGGGGGGGGGGAATGGGAGTGAGGGGATTCCGTCCCATGGGAAGTGGCATGGACAAGGGTTGAATAGCCAACTTGTGCATCATTTAAAAAAAACGCAATTAAAAATGCATGGGAATAGAAAGTACTGCAGCTTCAATAATGTATGCTGATAGGAAGAGGAATCTTGTACAAAGGATGAAAGCAGCAGCTGTATTTGTGGCAGAAGAACTTGACAGCAGATTTTTGAGTTATGCTATTGCTCAATTTATAGAATGTGTAAATCTGGACATCCAGTGGATTCACACAGGTTAATAAATCCGTGATGTTAGTCTCTGGGGGAGAAAAAAAATGTCATGATTGTGAAAGGATGTTGCTGGAACATTTATCCTGAGCTACAAGCAGAGCCTCAAGCCCAAATGTTGATGATCTATTTCCCTCCATAAATTCCTCCAGCCGTTTGTTTTCTTGCTCTAGATTGCAGTGCCTGGAGTCTCATGTGCCTCCTCCTATTCATTGAATAAATAATGAATTGCAACTAGGAACTATTTCATTGGCACAGACTGCTGTTGTTAACGACAGCTCTGACAGGGCAGAAGGAGGGAAGGGTCACAACGCTTACACTCATGATGCAACTCAAAGCAGGATCACACATCAAATAAGAATTGTTGATTCCTCTTTTTTTGTCTCCTTTGCCTCAGACTGAGGCATCATTATCTTGTTGTGTCCATCAAGAAATATTAAGCTTTCTATGTCTTTTTAGGGGTGTAAGGAAGTTTGTGTAACCACTGTGAAGTATCACAAATTCCATCCACCCATCAGGAGATATCATGAATCCTGTGTGACTGGGATGTATGATGAACTCCTACAAGGTGGGATGGCCTTAGTTTTTAAACAAAACAGTGGATCAGTTCTTGTACAGTAAAACATTCAATCATTTCAGCTGTGGCCAGGTCCTTGGTGTCCTCACCTCAGAGACAGAATATCCTGGATTCAAGTCATGAGACAACTTCCAATTGAAGGAATGCTGCACTGTTTGAAGAACTGTGGTTTAGATGAGATGTGAAGCAAAGGTTCATTAACTCTCTTGGATGGATACAGACTTCACAGAAGAACATGGCGATCATTTCAATGCCCTGACCAATAATCATACCCAAACAAACAGATCATAATTTTGCTGTGTGTGGGAGCTTGCTGGGCACAAAATGACTTCTACACTTCAAAAATATTTACTTGGCTTTAAAGAGCCTTGAGTCATTCAGAAAGGGATGTAGCAGGAAACACTTCATTTATTAACAAGATAGTGTTTATTTTGAGGAGCACTCTCCAGAGCCTATCAAAATCAAGGCTCCACTCATCCTTGGGCTCAGTAAATAATGAATAATATGGAGAACAACAGATATTTACCTTTCCATTTTTGTTCTGTTAATTTAATGAATGTTTTAAATCCTCTGGGTACATGTAGCTGCTTAAATTGGCCCTTGTACAGCTGCACACAATAACATTGTGTTTCATACATTTAGTTTTTGTGATAATTATGGTTTTCAAACAGCTCCCATGATTATTTCCCATCAATAATTTTCACACTTAACCTCTGTAGTGGCTGTACAAACAGGAAGGATGTTTACACTAAAATAAGTGAGTCGCGGTGATGTACAGTGTCACATTGTCCTATTCACTTACCCCATTGTTGCAGACTGTCTGCAGTTCAGTTTAGACTGCAGGCAGTCCGCAAAAAATGTCTAGGACTGCCACAGGAAAGATTTCGGAAGAGGATTGAGTCGTTCATTTCCATTCTGTACTTTTTACACACCTTGCATTGTGGAAAATTTTTGAAAATTTCCCGTTATGCAGTGGATGTGTGAAAACCATAAATGAAAGGTCTTATAATGCAAAGACTGGCAGTTGATGTTACTACTTAGAACTTTATGCAAACAAACACTGTAGAGGTAGATTGCAATCTTGTTTTGTTGGGACACCATCCGTCAAAATACAAAGTGCCATTGTGAGACAATAAAAAGAAAGACGTTTACAAATGGAGATACAAGAGGCTGCAAATGTTGGAATCTAGAGCAATAAAACAAAGTCACCAGGTCAGGCAACATTCGAGGAGGCATCTGAAGAGTCATGGTTTCAGTCCTTATGCTGCCTGACCCATTGAGTTCCTTAAGACATTTAAAATCTCCTTCTCTATGTTCAAGACAGGAAGCATTTCACACCCAATTAGTTACCTTTGCCATTACAATATGGCAATTATTTTCTGTAAAATAGCTGAGATCAAGTTTGTCTCCTACTATACTGGTTGTAACACCCACTCTTTCTCAATTAGTCCAATACACACACTGAGCATGCCTCAATGAACCTTCAGTTTATTAAAGCTTTGGGAAGATTTTAACCATCTCCTTGTGGTTATCATATGATCACAACTTCTACTTGCCTGTTAATGTTTTCCTGGCAAAATTGTCAAAAGTGTTCAATAGAACCAAAAAAAATTCTCTCATTCAGATAGTGCCTTGGAATCTCTAATGCCCATCTGAAAGGTTCTGTTTTAAAGCCTCAGACGAAAAATGATATTTCTAACACAACCACCTTCCTTGTCCGCTTGCATCCTGTGCTCAGGTCCTTATCTTAAACTCATTCTGGTAGAATCTCAAAGCGAACCTGAGAAAATCATCAAGAAATCCAAGGGGGAAGACCGCGTACATACCAGAGAAGCTGGAAAGAGAAACTTGAGATCACAATGAGCCAGAGAAGCCAAAACCTGGTAAGGATACAAGGAAGAACAGAAGAGAGTCCTGTTGCTAGATTGGTGATGGGAGGATGTTAGCAAAGAAAATGACATAAACTGGATTAATGTGGCCTATTTGTGTGTTGGACCTTCCATGAAACTAGGCAAAAAAGGGATTGCAAGGCAATGAAGATAGGTTTTTATTCAAATACTAATGCAAAATCTTGTCTGTGTAAATAAACATTGAATATTCTACCAGTCAGCTGTTCAAAAACTTTCTTTCAAATATGTAAAGTTGTTGTGTGAACCTAATGTGTAGAAGGAAGATGCTTAAGATGCATCATGTTGATTTAGGTTGTTTGTGATCTGTCAAGTTCAGAAAAAGAATATGTAAAAACTAAAACAAATCTCTGTGTAATTGGTGGATAGCACCAGTAAGTGAAAACCAATCTGTGGTTAACAACTGTTACCACATAAAGATTTACGTTCATGAAGTCGTGGCTATCGTGTGACAGTATCTCTCAACAGAATATTGCATTTCAGTAGTGGAAAACTTTCTAAAGAACCAAAATAGAAAAGATAATGGAAATCAAAAGACTGCACATTTTGCAAATCTATAGGAGCTTATAGTCCATCGGACAGCGATGTCATTTCAATCTGTTTGAAATATTCCCTTTGTTCCACCCATTGTCCTTCTACTAACTTGCTTTCTTCCTCCATCTGATGAAGGTTCTTCAGCCTGAAATATTAACTGTTTGTCTTTCAACAGATGCTGTTTTACCTGCTGAGTTTTTACAGCAACTCCTGTTTATGTTCCAAAATGGAAAAAGAGTCTTTCATTCACGGTGCTCCATTTGTGTGCGGTCCTTTCTCCTTGCACATGCCTGTTGGTGAATCTCTCACTTGTTTTGAACCAGATAGTCCTAAAAAAGCAAATAGCATTCCCTGCTGTCTCAGAGGGTTCCAAATACTCAGAATTCTGTACATCAAGAAACTATGAATATTGAATCATGCTATTTAACACATAGATTGACAGATAGATATATAGACAGATTGTTTTTGGACTAGAGGTGTTAAATGTTCTGGTGAACAGGCAGGAATATGAATTCAACTCTGAAGGTCAGATCAAACCATCCATTGAATGACAGGCAGATTTGAACTGCCACTTGTTTTCCTCTTACTTCTAAATTCTACATTCTTAAGTAATTAGCTCCTTGAACTGACTCAAATTTTCCAAGTGGTTGGCAATATACGGATTAGTTTAGGATTGCAGTGCATTGTCTGGTATAATACTTGCTTCATTGTGTGTTTCTGACTTTAAGCAACTGAAGATAACTTCTTTGAAATGACTTGCAGTTTGAATCCTCTCTTTGCTCTGATCTTCTGCATTTTACTTGTGGAATATTGAACTCCTCAATGATGGTCACATTATGATTCCCAACAATCTCCCTTACTTGCTTGAACAGTTCTATTTATTTCTTCATCCTGAGCTGGTAACCGATAAAAGTTCTCCATTTGTTCTCCTTATCATTGCACATTTTGATGCATTATATCTCTGCTACTTAAGTTTTCATTCTCTTTGTTGTCTCTGTGGTGTCATTTCCCTGCTTTACCTTAGATTAGAAATGCAAGTTATGTATCTGTGCCTTCCTAAATTTATCACTTTTCCAACAGATATGTTACCACAATGCTACTAATGTCCATCATTCCTCAGCAGACATTATAATTTCATCAGTTTATCGTGTATATTCAACATTTTAGAAACAAAACTTTCCCTCATTGTCCGTTTTATTCACTGTCTGTCAATTAAGTGGAAATGAAATCAGCAAAATTCAGAGGCCATTTGAGCTGCAGTATTGATGAGCACACTGAACATAATCTGTCTGGTTTGTGTTGGAGGTCCCTTCTGATCTAATTAGCACAGACCCTGAATTCATTACGGTTCATTTTTCATTACTCCTTGATTTCTCTGCAAGCATAATTCAACATGGAAATCCTGAAATTGCTCTCATCGTTTCTGTCTTTCATCAAAGACTGCTCTGTTTTGCAGACTTCTCATTGGGAACTGACACCACAGAGACAACAAAGAGAATGAAAACTTAAGTAGCAGAGATATAATGCATCAAAATGTGCAATGATAAGGAGAACAAATGGGGAACTTTTATCGGTTACCAGCTCAGGATGAAGAAATAAATAGAACTGTTCAAGCAAGTAAGGGAGATTGTTGGGAATCATAATGTGACCATCATTGAAGAGTTCACAGGCCATTTCAGCCCACGAGTCCATGCCGTCCTATTTACTCCCCATTAACCTATTACCCCCAGTACATTTTTTTTCTGAATGGTAAGAGGAAACTGGAGCATTCCTAAGAAAACCTACGCAGACACGGGGAGAATGTACTCTTTATAGACAGCGTGTGATTTGAACCCTGGTCTGGTTCCGATCGCTGCCACTGTAAAGGCATTGCGCTAACCACTACACCAACCTTGTGTCAGGGATCAGGCTTGCTGTGAAATAGTATGAATGAGCTAAACCATGTCACAGGAGACCCAAGCATGTTTTTAATGGGCAGCTAATCTAGAGAGAAATCAACCTCCCCGTTCAAAGACTTGGCAAAATAATCTCAAAAGTATAAAATGCTGGAAACACTATTGCAGAAAGAAAATCTGAGTTGATGCTTCAGGTGCCATTATCAGTTTCATGACTTTGCTCTGTAAAGGTTGGTCTCTCTCTGTAACTCTACACTTCTATACTGTGTCTTACTTGCTATACTGTGCATGGAATGTCTTGCAGGACTTTATCATTGCACCTTAGTACATTGACAATAAACTTGAACTTGAGGTTGAAGGTCCTTTGTCAGACAGGCAAAGATAGATTGACAAGGTAGTGAGAAGAAAGGGTAGTTCAGAGGGAATATCAAAGGGTGAATAGGTCAGATGGGTTAATGGGGCAGTGAGAGGGTGACTACACTTCTAAATTATGTGTTGGTTGTGGAGTCACAGAATTTGTGGAAACCCTGGCAAATTTCTACAGATGAATGGTGCAAAATGTGGTGAATGGCTGCATCACACACTGGTATGGAGACACCAATACCCCTGAGCATAAAGCCCTTAAAGAAATAGTGGACACAGCCCAGGACATATCAGGCAAAACTGTCCCTATCATTGAAAACATCTACAGGGAATGCTGCCATCAGAGAGTAGCAGCAATCAAGGATCCACAACACCCAGCAAAACACGATAGGCTGCAGATGCTTTGATTGTAGTAAAAACACCAAAATGCTGGATGAAGCTACCTGGTCTTGTCAACCTTTCGGGCCTGAAATATCAGCAGTATATCATTGTCTCCTATAGATCCTGAAAAAACCAGCCAAGTTACTCCAACATATCTGTGTTTTAACACGCTCTGTTCTCACTGCAACCATCAGAAAAGAGATACCACAAGACTCACACCACCAGGTTCAGGAACAGCTGCTACCCCTCCACCATCAAGAACAAACTCAATCAGGAACTCGTTTAAGGACTCTTTATTGATTTTTTTTTAACTCTCTGTATTGCACAGTCAGCCTGGGTGGTTTTTTTTTGCATTACCAGTATGTAGTGATTCTGCCTGGCTTGCAGGAAAAGATTCTCGGGGTTGTATGTGATGCCATGTACACACTCTGACAATAAATTTGAAATCTGAAAAAAAAATGTCTGAATTGCTGGGGACCTGGCCAACAGATCAGGCTGTACTGATGGAGAGATAACATGGATGGCTTACAGCAGAAATGGCCTATTCAGATGCTAATGTCCAGTTTTATTATGGACATAAATTAATTTGAAGTTTATTTATCACAAAATACTAACAGGTTATCTATAACATTCATACAGCCATGAACAGAACACAATGTACAGAGTATATGATTGCGATAACTATAAAGATAAATCACACCAAGCAAGAGCAGTGTGATAGCACTGTTATTGAGTTAATTCAGGAGCCTGATGGCTGTGGGGTACAAACTATCTTTAAGCCTATTGGTGCATGCGTTCACACTCTTAAGCCTTACCCTTGATGGAAGGAAGAAGAGAGAATGTGTCTGGGCGATGATGGGTATCTAAAGCTATACAAAAGAGATATTGAGCCAAGAAAGCTACAATATGACCAGTTACAAGATAAGATGTTGTTAATTAACCTTCCATTGGTCCTTGTTATAACAGTGCACAAGGCCACATAGGTCAGAGTGGGACTGGGATAAAGATAAAGTTGCAGGCAACAGGTATCACTCCTGTGCATGTAATAATTTTAGTAATTGCATTTGTTTTCTCTCCATTAGTATAGTCTGTTCTAAAGGTTGTGTCCAACAGCCCTGCTGTAAACAACCCGCAACCTAGACAAAGAAGCACAATAGTCCTCGATCTGCACAAGGCATGTTCTCCCTTATGAAAAATATTCCCTTTGATCTATTCAACAATCCCACTTCCTCTGTAAATTAAAATGATCTTCTTGTCATATTTTCCCCCCCAGTTCTGTGTAAGTCTCTCCAATTTGAAAGTCCAATTCTCTTTCCACAGATACTGTCTGACTGGCTGTTGATTTAAGGGATTTTCTATTTTTATTTCAGATTACAAATGGCGATTATTGATTTTCTCCTCTGAAGTATTTTCAGGGATGCCAGCAATTTTGGAAAATCAAACAGCCAACATCTGTGCCCCCGGCACAAATATACAGTGCAGATTGAAGGAACACATTCTGACTTAATCCCCTCAAAGATAGTATGCAGAAGTCTACAATAAAATCTGCAAGGACATCAGACAATATGCAATGTATCCCAAAGTGTGGAAAAATCAAAATAGTTGGCCCATTAAGATCAGTTGCAGGAAACAGCTAATCTCTGCATTTGGCATGTCAGGAGATCTTTGATTGACCATTGCAGATGATCATTTTTGTGTTACAGAAGAAAATGGTATATTTTGTCATGATCTCTGATGGATAAACTATCCGAACACGGTCATAATGTCAATTATAACTTCCTCTCATGGATATTTTGAAATTTTAAAAGGCATGGTTTTCACCATCCATTATAATGTGAATGATCTCATCTTTAACACTCCTATATCTTGGATTGAGAATTATTAAGAATTATATATTTTGAGGATTTGTTAATACATGAGCTACTCAGCCTTCCAGGCATCACAGTTTCTGGAGCCAGTGATCCTATTGATCTAATGCTTGACAGCAATTAATGTTGAATAAAAGGGGAAGTTCTTACAACAGTAAATGAAGGTCCTGTTGAATTCTACTGGGAGCAGCAGTAGGTGCTTTTGCTTTGATGGTGACTATGAATACCAGGTTCATATCTGAGTACTGACTTGATTATTTTTTGTCTTGTAGGTTGTGTTGGATGAATTTATGCATCTAATTGTGATTGGATCAGACATCATTGCTACCCTGAGAGATCCTGAATATGTCATTAGATTTCCATTACAGTTAAAAAGTAATTGCAAACTTTAAAATAGAAAATTAGTGCACGAAAGAATAGAAAACAATACTCTTCAAATTGCCTAATTTCAATGCAACAGCCTGGTTACTTTGTAGATGCATTAAAATGATTTAATTAGCCATTCAACTATTTTTGTTTTATCTTTAAATGATTGTTGGGTAATAGTTATTAGCATACAACATCTCTCTCTCTCTCTCTCTCTCTCTCTCTCTCTCTCTCTCTCTCTTTCTCTCTCTCTCTCTCTGTCCCTTTATATATTTGGGGCAAAGATGCATTTTTTCCCCTTTATTTGCCCCTATGCTCCACATTTTAAAGTTTGTTATCAAACAGTTTACATGTAATTAAAGTGCACATTCCAGATTTTATTCAAAGTTATTTATATAACTTGGGTTTAACCATATAGAAATTGCAGCACTTTTTATATATAGTTCCCCCATTTCAGGGCACTACAATATTTGCGATATTTGGCTTCACAGTATTTAGGTATGCTCAATTGCTTTATTAGTGCAGGTATAAGAGAGCTAGGCTTGCTGCTAAGCTTTTGATCACCTTTGGAGTCTAGTTGAAATTTTTCAAAATGAGGAACAGAGTTGTGTAAATGAAAGTCAAAGAAGCCATTGTGAGACTGGGTGATACTTTTTATTCTTTTATTCTTATTTTTAAAACCGCTTGAAGCATCATTAAATATAAAGAGTGTATTGGTGAGCTCAGTACAGGTACACAATCCTTTATCCGGAAACCTTGGGGAACGGTGCGTTCTGAATTTTGGATTTTTCCGGATTTCGGAAAGCCAGATTTAAACCCACCTGAATTGTGCTGCTTTATCCACCCCTACCCTCTTCCAGTCATGTTGCCGGTCTCCCCCTCCCCCGCCCGCCCGACTCGCGCTGCTGTCTCTCTCCCCACTTGATGGAATTTGAGGCTTTCCAGATTTTAGATGTCCGGATAAAGGAAAGGACTTGTATTCCAAGGAAACCTCCACTGCTGATGACAAAAAAAATTCTCGTTATAATGAAGAAAAATCCCAAAGTGTATGTCTGGCAGATCAAAAACACTCTTCCGGAAGCAGGTGTGGATGCGTCAATGACTACTGTCCACAGAAGACTTCATGAAAAGAAATACAGAGGCTACACAGCAAGATGCAAACCACTATTTAGACACAGAAAGGATGACCTGAATTGTCAAGAAATATTTTTAAAAGACTGCAGGATTCTGGAAAAAGGTCTTATGGACAGATGAGACTAAGATTAACCTGATCAAAGTGCGGAGCCGTAAAGGAACTGTCCAAGATCCAAAGCATTGAACTTTTGCCATGGATTGCATCTTGCAGTTTAGCCTTTGTATTTCTGATCATGAAGTCTTCTGCAGACAGTAGTCGCAGACACATTCGCACCTACCTCTTGGAGAATGTTTCCGATCTGTCAGACATAACATTTGGGGAGTTCTCTTCATCATGATGAGAATTCTTCTGTCATCAGCAGTGGAGATCTTCCTTTGAATACCAGTCCCTTTCCGATCACTGAGCTCACCCGTATGCTCTTTCTTTTTAAAACAAGCTGTTGGTTTTGGTAATCCTAAAGTTTGGGTTTAGCGTTTGCTCACGGCAGTGATGCCAAAATGAGAAGACGTCCACACAGCACGAGGTGAACCAGTAACTGAACTTTATTTTTGAATAACGTGTGCTGCTCGAGGAGACTGTCCATTTCCTGTGAGGGCGCGCTGGCCTTAGGAAGTGATGTCAGCGCATTGCAGCATCATTCCTTCCAGCAGCATGCAACATGGAAGTGATGCTGTCCCAAGGGCATTGCGTGTTGCCAACCGCGGGCTTTTCCTTGGAAGGGAAAGGAGGCCCGCATCATCTTGTGTCGGATGAAAGGGGTGGCAATTTTGCTTGCCTAACCACACGGTCGCTCAGCCTGCTAGAGGGGGATATTTGTTACTATTTTATTTTTCAGCCTCACAAAGGCTTCTTTGACTTTCATTGGCACAACTCTGGTCCTCATGTTTAAAAATAGCAACAACAGTTTCCAAAGATGGGTGAGCAAAAGGCTGGGCAATCTCACAGACTGCTTCTCTGCTGCTTCCCTCTACTTCAATGCAAAGACTGCAAAGGTTCAACAATGCCTTGAGCTTTAAAGCTGACTTTCCCCAACAGAGTTCTGGCCAATCCGTCTTTCTCAATCCTTGTAAACAAGGAATTTTGCTTATATTCCAACTAATATCAAAACACTCCCAATCATCTGCATTATATTCTTTGCCTTCCTAGACCAAACAGAATCAGAATTAGAATCAAAATTTATTGCTAGGAACATAGCATAAAATTTGTTGTTTTTGGGCAGCATTATTGCGTGTTACAGGTGAAAAAATTGCTACAAATTATATTTTAAAAAAATAAATTAGTGCAAAAGAAGAGAAAAAGCAAAGTAGTGTCTGTGGGTCATTGTCCATTCAGAAATCTGATGGAGGAGGTGACAAAACTGTTTTTGTACAATTGAATGTTAATCTTCAAGCTCCTGCACCTCCTTCCTGATGGAAGCAGTGAGAAGAGTGTATGGCCTGGCTGGTGAGGGTCCCTGAGGATAGCGGCTGCTTTCTTGAGATACCGCCTTTTGTAGATGTCCTCAATGGAGTGAAGACTAATGGCCATGATAGTGTTGGCCAAGTTCATAACCCTGTAGTCTTTTCTTGTCCCGTGCATTGGCACCTTCATACCAGACAGAAATGTAAGCATCTGAATGCTCTCCACATTACACCTGTAGAAATTTATAAACTTCTTTGGTGACTTTCAGGTTCTGAAAGAAGTAGCTAGAGAGATTGTGGAGGCTGTATTAATGATCTTCTAAGAAGCAATAACTTGTGGCATGGTTCTGGAGGACTGGAAATTTGCAAAAATCACTCTGCGATTTGAAAATGGAGTGAGGTAGCAGAAAGAAATTTAGAGGCCTATTAGCCTAATATCAGTAGTTGGGAAGTTGTTGGAGTCAATTATCTAGAATGAATTTACAGTGTACCTGGAGGTACATGACGGGATAGGCAAAGTCAGCATGGTTTCCTTAAAGGGAAATCTTGTCTGACAAACCTACTGCAATTTTTTCAGGAAACCACAAATCGCTAGACAATCCCTTACTAAATTAGAGCACCCATGGCATAGGGAGTACTTAAAGTGGTATTTGAGAGGAAAGAAAAAGGTTGAGAACCACTGGTCTCGACAAAGGAGATGCGGTGGATGTTGTACCTTTAGATTTTCAAAAGGCTTTTGACAAGGTGCTCTACATGAGGCATCTTAGCAGGGTAAGCACCTATGGAATTACAAGGGTAGTGCATTGTCTGATTAGCAGGAAACAGAGAGTGGGAATAAAGGGACTCAATTCTGGTTGGCTACTGATTACCAGGGGGGTTCTGCAGGAGTCAGTTTTGGGGCCACTTATTTTTACATTGTATATGCATGATTTGGATTGTGGAATAAATTATTTTGTGGCTAAGTTTTCAGATGATACAAAGATGGGTGGAGGGTCAGGTAGTGAGGAGGAAATGGAGTGACTGCAGAGAGATTTAGATCGAGTAGGATAGCGGGCAAGGAAGCAGCAAATGAAATACAATGTTGGGAAATGTATAGTCATATAGTTAGGTAGAATGAATAAAAGGGCAGTCTATTATTTGGATGGGGAGATAATTCTAAAATTGGGGGTGCATAGGAACTTGGGAGTCCTCATGCAGAATACCTTAAAGGTTAACTTCGAAGCTGAGTCAGTGGGGAAGAAGGCGAATACCATGCTGACATTCATATCTAGAGGAAAAGGATATAATAGCGGGGATGAGTTGTTGAGGCGTTTATAAGGCACTGGTGAGGCCTCACTTGGAGTATGGGGTACAGTTTTGGGCTCATTATTTAAGGAAGGACATTGGCATTAGAGAGGGTTCAGAGAAGATATACAAGAATGATTCCTTGAATGAAAGCTTGAAGATATGACGAACGTTTGACAGACTGTACTCCATGGAGATGAGAAGAATGGGGGGGGGGGAGTGGGGGATCTCATTGAAACATTTCAAATGTTGAAAGGCCTGAAAAGAGTAGATGTGGCAAAGCTGTTTCCATGAAGGGGGAATCGATGACTCAACTTGAATCCATTTTAAAACAGAGTTGCGCAGGAATTTCTTCAGCCAGACAGTAGTGAATTTGCTACCATGGGCATCTGTGGCAGCCAAAGTTTTTGGGAATTTTTAAGGCAGAGATTGATAGGTATCTGAATAGTCAGAGTATCAAAGATTTTGGGGAGAAGGCAGCTGAGTGGATCATCTCATGATGGAATTATGGGCTGAATAGCCTACTGCTCCTTTTACCTTATGGACAGAGTAACTTTCCTCAAACTCCTAATGAAGTATAGCCGCTGGCAAGCCTTCTTCATGATTGTATCAACATTAAGGCCCCAGGATATGTCTTCAGAGGGGGACACTCCAGTGATTCTCCCTGCCACACTTAAAGTCCTGTGAATCACCATACCACGTTATGATGCAGCAGTCTAGGGTCCTCTTAATAGAGTTTCTTTAGAAGGTTGACATAATGGTGGCCAGCTTTGCCGCCTTTAGTGTTCACAGGAAGTGAAGTCGCTGTTGTGCCTTCCTGATAAGTGAGAAGAAGTTGAGTGTCCATAATAGGTCACTAGTTAAGTAAACCCCAAGGAATTGGTTCTCTCCACTACAGAGTTGTTGATGTGTAGTTGAGGGTGATTGTTCCTGGTCCTCCTGAAGTCTATGATCATCTCTTTCATCTTGTCCACATTGAGACTCAGGCTGTTATTCTCGCACCTTATCACAAGATATTCCACTTCTTATCTGTAGTGCGACCCATTGTTGTTGCTGATGAGGCCAACTACAGTTGTCTCATCTGCAAACTTGATGACACTGTTGGAGCTGGATCTGACAATGTAGTCATGGGTCAGGAGCAGGCAGAGCACACAGTCCTGAGGTGCACCAGTGCTCAGTGTGACAGTGCTCAATGTTCAGTTACCAACCTAGACAGCCTGTGGTCTTTCCATTAGGAAGTCTAGAATCTAGTTACAGAGAGGGGAGTTGAGTCCCTGCAAGAACAGCTTCTCCACCAGTTGAATGATCGTATTAAACGCTGAGATGAATCCAATGAACAGCAGCCTGGTGTACGAGGTGCCGTTCTCCAGGTGGGTAAGGATGGAGTGAAGGAACAAGGCTACCGCATATTCTACAGAAAGGTTTCTTCTACAGGTGAATTGGAATGGGTCCATTATCTTTGAGAGGAATGCTTCAGTGCATTCCATCTCTAGATGCTCAAAGTATTTCATAATGGTGGTGGTCAGTCATTGTGGCCTATTATTGTTCCCATCTTGGGTACCAGGATGATAGTAGCTGTCTTGAACCGTGCAGGAATGATGGTCTGCTGCCGTGAGGTGTTGAAGATGTCTGTGAAGACCTGTGTCCTTTGGTCTATGCAGTCGTTCAGTAACCGACCAGGTATGTTGTCTGGTCCTGCCACCTTGTGTGGGTTCATCTTGGGTAGGATTCTCCTCACCTTGGACACGGCTATGCAGGGTAACCCATTCATCAGGGGGTATGTCTTTATTTAGGTATGAGTTAATTCTGGATATGACCAACCTCTCAAAGCATTTCATCACAGTAAATGTGAGTGTTACTGGACGATAGTCATTGAGGCAGGTCACTCTGTTCTTCTTGATTGATTCTCTTTTGAAGAAGGTGGAAAGCTCTGATTTAACCAATGAAAATAGCCATGAACATTCCAGCTGATTGGTTTGCACAGATTTTCAGTACCCTGCCAGGCACACCATCAGGGCCTGACCACTTTGGAGGGTTCACCCTCTTCAACGATGTACACCAAGTCCCCAGCAGGCCGACACAGCACTGGAAGTCCAGGATGAAACAACAGCCCCAGCTGCAGCAGAGCAACCAAATCTCTGCATCACAGTGGAAGACATGGCCACCAAGACTTTGTGCCCCAGAACACCCAGCTGGACAAAATTTAAGAAAAAAACAAGGGGTGAATGTGGTGAACTCATTAATCTAGCTCCGCCCCACTCTGTTACTGTGCCCATGGCTCCTCCCTATTGACCCTGTACAAAGGATCCAACACTATAACCACTCCCCAGAAAGCCTGGGTCACAGCACAGGATGCTCTTCACGTTTATTGTACAATAAAAGCCTATTGTTCTTTAACTCTAATCCTTTGAGTAATTGATGGTGCATCAATGTTCCTGTTGCAAGAGTCAGACTGGGACATGGCCATCCCATATGTGCACCACGATGAACTGATAATGAAGCAAATGCTGCCACCGCTGCCTCTACCTATCGCCGGTGTCCTGGCTGTGTGGTGGAAGCCCTCTGGCTGTAGCATTGTATCCAGCATGCTCTCATTTGATCATGTCTCAGAGAAGCACATCACACAGCAATCCCTGATGTCTCTTTTCTGCTGTAGTCTGGGTGTCAGTTCATCTACTTTATTTTTCAAAGATTGCATGTTAGCCAGGAAGACAGTAGGGAGCGGAGCCTCAGAGCCTGGCATGTTAGTCTAACCTATAGCCCCCATCTGTGTTTGTGTAGTCGGGTCTTCGTTAAAGGGCCCATGCACCAGCTGCTTGAATCGACCATGCACACAACAGTTTTAACGTTCTTTTTTTTCCAAATCTATCCATGGTTTCTCCCTCCCCATCTTTAAAACATCTGTGGCCCCGTTATAACATGATCTTTGGGATCCATAAAATCTCATCGCAGGTGTTGCACTAAATCAGGGTTTCAATAAATCGTTGTTGTTGCAGTTAAAATTAAAACACAAATTAATTTTTAGTAAACCAGAAATGGCAATGAGAGGAAACGCTTTCCAGTACTTGCATTTGAAGTACCGGAGTGTCTGAGTATATGCTCATGCGCGACTGTGTTTGGAACTGTCATATCTTTCCCGAGGTCCCCATTCCTGCCAGGAGCCTGATGCCAGAGTCCAATGACTCATCACATTATATTCAAATTCACATTAAATCGGGGCACATAAAACCAGGGTTTCCTGTGTTAACTTATAAATTATTAAATATGAAAGTAATTTCTTTAAGAGGAATTAAAAATGAATGGGAGAATGATCTGAATATCTTTCTCAGAAGAATGGACTTTAATTATGGGCCTGATTTATGATTCATCACTGGGCATAGTCTTATTCAATTCAAAGTGCTACATCATGTACATTTCTCCAAAGTCAAACTTGCTCAAATTTATTCTGATATTAGTTCACTTTGTGACAAATGTAAAATATTCGGTGCCTCTTTGTAACATAATTTTGGATTTGCCCTAATTTGCAAAAATATTGGAACATAATTTTTAGAACTTTTTCAACCATATTTAGGATCGCTTTAGATCCATGTCCGATAATTGGACTATTTGGTTTTTCTAAAGGTATAAGTATTTTTATCTTCTAACCAAAGACAGGTTATAGGATTCTCCACTTTCTTAACAAGAAGAGCAATTCTGTTAAAATGGAAAGATGAGTTCCAACCTATACCATAATCAATGGCTGTTAGATATTATGTCCTTTTTATATCTGGAGAATATTAGGCATAAAGTCATGAAAATCAAGATTTTTGGTTATATGACTTTGAACCCATTCATAGCTCACTTCCATAATTTGACTAATTCAGTGTGTTGATGGAAGTCACTGGGCGTGCTTGTTTTGATCCCCTGAGGCAGCTTGTTTGGATTTAACACTACACACAATATGAATTTTAACCTTGATTGCTGTGGGTTTGATTTTTTTTCATTTTTATTTTCAATTTTCCTTACTTATCTCTCATAATGCTGTATATATTACCATTTATTGGATTTAGAATCAAGTAGCATTGGTACTGTACCATATGTTATTATTTGTAAATCTGTAAAGGTTTCATTTGCAATTGATTTACTGCTTATTTGTTTTTCTGATAAAACTCAATAAAGATAATTTTAAAAGAAAATCAGGGTTTCAGGAGAATGATGTAATTTTCGGGTAAGCAGTTAATAAGTAGGCAAAATGCATAAATATACAAGGGTGTAAAGTTGCCCTGACTGTTCAGTCAGCCTTAAAGAAAATCTCTCTCATTTTGAAGCTCGGTTTATACCTGTTGCCAGCAACACAAATGGCTGTTGCTTTAAGTATTTTGGTGAACACCAGACATAGGTGAATCAACTAACACACATTGCAAAAACCTGAATCCAGCATGTAGTTAATACTATTGTTTTGGCTTTCCAATCTCTTAAATCTAGATTTATTTTACCACTGACATCAGCAACAAAATTGATTATTTTACCAAAACAAATTCAAATTCTCCTTTTTAAAAATTAAAATCAGTGGAGAGCTGGTAGTAATAGAGTGAATTTTTACGTGATGAAACCTAGTAGGTGCTTAAATTATGATCCCCAGTCACTTCATCACATCATACTCGGAAAGGAGATTGCCTTTAATGGCATTGGTAATTGGAGCCCACTCTATGCTTCAGATGAATGAAGCATTAAAAGTTTGAGAATATTGGGGTGGGACTGAACTGGTTCTCAACAGTTGCATGTACCAAATGAAAGCAAACAGGTTGCCTTTCGTACTCTCAACTCTCAACCAAATTAACTAGTTGGAAAATTCAATGGAGGAAGATGTACATGTGCAGATATGGGGCTTAGGCCCAAAATAGTGACTGCCTTTTACTTTCTGTGGATACTGTGTCACCTGAGTTTCTCCAGTAGTTTGATGTGTTGCATCTAAAAGTGCCTTCTGATACTCTGTTGCTCACCTTGTTTTCTAGTCTAACTTCATCCCTCACATTGGAAGAATAAAGAAAATATAGCATCCAATTATGTTGCATCTTTTGTTGTTTCTATTAGGGTCCAAAGCCAATAGATCCTTTGAAAACTTGTAATTGTCTTAATTTGGGAAATATAGCAGCTAATTTGTGTGCAATAAGCCCTCACAAAAAGCAATGTTGCAGCACATAGTTTATAGTTCTGTGACCAGATAAACATTTGAGATGATGCCACTGCTCTTTAATTCATAGTGGAAAAGGATGGTTGGCATCTAAATGGGAAATAAATTGCAATATAAGTCTGCATATGATATGATATGATATTTCTTTCACTGTTTTACCAGCCATTATGACTGCATCCAAACAGGATACTTGTTTAGAAGCTGCATTGTTATTACCTTGCCTACTGAACATGTGTAGGTTGGTTTAAGTTCAACATTTTTAACAGTGCAGCATTCCCTTTGTTCTGCATTGGAGAGTCAGTCTGGATTTTTATGCTCTTTTATTTGTAGTGAAAGTTTGGCTGAGGGGCATTTCTAATACTCACCCTAACCTTAATTGTAAACTAACCCTCTGTAATGTGTAAAACATTTGATTGCCTTCTAAATATGAAGAAAGGGGAAGGATTTAATTCAGTGATTCTCAATCTTTTCCTTTCCACTCGCATACCACTTTAAGTATACCCTGTGCCATAGGTGCTCATTGATTAGTAAGGGATTGCTTAAGTTGGTCTGTGGGTGGAAAGAAGAAGTTTGAAAACCACTATTTTAATTGTACCTAATTGACTCCTTATGTGCACGGTTTCAGAACTCCAAAGGAGACGGGCCAATGACAATTTTTCTCAAGCAAAATACTTTAATAACAGTTGATTCTAGAGCAGTGGTTCTCAACATTCCCTTTCCACTCATATACCACCTTAAGCAATCCGTTTCTAATCACAGAGCACCAATGGTATAGGGAATAGTTAAGATGGAATGTAAGTGGAAAGAAAAAAGTTGAGAACCACTGATTTAACTTCAATAAGTATCTTGATGTGTTATATATGAATAAGGCAGCAGAAGAGTTTCAATGCAACTAATTTCTACGTATGACAGTGAATCTTATCAATGGATATGTGTGTCAGATTATCAAGTGTTACAATGGTTTTGATTAAGATGGCTACTTAGTTTAAGTTTTAAACTTATTTGTCATGAAGTAAAAAGAGCAGTGCGAAGGGCCTCCTGTGAACACATTAAAAGGTTATCTCTAGTATTCCTAGAGCTGTGCAAAGAGCATAATTTGCAAGTAAAAGCACAATGCTGTAGAAACTTAGCAGGTCAAATAGTAGACCTTTATATAGCAAAAATAAAGATACATAATTAAGTTTCGGGCATGAGCTCCTCATCAAAGTATGAGCAAAATGTAGTCAAGCACCTGAGTAAAATTGTAGGTGTGGGGAGGGGCCTGCAGATTTGTGCTCTTCCACCTGCCTGTATCCCCATGCCATTTTATTTTGCTCATACCTTAAAGGGTTCCAGCCCAATTATGTATCTTTATCTTTTCTATATAAAGTAAGCATTGTGACCTGCTGAGTTTCTCCAGCATTGTGTTTTTACTTCAATCACTGCGCCTGCAGAGTTTCATGTTTACTCTATAATTTACAGAGCAAAGGATTACAATAAAAAGGAAGATCAATTTGCACCAAGCATGATAACACTGTTACGGGATTATCCTGGAACATGATGGCTGTGGGAAGAAACTGTCTTGAAGCCTGTTGGTGCATGCTTTCAAACTATTAAGCCCTCTTGACTGACAAAGTTTCCCTTCTCAGTGAACTTTCACATCATAGAAGAGGAAAATGTGACTATGGAATTGAAAGTTACAATGGGTTTGAAATCTATTTGTAGTTTATTACTGATGTAACAAGTCTGGGGAGTGAAAGGATTCTTCATGCTGGAACTATAGTCTTGCTTTAAAGATGAAGAGGAAAAAGAGACAACAAATGAATTGCTTAATAAAAACCATTCCCATTAGAGAAAACTATTCATTATCTTTTGCATTTTATTATGCCATGCAATTCATTCTTATCCCAGATGATCAATTTGGTGAATCAATTAATTGCAAAGATATATATTCTATGACTGAGTTCAGCGTAATCACATTCCACAAACTGTTTATCATCTCCTATACTCAGCTTCCACTAGATTACATGCTACTTCTTTCCTTCCACGTTTGGATATTGTATAAAATCAAAACATTTCTCTCCATATTTCTGCCTCTGTTGGCTGTGAAAGCCTGCACAAGGCTTTAATGCCTCAGCATATTCTTCACCCACCCAGTCTCCGGACTCCTGAGTAATCTTGGAGTAATCAGCAGAGTGTGGGCCAACTGGTGTACACTGTTGAATTTGTTTTGACCCACAGTTTTAATCATTTGTACGAGACAAAGCAAATTTGACCAGTGATCATCGGGTGTAGCTTGTACTTAGTTCATTAAACTTGTCTCCTTATATTTATTAGTTTGATCTGAAGGAGCAGGGTAGACCAGGCAGCATCCATGCAGACAAATGTTTAGTCAAAGTATCAGGTCGAGACCCTTCATCGAAACTGAGATATTTATTATCGGATTTGATCCATTGTCAAATTTGATGTTTATTTGGTTTAATTTGTATGGAGAAAATACATTAAATATATCTTATTGAGCTTTGAAATGAAAAGATAATTTATGCCCTCTATCTTGCCATCCACATTTTTTGGCTACCTTTCTTGTTATCTCATAAGAAAATAAGAGTCAGCTTTTACATGCAATAATATGTTGGTCTTTAAGAATGCTCAAAATAGGCTTCATAGTTAGTTAATACCAGGGGAATCTTCACTGGTTTACAATATCTTCCACTATCCCATTCTGCCCTGTAAATCAGCGCCTGCATTGACCCCTCTTCAGTACATACCTAAGACACCCATGAAGCTGAGATCAATGCTTGACAACTAGCACCAAGTTTGCTGTCAAGGTTAAAGGACAGCAAAATGTTATAAAACCTGCAGATGTTGTAAATTTAGAAATGAAAACAGAAGATACTGGGAATATTTAGCATGTGGAAAGAGAGAGAGAGAGATAAATAAAGACAGAGAAACTAAGTGAGAGAGAGAGCAAGAAAGAGGAAGGCAGAGAGATAGACAGACTGTGTGTGTGTGTGTGTGTGTGTGTGTGTGTGTGTGTGTGTGAGAGAGAGAGAGAGAAAGTAAATAAGGTTTGAGGTTGCAGGTGCTTCTTGGACCAATTCATATTGATTTTAATATCATTCAGTTCAGCTGTGGGGCCAGAAATTGACAGGACCCAAATGGTCAGAGAACATAAATTTGTAATGTGGAGAGTATAATTCACACAAGTGAAGGAAATGCCAATGACAATGCCACACAAGAAATGAAATATGGCAATTAAAGAAGTGAAGACAAGATAGTGTTGAAATGTAACACAGTTCTCAGATTCAAGACATTTCTTGGATGACTGAAGTTTTGCTGCAAAACTTCTGAAATTGCTCCACACAACCTCACTGCAGTGTGCTTCCTCTACTTGCTGCAGGATGTCTTTGAGCATGTCTATAGTAGGTTTAGTGCAAAAACAGCTCAAACTTTGACAGCTTTTGCTTTGATTTACAGCCTGTCAGGTATGCAGATACTTGAACATCATCCATGATATTGCATCACTGTACAACAGGCATTGATTTTTTGCAAAAATAAATATTGCTAACCACTCTGCACAACTTAATTTGTATTTTAGGTACCAATATACAATTACAGCATCGGACTTTTTTATATAGTCTGGATAATGTGAACTATTTTGTAACTGTGTAAGAATACACCCTTCTCACTGTAGTGTTGTGAGTCCAGAGGATCCAAAACCCAGCAGCAATAGATATTCACCAAGACAAATGATTATTTAAACATTTAAAGAAAAGTTGCTTTTAATTATCTTTAAACATGAAAACAGAATCACACTTTAACTTATCACTATTGACTTAACTAACCAAACTTAAACCCCTTCTAATCTAAGCGCACGTGTACGTAATGTGCATGTAAGTTCAGAAAAGTTCTTTGATTCACAGTCCAATCTCACTTCTCATTCCTCCAACTTTACTGATTGCAGGCAATTCTTATACTGTGCACAGAATTTAACATTTATAAAGTTAATCAGGCTTTGGTGCTTGAAAGGTAAATGGTTCAGGAAGGTTCTTGTCGGTTTTCAGAGAGATTTGTTGTACACTGGACACCCACAACTGATTCCTTTTTAATCAGCCACTTCAGTGTCTTGCTGAAGAAACTTGCCCCTTCAGGGTTTTCCAGATGATAATCTCTTTCCTTCAGGTCACTACAGAGTTCCTTTTTGTTTCGCTTATTTCAAGTAAAATATTAGACAGCCAGTCCTCTCCACAAGGGCTTTGACCAGGCTGAACTAAGCACTCACAACCCATCTTCGAAATGGGGTTTTTCCACAAGCTTGCTAGCTTGTCCTGTTCCAGTCCCAGCTGCTGCTGCTGTCTGTATCACTGCAGAACTGATCTCTCTCTCAAAACTTGTTTTACTCTCTCTGCTTGTAAACTGCATGACCCTCCTAGATCAGCAAGTTCCACTCCAGACAGTCTGTCACTCTGACAAGTTCTTTAATTTGTTGCCTTTTTGTAAACAAAAATCCATTAGTGAAGTCTCTTGGGCACTCTCCAAAGCTTTTGCAAAGGCTCTGGGACCAACATATCTACCATGAGTAGAGCTCTAGTATTTTAAATAAGATCTGTTTTAAAGTGTTTGCATGTGACCTACACTAAAAAATCCTGCTCCAATTTATTTCCCAAAAACATATCTATAATCTGTCACTGTAGTGCACAACTGTGAGGCTTATATATATGAGGGCATGTCAACATCCTGAGATGGTGGAAGGCATCAGTAAGTAAAGTCTCTTTTGTTATTTGAATCTTGCATCTCTAAGTTAATTAAGAAGACTCCCAAGTAACTCCAGAGACATAACATTGTGGCAGCAGTATAGCCGAATAGGAATAAAGCCATACAATTGATTATAAGTCACTGAAATACAAAGGGAAAAAAGAAAAAAAAACATTACTGAAATAATGGCTGGAGCAACAGCAGTTCACCCAGTGATGGACGGGGAGGCTGAAGAGGAACAGAATTCACATCTGGTTGACACCAGATGTGATGAAGCAGAATGGTTTAATACCAGCAAAACCTGCAACACCAATATCAAGTGAGGTATCAAGTGAAGAGACCACAATCACTAATACCGAAACATCAACACAACAATTGTCAGGTGAAGCACAACAAACTACATCACCTACACGTGTACCAGCAACATAGAGCCCAATGGTTACAGCCAAATCCCAAGATAATGAAGCAACATACTGCCACCAGTGTGATATCAATAAGAACTTTTTTAAAATAGCTGTGTAAATAAATGAGTGTACAAGTTCAGTTGCTTAAGTTGCATGGAAAAAAAAGTGATAAAGAACCCTAAATTTTGCTTTATCTTGAGAAGGAGGGATGTTAAATAGTCAGGATAATGTGTAACTATTTTGTACACCCTTCTCACTGTAGTATCTATAGTGCACCACTGTGGGGTATATGTATATGTGGGCATTTGAACAGTTTTCTGACATGGTGTTAGGCATCAATGTAAACTCTCTTTTGTTATTTGAATCTTAAATCCCTAAGTTATTTAAGAAGCCTCCCAAGTAACTCCAGAGACATGACAGACTTCAACAATTAACCCACCATGAGCTACTAATTTAATTGAAATGAAGTATTTATTCATCTCAAAAGTTTTTTGTCTGAAAGTCGACATTCAGTAATTTAGCCTTTTGCTTTGCTTTTATTTTTTTCATCTAACAAGGGGTGTACATAACATGGCAATCAGAATTAGAAGTGTTTCAAAAAAAAAGTCACCAGATGATCATGTTTATTTTAAAAAAATGCTCGTATTGTTGATGATGTTGGCAAGGCTGTAATTGTTGGCAGTATTACCCTGACCACTACAGATAGGATAAAGCTGGGTCGGCAGTTCCAGCCTTTGGATCCAGTGATACACCAGGTGTTGAGGGGAGCTATTACAGCACCAATGATCCATGTTCGAATCCAGTGCTGTCTGTAAGGAGTTTGTATGTTTTTTCCCCTGTTAGTGTGGGTTTTCCCTAGATGCCCCAGTTTTCTCCCACCTTCCAAAACATACAGGTTAATTTGGGTGTAATTGGGAAGCAAGTGTTTAAATGGCCAGAATTGGCTTCTACCGTGCTACAAATAAAATAAAAGTTGAAGAATGTATAATTTCAAAATTTCATCAGATATATTCTTGTCCTCATTGCTGTGTTGCTGTGTGTGTGTTGATTGGGGTGTGGGGGGGGGGCGGTGTGAAGAGATAAATATAAAAGTAAGGACCTTTTGTGAGATTCAAATGAGGAGACTGCATTATGGTTGAAAGGGGACATGTTTAAGGGGAATAATATGGGGATTTTCACACAGAGCATAGAGGGAGTGTGGAATGAGCTCTCAGCTAAAATGGTGATTGTAGGCTCAATTTTCACAAAAGAAAAATTTCGACAGGTACATGGATTGGAAAGGTATGGAGGGATATGGACAGGGTGTAGACCAGTGGCAAAATAATAGTTTGGCACAGACTAGAAGAGCCTCATCTTTCTGGCCAAATTAAAACACCTCACATTTCTCCACCTTAAACTTCAGTTTCCTTGAATGCATATGCACTTTCTTCCAGCCTGTTACATCCTGGAGCAGTTTAGTACCATTCTCTTTGCAGTTCACAATGTTGCCAAAACCTGAGATATTTTTAAATGTAATGTGGCTTTCTCTCCCTAGTTGAACTCATCATCAAAAATAAGCAATGGGCTTTGCATAGATCCCTGGGTAATACCAGTATTCACCACTCTCCAATCCACAAAACAACCATGTTTTCTAACACAGTGTCTGTCACAATGCTAACTTCATATCCATCCTTTCAATGTCCCTTTTATGTCATTTTGTCTGATAAGCCTGTTAAGCAGAGGTTATTTTCCTTTGTAATTGTGTAGCTCAATTGAAATTTAATCAGCAAAATTTAAAGATCTTTAATTTTCTGTACACAAAAGATGCATTTCTCCTAGGAGGGGAGGGGAGAGAAATAGAAGGGAGATGAGGAAAATTATTTTCCACCCTAAGTACAATGGATGATCTACTCCTTGAAGCCTGAAAGAGTGACTCAAACTTGAAAGTCACTTGAAAAAATGATCAAGGTACAGAGTAGGAGCTTAAAGAGGGTTTATTCTCAATGGTGCCTTGGGCCAACAAGGATATATGGGCACCTTCTGAGTTATAAACCCCAATGATTACATCAAGTCTAATAGTTATTCATAATTCTTTTTAAAATATTTTTATTATGTCTAATAAAAAAACACACATATAAATCCAATACATAAGATGGACTATAAGAAAAGACAGATAATTTATACATTTCAAATAAAACCTTGATCATACATTATACAAATTTTGTGCACCCTTCTCAATCAAACCCATTATATCAAAATATCTTAAAAAAGGAAAAGAGAACCCCTCCTCCTATTAAATCAAACCCCTCCCTCTAAACAAGGCAAAGTTGCATACCTAATATACATCTCAAATGAAGGACAGCAATTGGAAATTGTGGTGATGCTTCATGAATGGGCCCCATGTTTTATAAAAGTTCACCTTTACATCTTTAACATTATGTCTAATTTTTTTTAAACTTGGGAAGGACATGACCTCCTCTAACCATTGAGTATGAGCAGGTGGAGTACTGGCTTTCCATTTCATCAAAATTGCCCGACTAGCTATCAATGAGGTAAAAGCTAAAATTTGCTTCTGAGATGGAGTCAATAATATTTATTCTTGAGGAAAAACCAAATAGAGCAATTAAGGGGCATGGTTCTAATTTGACCTTAAAAATGACTGAAAGTTTGAAATAATTTTTCCAATTTTTTTCTAAACTTAGGGCAAGCCCAAAACATATGTATCAATTAAGCCTCAAAATTTTTACATTTGTCACAAAGTGGATCGATATCAGGGAAAAAGCAAGAGAGTTTGAATAATTATTTATATAGTTGTCCATAATTCTTAACTGTGAAAATCATCTTGAATCACCTCAAAAATGACTCAAATTAAATGTTACTGTTATTGTGTAGGGGGGGGGGGCATTATTGAGTTATCCTATCAGGATGTTGAAATGAATGAAAATCAATGTGTGATGTAATTTTGGCCTTTAATCTGTGCTATTAAGAGAGCAATGAAAAATCATTGGACTACTCCATGGGATGATGGGTTTGGTATATTAGGAGATAATGAATAGAATGATAGTTTTAAGCACAGAAGCAGATTCTTCAACCCACCTTTTCTATGTCACCAAGTCCCATTTGCCAACATTTGGACCATATTCCTTTTCAAGCCTTCCTATCAATGTACCTGTCTAAATGTCTTTTAAAAATTGCAATTACACCTGCCTATGTCACTTCCTCTGGCAACTCTATCACACTCCGTGTGAGTAAGTTAGTGCCTCAGTCCCCTTTTAATTCCATTCTCACCTAAAATCTATGCTCCACTTTGTGATAAATGTAAATTTTTTGAGGCTTCATTGATACATATGTTTTAGACTCTCCTATCCTTGACAAAAAAAATGAAGGCTATTTACCATATCTATGGCCCTCATGACCTAATATTGGTTGATGAGGTCACCCTATGGTTGGCTGATCCAAAAAGTTAGATCATACAAGGTGAGCAAGTTCATTTGATATGAAATTGATTTGGCAGTAGGAGACAGGTAGTGGAGTGCAGTACACAAGGATGCTGGAGAAACTCAGCAGATCGCGCTGCCTCCATAGGAAGTAAAAGGCAGTTGATCATTTGTGCATGAGCCATTCTTCAGGATTGTCAAAAATCATGCAGTTGGGGTTGGGGATGTAGGAAAGTTAACAGGTAAGAGAAGGATACAGGTAGAAGCATAGAAGTGAAAGTGGGGTTACATGGTTAGTGTAACAGTTAGCGCAATGCCGTTACAGCATCAGCGATTGGAACTGGGATTTGAACCTGAAGAGCTCGTCGAAAGAATCAAAGACTTATTGATCCAAACCAAGGCTTTTATTTGCAAAAGACAGGAGCTCTTCACAGGTGGTTGACCAGTCCGGAATGATCCGACCTGGCTAGGGACACAACCCTTTAAGGCCCAGACAATAGGCATGGCTTAGCTCTCAGCCAATCGCTGTAAGCACAGTCTAGATACAGTAACTATATACACTATGTACATTGGTGATAGATCTGTACTATCACAGAACCCCACTCTGTCTGTAAGGAGTTTGTACATTCTCCCTGTATTTGAGTGAGTTTCCTCCGGGTGCTCCGGTTTCCTCCTACTGTTCAAAATGTTCTGGCGGTTTTAGGTCAATTGGGTGTAATTGGACAGCACAGGTTTGTGCCATGAGCTTGTGCTGCCCCAATTACATCTAACTGACCTAGAAATTCCGATACATTTTGGAAAATGGAGGGTCATATTGGTCTGTTACCGTGATGTATGCCTAATTTTAAATTTAAAAGAGGCTGATAGAGGAGCGGGCACAGAGCTAAGAAAGACAAGAGAGGCAGTGGGGAGCTGGAGGATGGAAGGCAGGGGGATGAGGGAAGGAGTTTTGTTTTTCAGATTGGAGACTTATGGGAAGTGGCATGCTGTAGGGGTCAGTGTTAGATCTGCTGTAGTTTGTCATTTTTATTAATAATTTGGATGACATGATTAGTAAGTTTGTGGGTATTGTGGACAGTGAAGAAATTTATCTGAGATTACAACAAGATCTAGATCAGTGGTTCTCAACCGTTTTCTTTCCACTCACATACCACTTTACGTATACCCTATACCATAGGTGCTCTGTGATTATTAGGGGATTGCTTAAGGTGGTGTGAGGGTGGAAAGAAAAAGTTTGAAAACCACTGTTTTAATCGTACCTAATTGTCTCATTATGTGCATGGTTTCATGACTCCAAACGAAATGGGCCAATAACAATTTTTGTCAAGCAAACATTGGATCTAGAGCAGAGATTCTCAACCTTCTCTTCCCACTCACGTACCACCTTAAGCAATCCCTAGTTAATCACAGAGCACTGATGGCATAGGGATTACTTAAAATGGTATGTGAGTGGAAAAAAAAGGTTGAGAACCACTGATCTAGATGAACGGAGTGAATGGGCATAGGAATAGCAAATGGACCTTAATTCGGACAAGCACATGGTGTTGCATTTTGGTAAGGCTTAACCATAAATGGGAAGGTTCTGGAGGTGACACAGGTAGATGGGGTCTTCCTTTGGCTTGGCTTCGCGGATGAAAATTTATGGAGGGGGTAAAAGTCCACATCAGCTGCAGGCTCGATTGTGGCTGACAAGTCCGATGCGGGACAGGCAGACACGGTTGCAGCGGCTGCAGGGGAAAATTGGTTGGTTGGGGTTGGGTGTTGGGTTTTTCCTCCTTTGTCTTTTGTCAGTGAGGTGGGCTCTGCGGTCTTCTTCAAAGGAGGTTGCTGCCCGCCGAACTGTGAGGTGCCAAGATGCACGGTTTGAGGCGATATCAGCCCACTGGCGGTGGTCAATGTGGCAGGCACCAAGAGATTTCTTTAGGCAGTCCTTGTACCTCTTCTTTGGTGCACCTCTGTCACGGTGGCCAGTGGAGAGCTCGCCATATAACACGATCTTGGGAAGGCGATGGTCCTCCATTCTAGAGACGTGACCCACCCAGCGCAGCTGGATCTTCAGCAGCGTGGACTCGATGCTGTCGGCCTCTGCCATCTCGAGTACTTCGATGTTAGGGATGAAGTCGCTCCAATGAATTTTGAGGATGGAGAGGAGACAACGCTGGTGGAAGCGTTCTAGGAGCCGTAGGTGATGCCGGTAGAGGACCCATGATTCGGAGCCGAACAGGAGTGTGGGTATGACAACGGCTCTGTATACGCTAATCTTTGTGAGGTTTTTCAGTTGGTTGTTTTTCCAGACTCTTTTGTGTAGTCTTCCAAAGGCGCTATTTGCCTTGGAGAGTCTGTTGTCTATCTCGTAATGAAGAAATAATTCAGCATGCTTGTCTTTATTAATCAGGACAGTGAGTACAAGAGTTAGGATGCCATGCTACAGCTGTACAAGATATTGCGAAAGCCACATTTCAAATATTGTGAGCAGTTCCAGTCACTTTTCTATGCAATTTGTATTTAAGGCAGAAATTGATAGGTTTTTGATTAGCCAGGGCTTCATAGATTATGTGGAGAAGGCCGTACAGTAGGACTGAGTGGGAAAATGGATCAGCTCATGATTAAATGGTGGTACAGAGTCAATGGGCTGAATAGCCTATTTCTGCTCCTATGTTTTATGGTCTGAAGGAAGTCACTAAACTGGAAAGGGTTTAAATAAGGTTCACGAGAATGTTGTTGAAACTGGGATGCTTGAGTTATAAGGTGGGACTGGATATTCTTGAACTTTTTTTTCCTTGGAGCCGAAGAGGCTGAGTGGTCACTTTAGAGAGGTATATAAAATGAATAGTCATAGCTTTTCCCCAATGGAAAGGGAGCCTGAAACTAGAAGACATAGGCTTAAGGTGAGAGGAGAAAGAGGGGAATCTTTTTCACACAGATGGAAATGTATACAAGGAGCGAGTACCAGAGAATGTGGTAGAGGTGGGTAAAATTACAACCTTTGGATGAGTACATGGATAGGAAAAGGTTGAAGGGAGATGGACCAGGAGTAGCTGAATGGGATGAGCTCTAACCCATCTTGCTTGCCATGGATAAGTTGGGCCATGAGGCCTGTTTCCATGCTTAACGTCTCCTGACTCTTCTTACAATTTAAGACCTCTTTTCTCAGAAGTCTGTGGAGAGTTGGCTTGATGCCAAGTACTTTGAAACTACAGAAGCATACCGACTGGTTGCAGGTCACAGCCTGGTTTGGAAACTTGAATGCCTAAGAATGCAAAAAGCTGCAGTGAGTAGCAAACCCAGCCAAGTTCATCACACGCAATGTTCTTCCATCCATTGAGACACAGCAGACAGAAGGCAACCAACACCATGAAGGATCCCCCATCACCTTGGTTGCAAACTCTTGTTTCTGCTACCTTCATGGAAACCTAAAGTAGAGCACCTCCACCTTAAAGAACAATTTTTTACAACAGATATAGGATTCTTGAATCTTGACTTTAACCCTAACCATAAACTACTCCAGGACCACCAAAAGACCTGTCTGCACTATTGAAAGATCACTTTAATTTTGTGCTAAATGCAACTATGGATATTTATTTATCTCTCTGTTCATATTCATTATTTTTTGGTGTCTTGGCATATTGTGGTCATTTAAGATATTCTGTTGCTGTTAGTCTTCCTTAAATACTAGTGTGGCTGTAGCAAATAAGAATTTTGGAGTATCTGTGCATTTTAATGTTGTATATCACAATAAAATTCCATCTCATTTAATTTCTAGCCTGGTAGCATCCTCATGAATCTTTTCTGCTCCTTTTCCTGCTTAATGACATAGACTTGGCCTCTAGTCTGCAGAGCTTAGATGAATGAGAGATGATCTCATTGAAAATTACAAAAATTCTGCAAGACTCAACGGGATGCAGAGAGGATGTTTTCCTTGGAATGGAACCAAGGGTCATAAACGCAAAATAAGGGGTAGGCTGTTTAAGAGCGAGGTGAGGAATTTCTTCTTTCAGTTGGTGGTGAATCTTTGAATTGCCTATCTCAGGGGCTGCAAAGGTCATGTCACAGAGTTCACTTGAAACAGATCAATAGATTTTTTTTGATATGAAAAGAATTAAGGGATCCAGGACTAGTGCAGGAAAATAGTGATGGGGTAAAACTTGAGACATGATCATGATGAATGATAGAGCAGCTTGATCACCAGATGGCCTACTTCTGCTCTTAATTCTTTCTCTATTACTTAAAGACTGACCAATCAGTCAAGTTCCTGTGATATTAAGCCTAATCTGTTCTGATATTCCAGGTTCTAGTACAGCAGTTGAATACTGGATGATTCACTCTATTATTTCAGATTTCTATCACCTGCCATAGATTTACTATTATCTAGATATAATGTCCAAAGCCTCCCGAGTCACACCAGCTTTAGACTATCAGTCATGCTTTTGGACTCGGGAATGCAGTTTGTGCATTCGCAAAGTCAGAGGGATTTCTCTCATTCTCCCTGTTCAAATGATTTTTTTTAATGTGTCCCCATCGTTTCCCCTTTCCAAGTTGAGAACTCATTATTCGATTACACCGGTGAATTGCCAAGAAGACACATTAACCGGCAGAATTTCAATGCTAGTGGGATTTCTAAATTACTTCAAGCTTAGCATAGCTTGCCAGGTGGGCGTGATGTTTATAAATCATTTCATGCAATTATTTAGCTTTATTTTGGCTTGAACTTGAGTAATAATGCGAGTCTCTTGCCAGTTCTCCACACATTTCCTGCAAAATCCATCCAGTTATTCAGAAGCACAGTCCCTGTTCTCTGCTTCCAGAGGTGAGCAGCTTGATGTCATTGAATCTGAATCTGAATGCTGCAGAAAAATGACAGACAACAGCAGGTAATACTGAATAATATGGGTTATTCTGTTATAAATATAATGCCAGAAAATTCAATAATTGCTGGATGTATTTTATTTACCAAATCAAATAATTTATGAGGTCTCATGAGCCTTATATCGTTTAAGCTGAGCTGCCTTAGATCTGGGGCAATTGTTATTTGCATGCACTTGTCGACTTGAAATGTTCCTGCAGCTGGTATAGTGCAGAATGCATCCGAGCCTGTTTGCCTATCGGTGTTTCTTAATGCTGAATCTGGGAGGCTGTAACTATGGTCCAGCACCTGATATTAAACATTTATCCCCTCCCCATATAATAGTATGGTTTGTAGAGCACTGTTAGTATGGAAAAGGATCCCAAGGTAATATTACAGGGGTGCTAACATGCAAAATCTGCTATCAAGCCATGGAGATGTTAGGGTCCTCGACCGAGAGCTCGCTCTTTATCAATTTTAAGGTGAAGAAAGATTTAGAGATGGAAAACCAGAGCTTATGACCTGGGCAGCTGAAGCCAAGGGTGGCAGGTGGAGGAATCCAAATACTTGAGGGACGAGAATTGGAGGAGCGCACAGAATCAGAGAATGGATGCAGTGTGGAAAGAGGCTATTTGGCCTGGTGGGTCTCTGCTATCTTTATGTAAGATCAATCCACCTTTGCCCTCTCCTCTATCCTCTAATTTCCTGTCCTCTCAGGTTCTTATACAGATCAATGTTACCATTGAAATTGCCTTGACTAATAACCTTGGAGATGGCCTCCAGATCTTTACCACTCACTCCATAACAGCAAAAAAGGATTTCCTTCCTGACATTGGTAATTTTGTCAATTACTATCATTCTTTGTCCCCATACTCATGGACCCTCCAATAAAAAGAGCAGCCTCATTTCATCAGTTCTTGTATACCCATCATGTTTTTAAAGATTTTCATCAAATCCCTTTGTAAATTCCTTTGTTCCAAGTCCAGGAACCCTGGGTTATCCATTCTATTGTCCATCAGGACGAAGCATGTAATGCTTCATTCCTCTCAACATTTCCCTGCAGCTGCCATCTATCTGCCGACCATCAAATTATATTGCTAGTTTTACCCAGCATCTCCAGTTGATCCTTATTATGAAAGTCCCTCATCATTTTGATGCATCTCTTCTGCACCCTCTCCAAATCTCTTCCAAAAGTGTGGCCCACAAAATTGGTCTCAATGGTCCCATTCTGCATAAAACAATAATTTATTAAGTCTGACTATGTGGCTTTGTATTCTTATCTCCGTTTACATTGAGTGTTTTTTATTAGTTTCCAAAATTACCCTGCCATTTTCAAAATACTGTGCACATTTACTTTCAGTTTTCACTGTCCTTGCTCTGTTTTTACCATTGCAGCTTTTTGTTTAAATTCTTTCTAACAATATGTAATGCTTCATTTCTCTCAACATTTCCCTGCAGCTGCCATCTATCTGCCCACCATCAAATTATATTGCTACCCTTCTTGCAGTTCAATGTACCTCTAGGCTTTCTGTCCTTGCCAAGATTAGAAATTTACCCTCTACTTTCAAATCTAATTAATTTGAATATGTTAAGATAAATACTGGTCCTACTTGAGCCATAGTGGAATTCCACTGCACTCCACCAAGGCACAACGTGTCAATATTACACTCTGCTTCTAGTTTCTATCCATTCTGCTGGAACTCCTTTTATTCCATGGGGATCGAAATTGAAAACTTAGCATGCAATGCAATGTCGAAATATTTTGGAAGTCATTCGGAAAGGTTGGAGGAATTGGGTCAAAGTTAGAGAAATAGGACTAGCCTGGGTAGACAATTTGATAAAACTCTATGACACTCCAAGCACCACATCACCAATATTTCCCTTATCAACTCCCACTTCAGTTGCTATATCCAGTACTATTCAATTAGATGACTTGGAAAATATCCACACTAACTTTCCTTAGTCAATCTACACTTGACCAAGTGATTGATAAATCTGACCCTTTACTGTTTTATTCCCTTCTACAGGTTAAACTGACAGGCCTATAGTTACTGGGTTTATCCCTGCACTATTTTTGAACAAAGGAATACTTTATTATTTATTGGCTTTAAGATAGTTTTGAAAAAGGACAGCACTGGTCCTCAAGTTAGAATCCCTCAAATGTGGTAAGCCCAATTTCAAGTTGAATAGGCAGGAGTTCGCAATAGTTGGCTGGACACAAATGTTAGAGAGAAAGAGCACAATTGCCAAATGAGAGGGGTTTAAGAGTGTAATAAGGAAATAAATATGTGCTCAGTAAGGTACAGGGCAGGTATGTCAAGTAAAGGACCCCTGGTTAACAAGAGATATGGAGGCACAGATCAGAAAAAAAATGAGGCATACATCAGATAGAGTAGGCAAATTAGAGGGAATCTTTTGACGAATGTAAGGCTTATAGGTCCATAGTAAAAATGAAAACAAAGAATGCTGAAAGGAGTTTCGAGATGGCTTTGGCAGACAGTGTAAGGGAGAATCCAAAAAAAGTTATAAGTATATGAAGAGCAAAAGGTTATAAGGGAAAGAATAGGTCCCCTTAAGGATCAGGGGATTATCTATGTTTTGAGTCAGAGGAGATGTGGGAAGATCTTAATTTTGATCTTGAATATTTTGTGAATGTGTTTACTTATGGAACAGGAAAAGGAGTTGAAGGTAAGGGAAATAACTAAGGATAGACTAGGGCAGCCATTCTCTACCTTTTTTTTGGCTATGGCTCCCCTAGAACTTTACCAGAATAAAGTTTATAGGCCCCTTTCTCTCCTACTGACAACATAACAAAAAAAACCATTAAAAACATTTATCTTACATGAGGTAGAAAGAAAACGAGCCTTTCTATTAAATGTGCTATGGTCCCAGGGGTGGGCGTAAGGCCACCATTGAGAATAGCATGTCTGCATCAGTAATGAAGAGATGTTAGCATATCGAGGTGGATAAATCTCCAGGTCCAGATCAGGTGCATCTCAGGACATTGTGGGAAAGCAGGAAGGAAATGGTTGAGCCCTTGACAGATATTTTTAACTCATTGCTGAGGACATGAGAAATTTCAGAGGACTGGAGGATAACAAATGCATGCCATTATTTAAAAAGGGCTTAAAGGATCATTCAAGTAACTACAGACCCGTTAGGTGACATCAGCGGTAAGCAAACTACTGTAGAAAATTTATGAGAGAAGGAATCTCTTAACATTTAGATAGCCAGAGGAAAATTAAAGAGAGCTATCATGAATTTGTGTGTGGGAAATTTTGTCTGATGAATTTGATAGAAATGTTTGAAGGGGTGAGAAAGAAGGTAGATGAGCGAAAAGGTGTTGATGTTATTTTTATGGATTTTATATGCAGTTCAACTTGGATAAGTGTGAAGTGCTGCATTGGGTAAGTCAAACCAAGGCAGGACTCTGTTAACAGCTCTCTTATGTTATGGCTCAGAGGGATCTTGGAATGCAGGTACATAGCCCTTTAAGGATGGCAGCACATGTAGACAGAGTTGTGAAGAGAACATTTGGATGCTTGCTTACAATCAGTTGCGGCATTAAATACAAGTGTTGGGATATAATTTTGAAGCTATTTATGACATCGGCGAGGCTCCATTAAGAATATTGCATGGAGTGTAGGAAGGATATTATATAGTTGATAAAAGCACAGAAGTGCTGTTGCCAGGATTCAAGACTTTAAGTTACTGTGTGGAACTGGAAAAAAACTAGGCTTGTTATTCTTAGGGCACAGGAGACTGAGGAAGAATCTTGTTGAGGTCTATAAAATCATGAGCCACATAGATAGGTGAATAGTGGCAGTTTTCTAGAATAAGAGAATCTAAGACATGATGGTATAAGAGGAGAGGGATGATAGGGGAGAGTTCTTTACTCAGAAGGTTTTGGATGCATGGAATGAGCTGGATGACACCAGCTTCCTTAAAAGAAATATGGGTGGGTGGGGACTGGAGGAGTATGGGCCTAATGTGGGCAAGGACATGTTCTTTGCCAAGAACAAGCTGAGCCTGGGGCCTGTTTCTGAGCTGTATAACTTTAGGTCTGATAACAAGGCTGTAACATTTGACATTTCCAGTCCCAATGCATCACTCCCTGAATCTGTAGCTGTTTAGAAGTTCTAGTCTATGCAATTTCCTTCCACCCTTCCCTCAGCAAATTCCATAGGGGATTACAGAGATCGAATGGGATGAAATCCCTTGGTGGGATCTAAATGCAAAGAAAGAATTTGTGGCATCGTTGCTGGAGGACCAAATGAGATTACTGAATCTGCGTTGCTTTATTGTGGGCTCACAAGCAGCCAGATTTTTGCAACAGTTGGGCTTAGGTAGAGCAGTTGAATTGATCATCCCGATCATGGCAGAGCTGTGCCCCTTGTCATTTTTCACCAGGCATTGAATGGCTGAAATGCAAAAGAAGTAACAGAGAGAAGGGAAGATGAATCATTGCAGGGAGCTGCCATTTCAGATTTTGTATTAGGTCAGCTGTGATCCTGTTAAATAGTAGACGATGCTCAAGGGTACTGAATGGCCAATTCCTTTGTTCATATCAGTAGACATAACATGCCTTTCTCACCCTATGACTGAGGAAAATACAGGGTGATATGAGCTCATTTTACAAAGGATACTTCCCACCCGATGCAGTTTGGCAAGAAGCTGATCTTGTGGCCTACATTCTCAGAGTTATTCCTCAGAGGCTCATAATAAGACAGGAATATTGGTCCCAGTTTATTTTAGGAAATCATATTAATTGCTAAGAATGTAATTTTGATGACTAAGTGTACCAATGGCATTAAATTCCTCTGCATGAATACTGGAGATAGTGTTCTTCCAGTTCAATATCATTGGTGTTTTTTTTACACTCACCTGATATGTTTTTAATACGTATGTATGGAATCCCCCCAGAAGTCTGGAAGGCTGGCGGCAAAACTCTGCATGCCAAACTGCATGAGTTTTTCAAGCTTTGTTGGGACCAAGGTAAACTGCCTCAGGATCTTCGTGATGCCACCATCATCACCCTGTACAAAAACAAAGGCGAGAAATCAGACTGCTCAAACTACAGGGGAATCACGTTGCTCTCCATTGCAGGCAAAATCTTCGCTAGGATTCTACTAAATAGAATAATACCTAGTGTCGCTGAGAATATTCTCCCAGAATCACAGTGCGGCTTTCGCGCTAACAGAGGAACCACTGACATGGTCTTTGCCCTCAGACAGCTCCAAGAAAAGTGTAGAGAACAAAACAAAGGACTCTACATCACCTTTGTTGACCTCACCAAAGCCTTCGACACCGTGAGCAGGAAAGGGCTTTGGCAAATACTAGAGCGCATCGGATGTCCCCCAAAGTTCCTCAACATGATTATCCAACTGCACGAAAACCAACAAGGTCGGGTCAGATACAGCAATGAGCTCTCTGAACCCTTCTCCATTAACAATGGCGTGAAGCAAGGCTGTGTTCTCGCACCAACCCTCTTTTCAATCTTCTTCAGCATGATGCTGAACCAAGCCATGAAAGACCCCAACAATGAAGACGCTGTTTACATCCGGTACCGCACGGATGGCAGTCTCTTCAATCTGAGGCGCCTGCAAGCTCACACCAAGACACAAGAGAAACTTGTCCGTGAACTACTCTTTGCAGATGATGCCGCTTTAGTTGCCCATTCAGAGCCAGCTCTTCAGCGCTTGACGTCCTGCTTTGCGGAAACTGCCAAAATGTTTGGCCTGGAAGTCAGCCTGAAGAAAACTGAGGTCCTCCATCAGCCAGCTCCCCACCATGACTACCAGCCCCCCCACATCTCCATCGGGCACACAAAACTCAAAACGGTCAACCAGTTTACCTATCTCGGCTGCACCATTTCATCAGATGCAAGGATCGACAATGAGATAGACAACAGACTCGCCAAGGCAAATAGCGCCTTTGGAAGACTACACAAAAGAGTCTGGAAAAACAACCAACTGAAAAACCTCACAAAGATAAGCGTATACAGAGCCGTTGTCATACCCACACTCCTGTTCGGCTCCGAATCATGGGTCCTCTACCGGCACCACCTACGGCTCCTAGAACGCTTCCACCAGCGTTGTCTCCTCTCCATCCTCAAAATTCATTGGAGCGACTTCATCCCTAACATCGAAGTACTCAAGATGGCAGAGGTCGACAGCATCGAGTCCACGCTGCTGAAGATCCAGCTGCGCTGGATGGGTCACGTCTCCAGAATGGAGGACCATCGCCTTCCCAAGATCGTATTATATGGCGAGCTCTCCACTGGCCACCGTGACAGAGGTGCACCAAAGAAAAGGTACAAGGACTGCCTAAAGAAATCTCTTGGTGCCTGCCACATTGACCACCGCCAGTGGGCTGATAACGCCTCAAACCGTGCATCTTGGCGCCTCACAGTTTGGCGGGCAGCAGCCTCCTTTGAAGAAGACCGCAGAGCCCACCTCACTGACAAAAGGCAAAGGAGGAAAAACCCAACACCCAACCCCAACCAACCAATTTTCCCTTGCAACCGCTGCAATCGTGTCTGCCTGTCCCGCATCGGACTGGTCAGCCACAAACGAGCCTGCAGCTGACGTGGACTTTTTACCCCCTCCATAAATCTTCGTCCGCGAAGCCAAGCCAAAGAAGAATGGAGAAATGGCAGAGGTCGACAGCATCGAGTCCACGCTGCTGAAGATCCAGCTGCGCTGGATGGGTCACGTCTCCAGAATGGAGGACCATCGCCTTCCCAAGATCGTATTATATGGCGAGCTCTCCACTGGCCACCGTGACAGAGGTGCACCAAAGAAAAGGTACAAGGACTGCCTAAAGAAATCTCTTGGTGCCTGCCACATTGACCACCGCCAGTGGGCTGATAACGCCTCAAACCGTGCATCTTGGCGCCTCACAGTTTGGCGGGCAGCAGCCTCCTTTGAAGAAGACCGCAGAGCCCACCTCACTGACAAAAGGCAAAGGAGGAAAAACCCAACACCCAACCCCAACCAACCAATTTTCCCTTGCAACCGCTGCAATCGTGTCTGCCTGTCCCGCATCGGACTGGTCAGCCACAAACGAGCCTGCAGCTGACGTGGACTTTTTACCCCCTCCATAAATCTTCGTCCGCGAAGCCAAGCCAAAGAAAGATGGAGAAATAGACCTCAATATGTCTAATGTTATGGATGTCACTGGCCAATAAAAGTCAGCTTCCTTTTTCTTTTGTGAGCGTTACCGAGTGGATGAGAATCATACAGTAATGATATTTAAATTAATCTGTAGCTGCTTTTGGCTGATAGCAATGAGCAAATTTAAGGAGACTGATCTGAGGAGTGGTGTTACTGATTGGACTGAGAATGGCTGTATGTCAGGCTCCTGAGAATGGAACTGAAATGACCTGTTACTAAGACATTTGCCTGGAAGATAATTGAAATAAAGATTTTAATAGCTCAGCCTGTGTTTGGATATTTCAGAAGGTGAAATATTCGGCAGTCATTGGACAGGTTGTCATTTCCCATCTGAGTTTTAAACTGTCCTATGTCAGTCTGCTCCACTCTTTACAAAAGATAGTTAAGACACATAAATGCAAGGTCTTTCATTACTTCAGGACATCCAGAGAACTCCAAGCTGATACTGTGCTTCGAAGTGCAGTTAGTGTTCCAATGATAGAAACATAGCAGCCAATTTGTGTCAACAAAATAAGTTATAGCAATTCACTTGACTTCCTCTGATTGCAGTTTAGGCTACCAGCCCTCATAAACACTTTGGAGCTTCCACATTAAGCTAAGCATATGTAGAATTCTTTTTTTTTTAATTTAATTTTTAATTTAAATTTTATTTTTGAGATAAAGACATTAATAGGTCCTTTTAGCTGTTGTATTTGTGAAGTATCAGGTTTGGTGGTTCATAGAGAGATGAGTCTGAGCACAAGTGTTACAATCAAAGACAAACAGTGGAAGATGTCAAATGATGCTTAATTACTCTACTTCTAAACAACTATATAGTCATTCACATTGGACCCAGGTTTGACACAAATACCAGTCCCACCTATCTTCTACACGCTCCCGTACGTGTACACACTTCACAGACAGGGATGTAGCACTGATCAATCATACATCATGTGCCATTTTTCTTGTGGACGGGACAGACTGGGTTATTTCAGGTGGACACGGTGCATCTGATCACCCCTTCATTGAGGAGGGCATCTTCTGTGATCCCTTCATTGCCTCGTGGCACCTGATACTGGTGGATACAGACTACTGGGATGGGGGCGGGGGGTGTAATGACAAGGGGAGTTGGCCACCCCAACGACAATATTTTCCTGGGTGACCCTAAAGATAAAATTTCCCTTGCTGGTTCACGGTGTCTGCCCCTTGAGCCCATTCATTCCAAGGATGCACTTGGGGGAGGCTGCTACCAGGACTGGGATTGGACAGGGAGGCTCTATACCAATGGAGAGGCAGAGAGTGACCTCTCTGGCAGAGGGGATGGAGCCCTTAGCCCCTCTATACTATCTTTGGGCCCCCTCCACTCCCCAGGATTCCAAGGATAATTGAGTGTTCTACCCCTGTATCGACTAGCGTCATTCAGCACTAAGCCTTTCCCATTTTCTAGTGGACTGCTATTGGGATGAATGGCCTTGGATCATCGGGGCAGGACAGGATTGCTGAACTGATCCACCAGGGTCGCTGGCCTCCATCCTATGGAGCAGGAACAGAATTGTTCCATAAAGAGCGGGGTGTCTGGTGTGACAGTGAGCTTTTGTTGGAAATTTTCTGTGGCACCAGGGAGCTAATCTCGGCCTTGAGGGCAGCAGGGGCCACCTTGGATGAGGGAGGAGCAGAAGGCTGCATAGTGGGGGGACACGGTGGGTAGCATGGTGGAAGGCGCAGTGGGTGGTGCAAGTTTTAGTGACTTTTTCCCACAGTATTGTTGCCACATGGTGAACATGGTGGGGGTAGAGATGAGGGCACCGTCTACACTGACATGGTAGGGGATAGCACATGTCCCTGTGGGACAAGGGGAATTCACTCTCACCATTCTTTTTATCACAATGCCTTGTTTTCATGCAGCAAAACTGTGCAGGTACCCCCTGGGTGAGTGCTCCCTGTTCCAAATATTCTAGCTGCTTCAGAAGAGTAATGGCTTCCCAAATGGTTTTGGACAGTCCCATCAAGGGAAAGACCACCCCTTTGAGGTCGGAGGCAGAGGTTGCACCTGGGACCCCCACTGTAGAGGCTAGTAATAAGGGGCCCGTTTCCTGATGACCCTCATTTCCTTGCTGACTGTGTGCCACTGCAGTCGGTATGTCAGGTCCCACTCTAAAAGTGTGGGGATCCTGGCCTGCACCACAGTCACTACCCGATCCCACAAAGTGATCCCTTCAGGCACTATTTACAGGAAGTTGTTCACTATCTGCTACGTGAACAGACTGCCCAGGGTGCTGGCTTCTAGGTGGGTAAGGCAAATATGGAGTGCACCCATCCCACAGCTGGAGTAGCCATGCAGCTAAATACTCGCACAATAGCTGGTGGTATCTCCTTGGTGGAGTATTCCCAGGTATCTATGATCTCGTACCAGCCCCTCGCTATCCACTCGGAACCTCTCAATTCTCAGTAATTTCCTCATTGTGGTAGACAGACATGGGATCCTCGTGGCAGGTCTGGGACCTCATATTTACTGGCCAGGCTTGCAAATGTTCCGTGATGTGGGATGGTGGAGAGAATGAGATTAATTGGACTCTGCCTCCTCAATGTCATCATTGTCCAGCCATACATCCCCATCTCCCAACCAAATATCACTCTCTTCCCCACACATAATGATAATTCTGAATTTTTATAGCATTGTCTTGCCAGCATTGTCTGCCACACCAACAAATGACTAAACCCCCGATGGTCATCAGTCCACCCAGGGATTTCGAACCCAGATTTCCTTTATTCACTGTAGGTCATTGCCCCCATTGGTGAGCAGGTACAAAATAATGCATGCACCCGACAGGATACTCAAACACACATTAAAAATATCCCACATAGTTAGTAGTCCACATGTGTTCAGCCGAAACTCTTTGAACCCTGCTTGCAGCTCTAATTGTTGTGTTTGGGAAGGATCAGGTTCGGTGGATTCACAGAGAAAAGAGTCTGGACATAAGTATTACAATTAAAGGTAACTTTATTGAACATATGGGAGACAAACAGGGAAGATGTCAAATGATACTTAATTACTGTACTACTAAATAACTGCATAGACATTCACATCGGACACAGATTGGACTTCGATTCAAGTGGCCGCCTTATCTTCTACATGCCTGTGCACGTGTACAAACTTCACAGACGGACTTGCAAACACACTCCTGATTTCCTGTACCAATGGGGTGTGGCTCTCTGCAAACAGTGATCTATCACAGTACTACGGCTCATCTTAACTGTAGTGCACACTTTACCAACAACTCCTCCAACGATGACCACAGTAGCGATCTGGTGTCAAGCAATGTCCGAAACTTGGTCCAAGATGCAGAGAGAGCGAAATGTGGCAAGCATCAGTGTTTATATTGATCTGAGCTGGGTATTTAGCCAAAGGTGACACTGAGTCATTTAAATGAGCCAATGGTAAGGTGTGCACTAATGGGTGGCTGAAGTCCAACCTTGACTGGCAGGTAATGCAACCTCTGAATAAGTTTCAGACAGGGAGCCCACGTGTTCATCCACAATCCACATATAATGCAAGCCCACAAGCCCATGCTGCCCAAGTATATCTGTGTGACCAATTAACCTATTAACCCCATACATCTTTGGAATGTGAGCAGAAACCAGAACACCCGAGGAAACCAATGTTGACACAAAGAGAATGTACAGACTCCTCACAGACAGCACTGATTTCGAAACTGGGTGACTGTGTTGTAACAGTTTTGCACTAACTGCTACATCAACTGCTCCACCCTAAATGAATGAATTCAAAAGATTTTTTTTTGTAATATTTAACTGTGATACAGTGACTTTATCTTAATTGCAAACATTCTCGAGTAAAATGTGCTGGATGAACTCAGTGGGTTGAGCAACATCAGTGGGAAACAAAGAACGTTCCATGCTTTGGGCTGGATCCCTTCATCAAGATATGCAATGTAGAGAAAAGAAGCAAATGTATAAAGGATAGAGGAGGAGGTGCAGGACAGGGAAGAGGTGCACCTCCTTGAACCTTGTCTAATGCATTCAGTGCACCCGATGAGACCTCCCCTACATCAGTGAGACCAAGCGCAGATTCAAATCTTCAGACCATCTATGCTGTGTTTGCAAAGGCTATCCTTCTCCTCCACTCCCCCCTTCATTTTACCCCTTTCCCAACCATTCCCACCCAGATCCAAACCCATCCCTCTTCTTTGGCTCCATCCACCACCACCTCCTCACTGGATTTTTCCTCTTTCTCCCCCTCCCCTCTCAACCCCAAACTTTGATCCCAAATGGACAATCTCTATACCATCATTGACAACTTCTTATCAGGTTCCAACATTGCCAACCTTTGCCTTTTAGCCACCCACTCCTGTATGGACTCATCTGCCTCCACCTGAGCACTTTGTTTTATTTTCCTCTCACTCACTTTGGCATGCACCAATTTTCTGCCTCTGTCTGTTTTGCGTCACCCCTCCCTGATTTCCCCAGTCCCACATGGCCTCCTGCCCTCCTCATCCTACATTGCCAGTTTTAAATTTGGTATTCCTTTCAAAAGTTATTCATTCCATTGATACAAAAACATGTTCTGGATTTGTTTCTCCTTTGTTCTTCATTTCAATATGTACCCATGCTGTCTTTTCCCCAATTTTATTATTTAATTTTTTAAAACCATTACATCAATTATAATAAATTCAGAAAATATATAGATAATGACAAACCTCCAACCTCCCTCTCCCTCCCCACTAATACTCATCCTCCTCCCCTTATATCTACCCACTAAGAAGAAAGAAAGAAGGAGATCATCAATTATATATTTGTTTCAACTATTCAGCTGTGAAAACTAAGACGTCACACTGGATACAAGTAACACTGGATTGAGAGTTCAAATCTTCAAACCAAGAATTTTTAAATATGGGCTTATACTTTTACCAAGAAAAAATTATCCCACAAATTATACATTAATTTTTCAAGATGGATACAAGATTTCATTTCAATATGTCATCGTTGCATTCCTGGAGCTAAATCAGATTTCCAAGTAATAGTCAAACATTTCTTCGATACAGCCAAGGCTTAGTGTAAAAATTCAATTTGATACTTAGTCAATATCAATCTTAATGCAATCGTTTTAATATCTCCAAATAAAAGCAACATTGGATCAAATGGAAGTTCAATTTTTTGCTACTATTTCCAAAAATAATTTAACTTGTATCCAAAACATCTTAACTTTAGGACAAGTCCAAGTCAAATGAAAAAACTACCTATCTCTTCACCACATCTAAAACATAAATCTGAAGAGATTAAATTATTTTTTTAAATTTTTTTTGAATGGTTAAGTATAATTGATATGAAAAATTATATTATACTGATCTATATCTTGCATTTATAACCTTAGTCATATTTTATTTATATAAATCCCTCCAAACCCAAACATTTTCATCTTGAGTTACTTATATTTGCTTTAAACATTTTATTTTGTAATAACTTATACATCTCAAAAATAAATTAATTTATTTCTCCTTTAGTAAGTAATAACTCTTAAGCAGATTGTTTGGGTAATTTTAAACTATGGCCTAACTTTTCAATTAAAAAAGCTTTTGCTTGCTAATTACAAAACAATGAACTATTAGAGATCTCATATTTTTTCCCCTCATTCAATTAAAAGATATAAATTTTCCTGCTTCAAAACAATCTTCAGCATTTTTAATCCCCAATTGATTTCATATTTTCAAAAACTCATTATTAACAGTAAAAGGAAAAATCTTATTTTGATGTAAAGGCATTTTTGATGAAATCTTACATTTCCTACCTATTTCATAATCAATATTATTTCCATAATTCAATCAAATGCTTCAATATTAGTGCCTCTCTACTAATTAACAATTTTGAATTCCATTAATAAATAAATTTTTGCATACATTGCTCATGAATTTTAGCTAACTCTATATTGGCCCAAACTGAGGATTTATTTAAATCAAACAGTCCACTAATAAATTTCATTTGTGCAGCTTTATAATAATTCTGAAAATGTGCAAGATGTAAGCCACCTAATTTAAATGTCAAAGTTAATTTTTCCAAGGATACTCTAGCCAATGTCCCTTTCCATAAATTTTTTTCAAACAATTAAATTAAAATCTTGACAATTTTTTTGAGAAATTTGGCAAGGAATGGATTGATAAAGATATTGGAACATTGGAAAAAATATTATTTTTAATATAATTCACTCTATCTATTAAAGTTATAGGTAAATCATTCCACCTATCTGTCATCTTTAATTTTACTAAATAAAGGTAAATAATTCAACATAGATAATTTGTATCTATCAATTTTAATATCTAAATATTTAATTGGATTTTGTGTCCATTTAAATTGAGGAATTTGTTTACATCAATCATAAATAACTTCAACTAACAGCATAACTTCACTTTTGTTCCAATTAATTTTATAACCAGATATTTTCCCATTGCCTTGTAATTTACTATATAAATAAGATGATGAATTTTCAGGATCTGTTTGATAGATTAATACATAATCAGCAAATATACTAATCGTATATTCCTGTTTATTAACTTAAATTCCTTTAATACTAACATCTTGTCTTATTAATTGTACTAATGGTTCAATTGCCAAAACAAATAATGCTGGAGATAAAGAACAACATTGCCTAGCCAATCTTGTAAATGAAAAAGAAGAAGTTTGTCCATTTGTAACTATTCTAGCTAAAGGATTTCTATATAAAGACTTAATCCAGTTAATAAATATTGATCCAAATTGAAATGTTTCCAAAACTTTAAATAAATAATTCCATTTTAATCTATCAAAAGCCTTTTCAGGATCTAATAATAAAAATTAAAGTTAAATCTGACTTTTTCTGAGAAATATGAATTAAACTAATTAATTTAGCAATATTATCAGCAGAATATCGCTTTTTAACAAATCCTGATTGATCTAAATGGATCAATTCTGGTAAATATGCATTCAATCTATTAGCAAAACCTTTAGCTACAATCTTATAATCAACATTTAATTAGGTCTATAAGACTCTGGTTTTAATAAATCTCTATCTTTCTTGGGTATTATTGTTATTATAACATTTGGAAAAGATTCTGATAATGAACAAGTTTGGATTGCTTGTTTTAATATGTCCATTAAAGGCATTAATAAACATTTTATAAAATTCACATGTAAATCCATCTTCACCTGGAGATTTACCATTTTGCATAGAATTTAAAGCCTTAATAACTTCTTTCAACATTAATGGAGAATCTAAATCTTTACAAGTTTGACAATTTAAAGGTGGAAATTTATGTAAAAATGCATTAATTTCTCCTTCATCATCTACTGACTGAGATGTATATAACTTGGTATAATACTCTTTAAAAGAATCATTTATATCTTGTGGTTTATAAGTAACTTTTGCATTCTTTTTAATAGCATTAATAGTTTTGATGCTTGTTCCATTTTTAATTGCTAAACAAATACCTTATGTGCTCTTTCAATATTAATTCCTAAATATTTACTTGCTTCCTTTTGCCTCTTAAACTTCATCACCTGGTTACTTAATGGATAGTCCCCATCATTCATAGCCATCACGTCAGTCATTCCTACATTGACTTTATAACCTGATATCAAACCAATTGTACATTTATTTTCTTCAATTATATTTATGGTTCTGTAAGATAAAATATAACATCGTCTGCAAACAAGCTAATTTTATGTTCTCTATTTTCTATCATAAAGCCCTTAATCTAATTTTCTCTTCTTATCTCTTCTGCCAATGGTTCTATAACCAATGCAAATAAAAATGGTGATAATGGGCATCCTTGTCTAGATGACCTTTCTAAAGGAAAAGGTTTAGATATTTGTCTATTTGTGACCACCTTAGCTTTTGGATGATTATAAAAAGCTCTTATCCAATTTATAAAATCATTTGGAAATGTAAAAGCCTTTAATACTTTAAATAAAAGGTTGCATTAAAGTCTATCAAATGTTTTTTCCGCATCTAAAGCCATTGATATTGCTGGTATATTTTCTTTCTGGGCTACATTTAATAAACATAAATTTAAATATGTTGTCCATGGATCTTCTATATTTAATAAAGTCAATCTGTCCATATTTATTAAGTTGGGTAAATGTTTATTTAGTTAATCTGTTATCTAATAATTTGGATACAATTTTATAATCTGTATTTAATAATGATATCAGTCTATAAGAGAATGGTAATAAAGGATCTTTCCCTTTTTAGGGAATAACTGTTATTAATGCTGTTTATAAAGATTCTGGTAAGTTCTTAGAGTTTCTCATTTGATCCAAAAGTCCCATAAAAAGAGGAATTAACAAAAAAAAATTCATAAACTCTGCCGAGAAGCCATCCTCTCTTGGAGACTTATTATTTGGCAAAGATATCAAAATATCATATATTTTAACATCTGAAAAGTAATTGGATAATTCCTTTTTTTCATTGACATTTAATTCAGACAATGTAACTTGTGATAGATATTCATCTATTTTTTTCCCTCGTCCTTTAAAGATTTGGACTGATGTAAATGTTTTTAAAAATTCCCAAAATCTTCATTAATCTCTTGTGTTTTATATGTAATTTGACCAGTTTCTCTTTTCGTTGCTATTATTGTTCTTGATAATTGCTCCACTTTTAGTTGCCATGCTTAAACTTAATGGCAGGAAAATTGAATTTATTAGTATTATTGTTAATAGAATTCAGAATCCAATAAATGAAAAAAATTGTTAAATTATATGAAAAAGATTAAGGTGGATATAGCTTTTTTGCAGGAAACTCATTTGACTGAAATAGAACATTAGAAGATAAAAAGAGATTGGGTTGGATCAGTATTGGCTTCATGTAATTCCAAGGCCAGAGGAGTAGCTATATTAATAGATTAAAAAATACCAATTAAATATTGGATACAACTATAGATAAAGCAGGGAGACGTGTAATGATTAATTGTCTAAATTATTCAGTATATTGGACATTAATGAATATATATGCACCAAATGTAGAAGATGAGAAATTTATACAAGATATGTTTATGCAATTATTAAGTGCACAGGGATAAATAATAATGGGTGGAGGTTTTACTTTTACTTTTGATTCAAAAATAGATAGATCCAGTGGAACTATTGTTAAAAATAAAGTTGTTAAAATCATGACAGATTTAAGGAATAAGATGTGGCTTGTTGATAGTTGGAGGAAAATGCATCCGAATGGTAGGGACTATTCATTTTATTCTTTTAGACATAAGATGTATTCATGTATTGTTATGTTTTTAATCTCTACACATTTACAAACTAGAGTTCAGAATATTGAATATCAAGCAAGAATATTATCAGATCATTCACTTTTAGTGATGTCAATTGCATTGGAAGAATAATAAAATGTAGGTTATAGATGGAGATTTAATACAGTACTTTTAAAGAGAAAGGATTTTTGTGAATTTATGAGATAGTACAAAAATTTTTTTCTAGAAATTAATGAACACTTAGAAGCAAATAAATTTATTATATGTGAGTCTATGAAAGTCTATTTAAGAGGACAAATAATAAGCTGCACATCTAAAATAAAGAAGCAATACAATCTTATAAAGTAGAAAGAAATGTACTGCATACATGACAGAAATATTCTGAATTAGGTGATAGAGTCTACATTTCCAGTCTTGATGAAGACTTCCAGCCTGAAATGTTGGCCATCCTTTTTCCCTCTCTTGTGCTGCTCAACCACTGTGTTTATCCAACAGATTGGGTTTAGCTTCAGATTCCAGTAACTCCAGTCTTCTCTGTGACTCCATTTTTGAATACAGTGGATAGTGCAACAGTAAAAAAACAAAAACACAGGGTTTAGCATTACAGGTACTCTTCAGCTTGCAGCCTATGAGACTTGCATCCATCCGCAAATATGACCAGAATTTGTTTGGAAAATAAAGAAAAAAAAACTAGTGCAATTACAGTGAAATTCAGGCCTATCTATGGTGGCCACCATGTTGGCTGATGGCCAACCTCTCATGAGACCTGGTCTTGGTATCCACCATGTTGGGTAGTGTTAGAGGCCATAAGAATTTCCAGGGTAATCAAGGTCCTCAACAAAAGAGAGAATGAGAAGGATAGTGATCATTTTACTCTTCAGTATCACAGGTAGGGCAATTCCCTGACATACGTCCATTCCAAGATATGACCGATCATCCAGAACAGAACACGGACATATGTCATGGAGTACCTATATAGTAAGAATTGCAACGTATAGTGTAGCAAAGACGAAGTGCATGGTATAGAGAAAAGTGTAGATAAAACACTACAAGTTCATCATCTTTTATAATAATTTCCACTAGTTTCAGTATATGCAAATTTAATATCAGCAAAATGAAAAACTCCAGGTCCAGCTAGAATGCTTCTTGAAGGGCTTCTGGCTGACCTGATAACTATGCTTCTCTTTCCACAACTGGGGCTTGACGAATATTCACTAACTTGGCGTCAGAATCTTCTAGACTGTGCAGTTGGCTGACACCATCACACCAATGCATGCCTAGGCCTTTTCAATGAGGATTATTGTGGCTCTCCAAGAATTCCATGTGGTTAACTTTCTGGCTGGGAACTGTCTTGATTATTGTGGAGCAGGGTCAGAAGGATGCCGAAGGAGTATTTTAATTGGATTATACTCTTGATGTAATTGTATGTGCAGACAAAGGATGCCTGAGGTATAATGAAGAACAGTTGCTTCATTAGAGTCAGCAATAATTTCACTCTTTAAGTATGGTTCAATGTATAATACAACTGATAACAGGCTCAAGCTATTTGGAAGGGATATTCAGATCAGCTTATTCCCATGTTATTCTTTTGAATTTCTTTATTAACATGTTCAAAGTGTCCATGCCCCTTTGAATTCTAAGTCAATCTTAATGTTAATCTTTAGTTTAATGTTAAATTATATTTCATATATGAATACACACTCACTCACTCACTCATTCACTCACATCATATTTACAGATACACTATTACACTCAGAGAGAGAGAGAGAGAGAGAGAGAGAGAGAGGTCATTTCAGAGTCACTGAGTCTGGAAGAACAAAACCATAATGGAACTGAAGTGGGCCTTAATTGATTCCAGGGCAATTGGTGTGTACATATTATACTACTGTCAGCTGTTCAATTAGGCAAGCTCTTCCTTGAGTGACATGTACTTAGACTTTCTAGAGTCCTGACCACTTAAACATTTGGATAGAGGTGAGGTCAGATATTTTAATGGGTGTGAAGTGATAATATGAAGAAAGGCAAAAGGTCATCTGTCATGATTTGTGTTTTGTAGAAATGAAACTGGAACAGTGATGATGTAATGTCACATGATTTCAGAGAAACATAATGCCCCATCCATCCGTTGATCAGATGACTCTACTCCCATATTCCTCCACCAGTGCAACTTCCAACCCCACTTCCACCAAAGACATCTCCTTTTATTAATTCAACAGTTATCAGGCTCTTGAACCACCCCTTACTACCCTAATCATAAGCTACCAAAAGATCTGTCTGCAATACTGAAATGTCACTCTTTTTCTTACACTAACCACATTTCTGAACATTTATGTATCTTTTATATGTATTGTCTCTTTTTCTGACTCTAAATATTGTGGTAATTGAAGTTGGTGTATCTGTTTGACTGCAGCAAGTAAGAATTGCAGTGTGTGTGCACATTTTACTTATGTATATGATAATAAACTCTCATCACTCATTGTTTCATCCATCCCTTCCCCATTATCTCTATAACCTAAAGTCAAAATCTCTCCCAAGAAAGGGCTGCGATTTCCACAGTGCTGCTCCCTCCACAGATGCTGCTCAACCCAATGAGAGTGTTCAGCATTTTCAGTTATGTGTCAGATTTCATTTATCTGCATTTACCATTCTTTAGAGACCATTTTTGCCCAAGACACTGCAAACTAGATACAATTCTCACTATATGAGTATCCTGCTGCTTCACAATTGCACTCTATCAATTTGTGCTTTTTAAATGGATAGAGCAGACATGAAATCACTTTTCTGCATCTTGCAGTTCAGTGGTGAGAAAGCTTTACAAAAAATAGTCACCTGGAGTAAAATGGATACAATAAATCAAACTAGTGTGGTTTATTAATGGAAAATCATGTTCAGATTGTTTCATGGAATTCATTTTTGAGCTAATGAATGGAGTTCATGAGGGTGATGCAGTCAATGTGATGTACCACACAACCAAAGGAAATCACAGCAGTTCGAACCATCTGGTCCATTTTGAACTATTTACTCCACTTCATCTATTGACCTGCACCCGAACCATAGCCCTCTATATCCCTGTCATCCATGTACCTATTCAATCTTCTCTTAAATGTTGTAATTGAGCCTGCATCCATCATCTCTGCTGGTCCTAGCTAGATCTTTGTAAATGTTGTCTGCACTATTTCAATCTTATTGATATCTCTCCTGTAGGTAGGTGAGAAAAACAGCACACAATACTCCAAATATGGCCTCACAAATGTATTGTACAACTTTAACACAGCATCTCAACTCCCATACTCAATACTTTGATTTATGCAGGTCAACATACCAACAGTTTTCCAGCAGTCCGAGATCTTGCTGTAAGCTTAGAGAGCCTTCCTCACTGTCCACAATGCCCCAATCTTCATGCCTTCTGCCAACTTACTGATCCAATTTACCACATTATTTCTATGATTTTATGAAAAAGGTATATTTCTGAAATACATACAAAAAAAGCATTATTAAAAAAAACCACGTCATTAATGAACCTTGATGGGAAAAACCTCACAGAGACTTGGGGGCACTGATGATACTGGAGTCAGATTTCGAACTTGTTGGTATAATCGGGGGCTGTCCTCGGACATGGATAGCACCATATTCCCCTACTCAATCCCTTGCATTTCTCTCACTTCCAAGGAACCAAAGAAAACTACAGCACATAAACAGGCACTCAGTCTGAACTATGCCAGTCTCATTGATCTGTACCCAGATCATAGCCTTCTATATCCCTGCAACCATACACCTGTCCAAATTTTTCGCAGTCAAATCTGAGCCCACATTCACCATTTCAGCTGGCAGATTGTTCCACACTCTCTGCATAAGGAAGTTCCCCAATGGTATTTTTAAACATTTTACCTTTTACCCTTGACCCACATCAACTATTTCTTGTCTCATCTAACCTCAATAGAAAGCTCATTTCCGTGACAGATTTTTCTGCTGTTAAATGGCCTTTGAGCAAGCCCTTGAACCTGTTTCCCCACACAGTCAGTGGAGGTAACGACATAGCAGCTGTAATATCATCATGGAGATCCCAATGGGAAGTTTGCCACTTTCACTTTAGTGCAGAACATTGATTCTTACATTCATAATTATTAATGCCTGACTCACTCATCATGGCTTGGCCTTGCAAATGAAGATCCAGGAAGGATCGTAGACATAGGTATGTCCTTCCTTTGAGGCTGCCTCCCTTTAAACCCGGGATTTATCTGCTATAGCCCAGCCCGCTGGGTTGGTGACAGTCAGGTCCTCATATCGTAGATGTTACATTGCAGTGTCGTTCTCCTGGATGGATGGTCTGAAGAGGCTAACAAGCCCCATCTGCCCGGTTTGAAATCAGAGTTTTCCTTCCCTTAGGCTGGCTGCCAACCAAGGATAACGAGCCCAGACTACCCATTCAGTTATACCACCGGACATTCAGTTGTGCCGTGACGTAGCAAACTCAGTGAAAATGGGGGACGCCAACGAGAAGGTGTTTCTATAGATGCAGTAGTGTAGGAGAGGTCATTTGCAGTGACCCCTGCCTGGCAAGCCAGACAGCGGCCGCATGGTGATAACTACACTGAGAAAGAAGAGGCAGGATATCAGGCCCAGACCTCATCTGCCCCATTAATTTTTAATGTACTTCTGTCCAATATCATGATTTTGTTTTGCTTCACGAAGTACTTGTTAAATGCATCAAAAGCCTTTAAATTCCAATTTGTCGGCAGATACTTTAAAAATTTGTTGGTATTGCAGGTGTTGCTTCTGCTTTTTACAACCTGTTTTTTGTCAACACTATTTTCAGCTGTGTACATCCATTACAGACTTCACAGTTGTAACTGTGTGAGTAAATCACGTTGATCAATAGATTTGCAAAACCTGGAACCATTGGAACAATTAGCAGAGTGACACAACAGTTCATCTCACTTAATCTGTTGCTGCCAACTGTGCTCTCTGCATCATTCTCTTTGCTCAGAATCTCTGGCTGCTCTTCAGAATTGAGCATTGTTCCTGTATGTTAATATATATTGACGTGGTGTGCGTTGAGAGAGTCAAGTCTGACTAAAAATTTACCTGCCAAAAACAGGACGTCACTCTAAATAACCAAGAGTGGTCAGAGAGAGAAAATAATGAATCAAGACTCCAAATCTGTGTCCTCCCCTTTGAGAGAACTGAAGGATTTCATTTTGTTAGAATGTCAAGCTGTTTGTCCCTTCTTAACATGATTCTTTCTGTTTATTGTGGGTTGTTAGTTTTAGTTTAGTTTATTTATATGGCACATTTAAAACAACTCACATTGACCAAAATGCTGTATAGATCATAAATTAGATCTCAACTTAAGCAGCTATTTAAAATGCAGTATAAAACTGGTACCCGAGGTTCAGATTTGTACATACAAGATGGTGACAATTGACAATCACTTCAAAACACCTGCGAGTAAAAATTAATCTTCCACCTGGATTTAACAGAGTTAAAGGAAGGGGCTGATTTGATGGAGGGAGGAATGGTGTTCCACAGTTTGGGGGCTGCAATAGTGAAGGCACAATTTCCCCTGAGTTTGAGTGCCAAACAACCAAGCATCCTAAATTGACCGATCTGAGGGGCCCTTGAAGAGGAGTAGGGAGTTAGGAGATCAGTGATGTAAGAGAGGGCTAGTCCATTAAGGGCTTTGTAAACAAACTGGAGAATTTTAAAATCTATTCTGAGCTGTACTGGCAGCCAGTGGAGGGAGGCCAGGATGGGGGTGATTTGGTCCCTCTATTTGGCTCCTGTCAAGAACCTTGCTGCAGCATTCTGCACAAGTTGAAGACAGGATAATGACAACTGACTATTTCCTGTGTATAGAATGTTTGAGAAGTCTAAGTGGGAGAAAATGAGGACATGGATAACTTTCTCGAGGTCTTTCAGTGACAGGAGTGATTTGATTTTCACAAAAGGGCTGGCTTTTACTGCTGCATTTTCTCATTGACAAACTTGAAGGTGGAATTGAATATCACACCAACGGGTTTGACATGTGGTTTGATGAGGGTGGATAAGTTACCAAGACTACTGGAGATACATTTGATGGAGTTGGGGGCCCAAACAGGTTGATCTCAGATTTGCCCTCGTTTAGCTGCAGGAAGTTTTGAGCCATTCAGCATTTTGTGTTCTCCAGACAGTCATTGAAGCTGGTTATCTTTGCTTGGTCATTGGGCTTCAAGGGGGGATAGAGCTGAGTATCATTAATGTAGCAGTGGAAGGAGATGCCATGTTTTTGGATGATATGGCCGAGGGGAAGCATGTACAAAGAGGAGAGAATGGGGCCCAGAATAGACCCTTGTGGGACCTGACAGGAAAGGGTAGCAGAGGAGGATGAAAATTTGCCCATTTTGACTGAGAAAGTTCAGGGCCATGCCATCGACATCAACCCTCTGCTGGAGGCCATCTATTAATATAGCATGATCCACCGTGTCTAATGCTGTGCTGAGGTCCAGGAGAATTAGAATGGTGGAGTGCCCTGAGTCAGTGGCAAGGAGCAGATCATTGTATACTCTTAGTAAAGCCGACCCTGTGTGTTATGCTGGGCCTTATAACCTGACTGGAATCTTTCAGATGTGTTGTTGGAGGCAACAATTGGTTAAGACAACTTTTTCAAGGATCTTTGAATGGAATGGAAGTTTTAAAACAGGTCTGTAATTTTTGGATGTTAATAATAGAGAGGATACTAGGATTGGCTGTATCAAAACCATTCTCAGGAGGAGAGTAGGGATAACATTGAGGGGACAGGTTGTTGGCTTCATGGCGAATATTATCTTCCTAAAGGTGGGTAGTGTGATTGGGCTGAAACAGTCCAGGTTGGATGAACTGACCTGTGGCACAATTAAATTGTGGGTGGAGGGGGGTTGTTGGTCCTTATGTTCTTGACTTTGTTTATGACGAAATTTAAAATTTCTTCGCATTGGTATTAGGTGGTATTAGGTGTGTGGAACCAATGATTGAGTGGATGGTATTGAAGAAGACCTTGTGTTGTTGGGAGCTGTGGGAAATTAGGTTGACATTATATTTTGTTCTTTTAGCCTTTACAGTTTCTTGGTATATGTGCAGCAAGGATCGGAATATCTTGCAAGTGCATTGTAACATTCGAAAGACAAGGTTCTGGAACTCGCACTGCAGCTGGTAGGGCTAGCATTGCCGACAAGTAAAAAAACTACAAAGAAATGATTGTACCTCAGCTGACTGACACCTGGCTTGGGGACAAACTGCCAGGTGAGAAACTCAGATCGAAACACTACTTCCTGAAAAGATCAGATCCACGAACATGTTGATCAGACTCTGGTTAAATGGGTTTTCTGTTGCTGAAGTTTCATTTGGGTAAATCGTATTACTCTGTAGCTTTGTGAATTAGTGCCTTTGGGAATTTAGGCCCGGAGGTTTCATGCTTTTCTGGTTCATTCAGCTTTCACAGAAAATATGTGTGGCATTTATTAACCATGACTCCTAGATCAGACACTTTATTTTTCAAGGTTAATCGAAGTGTCACAGCACAATAAAAGGCCACCTTGTTTCCAGGCTAGCAGTGCTGATGTAGTGGGGTGTTCACCCTGGGAAATCCTAAAGATATCTGACAATTTTTACCCTGCAATACCTACCAAAATTGAGGAGTGCAGAGCAACAAAGGGATTTAGGAGTTATGGTAAATAGTACCCTCAAAGTTGATGCTCAGGTAGATAGAGTGGTGAAGAAGGCATTTGGAATGTTGGCCTTCATAAATTGGAGTATTGAATTCAAGAGTTGGGAGGTTATGATGACATTGTACAAAGCATTGGTGAGGCCAAATTTGGAGCACTGTGTGCAGTTTTGGTCACCAAATTATAGGAAGGATATCAACAAAATAGAGAGAGTGCAGAAAAGGTTCACGAGAATTTTGACAGGATGTCAGGGTTTGAGTTACAGAGAAAGGTTGAGCAGCCTGGGGCTTTTTTCTCTGGAGTGTAGAAGATTGAGGGGGGATTTGATGGAGGTGTTCAAGATTTTAAAAGGGACAGAGGGAGTCAACGTGGAGAGGCTTTTTCAATTAAGAGTGGGGGATATTCAAACCAGAGGCCATGGTTTGAGATTGTAGGGGGAAAATTATAAGGAGAACATGAGGGGAAATTTCTTCTTTGTGGTTGGGATGTGGAATAAGCTTCCGGCAGAGGTGGTTGAATCAAGGACATTATTTACATTTAAGGAAACATGGAGGGGAGAGGATTGGAGGGGTATGGACCATGTGCTGGTCAGTGGGACTAGGAGGGTGGGGATTTGTTCCGGCATGGACTAGTAGGGCCAAACTGGCTTGTTCTGTGCTGCATATGGTTATATGGTTATATGGTTTATATGGTTATACCTCCAGAATCTGGCCAGTTTCATCTTATCTCTGATTATGTCTATTTGATATGTCAGAAGAAGCTTAACAATACCCTATGTTAATATACATGTGTTAACATTACCAGCTATTACCTACACTAGTTATCGAACAGATCCATCTCCAGGTCATGTTCAGGATCATGTGAGTTTGACATCTGCGTCTATTTCCCTCAACTCAATCATGATCAAACAACCCCTGTTCGCCTTGTTCTATCTTTCCCAGCTCTCTTCCAAGCCCGTTTTCTTTTGAGCCCAATCTGAAAAGTCATTTGATAGGCAGAATCCCAGACAGGGCACTCAATGGATCATCGGTGTGAAACTGCAGTCAATTGATATTTCTGTCTTCTGGATATTCATGGAAAGCAAGTAAATTTGTTGGTCACCTTTACAGCTTTTGCTCTTTCTTCACTAAATTAGTAGAGCAAATGCAAAGGTCTCGTGGAATACTAATTATTCCCAATACCGTGTTTACAGACTAAGCACAAACTACTTTTCCCTTCTCCAAGGTTGCTTCCTGATCTAGTGAATATTTCGAGCATTTTTTAATTTTTATTTTCAGATTTTTCTCTTTTGATTGTGTTTGCAATTCAAGGTCCCACTGACCTTGAAATAGAATGAGGTCAACACCGCCTTACATTAAATACAATAGCGAAAACCTACCGGGGACAATCATTACCTAAGTTGATGGAAGGAGAAGGAAAGAAAAGAATGGACTCAGTAGAATTTCTGGTGTACTTTGGTTGAATGACAACATTATCTGACTGGTTTAATGTAACCTAGATTGTATACCTAAAATGGAGGGGAGGTGTGGGGGGGGGGGTGGGGGGGTGGCTTGGGAGGAGGGGGGGGGGAGAAAAAGTCACTGTATATGTGTGAAAAAGAAAAAGTGTGTAGCATGGCTAATGTGATTTATGGTGTGAAAAATAAAAAAATTAAAAAAAAACAAAAAAACAAGGAGTTTAATAATCCTTTTGATGAGTCGTAGGCTTAGCCTATGATAATAGAAGACAAAAAACCAAGCAAGCATATGAAGAACAGAGAGGCAGTTAAAACTTGTCACCTTCACTTTTTGACATTAAATAGACTTTATATGTTACACTTTAAAGAAAGATGCCCAGGGGCTTAGTTAGGATAATATAGTAACTCTTTGAAAGTTATAACATTGGTGTTTGATGATGAGCTGAGTCTTGATGGATCTGGCTACACCTTTCATTTGTCTTGGCAAAGCACTAAAATTTGCAGTCATGTGCTAAGTCCAGAGGTGGTCGGAAGTTGGATGCATACTGCCACATTGCAATGAATGGAGGGAATTATAATGTGCCGCACCCTGTGAGGAAGATGAAACCTCTCCCTGTTCTCACCTCATTTTTTTAATGAAACTGAATTTGAGATTAATGTTAAGAGAAGTGTCGCTTACTAATCACAGAGCACTTATGGCATAGGGATTACTTAAAGTGGTATGTGAGTGGAAAGAAAAAGGTTGAGAACCACTGATTTAGAAGCTAATTTAAAGGACTGATTTTAACACCAAGCCCCTTTTCACTAAGCTTCACAAATTAGTTAATAAATTTAAACAAAACCCATACAAGGGCAGCATGGTTAGTGAAGTGGTTAGCACAACATTGTTACTGTGGGAGTGATCGGGACCTGGGTTCAAATCTCGAGCTGTCAAAAGGGAGTTTGTATGTTCTCCCCATAACTGCGAGTGTTTCCTTCGGGTGCTCTCGTTTCCTCCCACTGTTCAAATTATACCAGGGTTGTAGGTCAATTGAGCCTAATTGGGTGGCATGGGCTTCTGGGCTGAAATGGCCTGTTACCGCGCTGTCTGTCTAAATTTTAAATTTAAAAGGGACCGTTTATTTTGAATTCAGAGGCAGGGGTCTCTGATCATACTTTCTAAACCAGCGTTAATAAGTTTATTGTACTAAAGGGAACTATTCCATCATTTATTTATATTTAACAGACATTTAAAATACCCAGTAGTAGACCTTATAATATTAATGTTGTAGTAAACTGAGTATGTAAATACAGAGTGGGTATCAGAATTTTTTTTGTTAATCAAGATCCAACCTGTAGAATCAGAAGATCATATCTAATGAAATATGCAGGCAGCATGGTTAGTGTGTAAGTTAGTGCACATTATTGCAGAGCCAATGTGGTGATACACCACTAGTGTACCTGCAGAAGAGCACTGGAGGACAAAGCAACACCTGGCTGGCTGTCAGTCAGCCGACCTGAATGGACCAAGCCTCACACGGTCGGCTGCTAATCACCCTCTGGGTTATAAGCTAGATCCGGCTCCTCGAGGTCATTCTCAGTGCCAGTGCAGCCAACTCTCATAGCCAGCTCTGTGGAAGTTTATGTGGAATAAAGCCTGTTGAACAGCCTTTATGTTTGGTGCCTGCTTTCTTCTCGATAGCGCATCACAGCCAGCAACCTGGGTTTGAATCCGGTGCTGTCTGTAAAAAGTTTTTACGCTCTTCCCGTGCCTGTGTGGATTTTCTTTGGCACTCTGGTCTCTTTCCATCCTTCAAAATGCATGAAGTTGGAGGTTAATTGGCATATCTGGATGACACGGGCTAGTGGGCCGGAATACAGGCAAACCCCACTTGAAGCAATTAATTTGTCCCAATTTTTACTCACATAAGTCAAATTTGCATTAAGCAATTAATAGAATAAATAGGAATAATGACAATGAATCCCCATCTTTTCAGACCATCTACCAAGATTTATAAAAATAGGTTTTGAAAACAACTTTTAGCTGTAATAATGCCAAAACTGTTAAGCTTAATAAAAATATTATGATATTTTTCATTTATTTCATAATCACATCACAACTAAGCTGTTTCTTAGAAAAATGTTTGTCCAAAGTTGACTGCATAGATTTTGATTTATTATTTCTCATTATAAATTTCCAATAACTAGTGATCACTTTTTCTAAATTGCTGCGGGATTTCCATGCTTCTTTCCATGTTAGGATTGGCATTTAGGTAAAAATCGTTTGTGGCTTCAACAAGTACAAATTCTTCCTTAAGTTCTTTTATGGTGATTTCTTTAGCCATATTTTCAGCTGTTTCACTCTCTTTGTCTTCAACTTCTTCAAATGCAGGTTGCTCATCGAGTTGAAGATAATTTTCACTTAATTCTTCTGCATGCTAATCAGGCAATTCTGGCAAATTTTCTGTATGTCGAAATCCATATTACTTCCAACAGAAATGATCTCTTCAATTATTTTGTCCATAGAATTGAAGTCAAGAAAATCATTTGCACAATGGGGCAAAAGGTATTTCTAAACTGCTCGCATATTGCTGGAAGTAACCTCTTGCCATGGAAGTTTAATGTTTTCAATGGCCTGCTTTATATTATATTTTTTCCAAAATTCTATGCATAAAATTCCATTTTCTCCTGATGTTGCCTGAAGTGCTTGTACAAAAGTCCTTCGAAGATAATATGCTTTGAATGATACAAGAGTCCATTGGTCTATCGGTTCCAATTATGACGTGGTATTTGGTGGTAGAAACACAACTTTTGCATTTTCATTCAAATCTACCAATGAAGTAGGATGTCCTGGAGCATAATCTAACAACAAGAGCACCTTAAAACTAAGGTTATTATTCTTGCAATACTTTTCAACTGTTGGACAAAAATATGAAATGAACCAGTCTTCAAAAAGTTCTTTTTTTTTATCAGGACACCAAATAACTGGTAGAGTTTGACTGCTAGTCCCTTTTAAAGCACGGGGATTTGGAGTATGGTACACGAGCAGAGGCCTAAGTTTATGTCCCCTTCTGCATTACCTCCTAATAAAAGAGTAAGTTGATCTTTTAAAGCTTTGTATCCCAGTTAAGATGCTTCATCTTTAGCTAAAAAAGTTTTTGTTGGCATTCCATTCCAGAATAGGCCTATTTCATCAACATTAAATATTTTTGTCTATCATCATAATTGCCTTCTTCAACAATTTTTTGAAAACATTCTGGACATATTGCAGAAGCTTTTTTATCAGCGCTAGCTGTAATTCTTACGTTGTGTAATTCTGTTCGATGTTTAAAGCGAACCAACCCACCTAAACTTGCAGCAAAAGTTTCCATAGCCCCTTGAAATTTATTTTCTTTAAGCATCGAAAAGATGCTTAAAGCTTTGGTTTGAATGTTTTTGTACAAAGTGGCATTTGCTTTTGGTTACAGTCATCAGTCCAAAGATGAAGTAACCATTCCATTTCAATCATTAATGGACTTCTGTTTCAAGCAATTTGCATGTTGAGAGAAATTGATGCAACTTTACCTTGTTCTTTATATTCGTGCTTCTTACATAAAATTGTGCGTACCGTTGACTCATTGTAGTCCAGATCATGTCCGATTTTCACATTGGTGGCGAGGTCATCATGTCGTTTAATAACTTCTTATAAAAGTAATTGCTTTTCTTTTCCTTTTAATATCACTGTCAGATTCTTTTCCACATTTTTTATCCATATTTAATAGGGGCACACTTTGAGTCCGACTTTCATTTGCACATATTTTATTTAGGGCTGTTCACATGATCTATTTGTAACTCGAGTTTTCCAGAAACTTCCAGAAAGATCTCGTGGTAAGTGAATAATACGTGTAAAACAGGAATTGGTTGCAGTTTTCCAAATCGCAGTAACTGAATTTTACTTTGATTAAAGTAGCACATAGTGGGGTTAGCGTGTAGCCTGTGACTGTGCTGTATGTCTAAATATAAACATTTAAAATATAAATTTTTTAAAAAATTCAAAGCAAGGAGTTGAATAGAGGAGGGAGCAGATTTTGATAAGTTAAGGATTAATACTATAGCAGTAATAATATTTCTAATAGCTGCTACATTTTAAGTGACAGCATGAAATAATTTAGATTCATTTAAGCGCTTCTTTTAAAAGCAAACCAATGCAGTTAATTTTACCCAACCCAATAGTAAAATAAATCATCAAGGAGCATTAAGGGGGCTATAATCTGCCAGATGAAACATTCCCAGGTGTCGCAAAGCTGTCTGCCAGCAAGAAACTAAAAGATGTACCTCATTCTTAGAAACTAGAAGACGTACCTCATTCCTGGACACACTAATGGCCATGCTTGAATTCTGAGTATGGTATGGTTTGGAAACTGAGTATAATCTTCCACAAAAGGTGAAAATGCTACTATGATTGATCATACAGTTGTAGCCTATTAGGTTCCAGTCTCAACCTATCTTCTGGTTCTTGATCTGTTGTCCTACAGATCACTGTTCCTCTCAAACATCCCTACTTTATAAATATGATTTTGCTTTCTGTCTCTCCCACCTTTTCAGACACTCTGTTCCAGACCCCTACTTCCCTTTGGATGAAAGTGTTTCTCTTCATTTAACATTTTGACAAGGTCCCACAGACGAGGTTAGTCAGGGAAGTTCAGATGGTTGGTATGGAAGTATGGAACTGGATTCAACAATGGCTGGACAGGAGAATTTGGAAGCTACTTAGACTGGAAGCCTGTGACTAATGGTGTGGCTCAGAGATCAGTGCTGGGACCATTGTTATTTGTCATGTATATCAATGATCTAGATGATAATGTGGTAAATTGGATCTGCAAGTATCAGATGACACTAAGATTGGAGGCATTGTGGACAGTGAAGAAGGTTTTCAAAGCTTGCATAGAGATCACAAATGCTGGAAAAATGGCTGAAAAATGGCAGATGGAATTTAATGCAGACAAGTGTGAGGTGTTGCATTTTGGAAGGACAAACCAAGAAAGGATATACGCGATGAATGGTAGATGAGTGCAGTAGAATAGAGTGACCTGGGAATATAGATACATAATTCCATGAAAGTGGCATCACAGGTAGATAAGGTTGTAAATAGAGCTTTTGGCATATTGACCTTCATAAATTAAAGTATTGAGTACAAGAGTTTGGATGTTATGTTTAAGTTGTATAAGACATTGGTGAAGCCAAATTTGAAGTATTGTGTGAAATTTTGGACACCTACCTACAGGAAAGATATCAATGAGATAGAAAGAGTGCAAGATTTATTAGGATGTTGCCTGGACTTCAAGAAATGAGTTACAGGGAAAGGTTAAACAGGTTAGGACTTTATTCCCTGGGGCATAGAAGAATGAGGAAGATTTGATAGAGGTATTTAAGATTATGAGAGGGATGCACACAGTAGATGTAGATAGACTTTTTCCACTGAGAGTAGGTGAGATACAAACCAGAGGACATGGATTAAGAGTGAAAGGGGAAAAGTTTACGGGGAACTTCTTCACACAGAGAGTGGTGGGAGTGTGGAACGAGCTGTCAGCTGAGGTGGTGAATGCAGGCTCAATTTTAATATTTAAAAAGAATTAGGAGAGGTATGGAGGGTTATGGACTGGGTGTAGGTCAATGGGTCTTGGCAAAACAAAATGGTTCAGTGCAGACTTGAAGGGCTGGAGGGTCCTGGTTCTGTGTTGTAGTGTTCTATGTTTCTATTTCCTCTCTCATCCTTCTTTTGGTTATTTTAAATGTATACTAATCTGCAAAAGGAAACACTTCCCATTTTATCCAACTGGGCCTTTGATAATTTTATAAAGCTCAAATAAAGCTATCTTCAGAATGCTCTGTTCCAGATTATTCAATCTTCCTTTATTGATAAAATGATCTAGCTCTGTTAAATTCTTCATAAATCTCCTCTGCATCCTCTCTATTCCTTTAACCCATTCACAAAGAACAGGGACTCTTTAGGAAGGGTTGGCCTGACAAGAAATGCATATAAGCACTTTGACTTTGTCATTTAAGACCAGTAACACCTCAAAAATCATGTTTTGGTATGAAAGTACCAGATTTATTAAGAATTATTTTTATTTATTTCTTTTATTACCAGCAAAACTAACATAAATCATAGAAGAGTCCAGCACAGTACATGTCCTTCAGCCTACACTGTTTTGCTGACCTATATAATCCTACTTCACATCAATCTAACCCTTACCTCCCTCACAGCCCATAACCCTCCTTTTTTTTCTTATCTTCATGTGCTGATCTGAGTCTTTTAAATATTCCTTTTGAACCCACCTCCACCACCACAGCCAGCAATGCATTCCAGGCACCCACTACTCTCTGTGTTATAAACTGTTTTTGACGTCTCCCCTAAACTTTGCTCCATTATCCTTGAACTGAATTATGCCTGATATTGGCTTTTACCTCCTTGGGAAAAAGGTGTTAGCTGTCTACCCTGTCTATACTTCTCGTTATCTTATACATCTCTTTTAAGTCATTTCTCATCCCCTGTTGTTTCAAAGGGAAACACCCTAGCTTGCTCAACTTTTCCTTGTAAGGCATATTCTACAATACAGCAAACATCTGTTAAATTTCTTCAGCATGTTCTCCAAAGCTTCTACATTGACCAAAATTGAACACAATATTCAAAATGTGGTATAACCCAACTTGTATAGAGCTGCTGCAATAATACCTTGTTGATCTTGAATTCAATCTCCTGACTAATGAAGGCCAGCACACCATGGTAATCTTGAAGGATCTATGGGATTAGACCTCAACATGTTTTTCCCATTTCTAAATGCAATTGAGAAGGGAACAATGCTGTCTTCTTAACCTGCTGCAGTTCTTCTGATGAAGGTACTCCCACAATGTTGTCAGGGAGAAAGTTGTAGGATTTAGAACCAGGAATGATGAAGGAAAATGATACATTTTTTGCAACTTGTTCTGATCCTTTGAGCCTGAAGCCCTTGTCTTTCTGACTGATAATGAGCACAGGTATGGGGCATGCTGTTAAAGTAGTCTAGACATGTCATTCCTGTCCATTTCATTGATGGTATTTTACTAGCTCAAAGGACCCCAAAGCCCAGCAGCAATAGATATTCACCACGACAAATGGTTACTTAAACAAAAGTTGTTTTTAATTATCTTTAAACATAAAACAGAATCAAACTTTAACTTAACTCTATTAACATAACTAACCCAATTTAACCCCCTTCTAATTCTAAGCACACATGTATGTAATCTGTGTGTAAATTTAAGAAAAGTTCTTTGGTTCACAAATTAATCTCACTTTTCCTTTTTCTAAGTTCACTGGTTGCAGACAATTCTTATACTATGCACAGAATTTAACATGTATAAAGTTCACCACGCTTTGGTGCTCGAAAGGTAAATGTTTACCACTCAAGAAGGTCTTTGTAGGTTTGCAGAGAGAGATGTGTTGTTCCAGGATTTCCACAACTGAGGTACCACCATTAGTTACCTCAATATCTTGCTGATGAATCTTGTCCCATCAGGATTCTTCAGATGATAACCGCTTTCTTTCAGGCTACTATAGAGTTCCTTTCTGTTTCCCTTATTCCAAGAAAAACATCAAACAGATAGTACTTCCAGCCATCCAGCACTCTGGAGCTTCTGTTTCAGTTCCAACCAGCTTCTCCTGCTTGTTTCATCTATGATTCTCTCTCTCCATCTCAGATTCCAACTCCCACCCACATGTACTTCTCTCTCTCTCATTTGCAAAACCCCCTCCTTCTCCAGCAAACAATAAGAGTTAGTCTTCTGCTCCCATCTGTTGTTTTTAGGTAAGCAAGAACCTAGGAGTGACCTTTGAGTGAGCACTTTGCAGAAAGGTCAGAAGTCTTGTAAAAATATTCAACACAGATGACCTGTCTCCAGTCCATTCATTTCATGACATAATTTCAATTAGCACCTATTTGTGAAATGGGCATAGCATTCTCCATAGTTTCTGTAAAGTCACTGTTTATGAATTCTTCAGTATTTCAAATAAGATCTGTTTTAAAATGTGTATGTATGCAACCTACTCTACTTTTACCAATTTATCTCCCAAATACATCTACAAATATTACATCACAGTACTCACAACAATCATTGTATGCCTATGATTGAGGGAGTAAATATTTACTGCAGTGGATAAGATGTTACCAAAGCAGGCTACTCCATTGTGGATGATGTTGACCTTCTTAATTATTTGCTGGAAAGACTTTGGCATATCAGGAAGTGAGTCGATTTTAGCCTTAATGTTATATACCTCTTCTCAGCCTTTCACTGAGTATTATCCACCAATGTTCAGGCATGCACTGCTTCATTTATTTTTAGAGTTACAGCACAGTAACAGGACTTTCTCACTCATGAGCCCATGCCACCTAATTTACCTCCACACCCCATGTATTTTTGGATGGTAGGAGGAAGAAATCCGTGCGAACAAGGGGAGAACATATAAACTCCTTACAAACAGCATCAAATTCAAATTTGGGTCACTGGCACTTTCTGAAGAATTGCGAATAGAAATAAAGATTACTCTCTGACATTTTGATGGAAGGAAGATCACTGATGAAGGATCCAGCAATGGTTGGGCCTAAGACACTGCCCTCATGATCTCCAGCAGTGATGAATCTGACTGGGCAATGTTTGACCTCCAAAAATCCCAACCATTGATGTGAATGTTTCCCGGGTTCTTTGATGTCTTACTATGGTGCACTGTTAGCCAGAATCAGACACACACAAAGATAAAGACTGTACCACAGGCTTTAATTCACAAAGATTTCCACAGAGCCAGGCTGGCTGTGGCTGCAGCAACTCTGAATGAGGCCTCGAGAGGCCTATATATTCTGGAGGGTGATTGACATCCGACTGGGTGGGGCTTGATCCATTCAGGCTGACTAATTGACAGCCGGCCAGGTGTTGTCCTGTACCCTTACACTCCTGCAGGTACAGAGGTCACTCCTTGCAGTAGGCCGATGGTATACCACCACACTCACCCATCCAATGCTGCTTCAATTTTAGAAGCTGTCACTCGCACCTCGTCTCTGGAGTTCAGCTCTTTGTTTGAACCAAGGCCATGATGAATTCTGGAAGTGAGTTGTCCTGGCAACATACAAACTGTGCAGCTTATTGGGGAAAAAAGGGCTGCTTGATAGAACTATTCACCACACCTTCCATCACTCTGCTGACGATTGAGAATAGGCTGAATTGCAGTGTTTATCTGGGTTGGATTTATCCCGTTTTTATATGGACAGGACACAACTGATTAATTTTGTAGATGCCATTGTACTTGAAGAACTTGGCTCTGGAGTACAGGTATGAGATGTTGTCTGGTTCATAGCCTTTGCTGCATCCCATTTTCTAAAATTATTTCATGTGGAGTGTATTAAATTGATCGCAGACGGACTTCCGTGACAGTGGGAATTCAAGAGAGTGCCAGTACGGCATTTCAGCTTGAACTTGGGGATAGCATCACCGTTGTTGAGTATGGAGATATTCTAGGAAGATCCTCCTCCCTTTAGATGTTGAGTTGTTTGCCATTATTCACAAATATATGTGGCAGGATATGGTAGCAGAGATTTGCATTGATCCACTGGTTGAGGAATCACACTTTTTATCCGTATAACCATATGATCAGAAAGGAGACTATTCAGGTCATTGTTGATGCCAACTGTCAGAGCAATCCATGAATCCAACCACTGGAATTGTTTCTCTGCAATCTCCCCTCTCACACAATGGAACATTCCAATCAGGCCCATTGCCCCACTTTTTTTCTTAGAAACTATTCTATCTGTTATACCTCTCAAAATTCCCTTGTTCCCCATCTGCACTAAGACCATTAACAGTGGACATGTAGTTTCCAGCATGTCTTTACAAAGTGGAAGGAAACTGGAGCACCTGGAGGAAACCTATTGTCTATTGCCAATGTTTTTTTTTTGCAGCTTAGCATGTCATCCTATGCTGGCCGTTTCACTGCGTTGGCACCTCTTTATTACATACATCTGGTGATGCTCCATGCTTGACCTTCAGAACTCCTCATTGAACCTAGGTTGATTCCCTGGTTTGATTATAATGGGAGATCAAGGGATATGCTCAGCTGGGTTAAGGGTCATCATGACATATATTTCTATTGCTGCTGATGGTCTTCAGAATTTCACGAGTGCCTAGTTCTGTCTTTCTCATTTAGTACATTTGTCATGCTACATAAAATGATGGAGGATACCTTATTTTTTCAAAATTTCCTTTTGACATGGATGAAGACTTATTCAGCCCAATTTAAGCTTGTGTCAGCTCTCACAGCAATCCATCAATCCTACTTCTTCACTTGGTTCTCTATGCCTCACTCTCTCTAACATTCGCTGCCTGTCTGAGACCAGGACTGACAGGTATGCCCTCTGAGATTTGACCAGCTTCATCAGAACTGACAGCTCCAGAGACCTGATGATAGAGTCACCACAGTAGAGCAAAGCAAGCTTCATAAAAAAGCGCAGGCAAAATTAAGAGATGAAAAGATAGAGATACAACGTATTTACTTCTTTGCTGGAAGTCACCTTCCAGTCAATCCTGCATCTTCTTTCTTGTAAAATGTCTATTCATTTTGAAACAGGCTTTATAAAGTCGGCACTGTGGCGTAATGGTTAGCGCAACACCTTTACAGCGCCAGCTATCGGGACCAGGGTTTGAATCCCACGCTGTCTGTAGGGTGTTTGTACATTCTCCTCATGTCTGTGAGGGTTTTCCCTGGGAGCTCTGGTTTCCTCCCACCCTTCAAAAATGTACTGGGATGTAGGCTAATGGATGGTACGGACTTGTAGGGCCAAATTGGCCTGTTACCTTGCTATATGTCTAATAATTTTAAAAAAATATATTCAGCAATATCAACCTACAATATATCAATCAAACCTTTCAGGTAACAGTTTCAAGACAGCAATGAATTTTAATTGTCATCACCAAAGGATAGCCAGCAACAAGCTACTCTTAATAGATTGGCATTTTACCCCATGAGTATGGAATCCTGTGCCAACACAGCACTCATGTTGATTTCACGCTGCTTTTTATGAATGGATATCTTCTGGGGAAACTGCACAACATGGGTGATATTGAAGGGAAAGTTGAGGGAGTGTAAAAGAGCAGTTTTGATCAGACAATGGTTGGCAAGGACATGGTGGGCCAAAGGCCCTGATCCTGTGCTGTGGGATTCTTATTTTTCTTATTTTTAATAGCTTTAAATGTTTTAATTTGGTGAGAATAGGTCCAGATTAAGGAAGGGGTTGGAAAGGCAAAGGTTTTCAAATGTGAATTGCAGAGTGGAAGAGTCTGCACGCTGAAGCTAATGCTGCCTTCCCTGCCTCATTCTTCATGAGAGCTGTGCTCCACAGCATGGAAGAGAATCACATTACACACCACAGGTTCTGAAGTATGAGTCACTGAATTAGCCATAAACCTTTGAGCATCAAACATCACAATGAAGTTTGCTGCATTTTTAAAAGACGCGAGGTACTGCAATGGAAGGTGCATTTTCCATTGATCTCTGGAAGCACAGAGGTGCCTTTTGTCGAAATTTGCTCGCAGAAACCATTCTGCTCCAATGCAGGTAAGTCGTGCATGGTGGCAGGAGCAGCTTGGAACAATTTTAACTGCTGGCTTCGTCACAGCCCAAGTTTAGTAAACTGTCCTTGACATTCAGATATTTTCAAGCATTCAAAAATAGTAAAGAAAGACGTAAATATATAAATAAATAAAGATGGATGAATAAATAAATAAGAAGAATGCATTAATAATGAAAATTATATCCTGCCACCATGCACAACTTACCTGCATTGAATCAGAATGGTTTCTGCGAGCAAATTTCGACAAAAGGCACCTCTGTGCTTCCAGAGATCAATGGAAAATGCACCTTCCATTGCAATACTTCACGTCTTTTAAAAATGCAGCAAACTTCATTGTGATGTTTGATGCTCAAAGGTTTATGGCTAATTCAATGACTCATACTTCAGAACCTGTGGTGTGTAATGTGATTCTCTTCCATGCTGTGGAGCACAGCTCTCATGAAGAATGAGGCAGGGAAGGCAGCATTACCTTCAGCGTGCAGACTCTTCCACTCTGCAGTTCACATTTGAAAACCTTTGCCTTTCCAACCCCTTCCTTAATGTGAACCTATTCTCACCAGAACATCTTTCACTTATCACTACCAAATGAACAACAGAAGGGATTTGATGAGTTCTGACCTGAAACCTTGACAACCAACCCTTTTTCTCTCACTGATGCTGCTTGACACACTCCAGCAGAATGTTTTTTTTTTGTTCAACGATATTCTCTTCCTGCTTTTCTCCTGAAGTCCACAAGTCAATTATTAGCGTGTCAAGTTTGGGGAAAATATAAAAGATTACCCGTCTTATGTATGGCCGTGTGATCTACTTTTCTCACACACGTTTATGGTTTGGGACAGAACATGCAACTCAAAGTATGAATAAAATCCAGGGATCTCTGGAGGTGAAATAAATACTTTTTTAAAATTTTCGTTCATACCTTTAAAAAAGATCTGTGGTGAAGAAAATGGTACATAATGTTTGAAAAGAAGCACGAGAAATTAAATTACTCAGATCCAAGAAGGCAAATGGAATATTGTTTTTTTACTGTTAGGAATATGTAGCACAGAAGTGACTTTGTTTTGGTGAGACCACATCTAGAGTTTGGCCTTTGTTTGCTTATTTAAGCAAGGACAGACTTACTTTGGAGGGAATTCAGTGAAGGTTAATCAGATTGATTCTAATGAGGAAAGATTCAGTATAGGCTGGCATTCTCTAAATCTTCAAAGAGGTACTTTTATTGAAACATCCAAGACATTTTAAAATAGCTTGACAGGCTAAATTCTGAGAAGATGCTTCCCCTGGTGGGGGTGGGGGAGTCTAAAATTAAAATGCTGAGGCTCAGCATAAAGGGCAACCTATTCTGAGTTGAGGAAAATATTCTGGCGTTGTGGATCTTTGGAATTTTCTACTGCAGGAGTTGTGAAAGGTCATTGGCTTTTGATTTTTAGATTATAGAGGAGTCAAGGGTTATGGGAAACAAACAGGAAAGAGATCAGCAGTGATCTCATTGAGTGGCAGAGCAGGCTTAAGGGGCCATACAGTCAACTTCTATTTCTGTTTCTTGTTTGTGGTGACAGTGGATAGCCCACTTATTTTATCATAGTGGTTTTTGGGAGCTTGCTGTGAGTAAATTAAGGTGGCATTGGGGCACAGCTGGTAGAGCTCCTGCCTCAGAGCATCAGAGACTCCGGATCAAATCTGACCACAGATATGATCACGTGCCATTTGCACATTCTCCCTATGACCACATGGCTTTCTTTGGATTGCTCCAGTTTCCTCCCTTTACCCAAAGACGTGCAGATTAATGGATAAATGGCTATTATAAATTGTTCCTTGTGTGTAGGTAAGGGTTAGAATTCGGGAGGGATGATGAGAATGTGGAAAGAATAAGAAAGAGATTAATGTAGGATGAGCCTACAAGGGTTGCTGATGGTCGTCATTGACTCGTGGGCTGAAGGGACTGTTTCCGTGCTGTATCTCTCTGCGGCTCTAAATTGGTTGCCTGATTTCACACATCTGATCAGCAATGGCACTTAAATTGTTTGATAATGAAATACTTTTTAAGTGTTGGAACTTGTCGGCTGTTTGTCCAATATGATTTCCACCATGATACAGACACCTGTGAGATTTCGGCACAGACATAGCTGCTGCCCCTTGGAGGGATGTTTAGAATTTCATTCATTTAGTTAGATATACAGTGGTATTGGAAATGCCATATAATTATATTTTAACTATAATCAAACCACAAATGCTCTTCAATGGCTATTACTGTTGAAATCCATTGTGGGCTTTTACAATTTAGTAGAGCCATTAAACTGATCATTCAGAACATTTCAAATCTAAGCTTTTTTGTGGGCAATTTGGGAAAAACAGAAGCTTCACCACATATCCATGGAACAAATTATTACTATTGCAATCCTAAAGCTGCAAATAGATTCTCAACAAATAGTTAAATAAAACTGTTTGGGAGGGATTCGGGATAATTAGTTGAATTTGCACGATGGCTCTTGACTTCAAACATTTAATTGATCTCTCATATATTTTGATGAATATCCATTTGGTATTCAGTCACTTTTCCTTCTTATCCAGAAGTTAGTATTTTATTACTGATCTGTTTCTTTTCCTGAAATTCTACATTTTTGAAAAAAATGCCAATGAATGTCTTGATTCTCTTTTGAAAAAAAAAGCAATAATTAAAACCTGCAATATACACTACAGTTACTTGCCTAACCAACTTTGATAGGACCTCTTAAATCCATGATTGCTACAAACAAGAAGGACCAGGGGAAAAGACATGGGAAAACCCCATCCCCACCCCACCGCATGTTCCTCAAATCTAACCATACTGACTTGGAAATATATCTTTCACCAATGCTGGTTCTACATCATAGAATTCTCCACACAATAGCACTGTCAGAGTACCTTCACTGAAATTATTGCAACTTCAAGGTAGCCTACCATCATCTTCCTATCAACAATAAGGGATGAGCTGTAAATGTCTGCATCCTCAAATGTAAGAAAATAATCTATAAAAGTGAATTTCCCTAAATATGAAGAATTGATCTCTACAGTCCATGTAGATTTTCATGCTGAGAAAATGTGATAATGCATGGTTTTGTGAATTCATTGAGGATATGAAGCAGAAGATATTAAGGCTACAGGCAGAGAGAGAACCAATGGAATTATGTTTGAACTACGCTGCCATGCAAGCATTATGGATTTCTCTTTTGCTGTTGGCTTGCTGATCAAACTTTTTGTGTCATACTTCATCCTTGCATCCATCTGAATGTCAGTGCTGACTTTTCCAGAATTCTATCATGATTGATAGGTCTCAGCAAATTCTTAACCTGTTGCTTGATTTTTGAGCACACACAAAGCAAAATACCCTGGAGTGCTGGTTTGTCTGCTGGGATTAATATCTCTGCTTTAATCTCCCACTTGACTTTAAGTTTCTCTTTGAGGGCCACTGGAATGCACAATGGTGGGTGCAATTTCTGTCCCTTCCACTCACTCCCACGAACTTGATATTTGGCTTCCTGTTTCCCTGTACCATCTGCAAATTCATGGCTGGAACTTGTGTGTGCCTTGTACGCCTCTTTGTCATCCTATCATTGCATTCCTTTACCCATCCCATCTTCCGGTCTGTGTGCTTTGAATCATAAGTTGGCATCTTTCTATTTAATGCACATCAGAGCACTTTTGAACCTTTGGGTTCCTCACCTGGAGAAAGCAGCTTTAAATGGTTCATTGTAGTCGACAGTGCTGACTTGTTGGTTTCAATTGTGTCACTTCAATTCTGGAGGTTTACTTCAGAAGCACATTGTATGTTACTCCTGAATCAAATTTAAATGTCAGTCGACATATTCAGTGAGTCTTCCTTCCACAGAATTGTCCTGCAATGATAGCAAGTGCATTATTCAATTGTTATTGAGTTTTGACCACCTTTTCTGAAATGAGTTATCTCATCCATTCCTCGCCATTCCATATTCATAGAAATAGTTTTCCTGTCCATATTGCCCATACTCTTTCTCACACCCAGGTTATTTCTCTTTATCTATTCCTTTTATTTTGAATATCTTATTTTTGATTTTTTTTTCAAAAATATACGTAATAAAATTTTCAATATCGCAACATATTAAACTTTTTCTTGCAAACAACAAACAAAAACAAAACAGTCTCTTCCTCCTCCCTTCCATAGATACGAATCCACACACCATCAGAGCTTATGTTTCTTTTAAATATATATGGAATACAATTTGGGAAACCATGTTTAAGTATATATAATAGATGCATTTTTAGTCTTTTTTATTACTGTATCTGGGTCCCTGTGGGGGACAGGAATGGCTGCCAGATCTTTGCAAAAGTGTCACATTTGTTCTTTAAGTTATATGTGATTTTTTTCCATAGGTACTCAACTATTTATTTCCATAGTCCATCACAATAATTTTTTTTTTCTGCCGCAGCCAATGCTATTTTTATAAATTAGATTTGATATTTATTCAATTTCCATAAAATTACCTAGTAGATATAGTCGACCGTTAAGGCTACTCCCTGTATCCTGGTTAAATTTTCTGTGAGGTCTTGCCAAAATGGCCTCACCTTCACGCATGGCCACGTAGTATGTAGAAAAGTTCCTGTCTCAGCCCCACATGTGAAACACGTCTGATATTTCTGCTTTTGATCTATGTAATTTCTGTTGGGTAAGATATAATTGGTGTAAAAAATTATACTGAAGCAATCCATATCTTGTATTTATAATTGATGTCATGCTGCCCTTACAGCAATCTAACCTGTGTGGTGGTGCACATCCTCATGGCAAACCGGCCCCGCTTGTATCGCCACGTGGCGGGGCAGCCATGGGGAAATGGCGTCATCAGAGGTTTCTCCCTGACTTCAGCATCCCTTCCAGCGCGTGTCCTGGGCAGCGATTATGATGTCACAATGCACCAGGTGACTGAGCTCATGCTGCTCTTAAAGGGACGCGCTGAATTTGAATAAAAACAGTTGTTAAAGACCCTCAATATGGTGGCTGTGTTTCTTCCACTGCTCACACCACCACACCTGCTTCTTTTTGAAATCACCATATCCAAGTCTGACTCCCATCTTTCTCTTGATTCTGCAATTCGGGTTTTGCACTTTCGATCTGAGGAGCAGAGTACATTTTTGTTATAAATTTGGGTGTATTCCCCATCCAGACCGTTCATTCAGTTTCACTAATTTCAGGTGGGGTCAATGTTGGTTCCCATCTTTCTCTTAAGAATGATCTAAGATGGAGAAAACAGAAGGAGGTTCCACTGGTCACTCCATATTTGTGTTTTAATTGTTTGAAGGACGAGTTCCTTCCAGGTAGCAGTCTTCAATATATCTTATACCTTTTGTCATACCACAAATTTAATATTCTATTGACCATGTTCATAGGCAATAATACATTTTTATATAATGCTGCTTTTATTGATATCCCTACTTTTTTTCCCTATACATTCATTAATTTCTTGCCACACACTGATCATATGTATTAGTGTGGGATTATTTGTCTTTTTTTTCTAGTGAATTGAAACTCTATTTATAGATATAGTCTTTAGCTTCCCCCTCCTCCATTGAATACATTCCCATTTGAATCCAAGACGCAGGATTGTCTTCAGTGAAGAAGGCTGTGAGGCTGTGTAGCCTGTTCAGTTAAGTAATATTATTTTGAAATCTGGAAGTCTAAGTCCTCCCTGCTTGTAGTCACTTGTCAGTTTTTCCAGTGCAATTCTTGGTACCTTTTTATTCTATCGGAACTGTCAAATATGATTTTTTAGTAGTTCAAAGAAGGTTTTAGGTAATGGAATAGGCAGTAATTGAAAAATATACTGCAGTCTTGCCATTTTCATTTTAGCGCAATTAACTCTTCCACTAATCGATGTCTCTACATTTCTGTAGGTCTCTTTCTATCTTCCCAAGAAATTTATTTTATACAGATTATGTAAGTTGTTGTCAGTTGCTATTCCAATGTATTTTATTACATCTCTCTTCCATTAAATTTACTTCCTTTTTGGTATCTTTCGTATTCAAAATTTGTTAATGGTATTATCTTAATTTTGTCCATATTTATTTTATAACCTGATATTCTTCCATATTTTTCAAGTGTTACTTGTAATTTTTCCAAAGATTTAGTTGGGTCTGATAGGTATAGTAGAATGTCGTTGGTAAATAGGCTGATTTTAGGTTCTTCTTGTCCAATTGTGAAGCCCTTTATATCTGGATCCCCTCTTTTTATCTCCACCAGCAGTTCATTCACTAAAATAAAAAGTGCTGGGGATAGGGGGCATCCCCGTCCGCTCAATCTACTCAAGGGGAACTCAGTCGACATCTGACTCTTTGTTATTATTTTAGCTTGTGATTTATGATATGAAATTTTTATCCAGTTTATAAATGTTCTGCCTATACCAAATTTTTCTGTGTTTTAATTAGAAAGGACCACTCCAAATGGTCGAATGCTTTTTCCCTGTCCACGGAGACTGTAATACTTTGATTCTGTTTGAATGTTGTCATATATATTCTGTACAAAAATTTTAGTTTTAAGATTGACTAAGTATCAGATTGTATTTTTAAGAATAGCAGTGGCAGTAGCATAGAAATATGTAACTATTACTTGGAAAACGAGATTGATTTAGGATTACAGAGATGGTATATGGAGTTGAGGTCATGCATTCCATTGGAAAAAATAATGTATAATTTACGAGACAATTTTTTTTTCTAAAATGTGGAACTCTTATTTGGACTAAATGGGGTTAAAATGTTGCCTGCTGTGCTGATGAGGCTTTAATCCATAGTAACTTAATGTATAACTTTGCTTAATAGTTTTAATCTCCTTTTTCTTTCAACTTTGGGGTCTATTGGGGAGGGAGGAGTATGGGATTTGAGGGTGAATGGAGGGTGGGAGAGGAGGGAAGGGGGAAATGAGGATATTTGTATTGTAATTGAAAATTTTAAATAAAGTATTAAAAATTTGGTATATAATGCCCCAACCTATTAGCCACTGCTTTCACTAGTATCTTGTAATTAGCATTTAACAGGGATATTGGCCAATATGACCACATTTTTAATGGGCCTTTTTTTCGTAACACTAATAATTGTGGTTGAGAATGATTCCTGGAGGGACTGTGTTTCTACTGCTTTGTCCAGAACATCTATTAACAGGAACATTAATAGTTCTTTAAATAGTCTGTAAAACTCAGGTGGGAATCCATCTTCCCCCAATGATTTATTAATCTGTAGGGTACCCAGGTCCTTTTCCATTTCTTCCTTTGTAAAGGGAGTGTCTAGTTCTAACAGTTCTTTCTCTTCTAGTTTTGGAAGTTCAACATTCAACAAAAATTCTTCCATTTCATTCCCATTTCCTAGTCATTCTGATTTGTATAATTTTGTGTAATATTGTTTAAAAATATAATTGATTTACTTTTGTTTATATGCTAGAGTGCCTGTTTCTGTGTTTGTAGCATTAATCATTCTTGATGACTTCTCTGCTTTAATCTGCCAAGATAAAACTTTGTGTGCCCATTCAAACTCATAGTATTGTTGTTTAGTTTTTAATCTAGATTTTTTCTGTTCTATATGTTTGTATTGTATTATATCTCTGCTTTCTATTCTCCATTAATCTGTATTCTTCTTGTAGTCCTGTTCTTGGATATTTTTTTTCTAATTCTATAATATCTTTCTTCAAATTATTTACTTCTGCCATATATTATCTCTTAAGATTTTTTGTACAGGATATAATTTGTTCAATATCAAAAGCTATTGCTAGTAGGCAGCTGATTTATTTGGCAAAATATTTTTTTCTATCTGTCTCTTTGTAACTTTGCAGAAGTCTGTCCTTTTAAGTAGCATGGTATTAAGGCACCATCTTAATGCTTTTCCATTATTGCAATAGTTAATGTTAGTGATGAGTGGTCTGAAAGAAGCCTCCTAAGTATTCTGCTTTTATCACTCTACTTTTTAATTGGGCAGACATTAAAAATAAGTCAATCCTTTTATGTAGATTGTGCACCCTTGAGTAAAAGGAGTAGTCTCTTTCTATGGGATTTAATTGCCTCCAATGTATTGATAAGATTTAGATCCTTCATATGTGAAATTGTGTTTTTTGCTGATTTCATTAGCATTACTGTTCTTGCAGATTTATCTAGTATTGGGTCGAAGCAAAAATTAAAATATCCTCCAACCAATATATTTTGTCTTCCCTGTGCTGTCATTAAGATGTCCTTCATAAAGGCCTCATCATCATAATTTTGAGCATAGACATTCAAAAATATCTATGCTTCTCCATAAATGTTACAATGTGCCATTACATACCTTCTGGCTTGATCAGTCAAGGTGCCTTCTATTAACACAGGTCTATTCTTATTAATTAGAATCTCTACCCCTCTTGCCTTTAAACTAAAGGAAGATGATATTATGTGTCCTCTCCATTCTATTTTTAATTTATCATGATCCAATTTGGTAAGATGTCTTTCCTATAAAAAGATTTTCATTTCTTTAAGTATGCCAAGACACGTTTTCTCTTCACTTACCCATTTATCCCATTAATATAAAGACTAACAAACTTTAATGTTTTATCCATATAATTTTTCAAACAAATATTGGATAACAATAAAATATTTCAACTTTTTAAAAATACTGTAACATTTCTTTTTAAGAGACATTTCTCTTTTAAGAAACATTTCTCTTTTCATTTCATTTGTAAGAAACATTTCCCTTTTAATAAACATACACATTTCCCCTTTAAGAAACACACACACACTCTGATGGTGACATTAATACTAGAATCCAGAAACCAGTGAAAAAAACCCATGGAATCTTCTGAAGAAGACAACCCCTCCCTTTAGTGCCATCCTCTCCTGGTGCCATTTCCCCCCTCATATCGAGTTCCCACCCTGTTATTTTCCTCACCACATTCCTTTCTTTCCAGAGCTCTCCATGTTAAATACAATGATTTTTCTTTTTTCAGAAAAATAAAAGTGTTCAGTACTACTAAATATAAATTAAAATAGATAAATCTTTCAATTAGTCCCATTTTAAAATGGTCTTTTTCATCTTCTCATCTGTCAACTTTAATCTTTTCATAACTTTAAAAAAATTTCTTCCACTTCTTCTTTGTTTTTGAAAATTCGTCAATTACCTTCTGAGCCATCCACCCTCAACATCACTGGATAAATTATTGAATATTTAAAGTTTTTAGATCACAGTTGTCTCTTTACTTCATCAAATTCCTTTCTTTATTTGACCAAGGCAGGGCTAAAGTCTTGAAAAAAAAATTACTTTTTCATTGTCCACCACTAATGAGCCGTTGTTATTTTTTGAATATTCGTATGCTGTTTCCAAGATTGCATCCCTCACCCGCTAACTCAAAAGTCTTACCAGGACTGGTCGTGGTTACTATTCGCTGGTTTTTCTGGGTCCGAGGGTCCGGTAAGCCCTTTCAATTTGCACCTTTGCATTTAACTTGTTTTGCCCCAGTATTTGTGAGATCCATGTTTCAAAGATGCTCACCAGGTCTTTCCCCTCGATTCAATAGACTATAGGTACTGGAGTAGGCCAGTTGACTCGTCGAGCAAGCACTGCCATTTATTGGATCATGTCTGATCTTTCTCCTTCAATAACCAATATCCCCATAACCCTTAACTCCTCTGCCCACAAGAACCTTATTGAACTCTCTATTAAATCTATCCAGCGAATCCACCCCCACGACCCTCTGTGGCAATGCATTCCACAGATCCACTACTCTCTGGGTAAAAAAAATTCTCATTTCTGTCTTAAATGGCCTTCCCTGTATTCTTAAAATATGCCCTATAGTCTTAGACTCTCCCATCATTGGGAACATGTACTCTGATTTCACCCTGTCAAGTCCTTTGATAATCCTAAATACCTCATTCATGTCTTCCCTTATCCTTCTAAACTCTATCGCATATAATCCCAGTCTTTCTAACCTATCTGCGTATGTCACTTCTGCCATCCCAGGAACTAGCCTCGTAAATCTGCGCTGCACTCCCTCTGTAGCAAGTATGTCCTTACTTAAATATGGGACCAGAATTGGATACAATATTCCAGGTGAGGTCTCACCAGGGCCCTGTACAACTACAGGAGGGCCTCTCTACTCCTATACTTCAATCCCTTCTTCATGAAAGCTAACATACCGTTGGCCTTCTTCACTGCTTGCTGAACCTTCATGCTAGCTTTCAAAAATTGGTGAACAACTACACCCAGATCCCTTTGCATTACCCCACTCCCTAGCTTAACTCCATTTAAATAATATTCTGCTCTCTTGTTTCTGCCTCCAAAATGGTCAACCTCGCATTTACTCACATTAAACTTCATCTGCCATTTCTTTGTCCACTTCCCTAACTAGTCCAAGTCCCCCTGCAATTTCCTGACATCCTCCTTGTACTTCACACTACCACCCAATTTAGTGTCATCTGCGAATTTGCATATGTAGTTATTAATCCACTCATCCAAATCATTTACATAAATGATAAACAACTGAGGACCCAACACTGATCCCTGCGGGACCCCACTCATCACATCCTGCCTTCCAGAAAATAACCCGTTTATCCCAACCCTTTGTTTTCTATTTCTCAACCAACTATCTATCCATGACAGCACCCTATCCCCCGATACCATGCTCCTTGATTTTGCTAACTAACCTCCTGTGTGGGACCATATAAAAGGCTTTCTGAAAGTCCACGTACACCACATCCACTGGCTCTCTCGAGTTCACCCTCCTTGTTACGCCCTCAAAAAATTCCAGGAGATTAGGCAAACAAGATTTCCCTTTAAGGAATCCATGCTGACTAGCACCGATATTATTATTCCTTCCTAAGTGTTCTGCTATTTCTCCTTTAATGATGGATTCCAATATCTTCCCCACCACCGATGTCAGGATGACCGGTCGAAAATTTCCCATATTTTCTCTCCCTCCCTTCTTAAAAAGTGGTACAACATCAGCCACTCTCCAGTCTGTCAGCACTTCCCTGAATCTAAAGAACTTTGAAAAATGTCGACCAGTGCTTCCACAATTTCCAGAGCAACCTCTCTAAGCTCTCTGGGATGCAGCCCATCAGGCCCAGGAGACTTATCATTCTTCAGTTCTAACAAATTACCCACAATCACCTGCTTCTGGATCTGGATACCCATCAGATTCTCTGTTTCCTTCGGAAATTCCACCAAGTCCCTCGATACTGCCTGACCCCTACCCCTTATCTGATCATAATCTATATCCTCCTTGGTGAAAACCGATGCAAAATAATTGTTAAATTCCTCAGCCATCTCCATGTTCCCATTGATAATTTCACCTTTCTCCATTTTTAAGGGCTCAATTTTGACCCTAACCAATTTCTTCCTTTTTACATAACTGAAGAAGCTTTTGCTATCCCATTTTATATTATTTGCCAATTTACTCTCGTACTTAATTTTCCCCTCCCAAATGACTTTCTCTCTGTTGTTTTTTTAAAGGCTTCCCAATCCTCTAACTTCCCACTCTGCTTTGTCATCTTATACTTATTTATTTTGGACCTGATACGGCACTTGATTTCCTTTGTCAATCGTGGCCACCATTTGCTCTTCGTAAAGCTTTTCCTCCTCTTTGGAATGAATATATTCTGAATCCTGTGAAAAATGTCGATAAATACCTGCCATTTTTGCCCAGTTGTTCTCCCAGCTAGAATGTCCTTTCATTTTATTTTGGCTAGCTCCTCCCTCATAGCTGTACAATCATCCTTATTCAGCTGTAACACTAATGTTTCTGACCTCCTTCTCTTCTCCCTTTCCATTTGCAGATTAAAAGTAATCATACTATGGTCACTATTACCTAATAGCTCCCCTACCTCAAGGTCCCTTATTAACTCCACGTCATTGCACAGTATCAAATCCAGAATTCACTTCCCCCTGGTAGGTTCCTTCACAAGATGCTCCAAGAATGTATCTCAGAGACATTCTATAAACTCACTCTCTAATTTTCCCACACCTACTTGATTTTCCCAGTCCACTTGCAAGTTGAAGTCGCCCATAACTACTGTATCATTACCACTCTGACATGCTATTCTTATTTATTTATTTATACTGATTCCCACATCTGAGCCACTGTTCGGAGGTCTGTATATGACCCCCACTATTGTTCTTTTGCCTTTGCAATTTATCAACTCGATCCAAACAGACTCTACTCCACCTGATTTAATATCTTTCCTTTCCAGTGCCTGAATTTCATTCTTCACCAACAGAGCCACCCCACCTCCTCTACATAACGTTCTGTCTTTTCGATAGGACGTATACCCTGGAACATTAATTTCCCAATTCTATCCCCCCTGCAGCCATGTCTCCATTACTCCAATAGCATCACATCCTCCAATGTCCATTTGCGCCTCAAGATCATCCATTTTATCCTTATACTTTGTGCATTCATATACAATACCTTGAAAATGTACCACCCTGCTCTCTCCAATTTACTGCCTGACACCCTCTCTGAAACTCTCCTATCCTTCTTTGCTCCCTCCTGCTTTGAGATTTCACAGTCTATCAGAACTACCCTATGCTCTCCTTCCTATCCATTTCCCCATCAGTCTGGTTCCCCTCCCTTTGCCAATTCAGTTTAAAACATATCCAACAGCACTATTAAACCTTACTGCAAGTATATTTGCCCCCGTTGGATTTAGGTGAAGCCCATCCTTCCTGTAGAGGTCATGTCTCCCCATTCATTTAACTTCCTCATTTTTTCATTTTTGTCCCCATACCATACGCAGCACAGGTAGCAACCCTGGGATTATGACCCTGGAGGTCCTGCTTTTTAATCTCTGTCCTAGCTCACGGTACTCCCTCTTCAGGATCTCCTTCCTCAATTTGTCTATGTCATTGGAACCCACGTGTACCAGGATGTTCAGCTGCTCACATGTTTCTCTCAGAATACCATGAACCCTGTCCAAGATATCCCACACTCTGGCTCCTGGAAGGCAACATACCATCGGTGATTACTTGTCAGGCACACAGAATCTTCTACCTGTCCCCCTGATGATGGAGTCCCCAATGACCACCTTGTCCCTCCTCCTTCCATTCTGCACCGCTGGCTCCTTTGATCTAACCTCAGACTGGCCATCTTCCCCAACATCATCCAAAACAATATATTTGTTGCTAAGAGGAGTAGCCACTGGAGGGCTCTCCACTGACTGAGCAACCTTCCTCCCACCCTTGACAGTAATCCACTTAACTGACTCCCCCAGTCTGGAGGTAACCACCTGCTTGAAAGTCATGTCAACAACTTCCTCACTTTCCCTAATAAGTCTCAGATCATCAAGTTGAAACTCCAGTTCCTTAATTTTATCGTTTAACCATTGTGTCCCAGTACCCCCCTTGCACGCATGTACTCTGGGGAGGGGAAAGGTCCTCTCACTTGCCTCCTCACTTTCCCTGATGAGCTGTTGGTCCTCAAGCTGGAACTCCAGATCACTAACCCAGTTTCTAAGGAACTTCACCTCGTTGCACTTGGCACAGACATGGCCACTTGGGAGGGACGAACTCTCGCATAGTTCCCACATCTGACAACTTGAACAGAGTACTAACCACATAGGCATGTCTCAGCCCTTTAATGTAAACTCACCTATGAAGGGTAAATAAGAAATCCCACCTTTCTCCTCACCTGCTTTCGCCAAAGCCTGATGAGCCAAAGCCTGGAAGCCCCACTCCTTCGCTGCGCCACTCCTTCGCTGCGCCACTCCTTCGCTGCGCCACTCACTCACCTGGTTTGCTCCTCGCTGGCCTGTACCTCCCCTCTTATTTATTGGCCTACTAACCAACTGACCTATTAACCAATTAGTTAATTAATTAAACCTGCTCCAGTAAGTGCCCTTTGAATAATACTTCTTACCTGCTCATCTCTTCTTTCCTCTGCTCCCTGTTCAACCAGACCCTGGTCAGTGCCTTTTTATAGGCCTTACCTTCCTGACAGCCTCTCCTCCTTGCTCCTCTAATGGTCACCTCCAACTCCTTCCCCTCCCGATTCGATCAATACAATGATTCTTACATTGTTTGCATCTGCTGAAATTTCCCATATGATCGATTTTGTCTATCGATCCTTTTCTATTTGTGTTCTACTTTTTTTCTTTTTCTTCTAGAGCCTTTAGCCTGTCTTTTGTTTTGTGTGGCTCAGCCTCCACTTGCATCATTCATTCCATTAAATCTTCCACGATTCCTTTAATTCCCAATATAATTTCCGATATGTCTCTTATCGCTGACTCAATGCTCGTAAAATGAGTGCACAAAGTTTCTATCTTGTTCAGGATATTGGCTATATCTTAGGGTGATCCCCCAGCTCTGCTGGATTAGCCAGTACCAAGGCCCCACCTGAGTCACTCCCCTTGGGCTTTCACTTGATGTTCCTGGCTGAGCTGTTGCTTCTTCAGTTTTTGTTTTTGGTTGCCTTGGTCATTTAGCACTAGCTTTATCCATTTTTGATGATAAAATTCTGTCTTTTGAGCTTTCGAACTGTTTTTTTTTAATACCTTTCATGGAGAGCTCATTCAAAACACATCTGCTCAGATCCTTAGCATGGCCATGTTCCCTCTTTATCCATTCCTTTTTCAGCTCATGACATTTACAATATTGAAATAATCATGACAGAATTTTCCATGTTATCTGATGTTTATTTTTGGCTCCATCCCTCACTATTTATAACCTTGTTTCGGATAGGCTTCAAGCTTTGCATGTCCACATGGAAGTTCATTTTCTTGTCCAATGGCTTTTTCCACATGTTCAATGCCTGTTCAAAGTTGTGTCTCCACAGTATTTGAACCAAAATGACGTTGGCTGTGATTTTAATAGTAGGTGGGGAAGTTGGACAATATAGTATTAATTTCTGGTCAGGTACAGAATGTAGAAACAAATCAACTTCATCGCTCCATTTCCTCCCCAACCCCTTGCTAGCCTCACAATAAGAAGAAACACGTTTCCACCTTATCACCGGAATATCTTGTATTTCCCTTTTTGTTATCATTAAGATGCCCAGTTGGAAAGATTGTTTTCTTTTCAGAGGTTTGGTTAATATTTGTTCTGGGGAGATGTGGTGGTATTTTACAAGAGCGCTGTGCTACCAGTTTCTGTTATCGTTTTGATTTCTCTCAGGCAGTAATACACCAGTTAATCAGCAGTTCTATTCCCAGGGTCCACGCACTGTGCATTGATTACAGAGCTTTGCACAGGATCATCTCTATTTAAATATTTATATCAAACAGGAGTTCAACAATTCCCCAATTATAATGAAGTACAAGCTTTTTTGCACAACCTTTCAGTGACGTTGATAAGCATCTGAAGCTGCAACAAAGCTGATTAAAAAAACATGATTTTATATAAGTGAACATAACAAAATAGCAATAATTAATAGAAACATGTCCTTCATGTATGATAAATATGTTTTGCAGAGAAGTCTGAAAGATGATTTCCACTTTGAATATATGGACCAAATTATGTAACAGCACATGCACTTGACTCAGTTCTACCCCCATCACTCCATAAAATTTAAGGTGCTTCATGCTTTCCCCTGAAAATAATGGAGAAATCTTAAACTAAAGTAAGCAAATGAGTTTGCACAGACATAATCCTGGAGTTATGGCATAGAGGTACTTGCCGACTTACGACTGTTTTTAAAAAACATATAAGAAAATATACAGAGCCGTTGTCATACCCACGCTCCTGTTCAGCTCCGAATCATGGGTCCTCTACCGGCATCACCTACGGCTCCTAGAACGCTTCCACCAGCGTGTCTCCGCTCCATCCTCATCATCCATTGGAGCGCTTTCGTCCCTAACGTCGAAGTACTCGAGATGGCAGAGGTCGACAGCATCGAGTCCACGCTGCTGAAGATCCAGCTGCGCTGGGTGGGTCACGTCTCCAGAATGGAGGACCATCGCCTTCCCAAGATCGTGTTATATGGCGAGCTCTCCACTGGCCACCGTGACAGAGGTGCACCAAAGAAAAGGTACAAGGACTGCCTAAAGAAATCTCTTGGTGCCTGCCACATTGACCACCACCAGTGGGCTGATATCACCTCAAACCGTGCATCTTGGCGCCTCACAGTTTGGCGGGCAGCAACCTCCTTTGAAGAAGACTGCAGAGCCCACCTCACTGACAAAAGGCAAAGGAGGAAAAACCCAACACCCAACCCCAACCAACCAATTTTCCCCTGCAGCCGCTGCAACCGTGTCTGCCTGTCCCGCATCGGACTTGTCAGCTGACATGGACTTTTTACCCCCTCCATAAATCTTCGTCCGTGAAGCCAAGCCAAAGAAAAGAAGAAGAAAATATTTAAAAATTACATGGTTTATGTTGAATTTTACAAACTATAACAGGGATACAGGGCATGTAAGGCCAAAATGTGCATACTTATCTTGTTATTCGTCATCCTGAGGTCCATAGACTGGGCGTGGCCATTTTGACTCCTGTGCACTTGTGTTAGGCCTTCATTGGCACATGTTCAAGAGTTAAAGGTGCAAATTCAATATCATCAGTATATTCAATAAATATCAATATCCTAATAAAGCTCTGTACTCTTTCAATCTTACTGATATCCTTCCTGTATTTTGGCGACCAGAATTGCACACAATACTCCAAATTTGACCTCTTGTACAACCTCACCATAAATATCCCAACTCCTGTACTCATTACTTTGATTTATGAAGATCAAGATGCCAAAAGTTTTCTTCGCTACCCTATCTATCCGTAACACCACTTTCGGGAAATGATCTATCTGAATTGACAGAGCCTTTGTTCCTCTGCTCTTCTCAGTGCCCTACCATTTAATGCGTATGTCCTCACCTTGGTTTGTACTTCCAAAATGCAACACCTCACACTTTTCTACATTAAATTTCATCTGCCACCTTCTATCCCATTTTACCAGTTGGTCCAGATCCAGAATCTTGAATCTTATTCTTATACTTTAAAAGTGTCCCCTCTCCTTTACATGTGTAAGGTAAAAACATCATGAGATGGGACTGGAGAAGGAGTCACCCAGTACTAAGGAGTAACAGAATGGAGATGTGACCTTGTACACTCAAGATAAGCTTGGCACTAACAAGCTGATGAGCAGCAGACTAACAATGAAGGGTAGCAACAGCTTATTCATTGGACAGTGTAATGGTATGATCATTTACTAAGTGCGTGTCCTGGGGTATAAAAAAACACCACTTGCTGATATCGTTAGAATGCGCCTTCTCCAACTAACACTGTTAATTGCAAGTGTTACAATCCGGTAATAAAGAACCTTGATTTCGACTCAGTCTGGTGTCTGACTCACTCATTCTTGAACAAAGCAGACCTAACACAGTCTACAGTAAAATGACTGTAGACTCATAAACTAGAATAACAACAGAAATAACTTGCATTTAAGATGAATCAAGGGCCCAGATACTTTTGGGTGTAGCATGCAAAAATAATGATGTGCAGACAAAAATTCCTTCCATGTCACAATGACCAATTAGCACAGTTCTGAGTGAGTCAATGACCATTGTTAGCGAAGCATAGAACATTGGGTGTAAAACTTTTGGATGTATGCTATTGTCAAGTAAAGGTGGGTATCCATGTGAAAATGACTCAGTTTTCAAAAGTAATAAAGAACATACTAATGCTTAAAAAAGTACAAAGACTAATTTCTTTGGCTTGGCTTCGCGGACGAAGATTTATGGAGGGGGTAAAATGTCCACGTCAGCTGCAGGCTCGTTTGTGGCTGACAAGTCCGATGCGGGACAGGCAGACATGGTTGCAGCGGTTGCAGGGGAAAATTGGTGGGTTGGGGTTGGGTGTTGGGTTTTTCCTTCTTTGTCTTTTGTCAGTGAGGTGGGCCTAATTAATATACAGAGAAATAAAGATCTGGACCAACATGTCAAATAAACTCTTGAAAACTTAAAGTTGTTCTTCTGGTGCCCAGATATGATACCAATTTCTATGTAATGTCCTATGTTTGTTATTGGCTTTACTATACACTTTAATAACACTTAAGCCTTAAAAGGAATAGTATTTGAAAAATCAGACATATCTCCTTTGCAGTCATGGCCCTGTTGCACAACTCTTTGCCAAATTAAGGACACTGCTCTCCAAATCAAAGACAAGGCCATCTCCCTCTTGTAAACTTTGTGCCACTTTGGGTACTGTCTGTGTGGGGTTTGCATGTTCTCATAGAATACATTATAGCACAGTTCAGACCCTTCAGCTCATGATGTTGTGCTGACCTTTGTAAACCTACCTCACAACAATCTAACCCTACCTCACACCCATAACCCTCTATTTTTCTTTCAACCATGTACCTGTCTAAGAGACTTTTGAATGGTCTTCCTGTACCAGCCTCCACCATGACTTCCGGAAATGTATTTCTGAAACCCCCTACTCTCTGGCATCTCCTCCAAACATTCCTCAACTCACCTTGTTCAGATGCTCCCTGACATTTGTGATTGATACCCTGGGGAAAGGATGCTGGCTTTATACTCTATCTAAGCCCCTCATAAACATAGAATTCTCTCATCTTTCATCATTCCAAAGAGAAAATCTCTAGTTCTGTTAATCTTGCTTCTCCCTGTGAATATGTGAGTTACTCAGAGTGCTGAGGGCTCAGGTTTCCTTCTGTATCTCAAAGCTATCTGGGTTGGTAGGCTAATTGACCCATGTAAAGTACCACTTCTCTGGAAATGATAGATAGAATTGGGAAATGGGGATGCAATGTTGATGGGATTATTGGAGATAATAAAGTAGGCTTGGCTAGGATTTGTAACATTGGAGGCAGACCAAAGGATATTCATTGCGTTAATTCCTGGTTGTCCTATAAAGAGATGCAAAACTGTTTGGGCCCATATTCCAGAGGGTTTAGGACAGGGGTGTCAAACTCAAATTCACGGAGGGCCAAAATTAAAAACTTGGACTAAGTCAAGGGCCGAACTAAATATTTATTGAAAATTTTCAACAACATCTGCAGGTTTTCTCTTCTTTCAACATATGTAATGTTAAACTTTAGGATATAACTTTAAGAGGATAATGTTACAGGTCAGGAGTAGGTAGCTCAAGTTCACCCTTTGCTTGACCTGAGGGAAACATATTTGGTCCCTGTGGAGATGTAGTCAGCATTCACAGGCTGTGTCCATTTTGGCCTGCATCAGGACTCAGCATTTCCTGCTCACTCCTCAGGCTCTAGGCCTCTATTCACCATCGACCCACCATCCCTCTACCTGACCAGTCCTTTACCCAACCTCTACTCACCCCTCACTCCACTCGCTCTGCCTCTACCCACCCCATCCTATACACGCTCCTCTACTGCCTCTCCCCTCAACCTGTTCCTCCCTCTACCTGTCTCTCACCCTCTAATCACCCCTCCCCTACTCGCCCTGCCCCTCCCCTTTTACCTCTTCCCTATCCACCCCTCCTTCTACTCAACCTCCCTCTAACTGCCCCTCACATCACCATAACTTCCCCTGCCCATTACTCCTCACCTACACCCTCTGCCCACCCCTGCTTACCCACCCACTCAGGCCCAGCATGCTGCCGATCAGCCTTTGCGGACAGCCACCATCTCTCTCTTCACGTGCAGGGCCGAACCTGCCATCCCTGGGGTCCGCGCGGGTACAAGCGCTGAAGGCCGTGGCGACCGGGAGAAGTGCGCTCGCGCTGTGGAAGGGCCGTGCGTAGCCTGCCATGTCCGTCGCGCCAACAGGAAATCACAGGCGCTTGCCAATCCGCCGCACTGCTCGACAGGTGGGAGAAGTGACTGGTTGTGTGTGGAGCCTTCCAACTGGCTTGCCGGCTGATGACATCGACAGACTTCTCGTGTTACAATTTCTCGTGTTACAATGGGGAAGGATGTGCAATGAAGGGGGAGGATGGTGGGGGTAACATTACCAAAAAACAGCATCGGCTCTCGCTGCAGGGCAGGCCACCTCTAATACATTTTTGAAATGATCTTGCGGGCCAAATATAATTATGTCGCGGGCCAAATTTGGCCCGCGGGCCAGATTTTGACATGTGTGGTTTAGGAGAATGTGTGGTGACCTTTTTCAAACATATAAGATCGAAAGTGAACTTGTAAGGAGAGATGTTGAGATGCTTTCACTACTGAGAATGTCATGAACAAGGGAAGATACTTTTATAATGAAAGGCTAGTCATTTAACAGGAAGGTATGTAAAAGTTTTTTCTCTCAACAGACAGTGAATCACTGGAATTTTCTGCTCATGAGTGGGTGGAAGTCAGATCATTAGATAACTGTTTGAAAGGTTGAAAAAGTGAAGGTTATGGGGAAGTGGTACAAAAGAGGATCAGAGACCAGCACCGATTAGCCATTATTATGTTGAATGTTGGAGCAGGTTTGACTGGCCTGATGGCCTACTCCTGCCTCTATTATCTGGTGTAAAAGTGTATGCTGGATAGTGGATGCAGACTCAATGGGCTGAAGAGTCTGTTTCCATTCTATTTACCTCCATGTCTCTTACAGGTTTTGCAATTCTCCAAACATCATCGCCTCAAATTCAAGTTCAAATTTATTCTCAGAGTATATACAAAACATCACATACAGCCCCGAGATTCTTTTTCCTGTTGGCCAAGCAGAACTTATAGTTTAGTGTAAACTGTACAGCCCAATTTTGTGGTATCACCAGCAAATTTGTTGATGGTGTTGTTGTACCAAGCCATGCAGTCATAGGTGTACAGAGATGGTCATCCCAAATGTGATGGATCAGTTCTCATTAATACTCAATATCTCTTGCTCAGTTCAGGAAATTTCAGCATCCATGAATAGCAAGATGCTTGGACTGCTATTTATTGAGTTGGTCATCTTAGTTTAGTCATATTGCCATGATGCAGCATGGGTTCTCAGGAGATAAGTCATGTCCTCATGTTGTGGACACCACTGAAAAATGTCATGAATTACAATCCAGCAACTCATAATTGGGAATCCAGGAAGCTTTGTGGGTCATCGGACCCAGGGTTGCTTTTGTCCTTAATCCATAAACTTATTCCTGAGTATATTCTTCAGTCCTAAATCAAACACTGTACTGAACAAGGGATGATCAAAGTTGGGGTAATGTTTAAGCATCTTTAGTTAGAAGAGTCTTGTGGATGATTTGGTTAGCATGAAGGTGTTACTGTTCCAGTGATTGGGACTGGGGTTTGAATCCCACATTGCTCTTAAGCAGCTTATACATTCTCCCCATATCTGTGTGGGTTTCCTGCAGGTGCTCCAGTTTCCTCCCAGCATTCAAACATACTGGGGATTGAAGGTCAGTTGAGTGTAATTTGATGGCATGAGCTCATGTGCTGAGTGGGATTGTTACCATGCTATATTTCTAAATGTAAGTTTAAATTTAATCCTTTCTGTTCTTATACTGGAGTTCCTCAGCATTATAGCTTCAACCAATTCAATTCAACCCAGTATTTTGGAGGAAGTGTGAGATTTAAAGGTAGAGAGGCTTTGAGGCAGAATTCAGGAGCTTGCACCCAACACAGCTGAAACAATTGCACAACTATGTCCTGTCCCCATATCTCTAGATTTCTAACCTGCTCATGACTATCTGTCATGTCACTTTTTTAAGTGGGAGGACAAAATAAAGCACTCGGAAGATGTGATTTACAGCCAACTTTCTTGTTCTAATTACACCATGTTTACTGCCGTGTGTAACAATACATTAATGTGTCTGTGCACATGTGCCACTCATAAGTGTGATATCACCATTACAATATTCATACTCCAAACAATAAAATAGTCACAATTATCTTGAATATACAACATCCCTCCTTCTCAAAAAATAAGTTACTGCTTCTTTACCTCGTCACTTAAAATATGGAATAAACATTTTAACTATAAAAGTAAAATTTCCTAATTTCACATATTTTCAACGAAATCGCACTGATGGCAGGATGTTGCTTCTCCACTTTGTAGATTATGTTGCAACTGTTGAACTCTGTGATGCTGGTATGCGTGTAGCTGGTGGTGTTGCTTGCTGTGTTTCATCTGCTGCTTGCTGTCTGATGTTGCGGTGTAATGTGTTGCCATATTTGTTGTTGATGTGGCAGAGATGCTGGTGTTTCTGGTGTTGTCACTCACGTTGCTGGTGTTGTTGCTTGTTCTGTTGGTGTTGCAGCTCTCTGCTTCACCAGATCTGGCATTGGGTGGATGTGGTCCCTGTTCCATCTCAGCTGTCTGCCAGATTTTGTCTCACTGATGTAGGACCTTGGCATCTCAGCTTTACTGAGAAACTTTGCTGGGCTCCAGGTTTTCATCACTGGCTCCTGAACATGCACATGTTGCCCTCTGAAGAGATCTGGTAAGGATTGTTCATGTCTGTTGTAGTACTAACATCTTCCCTCCTGTACATCAGCAAGTTTTCCTCTGGTTTACTCCTGATCATTAGGAGGATGGATTTTGTTTGTACTTCCTACCATTCAACATCTCTGCCAGGGATTTTGTATTGGCCCTCAAGGCCCATAGCGACAGAGAGCAAGGTAAGGGTCCTCCTTCATCTCTCGACACTTGGTGAGTGTGTGTTTGACTGTCTGCACTTGTCTCTCGATGAACCCATGGCCCTTGGGGAAGCATGGGGATGATGTCATGATAGTTAACCTGATGCATCATCAATCACTCTGGAGTCTATTGTGGAGAAACCAATAGGCTTTCATTCATATGAGGACGTATCATATCCTTACTGTTCGCTGTCCTGCACTAAGTTGCAGGAGGCTGTGGAACAGCCTCTTTATACAGGAGCCTGTGGGGGAAAGAACACAGGGACAACTAGCAAATAGGCATGCTTGACCAGATAATTATACATGACAGTGGTTTACCACAGAACCCACATTCTGCAGCCAGCTCTCTGAATTCATGCAATGTGAATTGGGCCGCATTATTACATGTCACTTGCTCAGGATTCCCCTGTTCTGCAAAGAGTGCTCATACCACTGAAGTGATGGTTGGTGCTCTCAGGTCCTTCACTTTCCTGATGAATGGGAATTTAGAGTAGTAACAGGCCACAATCAGATACCACTCTTGGTTCTCAGTGGTTCTCAGTGTGCAGTGAACTGGGATTCACTGGAAGCTCCACCCCCATCTGCTCACATATAACCCCAGTTACCTGCTTAAACCCAAAACCCTTCTGAAGACTACTGTGAGACCCTATCCTGATATAAGCTAATAAAAGCATTTATTCTCCCTCCAGTTGTGAGAGCTTTTATTCACACTACACAGTGGTTTGTGACCTGGCAAGTATTTCAGCAGGAATCATCTCATTCTGTGGTGTGTACATCGAGCATATCTGACATGCAGCCGCCATGTCTTTGTAGATGCCTGTCCAGTTCACTGCTGACTTTCAGTTTGAATGTTGTAGGTCTGTTTTGGATTATTCTCTTTATTGGATCACAGTGTGCAACTCATTTCACTCTCTGTTTTCACACTTTGACATCTCGTGAAGGAGTATTGTTTCCAGCATCAGTGGGTCGGAGTCACCATTGTAACTTCCATATACATGATGTATTTTCTGCTTGTACCCCTTCTTCACTGGCATTTTTGTATTCTTTGTTCCAGGCCTGCACATCTTTTCCCCTTGGCCTTCCCACAGGTCCTGCATTTAGAACCATATACAGGGTATTTATTGCAGTTATCGAGAGGGTATAGTCTGCCACAGCTCCTGCAGGCCTTTGGGGTTTGTGGCTTTCTTGGTGTGTGCTTTATTGCATCAACCCTTCCATCTCTTTGCTGTGTGTTAGCCTGTATGGAGAGGGACTGCATTTGCCTCCTGGTGCCCTCAAAGGCCTTAGCTGTGTCTACTGCATCTTCCCTATAAGAGCCCTTTGTACATCAGGATGGGCACTTCCCCAGATCAGTTGGTCGACAAGGCCTTTCTTCAATTTCCTTGTATTTGCATTTTGTGGAAACATTCTTCAGCCTAATGAGGAAATTATCCACTGTCTCTTAGGCTCTGGAATTCATATCGTTTGATTTTATGATTGGATCGAAGTTCCAGGTGAGAGGTGAATTCCTCAAATATATTCTCTGGATCATTCTCTTCCACCTCAGCAAGCTCCCAGCTGTTGAATAGCTCTAAATCCCATCAGAGAAAGATATAACTAACCTTTTCCTCCTGTGGGGCCCCTTTGAGGAAGCTTTTGAAGGCCAGGTTGCACTTCTGCCAAAAAATTCTTGAAGGTTTCTATGATGTCATTGGCTTCCCAGTCCATTAGCAAGTACAATGTTTCTGCCATTTCTTTCTGTGCTGGCGATCAGGTGATTTTTTTTTCTTTCGAGCGGATTTCTAGTGTTTGTGGACATCCAAAATCACCTGTATGGAATGATTTTTGACATCACCCACTGCTGTCTCCATGTTATGTCCCTTTTGTAAGTGGGAGGACAAAATAAACCACTTGGGAGACACAATTTACAGCTAACTCACTTGTTCTAATTACACCATGTTTACTGCCATGTTTAACAATACATTAATGCATCTGTGCACATGCACCACTCATGAATATTATATGGCCATTAGAGTATTCATGTTCCTAGCAACGAATTAGTCACGGGTATCTTGAGTATACAACACTATCCCATCAACAATCTCATTCATTCACAAACTGATGGAAGGACTGTGGAGATTGATATGCAATAGAACAGTTATTCTCAACCTTATTTGCCCAAGGCCCCACTTTAATTTAAAAAAAACATACGCCCCACCATTAGCGGATAAATGTTATATATTCAAAAGAAGTTTTAATTAAATAATTTACTGCAAGTAAGATTAGGAATACACGGGAACACATATTTCATATTCGACTACTACTTCAATATGCCAACCATCTCAAACACACATTCAACAATTGTCATCACTTCAATGGGAACTTTGCCCCTGACACTGGCTGCAGATTTTTTTTGATTCGAGAGACTAATTTTGTTAGCTTCAACCTTAAATCTCCACATTTTGTAATTTCCAGTCAGTTTCCCTTAGCTTGTAGCAAATCACTAACAACACTGAAGCCACATTCTACTAAATAAGATTATGGAAAATGTATCAATAGTTTCCTTGCTAAAGTAGTCAAGTTTGGTTCTTTCTTTTTGATCTCATTAGATGACCACATCATGGTTCCTTTCACTTTGAACAGTTTTCACAGATTCAACATATGCAACTCAGATAACTCCTCTTGATATTGCACTGGAACTTCAGATAAGTCCACCAGCAATGGCAGAGTTAACCAAGAGGGAAAATCCATTGCCTTTAAATCACAAAATCTATCATTGAAGTCAGTAACCAACATTTTCAAATGGTCAACAATTACGTTTGTAGCAGCATTAGTTACCTCACACTTATTCAACCAATAGAGTTGACTTAATTGTTTTGCAGAAATATTCCTTTGGCATAATTCTAGAAGTGTCATGAATCCAAATATTTGTCTTTGTATCAATGAGCATCATATTTGCTACTTGGAGTTGCTTGTTCAATGTATTTAGTTCTGCAAAAATGTCCATCAAGTGACTCAAATAAGGTTTGCCATTTGTTGTTAGCAAGAGCTTCATTTCAGGAATGTCCTTAAAAAACTCGCTGAGGAGATCAAACAGTTCCATAAACCCTTTGAAGCAGTTTCCCTTTGACAACCACCTTACTTCATGTTCTGCATTTTTATTGACACAAAACGGATTAAGCAGACATTCACATTTGGCATTAGCTTTGATGGCATTGATACACTTAATTACAGAATCCTTAATCGTAGAAAAGGGGAAACTTTTTTGGCAACTAAGTTTCCTCGGTGGATAACACAGTGCACAACCAAAGTGTTTGGATTTTCATCCTTCATTAATTTTAAGCATCCTGTATTTTTTACCCTTCATAGGTGGACCATCTGAAGCACAAGATACAATGTTTCCTTTTGGTATTTCATTTTCATCCAAATAATTTTTGACCTTGCTGTAGATATCAACTGCAGTAGTGGTTGTTTTTAATGATGCACAAAATAATCTCTCTTCTGGAAACCCTTTTGGATCAATATATCTCACGTATGCCAATAACAGAGACTCACTGTCCTATATGGTAGATTCATCCATTTATATTCTCAATAAGCTCTTTTTCAACATCTTGACCCATGTCATCTATTCTGTTGCAGACAGTACTATTACTCAATGGCATTGCTCGGACATCCTTATCATCCTTTCGTAGAGCTGTTCTGAGAAACAATGATATTGCAGGTTTAATCAGCAGAGAAATTTCATAACTAGCTTCAAAGGTACAATTCAGGGCTGTAGTTTGTGCAGCAAATAATGAAGTGATTTTTGATCTATTTTCAAACTTCTCTTTCAGTGATTTAAAATATTCCAATTTTGAATTGACATGGTTAGGATGTTTTTCCCACAAATGAGCTTCAAGACAGCCTGCTTTCATTGATTCATTTGTCAAACTCTGTTGGCATAATAGGAAAAAAAGGTGCACATTCACCAGGTATAAACCCAAACTTTGAGAACTCCACTGAATATCGATTAACTTTTTGCTGGCTTGTTCTGCTTATTTTGAATATACAACAGCACCAAGCTCCCTGAAACAGATTAATATAACAGTGCGAGCTCCCTGAAACAGATTAATCAATATTTTATTATGTCTTGAAATAGAAAAATGTAATAAAAGTAATGATTGAATCAAAGGAAGAATACTGACCTTAAAAGAACAAAAAAAAACTAGCATGGTTTTTGACTTTTTTTTCTCGCAGAGTGCATCAAAACTGTGCTAGACTCATGCTTTACTTTCTGTGATTGTTTTTTTTTCGATTTTGCAACCCTCCTCAGACTGGCACCTGGGACGAAACCACACCCCCCCCCCCCCCATCCATCCATCCATACTCTAGTGCACAAAGATACATACAGATACAGTTCTCACACATGACTGAACTGAAAAGTAAAGGGGTATGGCCGGAGACATGATTGTTGAGATCATTTGGAATCCTCATTGCCAATGAGATCGTTTGGAATGGATGATAATAAGACCAGTCAGAAAAACATATAATGATAATGTTAACTAAGGAGAAAAACAGTTAAAATAAAAGAAACAATGGAGAAACAACAGAGAAACATCAGAAGAGCAAAAGCACATGTTATGAAAATAAAAAGAACAGTGATTTTACTGGGACGTTACCACAATTGTGTTGTAGTGACTGTATTGCCAAGTCACATCTTTCACACCAACTTAAGGAGTTTATTTTTTCAAACCAACTTTTTAATTATTTCCCAAAATATTCCTATGCCTCATTAAAATATTCTTAAGCACCATGTCCCACCAAATATTCCCATACCCCACCTTGAGAATCTATTGAATAAAACAGAATATGGAGCATTACAGCACAGAACAGAGACTTTAGCCCACGATATTATGCTGACAATATATACTCAACAACCTTCCTTCCTTACATACATAACCTTCCATTTTGCTTCAATCCATGTGCTTGTCTAAGAGTCTTTTGAATGTCCCTATTGCGCTAGCCTCCACCAGCACCCTTAGCAATGCATTCCAGGCACCCACTAATCTCTAAGTAAAAATTTTACCCCTAATGACCACTAAATGTTCCTTCTCTCACTTTAGACAGATGTACTCTGGTATTTGTGACTATGACCCTAGGAAAAGGGTGCTTGCTCTCCATCCTTTCGATGCCTCCCATCTTGTATACCTGTATCGTCCTGTCTCATCCAAAGAAAAAAGCCCTAGTTCTGTTAACCTTGCCTCATAAGACACATCCTTCAATCCAGGTAATATCCTGGTATATTTCCTCTGCACCTTCTCCAAAGTTTCCACATCCTTCCTGTAATGAGGTGAGCAGAACTGAACACAATATTCCAACTGTGGTCTCACCTGAGTTTTGTAGCCCTGCAACATTACCTCATGGCTCTTCAGCTCAATCTCCTGACTAATGAAGGCCAGCATACAGTAAGCCTACTAAACTGCCTTGTCAACCTGTGCACAACCTTAAGGTCCCTCTGTATTTCTTAATGGTGCTTTTTGTTCCAGCAGAACCACTTGGCTGTAGACCTCATCACAGCTTTAATTAATATGGATTAAAAAAAATGAGCTGAGTTTGAAAGGTGATTTTCCTTGAAATCAAGGTGAGCCTAAGCATCAATGAGCCACTCAAATTAGAGTGGATCTGGGGCAAGGTTTTCTACTGGTTAGACTCACCTTGAGTTATGTAGAATTCAATCATTCTTGACCCAGGACATCATTGCAAGAGTTTCTTACAGCTATGACCTGGGCCGAACCATCTTCAGCTCCTTCATCAGTGTTCTTCCCTCCATCAGGTCAGGATGTTTGATTGACTAGTTTCATTGCAATTTTGCAGATGATTTAGCTTTTATTCTGACATCTCAAATAACATTCACACTGCACCAAGTGCTAAATCAATGCCAATTTTCAAAGATAACACATTTTTGACTCCCTTTGATGCTCAGTGGCATCAGTACAATTCTTCAATACCCAAACATTAAAATCTTGGGGATTATCTCTGACCTAATATGTAAAATGTGTCCTGCAACATAAATGCCATAGTTACCAAGTCAAGTTGGAGGGTACATTCTAGAGAATGGATCACTTTCAGGCTCCTCCAAACCCTTACCAGCCACAATACACAAGGGCCAAAATATGATGGAACAGTCTAAATTTATTTCAGTGAGTACAGATCCAACAACACTCCAGTCTTTTAGCAATGGCTAAGATAAAGCAATCTCCTTGACCAGCAGGACATCCTTCAAGTTAAACATCCACCTCATCTACTGGTATGGTAACTTTCTCTGGCAGCCTCTGCTAAATCAAAAACTTCTACCATCTAGAAGGACAAGGTGAACAGGTGCGTGGAATGACCATCATCTCCATGTCCTCCTTCACACTACCCTGACTCAGTCATGTTGCTGTAAAAACACCAACGTGCTGGATGAACTCAGCAGGTCTGGTGATATGTTGCAGGGTAAAATTCTGAAACTATCCAGGGAACAGTTGGTAGAATGCATGGACTGCAGTGCTTGAAGGCAGCAGCTTTTTCCACTTTTTCATTGCCATTTGAGGATAAGCAGAAAATGCTGTCTTTTCAGATGACACCCATATTCTCAAATAGAATTTTTAAATGTCTCTTCAAGCACCAGAAATTTATTATTGGCTTTTGAATAGACAAAAACTTTTCCTTGTGTATTTGATTTTTACCTCAATGTTTTTACATTATTTAACGTGCTGCGAAATAATCCACCAGTAAAATAAATTGATTGCATTAATGAAGGAGCTTTTTGCTTCACTTTGATGTATTCCCAAAAGGGTATTTGAAACAATTTTAAAGCTTAATTCACACAAGATCATTGCAAAGAAAATTAAACACATCTAGGAAGGTAATGCCAGGATGAAGGTAAACAAAACTGAAGTGCCTCCTGAAAATTCTTGCACCTCATACCTCAGCTGATGTTCAACGGGATAGCAATCCTAATCACAAATTCAATCCCATCCCAAGTCTCTACTGATAGGGCCATTTGTTAAATAAGGGAAGATTCATATGCTGCTTTCTATGGATGTTGCCTTCTTCTGAATACAAGGTCTCTACTATTGTGGAGAATAAGATGCTTGGGGATGCTTTTCAGTCTAGAGAACTCAGAATATATTTTTGTTTCTTAGAAACATTTAGTTTTACCATTGGTTATTAACCTGAATATCACTAAAATAAACATCTTTCCCAAAGTGCATCACAGAACAAGAGGATGCATCATGCGAGGATAGGGCCCATCAGGAGTAATAGTTAAAACTTGTTCATTGAGTCAGAGGAGGTGGCAGGGGGTACTTAGTTAATACTTTGCTTCAGTATTCATCAGTGAAAAGGACGTTGGCAATTATGAGGATGGCTTAATGCAGACTGAAATGTTTGAGCATGATGATGTTAAGACAGGATGTGTTGGAGCTTTTGATAAGTCATCAGGATCAGACAAGGTTTACCCAAGGCTAAGTGAGGAAGGAGATTGTTGAGCCACTGGCGATGATCTTTGAATTTTAACTGGGCACAGGAGAAATACTGGAGGAGTAGAGCATTTCAAATGTCATTCCACTGTTCAAGAAAAGAAGTCGAAATAACCTGGAAATTTTAGACCAGTAAATCTTAATTCAGTGGTTGGAGAAGATCCTGAAAGATAGGATTTACAACCATTTAGAAAGCCATAATCTGATTAGGGTGGGTCAACATGGCTTTGTCAGGGGAATGTCATATATCTCATGAGCCATTATTATATTCTCTTTGTGGATGTAATAAAGAACATTGTTGAGAATAGAATGCCGGATGTAATGTATGCGAATTTCAGTAAGCTATTTTAATAAGGTTTCCCATGCAAGGCTTCAGATTTTCAGATTTCAGATTTATTGTCAGAATACATCATATGACATACAACCCTGAGATTCTTTTTCCTGCGGGCAAGGCAGAATTATTAATAGTGCAGAAAAGGTACACAGTGTATACATGTAAACAAATAAAGAACTGTAAACAGATATTGAATGTAAACAAACTGTGCAATACAGAGAGAATTTAAGAAAAAACAACAAAGTACAGAAGTAAGAGTCCTTAACTGATTGAGTTTGTTGTTGAGGAGTCTGATGGTGGAGGGTAGCAGCTGTTCCTGAACCTGGTGGTGCGAGTCTAGTGGCACCGATACCTCTTTCCTGATGGCAACAGCAAGAAAAGAGCTGTGCTGGGTGGTGTGGATCCTTGATGATCGCTGCTGCTCTCCGATGGCGGAGTTCCCTGTAGATATTCTTGATAGTGGGGAAGGTTTTGCCTGTGATGTCCTTAGCAGTGTCCACTACATTTTGGAGGGCTTTACATTTAGATGTATTGCTATTCCCATACCAGAGCTTGATGCACCTGGTCAGCACCTGTTCCACCACACATCTGTAGAAATTTGCCAGTTTCTGGTGTCAAATCAAACCTCCGCAAACTCTCGAGGAAGTAAAGAAGCTGATGTGCTTTCTTCACAATGCCATTAGTGTGTTGGATTCAGGAAATATCCTGTAAGATAGTGACTCCCAAGACTTTAAATTTGCTCATGCTCTCCATATCTGATCCCCCAATGATCACTGGAATGTAGACCTTTGGCTTTCCCTTCCTTAAGTCAACAATCAGCTCCTTAGTTTTGGTGACATTGAGTGCAATTGTTGTCGGTGCACTATTCAGCCCAGTTTTCAATCTGACTCATCTCCTTTCTTTATACAACCCACTTCTGTGGTATTGTCATCATATTTGTAGATGGTGTTATTGTTGGATCGAGCCACATAATCATAGGTGAAAAGTGAGTAGAGCAGGAGGCTAACCATGAAGCCCTGTGGTGCTCCACTACTGATGGAGATTATGGAGGAGATGTTGTTACCAATCTTCACTGATTGTGGTCTGGAGGTGAGGAAATCCATGATCCAATTACACAGTGGGGTGTTAACTCCCAGGTCTTGGAGTTTTATGATCAATTTTGAGGGGATGGTGGTGTTAAATGCTGAACTATAGTCAATAAAGAGAATCCGATGAATGCATCTTTACTGTCCAGGTGTTCTGGGGCTTTGTATAGAACCAGTGAGATGGCATCCTCTGTAGACCTGTTGCTACAATAGGTGAACTGGAAAGTATCCATGTCGCCGCTCAGACAGGAGCTGATCTGCTTCAACACCAGCCTTTCAAATACATAATCACTGTTCATGCAAGTGCTACATGTCAATAGTCATTAAGGCAGGTTACTACACTCTTCTTTGCACTGGTATGATTGACACCTGTTTGAATTAGTTGGGTACTACACCCTGCTAGAGTGAGATTGTCAGTTTGTCAGCACAGATTTTTAATAATCATCCAGGAACTCTGTCTGGGCCTGATGCTTTCCTCGGATTCACTCTCCTGAAGACAGCACATATATCATCCTTAGATACGGACAGGATGGGATCATCAGATGAGTTGGGGGTGCGGAGGGATAGTTCTTCACTATAACTGTTATCAAATTGGGTGTAGAGGCATTAAGTTTCTCTGGGAGTGATCTTTGCCATCTGCTACTTAATTGGATTTGGTTTTGAAGCAGGTTATGCTCATTCAGAAATAAGAAAGCATGGAATTCAAAGAGACCTTGCTTTGTGGATATAAAATTGTCTTACATAGAGAAGGCAGAGGGTGGTTGCAGATAGTTCAATTTCTGCAGGAAGATTGATGACCAGTGGTGTTCTGCAGGGATCTGTTCTAGGACAGGTACAAGATGCTAAGAGATAAGTTTTTCACATAGAGTGGTAGATGCATGGAATGCACTGCCAGAAACAGTGGTGCAGCCAGGTACAATAGGATCGTTTAAGAGACTATCAGATTTGTACATGGAGCTGAGAAAAATGGAGGGTTATGCAGTAGGGAAATTCTATGCAGTTGTTCAAGTAGGCTAATAGGTCGGCACCACACTGTGGACCGAAAGGCCTGCACTATGCCGTACATTCTATATTCTAAGAGATTTCTTCTGAAATGTACTGAATTTCCAAAGATAGGAATTTCACTTGGCAAATCCCATAAATTCCCCCTCAGTGCTACATCAACACTCTGACCTGAAAGATGTGCTGGAACAGTGTATTTCATCCTGTGGTCCACCAACCGTTGGCAGTCTGTGAATTTGTTAAGGGAGGCCCATGGCTATGTAGTGAAGACCATTACTTATATAATAAACATGTAACATGTAAAAATACGCAAAAGCTGCACCTGCTGGAAGCTTGAAATGCTGGAGAAACTCAACAGGTCAGACAACATCTCTGGGTAGAAATAGTCAGTCAACATTTCAAGTCTGAACTCTGTCAAGATTAGAATAGACTAGGTGTGATTATATTTATAAAAATGACAACAATAAAAAGCCCAAAAATTCACAAAAATATTCTCACCAAAACAAAAGTCCTGTTGTTGGACTTGGAAAGAGCTTGAGCTCACCAGACACTCCTTCTCCCTCTCTTCTCTCCCCAGGTGGTCCAAAGGTTTGTTATATGTGGTCCAGGTAACTAAAGGAATACATATGATGGTCTATCAGTGAGAAAAGATTGTGAAGTACTGTGTGCTGAGGTCTCATTCTTCTGGAACATTAAATTTGGATTAAAGTCGAGGCAAATGTGATGACCCTATTATCCTTAAAGCTATTTTACTGTGTGCATCAGGGGTTATGGAAGTTGCTTCCTGAAGTCACACCATCTGCTGGACAGAGCCAGCACTGATGGGCTCCATTTCATGCTCACTTTTTGCCTATTCAAATTCAATACAAAGCAAATCACAAAGGTCAAATCAAACCACGTTATTGAATCAAGAATTGCACAACAGAACATCAGTGTGATTATTATTTGTATGCTCTGTAACTTTGTTACTTGAGCATTGTTTAAACCATATTTAATTTTACCTTCTGTCTGTGTTGAAACCATGTTCAAAGCAATATATTCATGTCTGCTGAGATACTTTCACTGTCTAGTCCTCAGTTGCACGATTATGCTTCAGATGGAACCTAGAATATTTTATACCTCATTTAATTTGTGCCGTCTTTCTGTTTATCCTTGCTCTGACCATCGCACCAGTGTACGTCCATATCTTACCTCACCACTTTTTTCTTGTATTTTTACCCCTCCTCTTCCCATCTCACTGTTGTATCTGTCCCCAGGCTTTTTTCTCAGCTCCCTCCCTAGCCTCCACTTCTCAATAGCTCACATATATTCCCCTTTCATCTGGTTGTTTTCAACAAATAACTCAATTATAATCTCTGTTCTGGCAATCCAAATTTCTTGATTACTTCAATTTCTCAATCTGTTGCTTGAGCTTGAATATTTTGTCAGGTTTATTCCACACATTGTATAACAAAATGAAATTGTAAGATAAATCAAAAAGTCCTTTATTCTGATCTCTGATTGGCTGACTGTTAATAGACTAATGTGATCCCTTCCTGTTGGTGATACCATCCTTTGGATGTGGCATTAAACATTTATGCTTTGGAAACCAAGGTAAACAAAATGCGAGATGATCTATAAAACTTTGGTTAGACCTCACTTGGAGTATTGTGTTCAGTTCTGGGTTCAGGGATCATTTTAGATGAGATTTACCAGGATGTTGCCTGGATTGAAGAACATGCCATATGAAGGAAGGTTCACGGATAAGGACGGTCAAGGTTCACGGAGCTAGGACTTTTCTGTTTGGAGTTAAGAAGGATGAGAGGTGACTTTATAGAAGTATATAAGATTATGTGGGGCTAGCTGCCACTTTATCCTGGACAACAGTAGCAAATGCCAGAGGACATATGTTTAAGGTGAGTAAAGTTTAGAAGAGATGTCAGATATAAGCTTTTTTATTTGCAGTCTGGTAGGTGCTGTAATGCATTGCTGGGGGTGGTGGTGGAGCGTGGTACAATAGGGACATTTGAAAGACACTTCGATAAGCAGATGCTTGCTAGAAAAATAGAGGTTATGGTTGTAAGGTGGGGTAAAATTAGAATGCAGTGGAGTAGGTTTACATCGGTCAGCACAACATAATAGCCAGTGCTATGCTGTAATGTTCTATAATCTTGTGGAGTTGTAAACATTTTAATAGGGCTGAGGCCTATTAAATCCACTGGGTGGAGTTTTTAGAACTAAGTATGACAGCCTCAAAATAAAGGGATGACCACTCAGGACTGAGGTGAGATAAAATGTATTCATCCAAAGAGTAGTGAATATCTGGATTTTTCTCAATTCCAAGGAGCAGTGAAAGCTCTTACCTTTCTATCTCGCACCATCTGCAACTGTGAATATTTATCAACCAATCCTTTTATATTTATTATCCCTTTTTCTTTCTTGTATTGTAGTATTTTAAAGTAGACTACTGTTCCTGTAACGCTGCAGCAAGTAAGAATTGCATTACAACTGTACATTGTACTCACTTTATAACAATACACTCATTACTCATTGAGGGCAGAGTGTATTCACGTCAGAATCAAAAATTTTTTTGGATATTGTTAATCAAGGGATATAAAATAGTGCAGGTAAGTGGTCCAGAAATAAGCAATCAGCTATGATCCTGATGAACAGTACAAGGGGCTGAATGGCCAACTTTTACTTCTTATGCTCTCCATGGCATTGCAGTCCAGATTATTGAACTAAGTGACTCTCAGATTCCAAGATAACAAGGGCAAGTTTACAACAGACTAGTCCGATAATATAATCATTATTGCCACCATCCCCCAACTATTAAAAGGGCCAGTCTATGATCTTTCTAAATTAACACAATCTCGAGATAATTTGAGGGGGGTATACTGCCACTTCAGGCTACGATAGCCTCCCTTTTCAAAGGCCTTTGAAGATATAATCTGACCTAATTTTGTTGAAATAATCCCCAAACATTCATATGGCAATCTCTGCTAAACCAAGAATGATATTAAAACTTATTGACCTTGTTCATACAAATGCTTTAACACCATTGTGAAGCTTCAGAAATCGGATAGAATTTGACAAGGCAACAGAAATGAAGGTTTCAAGATAGATTCCAGGCATTAGCTTTGACTTTTTCCAAAGATCATGCGCAACTCTGAACTACAGTTTTCCAAACTTGAAAAGTAGTAATTTGCACAAAGAGAAAATTAAAATTACTCCATTATCCAACTTGATCAACAAGCAGTTAGACATCCACAATGCAATATTGGGCTCCGTGAGGTCAACCAAATAAACAAGGATACTGCAGGTATCAAAGTCGAGACAGAGCTAGTGGTATGGTATTATAGTGACCCGTGTCTCGGGCCAACATCAAAAATGGCTGTTGAATTTGGCAACTTGAAAAACCTTTCAGGGGCAAAGGTACTCATTTCCATATGCCACCAGGTGAACATCGAAACTGGCCAACCACCACTGGCAGATTGCAGGGGGCCCAATAGGGACTCAGATGGTGGAACCCACCAATAGGTGGATGGCCTACTCAAGCCATGCCCTGGTGGTGACGCAGCTGAGCTGACTATAAAAGGCAGAGCTGCCGCTGAATAAACTCTGTGTTGAATGAAATCTGCCGGCATGCATGTTTTCTTTCCTCTGCAAGCTTCAAGCTACAGCCCAGGAGCTATCTGTGAGCTATACCATGGCTGTACCAGAAGTGACCCTGCAACAGTGGTGACCCTGACCAGTCCAAACACTGTTTTGGACCTGACAAAGGAGCAACAACCCAAGAGCAATACCGTAGCATTGAAACTGCCCTGCTCTGGACCGCCCAACCATGGATGTGGTTTCAGCAAGTTGAGGTACAGTTTGCCATTCAATGGTGTTACTATTACATGGTCAGTGCCCTCAAGCAGGACACGGCAGTCCGAATTATCAATTTCTTCCAGCAGTCCCCGGAATAAGGAAGGTATGTGGCCATCAAAGAGCTACTAATTCGCACTTTTGGGCTCTCCAAGCACGACCACGCTGCCCGTCTGCTGCATATCAAAGGTTTGGGGGACAGGGCTCCATCTGCCCTCATGAGCGATATGCTCGCTCTCATCAATGGCCACACCTCCTGCCCACTGTTCCAGCAAATATTCCTGGAGAGGATGCCCAAGGACATGCGGCTGTTCATCACAGAGGAGGATTTCGAGGATCCCAGAAAGGTGGCTGCCCATGGTGCTATGGGCGGTGAAGAGGAAAACCTGCGCTTCCGTCAACTAGGTGGCAGCACTACGTCAACAGCACCCCACCACGAGAATCACCGACCAACCAACCCCATTGGTTAGCTGTACTGTTATTTTCATCAACGGTGGGGCTCCGATGCTTGGTGATGCTGCTCCCTCTGCATGTTCCAGGGAAATGCCAAGGCTGGCTATCGTTAATGGCTGCGATGACTGGCCAACTGCATAGCCTCCTACAGATCCAGGGCTTGCTGTCAGGCTGATGCTTCTTAGTGGACATTGGGGTACAATACTGTGTCAGTCCCACCAGCATCGAGGCTCACTGCAGCAAAATTGGCCAAGAACTCTGAGTGGCAAATGGCTCCAGTATCCAGACTTTCAGTTCCCGTTTCATGCCCCTCCACTTTGAGGATCACTGGTTGACCTGGAAGTTCACCGAGGCAGCTGTGCAGCAACCACTTTTAGGTGCCAACTTCCTGAGGGCTGACTCTGACCTGGTGGACATCAAGGGGTGTTGACTGGTACAGGCCCAGACATTCCACTCGCTCTCCCTCAGTACCACCAACGTTCCCAATCACCTACCTGCACTCGGTAAGTACTGCCACCAATGAGTTCGTCAAAATCCTGATGGATTTCCCAACCATCACCACATCTCACTTCCATTCAGCAGAACCCAAACATGGAGTGAGGCACCAGATCATGACTGAGGGCCCTCCCCTCCATGCCAGGGCACGCCGCCTCCCTCCTGAAAAACTTAACTTAGCCAGGACGAATTTAGCCCCTGGGCCTCATCCCTCCACATGGTCCCCAAGTCCGTGGGTGGCTGGAGGCCATGCAATGACGACCGCCACCTCAATGAGGTCACATTCCAGACAGGTATCCCATGCCCCATATTCAAGTCTTTACTGCAAAATTGCAGGAGCACAGATATTTTCAAAAGTAGACCTCATCAGGGGCTATCACCAGGTCTCGGTTCACCAGATAACATCCCAAAGAGAGCCATCATAACCCTCTTTGGATGGCTTGAATTCCACCACATATCATTTGGGTTTTAAAAAAAAATGCAGCTCAGACTTTCCAGAGGTTGATGGACGCGGTGGGCTGGAATCTGCCTTGATGACATTCTAATTGCCAGCCACACCTGCACCGAACATGCCACCCACTTGCAGCAACTGTTCTCCAGGCTGAGCAATTTTTGGCCTCACCATCAACCCGGCCAAGTGCCAATGTGGCCAAGAGACTATTGACTTCCTGAGCCATCGAATCGATTATCACGGGGCCGGACCATTGCCAGCGAAGGTGGAGGCTATCGCTTGTTTCCCATGTCTTAAACGGTGAAAGGGTTACAGGAGTTGTAGGTATGCCAACCTCTATGACCAGTTAATACCTGCAGCAGCCCGTATCATGAGCCCACTCTTCCCCTCATGGCACAGCCCAATAAAACCTTACAATGGACCCAAGAGGCTACCGAGGCCTTCCAGGTCACTAAAAATGCCCCAAGCCAATGCAGCCCACCTTGTGCACCCCAGGACAGAAGACCTGACCGCCCTCACCGCAGACACCTCTAGCACAGCGGTTGGGGATGTCATTGATGGACATTGGCAACCGCTGGCCTTTTTCAGTAAACACCTCAGGCCACCAGAGCTTAAGTACAGTGTATTTGACAGTGAGCTGATAGCCTTATACCTGGCAATTCAGAAGTTTCGATACTTCCTGGAGGGCAGGAAGTTCAAAATTTACACAGACCACAAACCCCTTACATTCGCCTTCTGTGGTCAGCCAGGCAACAGCGGCACCTGTCCCACATCTCTGAATTTACTATGGACATTGAGCATATAGCTAGTAAATCCAACATAGTGGCCGATACCCTATCTGGCCGGCTATCTTGGCAGTGCATTACCCTAACTATAAGGCTCTGGCAGAGGCGCAGCAAGCAGACCCTCACATTCCGGCATACTGAACAGCGCTCACCAGCTTACACCTGGAGGATGTCCAGATCACCCCCGGCAATCGCAATCTGCTCTACAACACCACAATGGGTAAACCTTGTCTTGTTGTTCCAGCCTCATAGAAAGGGCGAGTATCTTGGCTCACCCCGCCATCACGACTACTGTTGAGATGGTGGTGAGCAAGTATATCTGGCACAACATCTACTAAGAGATTGCGATATGGGGCAGGACTTGTACTCATTGCCATTCGTCCGAAATTCAGACCCACATCAAGGCCCGCCCCATAGACATTTGAGCCTGCATGTCGTCGGTTCAGCCACATGCACGTTGACATTGTGGGGCCCCTACCTGTATCCAGAGGTGCACGCTACCTCCTCACACTGGTTGACCAAATGACCAGATGGCCAGAGGCGGTGCCACTGTCGGAGGCTTCCACAGAGGCATGTGTATGAATCCTACTCAACAATTGGGTAGCGTGTTTCAGGGTCCCCGAACACCTCACTTCAGACGGGGGGCCCAGAGTTTTAGCTCACACTCTAGGGACCCAACTCCACCACACCACGACGTTTCGCCAGCAGGTTGGTGGAGAAGTTCCATAGACACTTCAAGGTGGTTTTAATGGCAATGGGGACTTGACCTAACTGGGGTGACGAGCTTCCCTGGATCCTGTTGGGAATTTAAGCTGCATCCAAGGAGAACCTTGAGGCATCCTCTGCTGAGTTGCTCCACAGCGGACCCCTGGTCATACCGGGTGAATTTGTAACAACCCCTGAGGACTTAGAGGAGCCCCCAGTTACCACACTATCCTGGCTTCATGAGTGCCCAGACCCCATGGCCAGCCCCACATGTCCATCCTCAAGGACTTCGCTGATTGTAACTACATATTTGTTCAATGCGGGGCACACTGGCCACCTCTGCAGAGACCTTGTGAGGAGCTATAATGTCTCATAAGGAACAATGGCTCCACCTGTGTTCTGGACATTGATGACAGAGAGGAGACTTTTACTGTTGACTGGTTGAAACTGGCCTACTTAGACTCTGACCAGCCCATCGCCCATCCGACCCCACGGCGAAGGGGTTGGCCTAAGTACTCTGCCCCAGTCACCGGTTCTTGGGGGGGGGGTTGGCGAGGTGGGTGGTTGTGTAGCAGCCTGCTCCTCGGGTCAACACTGGAAATGGCTATCGAGCGCAGTGACTGGCAAGATCTCGCATGGGCCGACGTACCCAGTTCCATAGGCTGTCGGGGGGAAACAGTGAAACTGGCCAACCACTGCTGGTGGATCACAGGGGACCCAGTTGGGGCCTGGATGCTGGAACCGATCAATCGGTGGCTGGTCTGCTCAAGCCACACTCCGGTGGTGATGTGGCTGGGGTCATTATAAAAGGCAGAGCTGCCCCTGAATAAACTATGTCGAATACCCTCTACTGGCGTGCATGTCTTCTTTCCTCTGCAGGTTTTGAGCTACAGCCCAGGAGCTATAACCTGGCTGTAGCAGTAGCAACCCTGGTACAGCATCAAATATATATCTTGAACGGTTGGGATGGGTGAGTGAAAGAATACACAGTCTAGGGTAAGAAGGATACATTCTTTCCCTCACCAGTCACACTGTGGAATAAGAGTGGAAAAGAAATATGAACTGGCTGAACATAAATAAAGGCTTTTAAGTAATTCTTTTCTGAAATAAATCTGCAGAATCACTATTTTCACCCAGGCAAGGTTCCTGCCATTCAACTAATGAAACTAATTTTGAACTGTTCAAAAATAAAGAAAATCAATAGGCAGGTGTATTGAGCATCTGCTCTGTCTCCAAGCGATAAATCAGATTTAAAATTAGCCTCCCTGTGAGATAGGTATTGAATGATAAAATGTGATGCTTGCAAGGCCATTAAAAAAAACCAACAGCCTGTGGGTGGAATAATAGATTGAACTTGCTAAAAATAGCCCAGCATGTTATTTGGAGGATATTCTCTGCAGAGGACTTAAAGCAAGGGAGTCCTTTAAACTGCATAAACAGTGACGACATTCAGAGATGTAGTTCTGGAGCTTACCCTGAAATGTAACCTGTGGAGGATGCAGATGTTACTGAAATAATCAGGCTCTAAAGTAAGAAGGGAATCCATATCATCCTAGCTTGAATCCCTTACATACACGGTGTTTAGAGAATATGATTGAATCTTGATCGATGACCATGAGAGCAGAAGGAATAGGAACACCCTACTGCATTGAAACAAGCCAAGAGGATCATCAAGACTGGACTAATTCCTTTTTCAATAAAGGGTACATTGATCTAGTGAGATTTTACAGGACATTTATTCGGTGATCTACTGATTCCTGTTCTCATCTTCACTATTGTTTTGTTGGTGAATTTAAATCAGTTGGTTTATCAGCATTCTTGGACCTCTCAGCATAACAAAGCTGTTATTTTTCTTAAGTTGTGGCCCTCACAAAATAATCCTGTGAGATCATCACACAATTAGCCTAGTTTTTAAGAACAGGACGTTCCAGCACAGTGCAGGCCTTTTGGCCCAAAATTTTGTGCCAACCTATATAAACCTACTCAAAAATCTAAACTTGCTCTACCTCACATCCATAGCCCTGCTTACCAGTTGTTGCTATCATTTGACAGTAACAGATGCCTGACACCACATGATGAACCCTACTGCTGCAATTGAGGAACTGGGGGCATGATCACAAAGATGCAGCTGTGTTGATATTGGATGTGATACACCCAAGTGCTGAGGCAGACTGAATGAAGAAGAAGCTAAATAACAACCCACAGTAACTGTACTTCCATCACTCTTTGAGGCATGGAGTTTTGGAGGTTCACAATTGTCTGAGAAGAGATTCCTCTCTACGTCAGTCTTACTGGATGTCCTTTTATCCTGTGCAATGCCTCTTGCTCTAGATTCTCCCCAACCAAGGAAATCAATCCTGTTCAGACTTCTCAGACCTTGCATGCTTCAATAATTACTTATTATGCTGCTTGTATTTGTGGAATTGGGGCCAGGGTTGACGAATTGTGGTGGAGAGCAGGTGTGCTGCAGATGCGTGAGTGGCGGGTGGCTGCATTGGAGGAGGCTGCATGCTCCTCGACTACTTGCTGTCTCTGAATGGACTTCTTTAACCAAAATCATAAGTAATGAGAATAAAGTTCATCACAGTTGGTCCACAACCAACATTGGCAGTCCAATGCCGTGATGATGTTTGTGTGACTCACGAGTACATTATGACAATTTTGTGTTTAGAAAATGTTTGTATTGACCTTCACTGATTTAGAGCTGGGCATTGAGATCATGTCCTGCTGTAGGAGCAAAGGATATCATTCTGATTTCCAGCAGTAAACCCAGTCCTGTTTAGAGCTGACACAATAAAATGTCATTTTTGTCTCAATTTTTTCTAAAAAGCCCCATTTATTTTGTTGGATTTCAGTGGAGATGTTTAACTGAGACTTGTTGTTTCTAGGGGATTTTTAAAAAAAAATCCCATGAACTCTTAAGCATCATATTGATTATTTCCTTCATGAATATGAGAAGGGAGATTATGCTTGGCCTATATGTAACATAGTTGGAGTATTGTGTGTAGTTCTAGTCACTGCATTACAGTAAATGAGATTGGAGGGAAGTTTCTGAGGACAATGTCAGAAATGAAAAATGTTAGCATTCAGGAAAGCGTGAGTTAAACTAGGCTGAAGAAGCTGAGGGGAGATGTAACTGATGTGTATAAAATTATAAAGGGCCAAGATAGAGTAAATCAGAGAGGCCTATTCACCTGGCATCTGAGATAAAGAATTATTGGGTCATGAGTTAGTGGGAAGACTTTTCCTGGATGCACTAGGGATCATGTCTTGAAAGGCTGGTAAAGGCTGAAATGTTCACATTCACATAATTCATTAATTGGAATTTGAAGAGCCAAAGTTTGGAAGGATGAGGATGAAGTACCGGTGTGGGACAGGGTAAGGTTTGTGTTTCCCAACTGTGGCAGAGATGATGGGTCAAATAACCTTTCATATTTGTAAAAGTTTATTTTTCTGACATACAGCACAGCTCTACAGGCCCACAAGCCTGTGCCGCCAAAATACACCCAATTAACCTACAATATCCATACATTTTGGATGAACCAAAGGAAACCCATGCAGACGCTAGAATGTATGAACTCACTCAAGACAGCGCCAGATTCTAACCTGGGTCGTTGACGCTGTAATAATGTTGCATTAACTACTACATTAACCATGCCACCCTGATTCCACGATGTGGATGTGATTCTGAGATTCCATGATGTGGGAAGAGCCCACTTCTGTTGACAATTAAAGAAGCATCTCTGAAGTAGATTATCTGTTTATGGTCCCTTTATTGTTCATGGGATCTCACTGTGTCCCCTTTTCACTGCCAAGCATTATTTGTCATATTGACTGCACTTTAAATATATTTAATTCCCTGTAAAGTGCTGTGGAATACCTGTATGTAAGAGACAAGGAAATTTTGATCAGACAATCAGGAGAGCCTTGTATATTTCAAATATTGCTGTGTGATGTTCCATGAATTTTGTGTTTAAACCATGCAGCCATAATGTTAGGCAGAAGTAAAAAGTTCACGAGAACAAATTAGTAAGGAGATGAATTTGTAACAAGATGGAGCCTTTCAATTTTTTAACTGTAAAGACTTGTTTGCATTCATCCACAGTTAGGATATTTAAAAGGAGAATTTAAGAATTTAAATCCATCTAATCTTAACATGTAATAAAATGTTCAAAAAGACATCAAAGTAAATCTGAAAAGCAGAGAGAACAAACATTAAAATTTTAAAAATCGGCCATGTGGCATAACTTTTATTCACATTTCAAAATGAGAGTATTGTTGGTCAGCTGACATTTATTGTACGTAAATCTTCTGTTGCCCATGAGAAGGTGATCATAAGTTGCCTTCTTGAACATTGGTGGTCTCTCTGCTGAAGATGTTTTCAGAGTTGTTGAATAAGAATCAACTGTCATAATGATATTGTTGAATAAGAATCAACTGTCATAATGATACAAACAAGTACAATTAAGGATTAATTTCTCATGAAGCAGCCAATGGGATCATGCATATTTTCAGTCATTTTCAAGGTATTAGAGTGATGAAGTAATTGTGATATTTCTCAAATAGAATGGTTTGTAGGACAAAGAGTATATAGCTGGCAGTATTCAATGTATGGAGTGCAACTAACCATGGGCAAGTAACACTCACTTTGTACAATTCCAGTGTCATATTTCCTTTGTCATGCTTTGCTGCTTGCCCTGCCCTGCCCCCAGCACCGCCAGTTAGTAAGAAGTTCCAACTCACAATTGGAGATACCACTTCAGCTCAAAATACTATTTGTTATACAGTAAGGAATTGCCATTTATAGAATATTTGTACACTTCTTTCTTTAAATTGCTTGTCATAATGGAAAAAAAGATTATCAGCATACCAATTAATAGTTCAAAAGGACAATTTGAGATTATTTTCTTAATACTGATGTATTTACACAAAACTCAAAACGGTCAACCAGTTTACCTATCTTGGCTGCACCATTTCATCGGATGCAAGGATCAACAACGAGATAGACAACAGACTCACCAAGGCAAATAGCGCCTTTGGAAGACGATACAAAAGAGTCTGTAAAAACAACCAACTGAAAAACCTCACAAAGATTAGCGTATACAGAGCCGTTGTCATACCCACACTCCTGTTCGGCTCCAAATCATGGGTCCTCTACCGGCATCACCTACGGCTCCTAGAACACTTCCACCAGCATTGTCTCCACTCCATCCTCAACATTCATTGGAGCGACTTCATCTCCAACATCGAAGTACTCGAGATGGCAGAGGCCGACTGCATTGAATCTACGCTGCTGAAGATCAAACTGCGCTGGGTAGGTCACGTCTTCAGAATGGAGGACCATCGCCTTCCCAAGATCGTGTTATATGGCGAGCTCTCCACTGGCCACCGAGACAGAGGTGCACCAAAGAAGAGGTACAAGGACTGCCTAAAGAAATCTCTTGGTGCCTGCCACATTGACCACCGCCAGTGGGCTGATATCGCCTCAAACCGTGCATCTTGGAGCCTCACAGTTCGGCGGGCAGCAACCTCCTTTGAAGAAGACCGCAGAGCCCACCTCACTGACAAAAGACAAAGGAGGAAAAGCCCAACACCCAACCCCAACCCACCAATTTTCCCTTGCAACCGCTGCAACCGTGTCTGCCTGCCCCGCATCGGACTTGTCAGCCACAAACGAGCCTGCAGCTGATGTGGACATTACCCCTCCATAAATCTTCGTCCGTGAAGCCAAGCCAAAGAAAGAAAAAGATCTCCAATGGTGCAAGTACAATTATGCATCTATGTCTTATAATTATTTCCTATGAAATAGATGTCAAGGATAAGCTGTACAAACCTTTTGATCAGATAACAGAAATAATACTTTTATTAATTCATCTCCAAAATGGGTTGAACAAATTAAGATGCAGTTGATCTTATAACACTGTAGCAAAGTTTTATAAGACAAAATTACTTCAGTTCTTATGTTAAAATCTAGCTGTCTATCATAAACAAGTCATCAAATGGTGTCACATTTTGCCCTATTGTAGGTAGGTTGTGAGTCACATGGCATGGGGTCAAGTTCTCCACTAATATCTGGGATATACCTTGTGGGTGAGGATGTCGGGAAGCAAAGTGGTCCTTTTTGTTTGGAGACCAGTGGAACCTTCCTGCACTTCCATACCCATGCCTCTGCTGACTACATTGTGGATTAGACAGTTGCACCTTCTTTCCTAAGTGACATAGTGTCAGGAGGATTGCAGTTTCAGTGGCCGGGTTGCCTGGTTTTAATTATCAGTCTGGAGCAACAGGGGAAGTGAAGCAACCTATTTACAAACTGTTGAAGACCGAGATTGTTAATAGATTAAATTCATTGAGCAAAGCTTCAGAGATTACAAAAAAAAACAGAAACACTTCTGTTGCTCTGGGCTCTCCTTTACATAACAAACGGTTATTTTGACTGCAACATGTTATTGTGCAGCTGAGAATTGCTTAAAAATTACATCCATTCAGACACACTGTGTTGCCATTTAACCAGATGTTCCTTTCTTCCCTCAGAATTGAGTGAGCAAACCTTTCAGTTATGGGCAATTAGCGCCAGGTAATAAACGTTGACCTTGCCTGTGACATCTGCGTCCTGAGAATAAATAGTTTTTCTTAAAACTGCATTTTTATTCTGTGTCCTCTATAAGCACTGGGTTTAAATGGGGTAAAATAACCGGCTGCAGTGCTTTGAAACTGCAGTTTCATTATCAAACTGTCCCCGTGAACGTAGTCCCAGGAACAGAAAATTAACACCCACGATATAAGAAAACACTTTATTTTCATAAGAATGTGGAAGAGTGCCAAAGATTAAATTAGTAATACCTGTGGGTCTTCTGCAGCAATGATATTATTATGCAGAGGCATTTCATAGCTGAGTTGTTTAAAACTGCATGACAGGCTTTTAAGATCTTTAATTTGTTGGAACAACTGATCAATTAACCTAATTGAATAAGCACGGAACAATAAAAACAGTTTTTGGATTGTATTCCCCTTTATACCTTTTCGATGCTTCATCTTTCAAAGGTTGACAAAGAAAGTCATTATTTTTGACAGTCTTACCTGTAATTGCATAAAGTCAAATAAAGTTTTTGGCTGTATTTCAGAAGTTTGTCCTCTGTAGCTTTCACTACATTGTCTGGTTACGATGAGGGGATTTGAAAGGCATAGAAATGCCTGGAAACTACTTTCAAGGAAGCAAGTACTGTAATTTCTGCATCCAGTCAGCATGTTTATGTCACTTAAACAATAAAAAATGTTGCTGGAATTTCTTGTGAAGTGATAGTTCTGGAAGGATATCTCCTGCAGGAGTATCCTTTTATTGTAAGGTATAATAGTTGTTAAGCTTGGTACTGAGACAGTACATTGTAGTTTGGTCTGTCCACCATGCTGGAACTGTTGCCAATGGATGAAGTATCTACTCATTGCTTTTGATATGAGGAATCCATGATATTATTGGAGAAGGGATGCAGGTCTCTTCCAAATGATTTGGCCAAGGTAATTTTGGTTAAATAATGTAATATGTAATAAAAGTTAACCATTTTCAAATTTGTGGTTGCATTTGCCTAAATAGAAATAAGGACAGTATTTCAAAAGTAATTCTTGTTTGAGTTAAACAAGAAACTACATATGCTGGGGGGAGGGGGGGCGGGGGTCAAGTGCAATAAACAAATATGCTGGAGAAACTTAGAAGGTCAGCCAATATCTATAGGATGCAAAGGGTAACCAACATTTTGGGCCTATCACCCTGATGAAGGCCTCAGGCCAGAAATAATGGTTCCCCATTATATCCTATGGATGCAGCATAAGCTGCTGAGCTTCTCCAACATGCTTGTGTTTGCACTTAATTCTTGTTTGAAATACTTTGTGAGACCCTCTACATTTGTTGACCATTCCCTTTTTCTGGAGACTGAGTATACACAATCACTTCTCTTTCCATTTGTGTTTTAAAGTTGAAAAAGACAGCAGAGATTGAGGTGATAAGATGCCTGGCAGGATCATGGTGATTTTCACTTTTTACAAGCTAAAACGATAGCTTTTAACTTTTTTTAATCAACAAAAATACATTGAAAAGAACATCATGTTCCAAATGTACATTAACTGGAGTTGGAAGGAAAAGCAAATAAACCAAGTAAAATACTTTTAGAGTTTTTTTTTAAGTGAGATGTGATACTAAGGGGATCAGAGGTGGAAAGGGTGAGAAAATTGAAGTTCTTGGGAGTCACTATCTCAGAGGATCTTTCCTGGATCCAAAACACCAATGGCATCATGAAGACAGCACATCAGCATTTCTACTTCCTTAGGAGTTTGTGGAGGTTTGAGACAACATCGGAAACCTTGGTAAATTTCTACAGATGTGTGGTGACCAGCTGCATCATGGTCTGGTATGAGATGCCAATACACCTGAGTAGAAAGCCCTGAAAAAGATGGTGGACACAGACCAGACATCACAGGGAAACCCTCCCCACCAGAGAACATCTACAGGAAACACTGCCATCAGAGAGCAGCAGCAGTCATTGAAGATCAGTATCACCCAGCACACGCCCTGTTCTCACTGCTGCCATCACAAAAGAGGTATAGGTGCCACAAGACTCACACTGAGGTTCAGTAACAGCTGCTACCCCTCCACCATCACACTCAATCAGGGACTCATTTAAGGACTCTTTCTTTTGATTTTTTTTTGCTTGCTGTATTGCACAATCAGTTTCTTTACATATTTTTCTTTGTTTCCCGTAAACATATCTTCCTGAGTACAGTTTCTTGCACAACTAATAAGTGATAATTCTGCCTCACCTGCAGGAAAAAGAATCTCAGGATTATACGTGATGTCATATATGTATTTTGACAAAAAAAATCTGTCTTGAACTTTTGAAACAAGACACATGATCTCCTTTCTTGTCAAAACAATCTAAACTGCATGCCTCAGTAACTATTAAAAAGCCAATCGTGCTTTTTGGAAATCAGGAAAGAATAAGAAGTGAATGTATCAAAACAGTTGAATACTAAGAAGCATTGAAAAGGGAAAGGAATAGTGAGGATTCAGAGCAGTTCAGGGAGAAAGCTCATTGAGTAAGCCTGAGAGAGCGTGGATTCCCCCCTCCCCCCCCCAAGAGTCAGAGCCAACTTGCAGACGGCACGGAACAGTTGTGGGGTGGGAATTAAGACCAAAGAAGACTGTGTGGGTGGAATCAGACAAGGTATACACAACTTTGAACAAGACAATAAGAATAGATTGAGCCCAATGAGCATGGAAATGGAAGTATGAATGAGGAAATTATTAAAAATAAGGAAATGAGCGACACATACATTGTTGGTCAGAACAACAGCTGGGGATATCACCTGAAGATCTCATTTTATTTAGAAGATGCTTGACTTTCATGTCATCATCATCCAATTCCATTGACCTGAAAGCAGCTAATTCAGGACCAGAATCGATGTTAATTTCTGTACCACTGATTATCAATTGTGCAAGTTGATTTTCAATATATGGATTGTGTAGGAAAATTTTGATCCCAGAGGCAAAAAAATCATACAAATTACATTGTTGTGGTTTATTTATAGGTTTGTTTATGTTTGTGAAATGCCTTCATTTATGGAATAATGATGAATGAATGAATAAGTCTGACAACTTCAAACTCCTTCACTGAACTATCAACCCTGAGAGGATCCTCCTCTCTCCATTAGACTGCAAACAGATAAAATCCATTAGGATTTATAGTTACCATAACAGCGACTACATGGAGCCACTCATCGCCCTTGTGAATGCTGGTTCTTTTAAAACCACTTCCATTTGTCATCGTCTCCAAGCATGTGACCTGAAAGCAGGGAGGCATTGGTCCATCTTCTGTGTAACATAATGGCAAGAAACACAGGCAGATTCTAAGCACAGACTTTGAGTGCAACTTGTCACCTAACCAACTGCACAGACATTAAGTATAATATTATGCCACAAATGGAATTATTGGCGAGATTTAGAAAATGTGAATTCAGATTACGTTATTGAGCATACATGGATACATACACAATGCATAGTTTAATCAGTATTTCACAAAATCCAAATAAAAACCCACCAAATTAGAAAAAGAAATGAACTCGATCATCTGTAAAGGTAATAGTTACATTTATATTGTTAAATTAATAGGCCATCCTGGCTTTACAGACAGTTGAGCTAATTGCTAATGGATAAATCTGTGTACAAATCAGAGTACCTTATTCCTCATTGCTTCGACAGCATTAACAACGACATTATGCACAGCATCCTGAATTGCAAGTCAGAGACCTGAACTTGAAAATAGTCTGCCACTTGTGACAGAGTGTATAGAGGTGTTTGGGAGATAAATTGGGAAAGGTTTCTTAGAGCAAGTCACACACAAACACTAAAACACAGACATTTTTGCAGGAGCTTTGCAAGAGTGTTCAGACTCATGATGAACTGTTTGGAAAAAGTAACAAATGTAACAACAGGCAGTAGCAGCTTTGTCTAGAAAATAACATTTACTGTCTGGAAGGTCATGTGATCTTTGCAGGCAGAGAGAAAAAAAGAGACTTTGCTCTCAGAGAGGAGGGAGTGTGTGTGAGGGAGAGACGGGGGGTCGAGAGAGACGGGGGGTCGAGAGAGACGGGGGGTCGAGAGAGACGGGGAGTCGAGAGAGACGGGGGGGTCGAGAGAGACAGAGGGGGGGAAAGAGAGACGGAGGGGGGGGGGCGAGAGCAACAGGGGGGGGGGGGCGAGAGAGACGAGCTGGCAAACTTTGGAAGACAGCTTGGTCAAAGGAGGGGACTGGCTGTCCGGAGTTTCCCTTGGAATAGGAGAAACAGAAAGGAACTCTGTGGTGACCTGAAACAAGAAAAACTTTCTGAAAACCAACAAGAACCCTTCTGATTGGTAACCTGTTAAGCACCAAAGCCTGGTGAACTTTGTTAATGTTAACTTATGTGCACAGTACAAGAATTGCTTGCAACCAGTGAGATTAGAATATGAACCAAAGAACTTTGCTGAACTTACACATTACACACACGTGAGGTTAGAATTAGAAGGGGGTCAAACGAGTCAATAGAGATAAGTTAAAGTTTGATTCTATTTTTCATGTTCAAAGATAATTAAAAACAACTTTTGTTTAAGTTCCCCTTTGTCGTGGTGCATATCTATTCTTGCTGGGTTTTGGGGTCCTCTGCACTCGTAACACCCTCCTATAGAGCACTAAAGAAGTGTTACAATGTCAGTGAGCCAACATTTACATGATGTGCTAAGCTGTGGTTCTCTCACATGAATACTAAATCTACAAGAGGAATATTTTGATATAAGGATTTGCCAATGGATTCATGGCTAATGTTTCTCCTCCCCCAAACAATATAATTGGAATTAAGAAAAACCATGTTTATCTGGTATTCACAATAAAGCACAAGTGTTCTTCACTGCCCACAGTGTCCTTAGAATGACCTAATTGAGCACAATTTTAAAAAAAAAGCTGAAAGAAGATCTGGGGCAAATGATAAAAGTTTGGATGTGGTGATTTCTAGATCTATTCATGTCCTGGAGTCACAGAGCTTCAATGATTAATAACTGGTTCATAGGAAAGACTTGTGGACCTTTCATGGGTCTCTAAACCTCCTCATCTTTACCACAAACCACCAGGGTGGAAAGTCTAAAGTTTTCAGGGAGCAGTGGGTGGAACTTCTTCATATAGAGAGAGGTTAGTGTGGGCAAGCTCCCATCTGAAGTGGTGAGTTCCAGCTCTATTTGACATTGAAGAAAAAAATGGATAGATATATAGATGGGAAGAGTATAGAGGACCAAGGCCTAGGTGCAGGTCAATGGGACTAGGCGTAATAATAGTTTGGCACAGATTAGATGGGCTGAAGGGTCTGTTTCTTGTTATATTCTATTGTTCAGATTTTCAGATATTGGATTTATTGTTAGTAAATAAATGACATCACCTACAAACCCTAAAATTCTTTTCCTGTGGGGTAGGCAGAATTTCCAATTACTGGCCATGCAAAAAGCTGTACTCAATATTGTAATGGAATATGTATTTGGGAGATAATAGGTAAAATTGGATAATTGGTAAAATTAGAGTTGGTTACATTCATACATACACCCATAAAGAAACCATGGAGAATGCTATGCACATTTCACAAGAAGATGCTAATTGAAATGATGTCATAAAATGAATAGACCATTGTTTTGGAATGGAGACACTGGCTGTTTGCAAGTATCTTTAATGCTCACAGAAAGGTCATTCCTGGGTTTTGCTTACCTAAAGGCAATTACTTGACCAAGAAGGATAACTCCTGTGGTTTGCTGGGGGTTTTGATGCAAGTGAGAGTCACATGGGCTTTCTAGCAGTCTCAGTTGGGGAGAGAGGTGAAACAAGCTCTCTCAGCTAGTGTGTGTGAGACACTGAAAAGTGCAAGCAGGAGAAGCTTATTGGAACTGAAGAAAAGCTCCAGAGCAGTGGATGGTTGGAAGTGCTCTGTCTCTTGGAATAAACAGAACAGAAAGGAACTCTGTGGTAGCCTGAAAGAAAGAGGTTATCATCTGGAGAACCCTGATGGAGCAAGTTTCATCAGCAAGACATTGAGGTGACTAATGGTGATACCTCAGTTGTGGAAATCCTGGAACAACAAATCTCTCTCTGCAAACCTACAAGAACCTTCCTGAGTGGTAAACATTTACCTTTCAAACACCAAAGCCTGGTGAACTTTATACATGTTAAATTCTGTACACAGTATAAGAATTGCCTGCAACCAGTGAACTTGGAAGAATGAGAAGTGAGATTGAAATGTGAACCAAAGAACTTTTCTTAAATTTACACACACATCATACACATGCACTTAGAATTAGAATGGGGTTAATTTGGGTTAGTTAAGTATAGAGATAAGTTAAAGTTTGATTTGGTTTTCATGTTTAAAGTTAATTAAAAACAACTTTTGTTTAAGTAACTACTTGTCTTGATGAATGTCTATTGCTGCTGGGTTTTTGGGTCTTTCGGGCTCGTAACAATGTTCACGTAAACAAATAAAGAAATGTAAACAAACTGTGGAATACTGAGGAAAAAAAAATCAAAGTGCAAAAGTAAGAGTCCCTGATTGAGTTTGTTGTTGAGGAATCTGATGGTGAAGGGGAAGCAGCTGTTCCTGAACCTGGCACCTATACCTCTTTCCTGATGGTAGCAGCAAGAACAGTGTGTGTGCTGGGCGGTGTGGATCCTTTTGCTGCTAGCAAACAATGCGCAAGCAACAAGGTTCCACAAAGATCCAATGCAACAATAGCTAGATAATATCCAGCTAATGATGTAGTTGGGGGATAAGTATTGATGGAGGTTCTGGTGAGGAAAAAGCCTACTCCTCTTTGAAATACTGTAGTACCTCGGAGATTCCAATGTCCATCTGTGGTCAGAGGAAAAAGTGAAATATTAAGCTTTAGTCCTTTTCATTGCTGTTATCATGTGTTTATGACGTTAAAGATTCTGTAGCAACCTGAGATGAAAGGAACTTCTGTGATGCTCTGTGTCTATATGCTGCATTGTAGCCAACTGCAAGATTTCCACACAACTGAACAATACTGCAAATCTGGAATGAGCAATATTGAAAAATCTCAAGAGATTGCATCCATACTTGAAATGTCTGTTTGGCTACAGCAAGAAAGAATTTTGGTGCATATGTGCATTGCAAAATTTATATGATAAACTCATTATCAACACTTTTGGCCCTTTTTAAAAATTATTCTTTTTGCATTCTAATCCATTTCATATACTGAACCAGATGTGTTCAGATAATGCCTTGGGTTATCAACTCTGAGTGAAGACCGCTTCTCAAACAATAAGGTCTAGATTTTTAGTAAAGGTTTTAGATCCTGAAGTTTTTCTCATTTAAAATGACAAGTTCAATTGTTATCAGCTGCTGAGCAGCATCTGCATGAAACTTCTCCTCTGGTCCAGGTTCTCAGACTGAGAATCGACTCCAAGGTCTTTGGAAATCCATGTCTGGTGCAAGCTCCTCACATCTGAGTTGCTTTCATATCAAAACTCTGGGAAAGGCCATTATAATTTGATACCCAGGTTCTTGGCTTGCCGTTCGGTTCAATACCCTGATGTTATCTAATTTCCAAGTGAAGGAGGTTGGCACATTTGTGACAACTCAGTGGAGGTAACTGAGAGAATCTGTTTCTAGCCAGTTCTGTGGTGAAACACAAAAGTCTGCCGGTGCTGTGATTGTAGTAAAAACACAGAGGTGCTGGAGGAGCTCAACTGGTCTTGTGTCCTCTGTAGAAGGAGGTAAAGATATGATAATGATGTTCTGGGCCTGAGCCCTTCTTCAATGTTTGGAAAAAGCAGCAACATCTGAATGAAAGAAATGGTAGGTGGGAAAGGAGTACAGACCAACAGGCAGAAGTGATGATTGGGTATGAGGAAGAGGCCAGGAGAAAGGAAGGGTGAGATTTAATAGGATGTTTGGAGGGGGGGGGGGGAAGTTCTGTGAATACAAGGCTGAGGTAAAGCGGAGAGAGAGAGAGAGAGAGAGAGAGAGAGAGAGAGACACACACACACACACAGGGCTACAGGAAAGAAGTCATAGGGTTGGCTAATAGAAACGGAGAAGCCTATATTAATGCCATTCAATTGGTGGTGTCCAGATGGTGTACAAAGTATTGTTCCTCCAGTTCTGTTCAGTCTGGCATTGCATGAGGTCATAGACAAACATGTCCATGCAAAGGAATTTGGCTGAGAATTGAAGTGGATGGCCACTGGTAGATCTCTGCTACTTCACTGTACAGAGCCGAGGTGATCTCCCAGCAGGATGATGTGTTGTATGTGGAGGCTGGTGGGGTTGAAGGTGAGGACCAGGGGAATCCTGCCCTTGTGTTTGGGGGCAGAGGGACCAGAGCAGATATGCAAGTGAGGACTGAGTTGATGGTGGTGGAGGGAAAGCTATGATGTTTGAAGGAGGATATGTCTGATCTGGGATGGAAGACCTCAATCTTGGATCTGATGTGATGGAGGCAGAGGAAATGAGAGAAAAGAATTGAATCCTTACAGGGAATAGGATGTGTAGAGGTGTCTGTGGGGAATGGTGGATTTGTAAAATATGTCCTTCAATAGTTTGACTCCTGAGATGGAGACCGAGAGATCGAGAAAAGGGATGGGCTAGAGATGGGCTAAGTGAATCTGAGGACAGGATGGAAGTTGGCAGCAAAGTGGATGTATGTTGAAGAGCACATCATGGTGCATGAGGGCAGCACAAAAGTAGCCAATATAACAGAGGTAGAGATGAGGGGCCATGCCTGTGTAGGTTTGTTGCATTGATTCCTCCCTTTGCCAAAAAAGCCAGGAATAGCTGGGGCCTGTGTGGGTACCAATGGCTACTTTGACTTGGAGAAACTGGGATAATCAAAGAAGTAACTGAGGGTGAGTACAGGTTATGCCAGCCAGTGTAGTAGTGAAGGTGAACTGTTGCGAAAGAACCGAAGGGCTTTGAGGCCTTTGGTATGGGTGATGGAGGTGTATAGTGGTTGGATATCCATGGTAAAGATGAGGCGGTAGAGTTCAGAACTTGAAGTGGTTGAAGTGATGGTGGCCATGTGATTATTGTGGGTATAGGTGGGGAGGGACTGGAGCAGGGGGTACAAAGGTAAGCAGAAAATTGAAATGGCCACTCATTTCATTACCCTGCCCCATTCCCTTGTCGACATCTCACTCCATGGTCTCGGGCACTGCCAGACTGAGACCACCCGCAAATTGGAGGAACACACCTCCTATTCCATCTGGGCACTCTCCAACCGAATGGCTTTAAAATGGACTTCTCTGGTTCCCGTTAGTAACCCTCTCTGCCCATGTCTCCCCCCCACTCACGTCTCCTTTTCTGAAGTTCTGTTTTCCCTCTGTCTCCTTTACTCAGCTGTGCATTCACAAAGCCACCTCCATCCCCCAATCCCCCATGGATTCTCACCTTTTCTTTCTCCTGGCCTCTTCTCGATATCCATTTACCACCTTCTATCTGTTGGTCTGTACTCCTACCACTGCCATTTATTTTTTTCCCTGCTTTTTCCATTCCTTGAAGAAGAGCTCTGATGGATGACGTGAGACCTGCTGAGTTTCCCCAGCATTTCGGTGTTGTTAGTAGCCAGTTCTGTAACAGTATTCTATAGGCAAACTCATGGTTATTGCTACTCATGTTGACACAATGTTCCATACAACCTTGAACTGTTAGGTTTCCAATAAAGCCTGATATGGCTACAGTAGGAGCAGTTTCTCCGATCCCACAGAATTCTCCAATTACATCTTAACAATGCCTTCATGCCCAATTGTAGTTTTTTTTTCTCTTAATGAACTATCTGTTCGACTGGAGCAAGTAAGATTTGTGCAATTTCATTACTTGGTGTAAAAGCTTTTAAATCTAACAGAATATAGAACACAGAACAGTCCAGGAATGAGACTTTGGCCCATCATGTCTGTCCTGACCATGACTGCAATCCTCTGCTATATAAATTGGGCTTTTAATACGACTGTATGAATATTAAGATAACTTTTCTGTTTGCAGAGGAACCCTATACTCAGTATTTTGTGACAAATCAACTTAAGGAAGTTCAGTCCATCTGTCTGCACTGGTCCATATTACTCTGTTCCTGCCTGTTCATGTATCTATCCAAATGTCCATTAAACATTGCAATCTATTTGCCTGTACTATCTTGAGGCGACACATGCCACTTTCATATGATAGTGGGAAAATAGGGAGCAAATGATGAAATGTAATTAGTTCTGATACCCATAATCCTTTTCAGCTGCTTTAACACAGCCATAGGAAAAATGGTAGAAGTTATTATCAAAGAAAATATGGTGGAGTATTCAGCAGTTGGGGACAGTCAAAATGTTTTTTTTAAATTTAGAGATGCTTACCCTTCCAGCCCATGAACCCTCACTGTGCAAATGCACCTATGTGGCCAATTCTCCTACTAACCTTGTACATTTTTGTAATGTGGGAGGAAACCAGAGCACCTGGAGAAAACCCATAAGGTCATGGGGGAACGTACAAACTCGTAACAGACAGTGATGGATTCAAACCCCTTTTCACTGTTGCTGGAATAGGGTTGTGCTATCTGCAGTGCTTTTTTTGAAGGGGAAATGTTTGGCAGCGTTATTTGGAGCTTTTTGAAGTTGTGGATAAAGAGGAACTAATAACTGTATGAATCCAAATGTCATTTGATTAAGTACTGCATCAAAGGTAATGGCAGAAAATATAAGGTCATGCTGTCGGAAGGTATCGATAGAAGATTGGCAGGCTAACAGAAAACAGAATGTAGCCATAAATGTGCCTTTTTCCTGTTGGTGGGATAGAATCAATGGTGTGATATCAGGATGAGTGCTGGCACCTCAACAGTACACAATTTCCATTAATGACTTGGATGATGGCACCAAAGTTACAACTGCTGTATTTGCTGATGTCTTAGAGCCGGGTAGGAAACTAACTAGTGAAGAAGGTTTAAGGAACAATGGGAGGGAGATGAGTAAAGTGAAATGGCACTGCTCTGCCAGACAGACGATAATGGAGGAAAGAGACATTATCTGAATGTGGGAGAGTGCAGTAGAAGTAGAAGGCTATGCCTGCTTAGAGGATGATTTGCAAAAGGCAAGTCAGAAAGTAATTGGGAGAACTATCAGTTTATCATTTGTGTATTAAAAAGGATAGTAAATCAGCCATAATGGAATAGCAGGGAAAAATCAAGGGCTGAATGGCCTCAATCTGATCCTATATTTTATGGCCTGATTGACTTTTTTTGCATGGGGAAATTTAATGCAAAATTATTGTGGCTAGGCTTCAGTTACATGGGGTATTGGTGAGATAGACAAAGGTGTTAACAGGACACTCAAGCTTGAGTAACAAGGAGCGACAAGATAGGATCAAAATATTGGTCACTCTTGCTTCTAGTGAATACTATATAACCTGAGTTTCTCCTGCACTTCTTTTGTATTATGCTGCAATGACAGGGACCTCCCAGTAGCAACCACTTTAATTCCACACCCCATTCCGACAATAGCCTATCTGTCCATGGCTTCATGCACTGCCAAACTGAGGCTACCCACAAATTGGAAGTTTGACTCCTAATATTCTGAGTGTGCCATCTCCATCCAGGTGGCATTAATGTTCACCTCTAGTTTCCATTGGGCCCCATCCCCTGTCTATCTCTCTTTCCCTATCCCTTTGTCTCCTTTCATCCAGGCTATCATCCCCTCATCCCTTGCCCTCTCCATTCAGAGAATTACCCCCTCACCCTTTTTTCTCTTCTGCCCTCACACCCATATCAAATTTGTTGTCCGAGTACATGGATGACATCACATTACAACCCTGAGATTCTTTTTTCTACGGGTGAAGCAGAATTACAACTTATTGGTCGAGCAAAATAATATATGTATACATGTATACATGTAAAAGAACAAAGAATTGTAAACGGATAATGAATGTAAACAAACAAACTGCAATAGAGAGAGAATTTTTTTTAAAAATCAATGGAGTGCACAAAAGTCCTCAAATGAGTCTCTGATTATGTGGAGTTTGGTGGAGTGATAGCAACTCTTCTTGATCCTGATGATTGGGGTATTGAGGCACTTGTACCTCTTTGCTGATGGCATTCATGAGAACAGAGAGTGTGGTCTTCGACAGCAGCATTTCCAGTTGATGATCTCAATAGAGGAAATGGTTTTGCCTGGGATGTTAAGGGTTGTGTCTTCTACATTTAGGAGGGATTTAGGTTCAAATGTATTGGTGTCTCCATACCAGGCTGTGATGCCACCGGTCAGCACACTTTCAACTACATATCTGTAGAAATTTGCCAAGGTTTCTGGTGTCATACCAAACCTCTGCAAACTCCTGAGAAAGTAGAGGTGCTGATGTGCTTTCTTAGTGATGCCATTAGTGTGTTGGATCCAGGAAAGATCCTCTGAGATGGTGACTCCCAAGAACTTAAATTTGCTCACCATCTCCACCCCTGATCCCCCAATGTTCACTGGATTGTACTCTCTAGTTTTCCTTTCTTGATCAACTGTCAGCTCCTTGGTTTTGGTGACACCATTCAGCCAAATTTTGAAACTCCCTCCTGTATGCTAACTCATCACTTTTCTTTATTCAACCCACTACCATGACATCGTCAGCAAATTGGTAGATGGTGTTATTGTCATACCGAGCCACATAATCGTAGGTGTAAATTGAGTAGAGCAGGGGCTAAGAGCACTGCCCTGTGGGGCTCCTGTACTGATAGATTTTGGAGGAGATGTTTTTAACCAATCCTCACAGATTGTGGTCTGGAAGTGAGGTGAGTAAATAGAGGATCCAATTACACAGTGGGGTGTTGAGTCCCATGGTTTGGAGCATGCTGACCAGTTTTGAAGGGATGATGGTGTTGAATGCTGAGTCAATAGTCAATGTTGGCCTGTGCTCCTCCCCCCACCCCTTCTTCACTCGTCTCCTGCCCATATCATTTTATTTAGCTTCTTGCCTGCTTTTTGTTCACACCTTGATGAAAGCCTCAGATCTAAACATTAGTTGGCCTTTGCTTCCTATAGATACTGTGAGTTTTTCTAGAACTTTTGTGTTATACAAGATAGGCTGAAACTTCTTTTCCCTGAAACATTGGAAGCTGAGGTGACCCTTTCGAAGTACTTGGAATAATGTGGAGCATAGATAATGTGAATGGTTAGAATCTTTTTTCTCCCTAGGTAGGGGAGTTCAACTTCTCCCCATAACTCATACCTTCTGAAATGGACAAGATCCCAGCAAGCCTCTTATGTTCTCGTTCTAAAGGCCACAAGAGTACATGGTACCAATGAAGCTGCAAAATCCCTTTAAAACTTAAAAAAAAAAGATTTTGTATAACATCTTTCATGTTGTCCCAAAAATAGTTTAAGGCCAAGTAAATGTTCCATCATTAGTAACATACCAAGTACAGAGCTTGTTTTGTATGTAGTTAGCTCAAATGAACAGCTAATCGGTGCAGGAAATGAGAGATAAATATCAGTCAAATCTCTTCAGTTTAGATAACAACTGAAAAGGGAATTATTTAAAAGGGACCTGAGGGGCAACATTATAATCCAGATTAAGTTGCCAGAGGAAGTTGTAGAGGCAAGTAACATTCAAAGAACATTTAGACAGGTATTAAATAGGAAAGGCTTGGATGGTGATCCAATAAATGCAGGCTAATAGGAGCAGCTTGAATGGACAATTTGGATGGAAGGCCTGTTTCTGCACCAACTCGCGCGACATCTGGATTTCTGTGTATACTATTGGCCTGCTTATTTAAGAAGGAATATTATTTCTTTGAAAGCTATCAGAGAAACTTTAATAGACCAGTTTTTGAAATGCCTTATGAGGTAAGGTTGGAAAGACTAGGCTTGGCTTGTATCTGCTGAAGTTGAAGGAGAAAGGGACTTGATTTAAGTATGTAAGATCCTGAGTAGTCATGATGGACCTGAAGAGGTTATTTTCTCCCATAGGAGAATCTAACATTCCATTTTCTATTTAAAACAGAAATATGGCGTTCCCCCCCCCCCCCCCCCCATCCCCAGCCCCAGCGAGCTATGAATCTTTTGAACTCTCTTCTGTAAATGTGTGTAACAGAGTCGCTGGGAAATTTAAAAGCCGAGGTAGATAGATTGTTGATGAACAAGTGAAAGGATATTACATGTAGACAGCTATGCAGAGCTGAGGTTACAGTCAGATCAACCTTGACCTATTAATTGGGAGGGATTGAGTGGGCTGCAACTGCTCCTAGTTTGCACGTTTGCATATTCTGCAAATTCAGAGCAAAAGGGCATTGCAAGAATTGAGTATTGATGAACAAGTTTCTTCATTTGGATCCTCCTGATCTGGGAAGAAAAAAAGTTGTATTGAACATAGAATATGGTGTAGTTCTTTGGCTTGGCTTTGTGGACGAAGATTTATGGAGGGGGTAAAATGTCCACATCAGCTGCAGGCTCGTTGGTGGCTGACAAGTCCGATGCGGGACAGGCAGACACGGTTGCAGCGGTTGCAGGGGCCCTTTGACCTACATGACTTTGCTGATCATGACTACATCAAGCTAAAATCCTGCTGCTTGCACACGATAGATATCCCTCATGTGTCCAGAACCCTCCTATTGTATCTGATTCCACTACCACTCCACGTACCTACAACTTATGTTTTTTAATAAAAATTGCCACACACATCTCTCTCAAACTTCCTCCCCTTCACCTTAAACACATGTTCTCTAGTCTATGGGCTGCTTTTGTCCTGTTGAAGAGATTCTGACTGTCCAGCCTATTTGCATCTCATGATTGGATAGACCTATCATGTTTCCTTTCGGTATCCCATGTTCCAAATCATTTGTCCAACTTCTCCCCATAACTCATACCTTCTGAAATGGACAAGATCCCAGCAAGCCTCTTATGCTCTCGTTCTAAAGGCCACAAGAGTACAGGGTACCAATGAGGCTGCAAAACTTGTTTTAAAAAAAAAAAAAATTGATTTTGTATAACACCTTTCATGTTGTCATAATTTAAGGCCAAGTAAATGTGCCATCATTAGTAATGTACGAAGTACAGAGCTTGTTTTACATGTAGTTAGCTCAAATCAACTAATGCAGGAAATGTGAGAGATAAATATCAGTCAAATCTCTTCCGAATGGGGTCATTGGTTCTTTTACATCCACCTGAGATAGAGGACAAGTTCTTGATTTAATTTTTGGATCTAAAACTGCAGTGCTTTATCATTGCTTAATATTTTCTTGATTTTACAAGCTCATAGATTCAAACACATTTAATATGTTATGAGAGGCAGGTTTATTATTTCATCTCTATCCCTGAATCCCTGGCAATGGTGATGGTGCAATGGTAAAACTATTGGACCAAAAATCTAGTCGTCAGATGTTGGTACAGGCTATTTAACCCTTAAGCCTGCTCTGCCATTTATTAAGATCTTAATAGTTGAGAATTTAAATTTTTTAATAAATTACTTTTTAAAAATTGCCCTCAATTATAACAATAAGGCATCAGATTGTTGTAAAAAGGTAAAAGTTCCATTATTGTCACATAATACTACATTTAGAATGTAACATAAATGAAATTCTTTAACTTTTGTCGACCGTAAGGCAGTTACCACTTTGTCCATCGCCCCTCACAGAAACCTGCAGCACCTAGTGTTCCTTGGCGGTCTGACCAGGCCTGAGCCTTCTTGGCTTCTGAGATCAGGCTATTAGGAACCTGTCTGCTTTAGTAATATTCTGCAGAGGAGTAAATTTGCCTTCCTCTCTGTCCTATATATGACTCCAGACATATAGAAACATGATTCTCGGAAATGGTTGACTAAGTCACTCTGTTCAAAGGCCTTGAAAAATGAACCAAATTGTCTCAGTGTTTCAGATCAAATATCTGAAGCGGCTCCAACACATTGTGTCTCAGGGGCAAGTCCACAGCCAATGTTCACCCCATTAGTTCATCAAAAAGATGCCTTGCAATTTTGTGTGATCGGACTTCTCAAAATAGATCTGCAGTACATAAAAATACTCGCGCCCTGCAAATCTCCAAGTCAATGCGGTGAAGTGACAAGGTAACATACCCATCAGTGTCACAATATTTTATGAGCTTTTGATTATCTTAGTTGCGAGCCCAGCAAGGGAAATGCTAGGTGATGATTTATCTGCAGTCCGTTCAACATTTTTTTAGTTCCCTGAGATGAACCAGTGCTTGCACTCAACAATCCAGTTGTTTCTCTATAAATTACCACATAGCATTTACACAGTCGAATAAACACTGTGATTAAAAGTGAATGGTGAGACCTCTGCATGTAGTTCTCAGTTGCTGCCAACATAAATTTATTTCTTCATATCTTTGGATTAGTTTTATTATAGAATTAAAATATCCTTTGAGCTGGGATTATTTAGGCAATGACATTTTGTGTGGCAGTTTTTGAGATTTGGCAATTACAATTTATTGCACATGATTGGAATTGTATTGTACTGTGACTCGCTGTAATTTCATTAAAGGGCAGGTGGTGTTATCAATCCTTCCAATTTTCCCTCACTGATGACTAAAATATTGCTGCTCTCTGCTTTCTATAACAGACAAATGTCCTTTACTTTGAGCAATCATAGAGCAGAGATTCCCAAGAGTTAATGGTGACATTTCATTAATGAAGGGTGGGCATTGAATGGATAGGGCATTTTGGTCAGCATGGGCAGGTTGGGCGGAAGAGCCTGTTTGCACGCTGTATGACTACAACTCTCATAGAACTTTTGGCACACCCTTCAATCTTTTTGCTCTGACCATCTAATAATCTCTTCCTGCCTCAGAGCAAAAGTAAAATCTGCTGGAAAAAGCAAGTGAGTCGAGCAGCATCAGTGGGAGAAAAATAATTATCGACGTTTTGAATTGTATTGCTTTATCGAACTTGGAGTGCAGATGGAAGAGAGATTGAGGTCAGGATAGGAGGGGTTAGACCCAAGGCCAGTAGGGGATAGGTGAACTACAGAGAGATGAAGCATGATAGACAGATGCGGAGGTGGAGGTAGATGGTGGCAGGTGACATGGCAGGCAAAGGAAGGGGGAGGAGAGAGAGAGGGAGGGGGGAAGAAGGGAGAGAGGGGGGAAGAAGAGAGAGAGGGGGAAGAAGGGAGCGGGGGGAAGAAAGGAGTGGGGGGGAAGAAGGGAGCGGGGGGAAAAAGGGAGCGGGGGGAAGAAGGGAGCGGGGGGAAGAAGGGAGCGGGGGGAAGAAGGGAGCTGGGGGAAGAAGGGAGCGGGGGAAGAAGGGAGCTGGGGAAGAAGGGAGCGGGGGGAAGAAGGGAGTGGGGGGGAGAAGGGAGCAGGGGGAAGAAGGGAGCGGGGGAAGAAGGGAGCGGGGGGAAGAAGGGAGCGGGGGAAGAAGGGAGCTGGGGAAGAAGGGAGCGGGGGAAGAAGGGAGCAGGGGGAAGAAGGGAGTGGGGGGAAGAAGGGAGCTGGGGAAGAAGGGAGCGGGGGGAAGAAGGGAGTGGGGGGGAGAAGGGAGCAGGGGGAAGAAGGGAGCGGGGGAAGAAGGGAGCTGGGGAAGAAGGGAGCGGGGGAAGAAGGGAGTGGGGGGGAGAAGGGAGCAGGGGGAAGAAGGGAGCGGGGGAAGAAGGGAGCGGGGGGAAGAAGGGAGCAGGGGAAGAAGGGAGTGGGGAGGAGCAGGGAGCGGGGGGAAGAAGGGAGCAGGGGGAAGAAGGGAGCGGGGGGAAGAAGGGAGCGGGGGGGAAGAAGGGAGCGGGGGAAAGAAGGGAGCGGGGGAAAGAAGGGAGCTGGGGGAAGAAGGGAGCAGGGGGAAGAAGGGAGCGGGGGAGGAAGGGAGCGGGGGGGAAGAAGGGAGCGGGGGAAGAAGGGAGCGGGGGAAGAAGGGAGCGGGGAAGAAGGGAGCGGGGGAAGAAGGGAGCGGGTGGGAAGAAGGGAGCAGGGGGAAGAAGGGAGCAGGGGGGAAAGGAGCTGGGGAAGAAGGGAGCGGGGGGAACAAGGGAGCGGGGGAAGAAGGGAGCGGGGAAAGAAGGGAGCAGGGGGGAAGAAGGAAGCGGGGGAAGAAGGGAGCGGGGGGAAGAAGGGAGTGGGGAGAAGAAGGGAGCAGGGGGGAAGAAGGGAGCGGGGGAAGAAGGGAGCTGGGGAAGAAGGGAGCGGGGGGAAGAAGGGAGTGGGGGGGAGAAGGGAGCAGGGGGAAGAAGGGAGCGGGGAAAGAAGGGAGCGGGGGGAAGAAGGGAGCAGGGGGAAGAAGGGAGTGGGGGGAAGAAGGGAGCAGAGGGAAGAAGGGAGTGAGGGGAAGAAGGGAGCGGGGGAAGAAGGGAGCGGGGGAAAGAAGGCAGTGGGGGAAGAAGGGAGCAGGGGGAAGAAGGGAGCGGGGGAAGAAGGGAGCGGGGGGGACGAAGGGAGCGGGGGAAGAAGGGAGCGGGGGAAGAAGGGAGCGGGGGAAGAAGGGAGCGGGGGAAGAAGGGAGCGGGTGGGAAGAAGGGAGCGGGTGGGAAGAAGGGAGCAGGGGGAAGGGAGCAGTGGGGAAAGGAGCTGGGGGAACAAGGGAGCGGGGGAAGAAGGGAGCGGGGAAAGAAGGGAGCAGGGGGGAAGAAGGGAGCGGGGGAAGAAGGGAGCGGGGGGAAGAAGGGAGCGGGGGAAGAAGGGAGCGGGGGGAAGAAGGGAGCGGGGGAAGAAGGGAGCGGGGGAAGAAGGGAGCGGGGGGAAGAAGGGAGCTGGGGAAGAAGGGAGCGGGGGGAAGAAGGGAGCAGGGGAAGAAAGGAGCGGGGAAGAAGGGAGCAGGGGGAAGAAGGGAGCGGGGAAAGAAGGGAGCGGGGGAAGAAGGGAGCGGGGGAAGAAGGGAGCAGGGGGGAAGAAGGGAGCGGGGGGAAGAAGGGAGCGGGAGGGGAAAGGGAGCTGGGGAAGAAGGGAGCGGGGGGAAGAAGGGAGCGGGGGAAGAAGGGAGTGGGGGGGAGCAGGGAGCGGGGGGAAGAAGGGAGTGGGGGGGAGCAGGGAGCGGGGGAAGAAGGGAGCAGGGGGAAGAAGGGAGCTGGGGAAGAAGGGAGCGGGGGGAAGAAGGGAGTGGGGGGGAGAAGGGAGCAGGGGGAAGAAGGGAGCGGGGGAAGAAGGGAGCGGGGGGAAGAAGGGAGCGGGGGAAGAAGGGAGTGGGGAAGAAGGGAGCTGGGGGAAGAAGGGAGTGGGGGGGAGAAGGGAGCAGGGGGAAGAAGGGAGCGGGGGAAGAAGGGAGCGGGGGGAAGAAGGGAGTGGGGGGGAGAAGGGAGCAGGGGGAAGAAGGGAGCGGGGGAAGAAGGGAGCGGGGGGAAGAAGGGAGCGGGGGAAGAAGGGAGTGGGGAGGAGCAGGGAGCGGGGGGAAGAAGGGAGCAGGGGGAAGAAGGGAGCGGGGGGAAGAAGGGAGCGGGGTGGAAGAAGGGAGCAGGGGGGAAAGGGAGCTGGGGAAGAAGGTAGCGGGGGGAGCAAGGGAGCGGGGGAAGAAGGAAGTGGGGGGGGAGCAGGGAGCGGGGGGAAGAAGGGAGCAGGGGGAAGAAGGGAGCAGGGGAAGAAGGGAGCAGGGGGAAGAAGGGAGTGGGGGGAAGAAGGGAGCGGGGGAAGAAGGGAGCGGGGGAAGAAGGGAGCGGGGGAAGAAGGGAGCAGGGGGGAAGAATGGAGCGGGGGGAAGAAGGGAGCAGGGGAAGAAGGGAGCGGGGGAAGAAGGGAGCGGGGGAAGAAGGGAGCAGGGGGGAAGAATGGAGCGGGGGGAAGAAGGGAGCAGGGGAAGAAGGGAGCGGGGGGGAAAGGGAGCTGGGGAAGAAGGGAGCGGAGGGAAGAAGTGAGCGGGGGAAGAAGGGAGTGGTGGGGGAGCAGGGAGCGGGGGGGAAGAAGGGAGTGGGGGGGAGCAGGGAGCGCGGGAAGAAGGGAGCAGGGGGAAGAAGGGAGCGGGGGGAGAAGGGAGCGGGGGGATAATTAAGAAGAGAGGGGTACTTGATATTTGGTAAGATTTTAAGAGTGTATTGTTAAGGATGAGGTTTCAGGGCACTTGTAAATGTGATAAAATAATCAGTTCAACATGGGTTTCTTCAGGGGAAATCATGCCTGACAACTTTGTTGAATTCTTTGAGGAAGTAACAAGCTGGATGAATGAAGAAGAGTCGGTGGATGTTGTTCACTTGGATTTTCAGAAGCCTTCGGCAAGTTGCCACACATGAGGCTGCTGAACAAGATAGGACCCCTGTAATATCATTAGCTTGGTTCATAACAATGGGGGGGGGGGGGTGGGGTGGAATGGTGTTTGATCTAATCAGCTCCACACACTGACATCCCCCGCTCCATGAACTCCATGGTTAGCGTGAAAACCAAACAAATTTTGGGTGGTATTGCCAAAGTTGTCCCACGGAGCAGAATGGATTGGAACAACAACTAGGGAGGGCAATGGCTTGGGTCAGTCTGATGGTTTCAAAGCAATCTTTGAACTGCTTTCAAATGTCTTTTCTGATTGCAAATATTTATAAACAGGTAAAAAGGATTAAGATAATATATTTTTGTTATGAGCATTTAATTTATATAAATTAATCAAAGACAAAGGAAAAATTAAACCACTTCACAAGGTGCTTCATATGAGGCACCTTAACAATCCATGTTGTGACCCCATTGGGCTGAGATACCTGAGGTGGAGACATGGTAGGAATTAAGCTGCAGGTCAGATTTTTTTTTAATTTAAAATTTTCACACTATGAACCATTCTTACCAAAATACACACAAACATTTCCATCTTGAATATACACAGTGTCATTTTCTCTCCTTTTTCCCCCCTCCCTTCCTTCCCTCCTTTACCCCCCTTCCTTCACCCCCCCTCCCCACTCACTCAATGTTCAACATATATGATACATTAAACCCATTAAACAATGTCATCACACAATGAAAATAAACAAGAAATCTGTGTCTTCTACTTTTACATACTGGGTCAGTTCATTTCGTTGTCTTCTCCTGTCATTTTAAGGGGTGGAGGTCCGCGGTAGGACTTCTCTGTTGTGTTCCATGTACGGTTCCCAAATTTGTTCGAATACTGTGATGTTATTTCTTAAATTATATGTTATTTTTTTCCAGTGGAATACATTTATTCATTTCTATTTACCATTGCTGTATTCTCAGGCTATCTTCTAATTTCCAGGTTGACATAATACATTTTTTTGCTACAGCTAAGGGTATCATAATAAATCTTTTTTGTGCTCCATCCAAATCGAGTCCAAGTTCTTTACTTCTTATATTACTTAGAAGAAAGATCTCTGGATTTTTTGGTATGTTGCTTTTTGTGCTTTTATTTAATACCTGGTTTAGATCTTCTCAAAACTTTTCCACTTTCTCACATGCCCAAATTGCATGTACTGTTGTTCCCGTTTCCTTCTTACAGCGAAAACATCTGTCTGATACTGTTGGGTCCCATTTATTTAACTTTTGGGGCATGGTGTATAGCCTGCGTAACCAATTATATTGTATCATGCATAACCTCGTGTTTATTGTATTTCTCATAGTTCCGGAGCATAGCTTTTCTCATGTTTCATTCTTTATCTTTATGTTTAGATCTTGTTCCCATTTTTGTTTGGGTTTATGGCTTGTTTCCTCGTTCCCTTTCTCTTGCAGTTTGATGTACATGTTTGTTATAAATCTTTTAATGATCATTGTGTCTGTAATCACATATTCAAAAATGCTTCCTAGCTGAAGGTCAAATAGATGCAAGATGCATCCATAGCCTCAGCTCAGCATGACTGAACTCTCCCCCTGGATTCAGTGCTTAAAGCCTATGTTGTGGAGCACCTGATCCCCGACACCCAGCATGCTCCCCGGCCTCTGCACTACAGTGTGGAGGGCAATGACCTGACCACAACTGCATTTCATCCACAGTGCTCCAATACGGGTGGGTGTGTGGGTGGGTGTGGGTGGGTGTGGGTGTGGGTGTGTGTGTGTAGCCCTGGTTTCCCACCTAAACTCTGAGCCCCTCTGAAGACCACTGGAAGGCCCTACCTTCAGTTAGAAGCTAATAAAAGCGTATGTTCTCCCTCCAGTCGTGAGAGCTTTTATTCACGCTACAATTTTATTAGCTTATTCCCTAGAAGATGGAAGCGCTACTCAACCCAGATATGCTGCTGATAGACCCTCTGTCCCCCGATACGGCTGAGGAGTTCATGTACTGGCTAGGCTGCTTCCAGGCCTACCTGAATGCAACCAGGTAGGAATCATTAAGGATTGCAGTACAAAGGATGTTGCCATCAAGGCTTTGAAGGCTCAGTACCTGAAATTGCAAAATGAGGTCCTAGCATGGCACTGATTCACTCTACATTGATCGGCCTCTCCTGGCCATTGGCAATTATTACCTGCTGGATCTGTGGATGCGTGCCAAGAAGTGCAGGCACAAAATGGCTATGGGCCGTGTTCGTGAAGAACACATCTGGGACACTCTAGTCACATGGATCAGCTCGAGGTATGTGAGGCAACAGCTGCTCGAGTTGGGTAAGAAGGAACTGGCCAAATCGTTGGAACAGGCTAAGCTTGAGAACGATGACCTCTAAGCTAGTGAGTTCGCTCACCCAGGTGACCACCCCTTCTAAGGACCAATTGCCACTACTACCACAGCCCTAATGGCTGCCACTTCCTGTGCTAGTGAGCGCTCCCTTGCTAAGGAGAGATTTTTCTGCAGCAACAGCCAGCATCCCCAATAGTGTTGCCCGGCTAAAGACTCAGTGTGTTCCAATTGTGACAAGAAAGGGCATTGGGTGAGGGTTTGCCATGCAAGGGGAAGCCTGGGGAAGTCCACAGCCTGCACCACTCCCGGATCAGACTCGAGCCCCAAGCCAGCTGCCCCGAATTCACCCAAACCCACTTGCTGCGCTACATGCCGACAGAGGGTAGCAGTGAGGAAACTGCATAAAAGGCTTGGTGGCCATCTTGCCGTGACTCAAATTCAAATTGGGTGCCATCATCAGAGGGGGAAGGAAGGTGACCATCTTGCTATGCCACGCGGTCGACCCCATCTTACCCATGGGGAACCCAGGATGGTGGTGGCCACTCAAGTGAGGAGTATGGAACCTCTGAGGTCCTAGCCCTGATGGTTCTGGACCAGGCCCGACCTCACCAGCTCAGCAACTCCATAATGACTGTGGAGGTAAATGGACATTTCGCTAAATGCTTAATGGGGACGGGCTCGACTGAAAGCTTCATAGACTCATGGACTGTGCAAGAATACAACCTAAAAATGTATCCTTCCAATTATCACATATTCCTTGCACCACAGTCGCACTCTATGCGTATTCAACAATATTGTATCGTACATTTGTTGTTTGAGGGGGGGTATTTTGTAAGATACGCCTGTATGTACTTGATGAATTGAGTGCTCCGGTGCTGTTGGGTCTAGACTTCCTGCGCCACCTTAAAAATGTGACCTTGGAGTATTCTGGTCCCCTCCCCACTGTAATGGTTCGGAACAGGGGGCCCCTAAAATCAGAATCCACATGCAGTCTCTCCACATTGAATATCAACCCCACCCCCCACCTCTCTTCCCGAATCTGTTCTCTGACTATAAACCTATTGCTACCAAGAGCAGGAGGTACAGTACAGCAGACTGAGATTTGATAGTCTGAGACACAACGTCTGCTCGATGAAGGTATTATTGAACCTAGCACCAGCCTGTGGAGAGCACGTGGTAGTGGTAAAAGGGGAAAACAAGTCCAGGCTAGTAATTGATTATAGCCAAATGATTAATCGGTACACACTCCTGGACACATATACCCTGCCTCAAATTTCGGACATAATGATTGATATTGAGCAGTATTGGGTCTATTTGACCATCAACCTAAAGGTTGCTTATCAGCAGGTGCCAATCCATTCCAAGGACCATCCATATTCGGCATTTGAGGCTATCGGTCATCTCTATCAATTCTGCAGGGTCCTTTTTGGTATTACTAATGGGTTTCTATCTTCCAGTGGCAGATTGACAGAATGGTGGATGAGGATGGGTTGAAGGCTACCTTCCCCTACCTCGATAATGTGACTATCTGTGGCCACACCTTGGAAGCCCATAATGCTAACCTCCAGAGCCTTCTCCATGCGGCAAAAACCCTGAACCTCACTTATAACTCTGATAAGTTTCTGTTCAGGACTAAACATTTGGCTATCTTTGGCTAGGTGGTGGAGAATGACATCAATGGTCCTGATCCCGATAGGATGAACCCACTGTTAGAGCTCCTCTTTCTCAGGACCGCAAAGACTTTGAGGAGATGCCTGAGGTTTTTTCCTCACGTTATGCTCAGTGGATCCCTCAATATGCTGATAATGTTTGCCCTCTTATAAAAGCCACTACTTTCCCCCTCTTGGCTGAAGCCCAAATGGCTTTTAATTACCTTCAAAATCACATTGCAAAAGCCACAATGCATGCGGTGAATGAGAATGTACCTTTCCTAATGGAAAGTGATGATTCTGATGTAACCCTGGCTTGCTACAGTCAACCAGGAGGGCAGGCTGGTTGCATTCTTAAACATTGCAAGGCCATGAGCTCTGGAACCCATCTGTGGAAAAGGTGACACAAGCCATTGTGGAAGTCGTAAGGCATTGGAGATACTACCTGGCAGGTAGGAAATTTATGCTCCTCACTGACCAGCGCTCGGACTAATTCATGTTTAATAATGACAAGGGGGGCAAAATCAAGAAGGACAAGATTGCTAGGTAGAGGATCGAGCTCTCCACCTACAATTATGACATTGCCTATCGGCCAGGACCACTTAATGACCCTCCAGATGCCTTATCGAGAGGAAGCTGTACCTCTGGACACACTGGCCAACTGCAGTCTCTGCATAATGAGTTCTGCTGTTCAGGGGTCATCCGCATGGCTCATTTTGTCAAGGCGTCCATTCTACCCTTCTCCATGAAAAATGTCAGGGAAATTATCAGATCTGCAAGCCGCACTCCTACCACCCCACAAAAGCACACCTGATCAAGTCCTCCAGGCCCTTCAAAGAGCTCAGTGTCAATTTTAAGGGACCTCTCCCCTCCACGAACAGGAACATCTTCTTCCTCTCTATCATTGATGAGTACTCCCGCTTCCTGTTCACCATCCCATGTCCAGACACGTCCACTTCGTCAGTCATAAAGGCCCGAGATTCCATTTTTGCCTATTCGGGTATCCCATCTATATTCATAGCGACCGGGGCTCATCCTTTTTGAGTGATGAGCTATGTCAGTACCTGCTGGCAAGGGGTATCGCGTCCAGCAGAACTATGAGGTACAACCCCTGGGGAATGGGCAGGTTGAAAAGGAAAATGCCACGATCTGGAAGGCTATCAAATTGGCCCTGAAGTCTAGGCCTTCCAGACTCTCACTGGCAGGAAGTCCTCCTATGGCGCTCCATTCCATCTAGTTACTACCATGTACTGCGACCAATGCTGCTACTCATGAGCTCCTATTGAATTCTGAGAAGGTTAGCATTGGGAACCACACACCATACTCCAGGTATGGAACCATACTCCATACCTGGCTCACCACTCCTGGTCCAGTCCTTTTCAGGAAGCACATGAGGAGAAGCAAGACCGACCACCTGGTGGAAAAGGTGAAACTGCTCCACACCAATCCCACGTACGCTTATGTGGATTACCTGGATGGCAGGGAGGACACAGTCTCCATCAGGGACCTGGCACCTGCCGGAACAGAGGGTTCGTTGCCTCAAGTGCCCTGCAAGCCACAGAGTTCATTCTCACTGCCCCCAGTCAGGGCCTTGGGGTATCAGATTCAGGAGGAAAATGCATCCCCCTCCACCCTGCCTGCCACTCCTCCCCCACAAAGAGACCAGAAGATGCGAGGAGCCCAAGGCCCTCCTGTGCTTAGGCACTCCACCAGAATCTTCAGACTGCTTAAAATTGTAAATAATTGTATAATTTTTTTTTAAAAATTGAATCAATATTCATCCACAGACCCTAAATTCTGCAGGAAGGGGTGGATCCTGTGAACTGAGATTCACTGGTGGTATGTTACACTGATGGCTGGCACCATCCCCATCTCTCCATATATAACCCTGATTTCCTGCCTTAACCCTGAACCCTCTGAAGACCACTGGAAGACCCTACCCTCAGTTATAAGCTAATAAAAGGTGCAAATTCTCCTCCAGTCATAAGAGCTTTTATTCACGTTACACAGATATTAGGAGAATTTGCAAACTCCTTACAGTCAGTGCAGAATTCAAACCCTGGTCCGATCCTGATCACTGTAAAGGTGTTACACTAACCACTATGTCAACTATGCTACCCGTTAGGTTTGATATTTTTTGTGACAAGAAAAAATCTCAATTTTTAGAGATTTCCCCTTTGAATTTTATTCTGAATAATTTTACTTAATTCCCTTATGGGTGATTAAATTGGTGCAGTGGTTGTGGCAAAGTCTGGATCAGAGTGCAACAGGTGGGAGAGTTGCTGCCTCATCTCTCCATTGGCCTGGGCTCTATCCTGAGCTCCAGTGCTGCCTGACTGCAGTTAGTATTTCTCCCTGTGACCCATGTGTGATCTGGTTCCCTCTCACCTCCCAAAGATGTGCGGGTGGGCCACTATACCTGAGTGCATGGAATTGTTTGTGGAATCAAGATGGAGTTGCAGGACATGAGAAAGTGTGATTAATGGGCAAAGTAGAAATGATTGCATGGCACTATGAAATGGAAAAGACTGAATGGACCAAGTGGATTTTGTAAAGAAATGTATGAGGAACAAAATGTAGGATTCCTTCATTGTTATGTAAGAAAAATTATGTAATGTTACATGAAATTTGTTTTAGTCTGCTGAAAGGCAGACATTCCCCATCAGCAGAAATTACTGGTGCCTCTTAGTCAGAGAAAGGAAAGCTAGAGCGTCCCCCCAGAGTCACTGAGTGTCCGTGGATTTTCATCCAGTGCTCACGCAACCTCCGCAGCCACACAGACTTCTGTTCACACCATAGGCAACCTGAGCTCCAGACGTAATTAGGAAGCCTTCATTGCCCTTGGCACCCTCTTGGGGGAGGGGTCCCTTGAAATCAATGCTGAGGTGCTCGAAGGGTCGGGTAGCCTTGATCACACCCTGGTGTGAGTAAGACTGCAGTTGCTATGAAACTACAGCCTGCGTGCGTTCCTTGCTTTGAATTATCATCAGCCTCCCTCCTTGCTGATGTGCTGAGTGGGAACTGTCCCATCGGTCATCTACTCTACTTGTCCTTCTCTAATAGGGGATGATCTCCCCTTTTTCTGCTGCCCTGCACCAGTCCTCTGCTTCTCTGGAGTCTGTAAACCCCTGTGAGGCTGCTGCCGAACATTTTAGACCCAGACACCACAGTCACAGGATTTTAAAATTAATCACTGTTGGCTCCTTTAATAGGCCATTTAAAGCCTGTGTGGAGCTGCTGGTAGTTGGACGGTGCTAGAACCCTGCAGAAGAGCGCTGTGTCACCTCTCCTCTATCTCCGTGGGTCCACCGCACTGGCGTGGCAGCAGCTCCAGCATAGTTGAGCTGCTGGACTTGTGGCCTGTCTTGATGGTTCCTTTTTCCTGCTCTTTCCCCACAGTCTTGCAATTCTTTCCATGTAAAACCAACTTCCACCAGGCTGGCAGACCTGCCCAATTTGGTGTATCTAAAAACATAACCTTGCATTGTGATGTACATCAATAATCTTAAAACACTGGCTTTTATTAACTAAAGTCTGGAATGACCATCAACCTCATTGACCGATTGAAGCAAAGAGAAAGGGGAACATGCAAGGGGCTATGTGTAAGATTGGTATTGGGATGTGTGTCCAACCGGCAGCAGCCAGTCATGGCATAAGAGTAGTTTACCACATTGACCCCTCCTATTTAAGAAGAGTCCTGTGGGGTGAGAAGAAAAAAAAGCGGGTGAAGCAGCTACATAATAAATAGAGAGAGAGAGAGAGATATATATATGATGGGTTACGTCTCCAGAATGGAGGACCATCGCCTTCCCAAGATCGTGTTATATGGCGAGCTCTCCACTGGCCACCGTGACAGAGGTGCACCAAAGAAGAGGTACAAGGACTGCTTAAAGAAATCTCTTGGTGCCTGCCACATTGACCACCGCTAGTGGGCTGATATCGCCTCCAACCGTGCATCTTGGCGCCTCACAGTTCGGCGGGCAGCAACCTCCTTTGAAGAAGACCGCAGAGCCCACCTCACTGACAAAAGACAAAGGAGGAAAAACCCAACACCCAACCCCAACCCACCAATTTTCCCCTGCAACCGCTGCAACCGTGTCTGCCTGTCCCGCATCGGACTTGTCAGCCACAAACGAGCCTGCAGCTGACGTGGACTTTTACCCCCTCCATAAATCTTCGTCCGCGAAGCCAAGCCAAAGATATATATACACACACACATACATTTTACAGGTTAAGTCTATCAGGGGGCATCCTCTGCCACAGCAAGTGGCATTGTAATGGTTGGGGCGCTGCCATAGCATCATGAGTAGCTTGTGGGTTGGCCTGTTAAAGGTTTGTTGTGGGGTGGGGGGAATTGTGGTGCTGGTACATCATTGGCGACAACAGTGGCCAGGGGTAGGGGCTGCTCAGCTGCAGGTTCAAGGACCCCTAAGGTTGAAGTGGGAGGGGGTGTCTGTTGAAAGTCGGTTGTCAGGGAGGCATCCAATGGTACAAGGTTCCAGATCGAGACAGTGTTTCGCTCCTGTCAGGCAAGGCAACGTAGGCATACTTTGGGTTTAGCGAGGAGGAAGTGGACCATCTCAACCAATGGTCAGTCTTAGATTGTCTGGCATGTTTTTGGAGCAGGACCAGTCCTGGGGAGGTCAGCCAGGTGGAAAGTGTAGTTCCTGATGCAAACTTCCTAGGGAAAGCAAGCATCTGTTCGAGGCATGTTGTTGGTTGCCGTACGTAAAAGTGACCAGACAGAATGGAATGCATCTGAGTGGACTTCTTGTCATTGTGAGATGGGGAGACCCTGTGACCTCAGTGCCAGAAGGATGGTTTTCCAGTCTGTGGCATTTGCCCTTTACCTCTAGGGTTGTAGCTGGTGGTCCTGCTCATGGCAATACCCCTTGCCAGCAGTTACTGCTGCAGCTCAGCACTCATAAATGTCCCCCCGGTCGCTGTGGCTGAAGCTGGTGTGCCCAAAGAGCATGAAGATACTTTGGAGGGTCTTGGTAACTGTGGCTGTGATCATGTCCAGGCATGGGATGGCAAAGGGGAAATGGGAGAATTTGTCGATGATAGTATGCAAGTAGATATTCCGGTTGGGGGAGGGGTCCCTTGAAATCAATGCTGAGGTGCTCGAAGGGTCGGGTTGCCTTGATCAGGTGCACCTTGTCTAGTCAGTCGAATTGTGGTTTGCATTCAGTGCAGACCTGGCAGTTTTTAGTCATTGCCATCTACCATACTCCATTGATGAAGTCCAATATTTGATAAAAAGGAAAAAAACTAGTTACTCTGGGTAGCAAAGGTTACTGTGGAGAGTCTGCAGTCTGTCCATTTGAACACTAGCTCAGTTTCCAGTGGATGGAGCATCTGGGAGCTTGTTAAGTTTGCTGGGCTGGTTGAAGAAGACATAGTTGTAAGTAGATGGTTCAATTCTCCATTTGAGGATCTTATCATTCTTTTTTTTCCCCTTTGCTAATTTTTAAACATTAATATGACTGATCTGTGAGGAGGGTGAATAGTTATTTGGCGAGGTAGTGCCTCCAGTGGCGGACTGGCTCAACAATGGCCTGAACCGGCTTCTCAATGGACGAGTAGCGAATATCAGTGCCTTGGAGAGTATGTGAGAAAAAGGTGATGGGTCTGCCTGATTGATTGTGAGGCAGCCACGGAAATGTCAGACATATCGCTTTCCAGTTGGGGACTCGTCAATGGGATGCATGGTTGCCTTAGCAATGTCATCTTTGATATGGTCAAATGCAGCTTGGGCCTCTGTTGGCAGGGGAAATGTGGTGGCTTTGAGCAATGGGCAAATCGTTCGCATAGTTGGGAACCATTGAGCGCAGTTTGAGAAGAACCAATTCAGTGTTTTGAGGGTTTGTGGGAGGGGTATCTCTATCAGTGGATATATGCAGTCTTGACCATGAAGCCGAGGATGGCTAGTCATGCTGTCTGGAGCACACGTTTGTCTTTGTTATAAGTAAGGTTCATGTATTTTGCTGCCTGGAGGAACTTGCGGAGGTTTGCATCTTGATACTGCAGGTCATAGTTGCAGATAGTTGTGGGAAAGTGGCCTGCAGATTGCAGTGGCCCACCATGCCATCCATCTCCCACTGGAAGATGGATTCCCTGTTTGTGATGCTGAAAGGGACCCGGAGGATATGGTAGAGGCGGCCAACCGCCTATAATGCCATATGCTGATGGTCCTCCGGGTACATTTAGAGCTGGTGTTGCACCGACATTAGCTCAATCGTGGAGAATACCCATGCAGTGAACTGGGATTCACTGGTAGGGTGTTGTGCTGATGGCTGGCTCTGCCCCCATCTGCCTACCTATAACCCTGGTTTCCTGTCTAATCTCAGAACCCTTCTGAAGACTACAGTTGAACCCTACCCTTAGTTATGAGCTAATAAAAGCATTTGTTCTCCCTCCAGTCGTGAGAGCTTTTATTCATGCTACAACCCGATATTGTGCAGTCTGGTCAACCATATCAGATATGCAGATAGAGGTTTGCATTTTGGCGCAAAACATTGTTTTCTTCATTATATTATGACCTAAATCAACCAAAACAAAGTCGAGTTGGAGAGATGCAGCAAGAAAATGGCCAATAGGCCTGCTGAGTCTGCAAGGTTCATCAGTCATTCATGAAAATGAATGAAGACTGTCATTCTGGTTAAGGCAGTTGGATAGGCAAGGTTTCTTCGGGGTCTGTTGCTGGCTAGCAAAAATTGTTTAAGCAGCATGAAAATAATTAATAGAAAAAATGTCCAATTAATTTCTTGCCCACAATGTAAATAAAATTTACAATCTTATTATTTGAAAAACCATTTCATTTATGGTGGAAAATCATCTATTCTTACTCAATTGGATCTATTTAGAACATGAAAACAGAACAGGCCCTTTGGTCTACTTGTCTGAGCTAAGTACGATGCCTAATTTAAACTAAATCTGTGAGCTTACACCTCATACATGGCCCTCCATACCCTGCATATTTGTGTACTTTTTCTAGAAGCTTCTCAAATGCTATGTTATATTTTCTTCCACTTGTACCCTTTGCAGCTCATTCCAGGTACCTACCTCCCTGTGGGTTTTTAAAAATGTCTTGTATCACACATACCCTTTAAACTCCCATCCCCTCACCATAGATGCATGTCCTCTGGATGTCATGTATCTATATGATGCTGCAAACCTAACAATGCAGTTGACTCTGACTTCGAAGTGACCTTTTTGATTCAACGGGCAATTATTGGTAATAAATGATGAGAAATTATTAAATAAAACAAGTTGATTTGATCATTTTATAATTGTATTTTAAGCACTCCTACAAATGATCTGCCTCTCACCACTCCACACCTTTGATAGACTTGATAGACTTGAATGTCCTTTCTCATTACGTGTGGCACTTCTGGGGAAGAGTGAATTGAATGGCCTCATCCCTGATGATCAGTACTTTGAAACCTTGGAGGGGTGATTCGGGTGTGTAGAGATAGGTGGTGGTGAGGAAAAAAGTTGGACTTGTAGGGAGCTGTATGACTCGAAAAGTAGAAGAAATTATCTTCTAAAACATGTTGAGTGATGCACACTAAATTACACAAAGACTGAAAGTTGGTGAAAATGAAGGCTTTTATTTGCAAGAGACGGACAGTTGGTCGCTCACACTGACCCGGACTCAAATTGGGGGAAGGCTTGCGTCATGGCAGCCTTTATGGGGGAGGAGTCATGAGCTGGCCAGTGAGAGCAGGGTCAACCAGGAAGGTTCATGTTATTTACATCTTCTTTGGCTTGGCTTCGCGGACAAAGATTTATGGAGGGGTATGTCCACATCTGCTGCAGGCTCGTTGGTGACTGACAAGTCCGATGCGGGACAGGCAGGCACGGTTGCAGCGGTTGCAAGGGAAAATTGGTTGGTTGGGGTTGAGTGTTGGTTTTTTCCTCCTTTGTCTTTTGTCAGTGAGGTGGGCTCTGTGGTCTTCTTCAAAGGAGGTTGCTGCCCGCCGAATTGTGAGGCGCCAAGATGCATGGTTGGAGGTGATATCAGCCCACTGGCAGAGGTCAAAATGGCAGGCACCAAGAGATTTCTTTAAGCAGTCCTCTTCTTTGGTGCACCTCTGTCTCGGTGGCCAATGGAGAGCTCGCCATATAACACGATCTTGGGAAGGCGATGGTCCTCCATTCTGGAGACGTGACCCACCCAGCGCAGTTGGGTCTTCAGTAGCGTGGATTCGATGCTTGAGGACTCTGCCAGCTCGAGTACTTCGATGTTGGTGATGAAGTCATTCCAATGAATGTTGAGGATGGAGCGGAGACAGCGCTGATGGAAGCTTTCTAGGAGCCGTAGGTGATGCTGGTAGAGGACCCATGATTCAGAGCCAAACAGGAGCGTGGGTTTGACAATGGCTCTGTTGACGCTGATCTTTGTGTGTTTCTTCAGGTGGTTGTTTTTCCAGACTCTTTTGTGTAGTCTTCCAAAGGCGCTATTTGCCTTGGCGAGTCTGTTGTCTATCTCGTTGTCGATCCTTGCATCAGATGAAATGGTGTTATTTACATATGACAAATATATATATATATACAACAGTGTTTCACCACAATGAGGTAAAAAAAATTGATCTCTGTCTTCTGCATTTCTGAAGTACAAGCTGTTACGCAATTTAATTCCCAGTACTGTTTGGACCAAGATTGTTGTTGAATATATTCCAACAATATTTTAAATGTGTGTGTTTTCTGCAGAAAATACTGTTGTACTAAAGAAATCATACATCATACAACAGTGCATGTGCATTATCACGTTGGTTGTTTGATGAAGAATTTAGAGCCTGCATTGAGTTGGAGATCATTCTGCATGCATATTGTTACTTAATTTTATAGCTTGATTAATTTGAACAATAATTCCAACTTCATCTCAGAATAATTTACAGTGCAGCTATAAGTATGAATCACATCATTGGGGAAAAAAAAAACATGCAATAAACCAACCTACCTGAAGCCAGAGATTGTGATTTTGTTGTTTTATTTTATTAGAGTGATTTATTTATTTATTTTTAACTGACAAGGCTATGATGTTTTGAATTCTGCTGTCCCCTCGTCCTGAGCCTGCCGACTCTGTTGAGGTTTGGATCTCAGAGAGTTGATTGATGCAGGAGAATGAAATAATTGACAGATTAAGTTGAAATTACCAATAGAATGTTCAAGTTTACTGGGGTGTAGAATGGGTTAGACACAAAGGAGGCAAGCTGAATTGACTGCCTAACTGGTCAAAGCAGTATTGCCTTTTCCAGGCATGTGGGAATCTAACTTATTATAAATTCCCTCCTTGTTAATGGTCTGGTATAACAGCTCTCCAGCTTTGATCTGTTCTGTCGTAACTGGGCACTTCCAAAGCATTTTCTGACAAGTGTTGGTCACTATACCAAACATCCAGTTTTGATGGAACATTTGTGAATGTCTTTCTTGCAGATCTGGTTCATTTGACTCTATGGCATCAACATTTATCTACTGACCATATTTGATGGTGAAATAGTAGCATTTATTTTTACATCCAATGTCACTGTAACATGGCCTGACCTAGCCAACTTGATTGATCAAAAAATAGATGAACATTTGTGAGAATTGGCAAATCAATATTGCAGATTCAAGGCCACTGGCATAAAATTTTCTTGGAAAGTCATACTTTGGAAGTCATCACTCCTTGTTCTATCAGAATTTGACATTGGATAGTCTGAACTTTTAGCCACTTTTTTCTCAACCCATTATGGACATCAACTGTTGGCCTCAATACCTCTTCCAGAAGCAGTGGTCCAATGTAGAATCATTCAGTGCAGAAAGAGACCTTTCCATCCAGCATGTTCTTTCAGTTAACCTCATTTTGTTGCAATTGCCTCCATTATCCTGCAACTGTTTCTGCTTTTCACAAATACTCATTAGGTTTCTATTAACTCTGCCTCTGGTACTCTTTAAGACAGTGTTTCCATTTCACTCTGGAAAAATAAAATGTCCTCGATCTCTCCCTTGGTTCTCTTGACAATGATATTAAACCTTCTGTTGAATGACCCTTTTGCCAATGTCTATAGTTTATCCTTCTTTTGTGTCAACCCTGCCACCAACTGTTTTCAACCCCTTAATTTGATCTCCAAATTTTGTCTCGTATGCTATGATTTTACTGGGGGGGGGGTTCTTTTACTTCCTTCATGGCTAAAGAAGGTCAACATACAAAATGCATCATTTTTTTCCCCAGCTGGTCAAAAAGCCTCTGCTTCTTGATGAATGAGTTTAACTATAACATGAGGTTGACTTTTTAATCCAAGAGCATGGCTGAGCCCTCCATGCCCATGCTATGTCCTGCAGAATGTGGCAGCTTTCTTCATTGGGAAATAGTCTGTTGGTGGAGGTGCCATCCAATGTTGTGAGGGTGAATCTAGCAGTCATCTGCTTCCAGAAAGAATGGGCTGTTCAACAGGAACCAAAGCAGATGAGTGTTCATCCCCAAACTGAGTTTCCAGAAACGTTGTGCCACTGAATTTACCTTTCTCAAGCCACAAGATAGGGGTGACTTCATCAGAATCTCTATTTCATTTTTTTCTTGCAATTGTCTTTTATATTTTGATATTAATGGAAAGTTTGGCACTTTTTGTTGTTACAGCAAAGAGATTCCCTTCAACATCATGATTATTGTATTTCTGTCAACTCTTTCCAATGCTGGCTGACAGCATGAAAAAAGAAAATGGTTTCACACAAAGAAGCACATGTACTTCCACTGATTTTCCTAACAGATCCTCCTCCATTAGACATTGAGAGCTTAAGCCTGGTGTAGATGCCTCTCAAACGCTTGTGCTTTGCATCATCCCAAGAGACCACAGGTGGCAATAGTGCTCTGTACACAAAATGTGCAGAGCTCATAACAGAATGAATATTCAGGCTGAAGGACATCATATGGGGGTGGATTCGATGGATAGATTTAAGAGAGAGTTGGATAAGGCTCTTGTGGGCAGGGGAGTTGAGGGTTATAGGGATAAGGCTGGGATTGGTTATTGAAAGGGAAAGATCATCCATGATCCGATAAATGGCGGTGCTGGCTCGAAGGGCCAATTTGTCCTACTCCAGCATCTATTGTCTATTATAAATATTTTAAAAAATGCATATAATTTTGCATAAAATTATAAAATTGCATAAAATGCATAAAATTACATAAAATGCATAAAGTTACATATAATTTAAGAATAGTGTATTTTTGAAATAAAGAAAAAAACATGGAATGACAGGGAGAATGCCTATCATTGTGTGCTGTAAAATTTCAATTCAATTTTTAATGAAATCCCAAAATCACCTCTTTGGGATGGACACTTCCCTTCAGCTACCAAAGTAAAAGCATAAAGGGACAAATATCAATAATGAGTGGACTTCAAAAGACCTTCTTTTTGATTCACACTCAAATCAAGCAGAAGAAAACATTTAGTTGTCAGGAAGTTTAAAATTTTCACTCCTCAACTTGGCCCCTTCCCAAGAACATGCCTAAACTGCCACTCCGTGTGGAATTGATCCTCTTCTCACATTATCCTGCTGAACACTCAATGGCCAGGTGTCTCCGTGGATATCAGAATTTTTTTCCCCAGAGTGAATGTCACTTATTAAATTAATCCGGAATTTTTTGACATGTCAGAGATCTCAAGAAATAATTAACCATAATGCATAGAAGCCTGTCTAATTATTCCAATTTAAAATGTTCAACATTAATCCATTGTATGTCAATACAGATGTTTGTTGGGTTTCACGTTTGCATTTAATTGTTGCAAGATGATATGTGTATTACATTGTCCTCTTTGGGGTTTGGTGGAAGGAAATAACTATCTAATTGCTGGCTAATTGTGTTCTAATTAGTGGATTTAAATAGGAAACAAAAGTCTGGCCAAACAATGCTTTTGTTTCTCTTTCAAAGGCTTCGAGTATATAAGATCTCTGAAAACCATATACAAAATTTTTAAGGTAGTATGTAACTGGGCTGCCTCCCATGGCACTTGCTTATCTTTGTACATTACAGATGTGAGCAGATGTGATTTCAGGGGACTGCTAAACACATGAAGATATTGAAGACTTGTTCGTGTATTTAACATACCATACATCATCAACTGTCAAATCACAGTGGACAAGTCAGTTATGAAGATCTTCAATGTGATGGCTGTGCACACAAAAAAAATAAAAGGTCAGGGCCAATGACCTCAGACAAAATCGAGTGAGATTTGTTCTGCTTTGAGATGACATGAGGCTGCAGTAGAGAAGCAAGGCTAAATCGTCAGGGTTTGATTTTGTAAAATTCCATTGATGGTTGGAGTAAAAAGGAGTCTGCAAAAGGACACATTTTTGAGGTTATGTGAAACAATAAGTGATAAATAATTGGAAGTTTATGTGATGAGCCTTTATTTCAACATTGTGATGATGTATTAAGGTGAAAGGATACTTAGTCATCCAAACACCAAACCACTGTGACATTTCATATAAACCAATGGTGGCACTTAAACTAACTGTAGCATCATTCCACAATTATAGTCATTAAAACATAAATATTTGATAATACGAGCAGTTAAGTCACTGGCTTTTATCTTAGTAGGCTGTATATTACTGATGCACGCTAAACACCCACTCACACTGGAAACTGAACAGACCTTGATAAACAACCATCTGACGCAGTTTCCAAGGTGGTTATCTCGATGATCCTGTAAGACCGCAGGCAAATATATTACAGCCCATTCCACTATCTGCTGTGGCAAATCTTTTCAAAGACACACACTCAGAATAATATGATTCACTAAATATTCCACTGCTGCTTCTGAAAGAGAAGGATGTACCAACAGATGGATGGACTTGAAATGTAAATCGGTGCAGAAAAATCTACACTATCTGTGGATAAAATTAAGAATATGAAGGTGCAAAGCTATGCATATCCTTTGTTTACAACTGATCTTTTCACTTTAATTTGTGGCTCTCAATAGAACCAGTGTCCATTTAACTGAGATAAAGGGATGTCACTTCCAGTCAGTAGTAGTCAAATTAACACTGATAAATGTTTATTCAAACAGGCGTATTCTGAAAACAGAATGCCATTGATTATTTTTCATTTCATCAGGAATATAATCATTCCTTCAAGTAAAGTAAAGGTCATTGTTTTCAGCCAATCCTTCCATGGAGTTCCACTGATGGAATGGAAATTCCTTGCCTGACTGGAGTCCTCTCCCCATTGCTGCCCCACATCTATTGGCTCGATATAAACTAAACTATTTTTAAGAATAAGGAATTCTAGATACCTCCCTGTGTTAATGAGTTCCATTATGAAGTAATTCCTGGCATAATAAGAAACCTCACCCCTGTCTCCTTCATTATCCCTTTTTAATCATTTGATGATTGCATACGTGCAGGGATCTCCCACGCACTCTACTTAATACCTGTTCCTTCTATACAAGTTAGGATATGCCCTCAGTCCCTGAGCATGCTGGAAATTTGATTCACTGGGAATTTCAATGCACTTTGCTGCATAGGGACTGAGAATGGATTTCAAATTCAGCATCTCAGAACCTGGTTAAAATCTGGTCTCATAATTTTTTTTTGCAGAAATCCTTCATTATTTTTGGGTCATTTCGAAGCAACACATTAGCGCAATACTGTTACACTGCCAGCGACCGGAACCAGGATTCGAATCCTGAGCTGACTGCAAGGAGTTTGTACATTTTCCCCATTGTCCGCATGAGTTTCTTTCAGTGTTCCGGTTTCCTTCCGCCATTCAAAAAGTACCTGGGGTTGTTGGTCTATTGTGGGCTGAAAGGTCCTGTACTTTTTTGTCTAAACTTTAAAATGTTCTGCAATTGCTGAATACTTTTGTCTGAGTACTGACAGCATAAATTCAGCAGGAAATCTGTTACCACCTTCCAAGGCATCAAAACATGGGCTATCAATGAATAGGAGTAATCTCCCCTGTGCTATCATGACCTCATTAATTCATTAATCAAGATCAAAGTTGACTAAAATCAGTTTTTATGGTTATGATATTGCTACATATTCATAGTGCTTGCACATTATTATCATCAGGCAAGGAAGCACAAAAGGTGCTATTATAAAAAGTTATTTTTACTGTTTTTTTGAGCCCAGTATTCTCCCATTCAAGCCAGAACACCCTTGACAGCGCACTAAATAAACATTGAAGTATTCTCAACGGATATTTTATTTCTTTCACTTAATCAGAATATTCAATGCAACTGTGCACTTGTGAGCATTCACCCTACCTCTGCAAACGGCAGGATTTTACATAAATCAAAGCATTGGCTCTTTAAGCTGTCTTTGGTAACATAGTCAGAATGGAGCACTGTTTGCAGAGAGCACTACTTGTGAATATTTTCCTTCTGACAGACATGGTAAGAAATACCGGGAGTTGTGATAAAGCAATTCTAATGCAAGCCTTCTGTGTCATTTGGGGGTAGTAAAAGTCCTCCTACTTATGATGTGTTGTTGCATTTTGATTGACAGTGGCCGAGTTTGTACGTGCTTTAGCTGACAAAGATCAGAAAATCCATTCTATTTTGAGGCAAGTGTAAGCAGCTTTGGATTTGACGTATTTTCCCAAAGGCTCAGGCCAGTGGTTTGCTTATTCTTATTAAAGACTTCACCTCGCCTATTAGCTGTGGCCTAATTTGCATTTCCACCCCAGTGTGGGGACTCCAAGAAGGAAATGATACTTGAATGTTTCTCCTCATAAAAGCAATTTTTTTTTCTTCTCTTTCACATTCCAATTTAAAACAAGCTGGGTCTTTAATTTTGACCTTTGTCTCATTTGTTTTGTGATAGATGGTTAGAAGAGAGTGCTCTCGTGCTCTGGGTCCTAATGACTTGCTGCAATTGATTGAACAAGCAGAGAGAACCAACAGTCAAAAGTGAACAGTGATCTTCGAGATTGGTCTGATAAAAATGGGACCCTCAGGGCATTTGAGGAAGCTCAGAGGAAGTCTCTTCTGGTGGTTGATGGAAAGCCAAGGGTTATAATCTGCAAAATAAGGGGTCACTCATTTAAGACTCAAATGAGGAAAAATTTCTTTGGACTTTGTTACTCCAGAAAGCTGTTGAAGATAACTCATTAGTTGTATGCAGAAATGAGGTAGGTAGACTTCTGTTCTGTAGAGAGATGAGGAGTTGCAGATGGGAAATGGGTAAAAAAAAGAGAGCAAGTGCCAAGATGACATCAGTCACTAATGCTTTTTATATATCCGCTTTGTTCTGGGAAATTATTTCCTTTTTTCTGTAATGCGTGGTGTGTACAAAAAAAAACCCAAAAAAACCACAGAACTGGAATGGGGTGCCATTTTTTTTGCCTAGACCCCTTGTAATTTTCCTGGAACACCTGCAGTGTAAACTGCACTGCAGATATTCTGGGACCAACTTGGCTAATGAATATGACATCACAGTCAACTGAGTCCCACCTCTTTAAATACTGCCATTGGGTAAACCCTTGTGTTGATGGGTTTAATTGTATTATGTTTATTGTGGATTGGCAAGTTTCATTTGCTGGGACTGGGTGTCACAAATGCCACCACTCATTGCATGGCCAAGGGGGAATGTTAAAAATGCTTAACAGATTACGGGTATCTAAATGGGACATTAGGCAGGCGAGTATTGGAACCAGTGTGTTGGGCAAAGAGGTAGGCATGTTCCAATCAAGGAGACATCTCATTAAACCAGGATGAGATACAAAGAAAGGAAATGTAAAGTACACAATCCTCAGATGAGCAGAAGATCTGAATGTCTCGCCAATGACACTGGTCAGTGAGGGATCTGAACCCTGTTCGTTCTCCTTGCTTCATTGGTGTTCAAAATACTGCTCGCATGTCTAAAGACACCTACTGCCCTCCATGATCCCAACACTTCTGGGAAGTTGGTCCCAACTGATGGCACTGCCACAGAATTCACGGCTGCGATTGGCTGAAGTTTCTCTGTCTCTATTTATTTAGTAATTCTTTGATGAAATAAACTCTAAGAGCTAGTAAATAGGGCCAGTTCCTCAAGGAAGCTCAATTCACTCGATGAAGCAACAATTGCTTGAGTGTGACATTTGATGGAAAGAATTCTGTTTTCTGTCTGGGTATTATCAGTCTTGCCAATATCATGAAAGACATCCTGACTTCAGATCCTCCCTGGTTTTGAAACCTTTGTGTTTATTACCCATTACTTTGCAAGAAGAGAACATTTATTCCTAGCATTTCTGTTGCTTCAGTAAACACAAATAAAAGGACTGACAGAGGGTGAGAGAAAAAGACAGGTTGTGATTTTTTTTTAAATCAGCCAAAGTAAAATAGAAGGAAACGAGGAAAGGTTTGCAATGTGGAGTTAGACATGGAAAGAAGCAACTCAAAAGACACACACTGGATTAATATCTCGCAGAAGGGCTGGAATGGAGAAGGCTGAAGAGAAAGAGGGGAACGAGTTCAGTAAAGCTACATGTCCCACATATGTTATACATCACCGTCAACCTCGACGTAGTGGAGTTGCATGTCCCATCCCCTTGCGTACCACAACATTGGTATGCTGTATGAAATGGCGGACTAAAATGGAGATATGTCGATTTTGGTCATTCCAGTGTGAACCGGCATATTGGAGACTATTCATAACAGGAAAAATCCGTAAATGCTGATCATAACTGATTGGAAGAGAAGACACAAAGAGCTTTGTGGACAACTTCTCCTTATTTCTATCGCTTAAGTTCCAAGTTAATGATGAATAGAAGTGCACAATAACATTTTTGCCCCAACCTTGCTCAATGATTCATCACAAAATGATTATTTACTCTTGTTCCACAATTGTCCTTTGATCAAGAGAACAGGGAAACAAAAGTCTTTTAATGTGAAAACCCAACAAGATGACAAAATGGCACAATCCATCAACTACTCTGTTGAACCAGTATCATTGATGCTTGTTTGTGCTAATGTGGTGATGTGACCCAAATTAAACATGCCAATTAATCAATTGCCAGCACAGATTGACATTCCAGATGAGGGAGCATAGACCTGGTTATGCTGAACTAATTGAACATGGATGTCTGAGTAGTTAATGACAAATTCTACAAAAGCTTCTCAGTAGCAAATCAACAGAAATACATCAAATAGTTAAAATGTTACCAGGTATTTTTCAATGAATGTTTGGAAAATATACATTAATGGCAAGTCCAGGATCTTGGCTCATCCCTACCTGCCCTTCAGGATATTTTTGCCTTTCCATGAACAGAGGCACTGACTCACGCTCTGTTTTATAAATTGCACTTCTCATGGTCAGGTGATTGAATAATTCCTAAATTAATCATGCCCAGAGAAAGTGATAAAGATTGATTTTATACACAAGGTATATCCTGTGTTATCTTCAATACACTGCCTTTTTTTTTGAAGAAACTACAATGCTTTTACGGGAGAGGGACTGCAAATGAGTGATTTGGGTGTTCTGGTTCATTCTCAAAAAATTAGCAGGCCAACAAGTAATTAAAAAAAAAACAAAGGATATGTTGACCTTCATTGGAAAGGGGACGGAATTTAACAATTATGTGGTTTTGTTACATTTGTACAGGGTGTTATTGAGGCCAAACCTGGAATACGATACAGGTACTCCTTGACTTACGACCATAATGGGACCAAAGGATTGGTGGTATCTCAAAATGGACGCAAGTCGGAATTCTGCCCATGTGCATGGAGTGCTGAAGTCTTAAAACAAATGTTTAAATCAAATCTTTTTCCATCATAGATTTGACGATAACAACTTAAAACCTCTTGAATTTGCATATCAAGCTTGGCGAATCTTTCCACATTCTGGTCTAAACCTGCATTCCAGAGTCCATGGGCTGTGGGCACATGCACGAGTCTTTGGTGCACGTGTGGTGGACTCGTGTATTGGAGTTCGGTTGGCGCATATGCGAGAGTTGAGAGCACTGATGATATTGTATTCATGCCCTTAACTCTAATGAAATTGGGTGGCTTTGTTACAGTTGTACAGGGTGTTGCTGAGGCCACACCTGGAATGCACTGCATAGTTTTGGTCCCTTTAATTAAAAAGAAATATAGATGCATTGGAGACGGTCCAAAGCAGAGTCATCAGAACATCAAAAAATAAGAACAGGAATAGGCCATCTGGCCTGTCAAGCCTGTTTTGTCATTTATCAATATCATGGCTGATCTGGCATGGCCTCAGCTCCACCTACCATCCTTTACCCCATAACTGTTAATTACCTGACTTGTAAAAATGTAAGCATCTACGCCATAAATGTATTGAATCTGGCAGCCTCTTCAGGTTTCTTGGGTATGAGAATTCCACAGATCCACTTGCTCTTTGGGAAAAGAAGTTCCTCCTCATCTCCGTCTTAAGATTCCCTGAACTTTTGGGCCATGTTCCCTGGTATCCAGGGCTAATTCAAGGGAAGACAGGGTTGTTCTGTCAAGAGAGGCTAGATCATTTGGGTTTGTGTCACTTGGAGTTGAAAAAAAAGATGTAGGGTTACCTTCTTCAAGCTTATGAGATCTGAATGATCTTAAGAGGGTCGTTTTTTTTTTCCAGGAAATGAGAATGATGAACAAGAGTACTAAAAAAAATTTAAACATTTAAAACCACCCCTTTTTACTCCCAGTAAGAACACAAACATTTTGGTCTCGAGGGTAAAGATATATAACCAACATTTCAGGCCTGAGGATGAGCAAAAAGCAAAAGCAGCCAAGTGCCTGAATAACAGGCGTCTGCAGATTTTATGTTTCACTCTCTTCTCTCAGTGAGTAGCGAATCTCTGAAATTCTTTACAGGCCAGATCATTAAATATATTTAAGGTAGAGATAGATACATGCTTAAAGGATTGAGGGTTATGGGGCACTGGTATAGAACAGGAGTTGTGGCCAGCATAGATCAAACATGGCCACGTTGAATTGAAGGGTAGGTTTGGGGTGCCTGGTAACTGACTCCTGCTCCTGTTTCCTTGTGTTTTTGTAGGATATGTTGCTGCAGTTTCAATCATGAACTTGTAGTTCATATATTCTTTTGAATTGCAACTGAATTGACTGTTTGTGCTCCACGTGAAGGGATTCTGGGTTGAGTAAATAGACTTTGTCTTCTAAACTGTTTTCTCTAAGACTTGTTGTAAGTACTGAACCACCTCATTGGCTGACATAACACTCATCCTTGATTGTTGCAATGTGTTCAGTAGATATCCCGTTCATTTACTCCCCACAGACAGAGTGCACTTTTTTTTCAAAGAAATTGAGTGGTTACTAGGACTCTGGTGCAACAGCAGATAGAGGTGATACAAAGCTTATTAAATGCTGACTGAATTCCAATCTGGTGCTGCCACTTTCAATACAGTAACACAAGTGAAATCCCATCCTCACCTTTTTTAACAACTCATTTAATTCGTATTGAGTGGCGTCTCTGGGCAAATGGAAACCAAGGGAGAAAATATTCAATCACAGTGCCTGAGAATATCATATCACTTTGGCTTACCAGCACATCAACAAACTCAACTACCTGACAGATACAATTGAGAATCCTCTTATACCACCATCTATGTCTCCATCACCTGATCAATGTTTGATGCCTCTGAGAAGCAGTGCTCTCTATTGAATTGAGTCCACGTGAAATCAAGATACATTGAGAATTGTAATTAACTGATGCTTTGGACAGGATTTGGCTATACAATTCTGTCCAGAAGACTAGAAGCTAACTGTGATATGCAGGATAGAACAGATCCTCAAAGTGACTCACTGATGTTGTCCAGTTTTTGGAACACAGCTTGGAAAATGATAATGGCTGTTCTCAAAAATAGATCATGTAAGGGTAGATCATATGGTATCACTGCTTATGGTAAACATTACCTGACCCATGTATGGAATAAAATGTCAAATGATGGTGTCACTCATTAACATTAAAGCTGTCAAGTATCCTAAAGAATCTAATATGTTTCCCCTGCTACATTGATGATAACATTGGTTCTGCCTCAAGCATCCATGATGAGCTCATCAATTTTATCCATCTTACAGATAACTTTTACCCCAACCTTGCATTCACTTGGTCCATCTCTGGTGACATTCTCCTCTTGCTCAATCTCTCTGTTTCTATCTTTGGAGATAAACTTTCTAAGGACATTTTCTACACACCCACCAACTCTCATAATAACCTCGACTACACCTCTTCACACCCTGTTCCCTATAATTATTTTATTCCTTTCTCAGATCCTTCTCCATGCAATCTTCTCCTAGGATGAGATCTTCCATTACAGATCATCTGTGATGATCTTCTTCAAAAAATATGGCTTCCCTCTACTAACATCAAATCAATCCTTAGCCGTATCTCCATTTCTTGCACAACTGGTCTGACCCCCTCCCCCCCCCACCACAAGACACTGCATCCTCCTCAATTTCCATCTCCTGCACATGATCCCACAACCACACACACATTCCCCTTTCCACCTTCCGCAGGGACCGCTCCTTCCATGTCGCCCTCGTCCACTCATCCCTTTCCACTAATCACCCCCTTGGTACCTCCCTCATAACCTTTTATGACCCCAAACAGGTCTTCTACATGAAGCAACACTTCACATCTACTGTCTCCAGTGCTCCTACTGTGGCTTTCTCTACATTGGAGAGACTGGACGCAGATGGGGAGATAATTTTGCTGAGCCCCTTTGCTCTATCCGCAGCAATGGCGTAGATCTTCCAGTGGCCACCTATTTCAATTAAGCACCCCACTCGCATGCCAATATGTCTGCGCATGTCTTTGTGCACTGCAAAACCAGGGGAACCATAAATTTAAGGAGTAGCTCCTTATATTCCATCTGGGATGACCAGATGGCATTAACATCAACTTCTCCGGTTTACCCAACCCAGCTCTTCACCCCTCTACACTCTTCATTCAGAGATATCTTTCCCCCCTCCCCACCACCTCCATCACTTATCAGCATTTTTTCTCTTATGCCCTCCCACCTTTATGCACCTATGATCTCTTGCCCGTTGGGCTGTGCTCCTCTCCTTGCCCTCCCCCTCCCCCAACCATTTAAGGCAGCTGAGACCACAAGAGCACAAGCTAAGGAGCTGCACAGTATAGACACAACAGTGCCTGTGGTAAAATGGAAAAGCAGAGCACCAGGAATTTCCCAAAGCAACAACAAGGCAAAGTGGTAAACTCAAACAGCAAATGCAGCAGGTGGAGAGGTAGACATATTCCAAAGATGTGCCCTTCCTGTGGAAAGTCCTGCCATAAATATGGGAAGAAGAATCATTTTGCAAAATGCTGCAAAGCAGGGGTTACCAAGAGATATATATACTAAGTGAATGAAGAAATGGAGGAATTATTCATTGATTCACTACAGACTGGCAAAATGGAAAAGATTCTTTCAGTGACTGAATGAGACAGTAATTCCATTTGAGGTTGATGCCAGAGCCCAGGTGGATCTGTTATCTATGGACAATAACAAGACCCTCTTCATAAAGAGCAAAATGTACCCTGTGAAATTAAAAATGACAGGCTACACTGGAGAGAACGTTCCAGGAAAAAGATGGCTTTATGTTGACCTTCAAACACAAAGGGCAGCATCTAAAGTCACAGCTACTGATTGTAGAAAGGAGAGCACAGCCAATATTAGGTCTGAGAGCAAGTGAACAAAGAGTGGGATGATGACATTTCAGTGATGATGTCAGCCCACAACCCATCTCCCACTCTCTGCCACCCACTCACCCCTCTCCTTCCATGAACCCCTGAGAGCAAGGGTGGCCGGCGGGGGGGGGGGGGGGGGCTGTGACAGCCTGCGGGCCACTCTAGCACCTCATTAGGCCACTTCATCCTTAATCAGCGGCAGCATCTCAAAACGTGGGAGAGCAATGAGTTTTCATAGTGGCTTCCACAGACTGAAGATAAGCACACAACAATTATGGAAGAAAGGATAACTACATTGGAAAAGTGATATCTTCATGTAAAGAGAGAATCAACCTTATTGCATGACATGAATGACAAACTGGAAAATAAGTTGGCATATAAGGACACCTTCTTACACCAGCTAGAAGACAAAAATAGACAGCTACAGGAACATCTAGAACTTGCTGAACAGAAACTGCAGCAAATAATGAAGCAAGCAGAAACTCTACCAGAAGTAGAAGCTGAACTTGCCCAGCAAATTGTAGCTCTGACAAAGGTTGAAGAGTGGCATGGCAGCATCGAAGAATGTTTGAGCTCTGCATGAAGAAAAGAATCAGGAACTGTAAAGGGCCCAACAGAAAGAGAGAATGAATGAAGAATGTGTAAGCGACTGTCAGAGATTGTTGACAATGTCTAATGAATGGCTTCATCTGCATCTAAAATTTTTAAAAAATGGCTGGATTAGAGGATTTGGAAAATGCAAACCATCTTCTTTCAACTGCAAAGCTTAAAGGAGCTGCCACATTGTCAGAACAGGAACTGGCAGCTATGTCGCCCACTGTAGCAGCTGTGGCCAAGATTGTGAAGCTCACAGAGTTGTAGAATGGATATGTTGAAGCCCAAGATCAACTGCTATTTGTAAAACAGGAAAATAAGAGAGTGAATAAATATTTGGATGAAATTGTGAAATAAGTGGAGATGAAAGCCCCGCTTCTGAAGCACCAGCATGTAGAATATGAACGAGTGCAAAAATCTGTGGCAAACCTCCCCACTAAATTAGAAGATGCCATGAATTAAATTTGGCGTTTACAAAAATGCACTGATGAGGTAAATAAGCATGCATTATTACTCAATGGGGAGAATCAGAAGGCACTTTCATGCCAGGCCTCCACCTGGAGGCCGGCTACAAGTGCAGAGCGAAAAATATAAGCTTACTTTTCATGGAGCAGTCCTAAAAGGCTGCTCCTGCATCGCATTCATGTTGAGTAATGCCTCGTAGCGCCTTCCAGAGCCGATAGAGGCAGGATGACTGGTGATGTAGCACCACCAGTCATAAATATGTGGCAGAGCAATGACCATTTCCCAGAACAATTCCAGCTGTGGGGCATTATGGGGAGGGAAGGCAGCCATTGCTCTCCCATGTTTTGAGCTGCTGCCGCTGATTAAGGATGAAGTGGCCCAATGAGGTGCTAGAGTGGCCCGCAGGCTGTCACAGCCCCCCTCCCCCCGCCTGCCACCCCTGCTCCAAAGGGTTCATGGAAGGAGAGGGGTGAGTGAATGGCAGAGAGTGGGAGATGGGTTGTGGGCTGAGATCATCATTGAAATGTCATCAACCCACCCCTAGCCAGCTGCTTGCAGCAGAATACATTCATACCAGGCAATGGAGTACAGCGCTCTGCCACTGACCTTCCCAATAGAGGGATTTCAGTCAGTGCCTGGAGCTGGCCACAGCGCATTCATAGAGGTAAGTCTCCTGATGTAAGGGCAGAGAATCTCTGCCTTCACATTCGGGCTTTTTCACTAAATGAAAGGACCTAGAGATACAAAATGTAAGTGTCAGATCTTGCATAGAAGAATCGGGTCCTTTTGATGGAACTAGATGCTCAAGTCACTCATCTGAGTGCTAACGGTACCATGTAACCCAGTACTACTTGTTGCATGGTCGGCGACTAAACCAGCTCCTCCACCAGGCTTGCCTGGTGCGGAGGGTGGCTTGGCTAGACACCCTGCGAGATGAAAAGCAAGAGCTGTCAAAGGGTTAACAGCTGCCTAGCTGCCAGTGAAATGAAGAAAGGGCATCCCTTGCTTCAAAGCTAGGTCTGCAACAGAACTTTTCCTTGCTGTCTTGGTCCTCACCATGTCGCTCGATCTCGGAGGGGATGTTGAGGGGGTGGATCTGAACCTGTGACTTACCGCAACTTGAACGACTTTGTGAAGCTAGAAGTCATCAGATGCAACTAGCGGAAAGACACTGACCATTGAATGTAGATATTTTTGTAATTATTAGGCAAAGTATTGAGTTTGTGCTTTTGCTTTCTTTAAAGAGGAAAGATGTGTTCTTATGTGTGTAAATAAAAACATTTCCTAACAGGCAATGCACACGGTTGAGCATAAACTGGAAGTGAAATATGTCAGTTGTGGTTGAAAGTTGAATGAAGCAGCTCAAGGAAAATAAAGTCGGGTAAGTGTCAGACTCACATAAAGTGATTCTTCATGAAAGAAGAAGCATAACAATGAGGCATGCTCTTGGTGAAGAGTAACACTTGTGCGGACTTCATTTACAATCGATGTCATTTACTGATTTATTTTTATACATTTATGACTGGGTGTGAAAGAATATAAATCTATTGGACTTTGAAGGGAAAGGTCAGCAAATGAGTGAGCATCCATTACATCATAATTTTTTTGGGGGAGGGTTTGGTTGTTCCCCTCCTAGATTTCTTGAATAGCCAATTTCTCCAAACCTATTCACTTGGCTTATGATACTCAAAAACATTCAACAGGATTCATTTTTTTTTAAATGTAGACATACAGCACAGTAATGGGCCTTACTGGCCCACAAGCCCCTGTCTCCCAAATGCACCAATTAACCTACAATCTCTGTACATTTTGAATGGTGGGAGGAAACCTGAGCACCCGAGTGAAACGTATACAGACAAAGGGAGAACGTGCAAACTCCTTATAGGACTGGATTTGAACCTTGGTTGCTGGCCCCGTAATAGCATTGTACTAACCGTTATGCTAATCTTGCCACCCTGTATATAAAAAAAAACACCCACCCACCCACACCCCCAAACACACATCCCCTCACCTACAGTTTTATGAAGTGTCAGTGCATCTTATAGCAGATGATATACTCTTGGCATGTATTTCCTGTGGCAATGTGGGAAGCACAGTGGGCAACGTGTATACAACAAATTCTGACACGCAGTAACAAAAAATTGAGCTGAATTAGTATTGCTAGCTCAGCAATAAATATTGAAAGGAACACTTGTTTGAAGTATTGCTATTGGATCTTTAATATGGCAATGCTAGCACAGATAGGTTCTCAGTTAAGTCCTAATCAAAAGAACGCACCTCTCTCTGCAATGAATTGCAGTGTACGCATCATCTCTGGAAAGCAATTTGAACCTGCCAACTCTGAGCTCAGAGGAAGCAGAGGGAACTTGTTCACCACCATGGAAATGCTGTCATTTATCAAGTTGAGGGTGAACAGCAATTTTCCCCTTGTGGATTCAAATTACCTCAGGCACAGTTACTTTCCATTGAAGGTGCTCACTTTGATTTTCAGGATCTTTGGTTCCTTCACTATTCATCTGGACCTTGAGTAACCTTTGCTTAATAGGGGTTCTTCCAAATGAAAAAAAACTTAACAGCATAAATCAGGAGAAAGTGTCTCCACTAAGAGGAGGCTAATTAAGTAGCGGACTCCAGTATATGATGATTGGCAAAATGATCAGAAAAGAGAGCAAAAAAGTGTTTTTTTTTAAATTCTGAGTTTTACAATAACTTGGAACATACGAAAGAGAAATTAAATAGATTAATTTCTAATCTTCAAAAGGCAATTAGACTAATTCCAGAGTGGGAATGAAGGGTGGAAATAAACGGAAGAGTTATTGGGCTACTCTCTCAAAGAGCCAATACATAGACGTGGCTCACAGGAATTTTTGTTGTATCACACATTTGTGGCCTCACTATTTATGAATTGTTGTCACGTTCACTTGCTGTCTGCGACATCAGGTGGAGAAATGCCCTTCTTGCAGCACTTAAGCATGCTGAAATGAACTGCTGTGCCATTAAATGCTGAATCGCTCAGAGCATTTGAATTACAGAAGCTCTGTGTTTAACCGAGGCAGCTTTCATAAACAAATATCACAATCAGTATCAGACCCACAGGCCATTTGCCATGCTGCAGAAGAATGATGAATAATTCATCGGAATTACCTTTTCAATGTTTCTGCTGGTGGCTACGAAGGCATTTAATTTGTGAATTTGTTGGAGTAATAATTTCTTCATGCACAATGATTTCTGTTTTATTGTTGTTCTATGGCTTCGCTCAGATTCACTGACTGACAGGATGACTATAAAGCTAAAAGGGACAAAGTATTTCTTCAAAATGTTGTGAAAGTAAAGTATAAATACGTGTATCTTCCTTTTTTTTAACTTTTTTTTATTTTTCACACTATGAACCATACTGACCAAAATACATACAGACATTTTCCTCTTGAATATACATAGTGTCATTTTCTCCCCTTTTTCCCCCTCCCTTCCCTCCCTCCCTCACACCCCCCCTCCCCATTCACTCAACGTTCAATCTATATGATACATTAAACCCGTTAAACAACGTCATCACACAATGAAAATAAAGAAGAAATTTGTGTCTTCTACTTTTACATTCTGGGTCAGTTCATTTTGTCTTCTCCTTCTGTCATTTTAGGGGGTGGAGGTCCGTGGTAGGATTTCTCTATTATGTTCCATGTATGGTTCCCATGTTTGTTTGAATACTGTGATGTTATTTCTTAAATTATATGTTATTTTTTCCAATGGAATACATTTATTCATTTCTATGTATCATTGTTGTATTCTCAGGCTATCTTCCAATTTCCAGGTTGACATAATATATTTTTTTGTTACAGCTAAGGCTATCATAATAAATCTTTTTTGTGCTCCATCCAAATCGAGTCCAAATTCTTTACTTCTTATATTACTTAGAAGAAAGATCTCTGGATTTTTTGGTATGTTGCTTTTTGTGATTTTATTTAATACCTGGTTTAGATCTTCCCAAAATTTTTCCACTTTCTCACATGCCCAAATTGCATGTATTGTTGTTCCCGTTTCCTTCTTACAGCGAAAACATCTGTCTGATACTGTTGGGTCCCATAGATTTAATTTTTGGGGTGTGATGTATAGCCTGTGTAACCAATTATGTTGTATCATGCGTAACCTCGTGTTTATTATATTTCTCATAGTTCTGGAGCATAGCTTTTCCCATGTTTCATTCTTTATCTTTATGTTTAGATCTTGTACCCATTTTTGTTTAGGTTTACAGCTTGTTTCCTTGTTCTCCTTTTCTTGCAGTTTGATGTACATGTTTGTTATAAATCTTTTAATCATCATTGTGTCTGTAATCACATATTCAAAATTGCTTCCTTCTGGTAACCTCAGACTGCTTCCCAATTTGTTCTTCAAGTAGGTTTTCAGTTGGTGATATGCAAACATTATATCATGAGTTATACTATATTTGTCCTTCATTTGTTCAAAAGATAATAATTTATTACCCGAAAAACAATTTTCTGTTCTTTTGATCCCTTTTCTCTCCCATTCTTTAAAGGAAAAGTTATCTATTATGAAAGAGATTAGTTGATTTTGTGTCAATATTAATTTTGGTAGTTGATAATTTATTTTATTCCTTTCTACGTGAATCTTCTTCCAAATGTTGAGCAGATGGTGCAGTACTGGTGAATTCCTATGTTGCACCAACTTTTCATCCCACTTAATATAGTATATGTTCAGGTACCTTCTACCCTATATTATCTAGCTCTAATCTGATTTTTCCTTTGTTTGATAAAAATCTGATAGGTATCTTAATTGTGCTGCTCTATAATAATTTTTAAAGTTGGTAGCTGTAAGCCCCCTTGTTTGTACCATTCTTTTAATTTATCTAGCGCTATCCTCGGTTTCCCCCCTTTCCATAAGAATTTCCTTATTATTTTCTTTACCTCCTTGAAGAATTTCTCTGTTAGGTGAATTGGTAATGATTGAAATAGTTATTGTATTCTTGGGAAGATATTCATTTTAATACAGTTTACCCTTCCTATCAGTGTTAGTGGTAAGTCTTTCCAGTACTCTGTTGTCTTGTAATTTTTTTCATTAATGGCTGATAATTTAGTTTGTATAGATAGCCGAGATTATTATCTAGTTGTATACCTAGTTATCGAATTGCTTGTGTTTGCCATCTAAATGGTGATTCTTTCTTAAACTTTGTGAAATCCACATTATTCATTGCTTCACTTTTATTTGCATTGATCTTGTACCCTGATACTTCTCCATATTCCTTCAATTTCTTATGTAATTCTTGATATTTCTGGTTCTGTTAAGTATACTATGACACCATCTGCAAATAGACTGATTTTATATTCTTTCTCTTTTATTTTTATCCCTCTTATTTTATTTTCTGTTCTTATCAGTTCTGCTAGTGGTTCTATAGCTAACGCGAACAGTGAGGGAGATAGTGGACATCCCTGCCTAGTTGATCTGCTTAATTTAAATTGGTTTGATATATATCCATTTACTGTCACCTTCGCCAATGGTCCCTTATATAATGCTTTAATCCAATTAATATATTTCTCTGGTAGGTTGAATTTCTGTAATACTTTGAATAAATAATTCCATTCTACCCTGTCAAAGGCTTTCTCTGTGTCTAAAGCAACCACCACTGTTGGCGTCTTGTTTCCTTGTACTGCATGGATTAAGTTAATGAACTTACATATATTGTCCGTTGTTCGTCTTTTTTTAAATAAATCCAGTTTGATCTGGTTTTGCTATTTTTGGTACACAGTCGGCCAATCTGTTTGCTAATAGTTTAGCTATTATCTTATAATCTGTGTTAAGTAGAGATATTGGTTTATATGATGCTGGTGTTAGTGGATCTTTCCCCATCTTTGGTATTACTGTAATTATTGTTGTTTTGCATGAATCTGGCATGTTTTGTGTTTCTTCAGTCTGGTTCATTACTTCCAGGAGAGGAGGAATTAATAAGTCTTTAAATGTTTTATAGAATTCTATTGGGAGTCCATCCTCTCCCGGCATTTTATTGTTCAGTAGTTTTTTTTTAATATCTCCTGTATTTCCTCTATTTCAAATGGTTTTATTAATTTATTTTGCTCCTCTGTTTGTAATTTCGGTAGTTCAATTTTAGTTAGAAATTCATCTATTTTGTCTTCTTTCCCTTCGTTTTCAGTTTGATATAGTTGTTTGTAGAATTCCCTGAAGTTTTCGTTGATCTCCGTTGGGTTATATGTAATTTGTTTGTCCTTTTTCCTTGATGCCAATACCGTTCTTTTCAGTTTGTTCTGTCTTAAGTTCCCACACTAGTATTTTGTGTGTTTTTTTCCCCTAGCTCATAATATTTCTGTTTTGTCTTCATTATGTTCTTCTCCACCTTATATGTTTGTAGTGTTTCATATTTTATTTTCTTGTCTGTCAATTCTCTTCTTTTAGTTGCATCTTCCTTTATTGCTAATTCTTTTTCTGTATTTGTTATTTCCCTTTCCAACTGTTCTATTTCTCGATTGTAGTCCTTCTTCATCTTAGTTACATAACTTATTATCTATTCTCTGATGAATGCTTTCATTGCGTCCCATAGTATAAATTTGTTTTTCACTGATTCTGTATTTATTTCAAAGTACATTTTAATTTGTCGCTCAATTAATTCTCTAAAATCCTGTCTTTTAAGTAGCATGGAGTTTAATCTCCATCTATACATTCTTAGTGGGATGTCCTCTAGCTCTATTGCCAATAACAGGGGTGAGTGATCCGATAACAATCTAGCTTTATATTCTGTTTTCTTAACTCTTCCTTGAATGTGGGCTGATAATAGGAATAGGTCTATCCTTGACTATGTTTTATGTCTACCCGAATAATATGAATATTCCTTTTCCTTTGGGTGTTGTCTCCTCCATATATCCAAAAGTTGCATTTCTTGCATCGATTTAATTATAAATTTGGTTACTTTGCTCTTTCTGCTTCAAGTGCAAAAGTGACTGAGCTGGGTTTATTAAATACACCAATACATCATCAGCAAATAAATTAATTTTATACTCCTCATCTAAAACTTTCATATCTTGTATGTGTGTATTTTGTCTTATCAACTGTGCTAAAGGTTCAATCACTAACGCAAACAAAGCTGGTGATAAAGGATAACCTTGATGAGTTGATCGAGTTAACTTAAAAGATTCCGAAATCAAACCATTTGTCAATACTCTAGCTACTGGTTTACTATATAGAGCCATAATCCAACCAATAAAAGAAGGATCAAACTTAAATTTCTCCAAAACTTTAAACAAAAAATTCCATTCAACTCTATCAAATAATTTTTCTGCATCTAAGGATATCACCATCGGATGACCTAAAGATTGTCGAAAACTATTAACAAAACTAATCACTCGGAAAATATTATCTGTGGCATATCTATTCTTTATAAAACCTGTTTGATCAATATGAATCAACTTTGGTAAAATTTAGCCAAATTCACTAATATTTTAGCTATTATTTTATAATCTACATTTAACAACAAAATTGGTCTATATGAAGATACTTTCAAAGGATATCTATCTTTTTTAGGAATTACTGTAATTAAAGGACTAGAACAAGACTCAGGTAAATCATAATGTTCTCCAACTTGACATAATACATCCCCAAACACTGTAGAGAAATTATCATAAAAACTTTTTATAAAATTCAACTGAAAATCCATCATCACCAGATGATTTACCATTCGGCATTTCCAGCATAAAGCCATTTTTTCGTAATGTAAGTCTTGTTAAAATGTGAAGAGCCTTCCCCTTTAAGACCTCCTCCAAACCATTCTTTCCTGCCTGACTTACTCATTTGTCTTAATGGCTTCAAGATAATGTCAAATTCAGTCTGATGGAGATCTTGCAAATCCTCTTTGGATGTTTTACTACTTTAAAAGCAATATACATATGGAAACTTGCTGGTGTTTTGTTAGAGTCAATAGATTAAACAGCAGCACAAAGAGGCAAAGAATATAAACACATCAGTAAAGGACTAAACACAGACACTAGTGGTGTCTGTTAACCACAGAATGATCGGCTGAGGGTGAGTGCCTGTCCATTCCACTCCACCCTGCTACTGTGATGAGTCTATCAAGATGGTGGCAAGGATAATGATAAGTTCATAATACACATATTGTACAATGTACAATTCTTTCTTGCTGCAGCTAAATGGGTAATTATAAAATACAATAATAATAGTAAACTAATTTCACAAAATTAGAAGAGTTGCAGTTAATTTAATGCTATTACAGCATTAGGAACTTGTGTCTGAATCACATACTGACTATAAGGTACATATATGTTCTCCCTGTGACCTGTGTAGGTTTTTATGGGTTCTCCAGTTTCCTCTCACCCTCCAATTCAAATGCGGCCGGAAAATTAATTAGGTTTCATGATGAGAATGACTTTCTACTACGCTGTATCGTTAAAAAAAAATACAGAGAACAAAACAAAAATAGTGCAGACAAGGAGAGAGAAACAGATTGAATGGCCCAGACCTTCTGTTCCCAGATCAGTGTGTTTCACTGTGGAAGCTCTGCTTTCTGCTCTGCTCACACTCAGTTAGTCCACTGCCCACCTTCAAATGAAAGTCAGAGATTGACTGCTGAGAGATAAGTAAATATCTATTGTTTAATGAAGTTTGTTTTAACATTTTAAGTATTTTTGTGCAAGTATGTTCGATAGCAATCAAAATGTTTAAAAAAAATCTTTATTAAAAAGCAATAAAAGTGATATTTTTGTCAACCAGCGCGTTGGGGCCTGTTGCTGACTGGGGCAATGAGGAAGTGATGCTGCCTCCCGTGCTGAGATATCCTCTGCCTCCATCATTAGTAGATCAGAACTATTAGTAGTCGCTGCCTCACGGCTCCAGAGTTTCAGGTTCAGTTCTGACCACTGGTCTTGCCAGCATGGCATTTACATGTGACCTTGTGTTTCACTCAGGTCCTCTGTTTTCACCCACATCCCAAAGATGTGCTGGTAGGTAATTGGCAACTGTAAATTGCCCATGGTGTGTTGGTGAGTGGTTGAATCCAGGGTAAGGTGAGGGGGCAGTGGGGCCAATGCAGTGGGATTGGTGTAGCATTTAATGATCAGTGTGGACTCTGGGCTCAAGGGCTTCAGTGCTATGATGGTAACTTTATTCCGCTCTGCGCCTCAGCAATATTGGTTACCAAAGAAAGCACCAGGGACCACGCTGGAGACATGGCCCAGAGTGATGCCAAGCTTTTGAGTCAAGCAGAAATGGAAAGGCCCTTTAACCCAACGTCTTCATGCCAGCTTGCACAACACAAAAGAAACGGTATGGAGAGATGGTAGCAAAGGAATTGAGGCTTACTCTAGATCAACGACTCCAGGCAAACAGTACTAATTAAAGCTCAAAGGTGGATGATCTCTTTCATAAGTAATTTCCAAAGTGGATCCACAATGAAGCATAAATAAATTGTTGCTAGTAATGGCTTTATTTTATCATTTTCATCCTATTTCTCAAACACTACCATGGTTTCCCCTTCATCTACCATTCTGCCTAATGGTGGGGGCAAGGTTTAAATCGACTAGTTTGTTGGTTTGGAGTAGGTGGCTCTTACTTGCATCTCATTCCATTTTACCATCTGTCGACATTACACTCAATTTTGTGGTTCATCCTGACATATTGATGTCAAATCACCTCTCTCTCTCCACTCTTGGTCTATTCCCACTTTACTCAAAGTTTAGTGAGAGAAATTGAGAACAAAATATTATCTGAAACTTTTGCAGTCATTGGAATCACATTTCCAATCAATGCCTGATGCACAGCTAAAGATCTTAGGGACTTTTTGACTTCAACTCTGCTTAATCTACTGGAATAGGTCATTCCCTCTAGTTAATGAGCTGTCAGCACTAACTGACTGCGAGAGGCAGGGATATAATTGTTGCCAACAAGTACAAATTCATAATAAAGACTAATGTGAATCCAATGATCATTGTGCTTAGTGAGAAATTTGTGGTCACTGGTGTGAGATATGAATAGCATTTGTAATATTAGGAGGCCACAGTGCACTATGAAGTGAGAGGAGCTCTAATTAGCAATCATCACTCAGTGACTGAAGCTATCAAGGACAGAATGTGCTGAGTGACAGATAAATTGACTGCCTTGGAGGCGAGATTGGTAGATCATCAATCCTTCAGCCTCTCCGAGTCAGCACCAGTCCACAAAAGCATCCACTCTCGAACTTGTCCATTCAGAATCATGCCAGACTAAGTCAATTGTTGACTTTAAATGCTGCGGGGGACTATTCTGTAATGATGCTGCGGGGAGAATACCTTGACTCAAACAGTTTGTTCTACTTGTGCTCATTTCTAAACCTGAGTGGAAAATAGAACAGCAGTCCAAAGTGTATTTCTGCATCAACCAGTGCAGCAACTGCTCTCTACTGCTCAAGTTTTGACTGAGTGTTGCCAATTATATTGGAATTCTAATGTGATAAATCTCAGTGACTGCACACTTTACAGTGTAACCCACAGGATAAATCCTGTCAGCGCAACTCACCCAAGAGTGAGAGGGAGGCACTTGCTAATTACCCAGCTTGGAGCCGTGTTCCCTAACCGAGTGGTTTGTCAGGTCAATGCAGCCCTCTGAATGCTCTCACGTCAATGCAGTGATGACTGGTCACTTGACGTCTTGTCATATCGATGAGGCTGGGTTAAGCAAACTCAAATTTTCAATCATTGGTGCAGGAGTGGGGCTTTAAAACAAGCTATTCTTCAAAAAATATTTGCTCCCAGGAGAAATAACAGAGTCAGATTAATTTGATCATTCTTTCAAAGAGCCATCACTGGCATAATTGGCTGAATGGCCTACTTTATTAACTTAAATTCTCCAACCAGAAGGCATTTGCATCGACTTCTCTGGTTTCTGTTGGGACCCTCTTCTGTCTCTCTCACTCTCTTGACTATCCTCTGTCTCCTTTCCTCCAACTCCCCACCACTTCCTTCTCCATTCAGAGAGCTATCCCCTCTCCCCATCACTTCTTAAGTTTTTTTTTCTCTTTTGTCCTTCCATCCATATCCACTGATGATCTCTTGCTTGTGGGCCTGTGTCCTTCGCCCTACCCCACCCCCAGTATTTTATTCAGGTGCCTGCCCGCTTCTGGCTCATCTCTTGATGAAAAGCTTAGGCCCGAAACTTTAGTTATGTATCTTTTTCTTTGCTACATAAAGAGTTTTGTTTCTCCAGCAATTTTGTGTGTTAAATTAATTTATTCACTGTTGGGCACTCTCGGTAGCCCCAATAATGATGCAGACAGAAGACTGAGGGGAATGATAGGCTTTATTGAGCAAGAAACTGCTGGCCTGGTTCCAGACTAGGGAAATGAGCGGAAGGAGAGGGGACTCGACCTTTATGGCCCGGGGTCACATGGGTAGGATCAAGGGAGGAGCTAAGGCAGTGAAACACCTGGAGGGTGGGCCAACCAGTACATACAGCCATACCACCACACTCATTCATCCTGCCTACTCCCCGCTTACTTTAATGATTGGACTAGGACAGTAAAGATATCTTCGGTATTGGAGGTAAGGGTTGTGATTTTAGTTATGAGCTCAGCGGAGTGCTAACAAGATTCTTGCACTGTTGATGGTACAACTGAAAGTGGCTGCCAGAATACAGAGCTTTACAGCTCAGCTGAACGCACAGGAAGTCCAAGCTCAAGTTCTTCTTCAATCACTCTTGAGAAAATAGCTGTGAGCCTTCTTCTTGAACCATTCCAATCCATGGGGTGAAAATACTCCCTCAATAAGACAGGGTGAACTTTAGCATCCTCATTTAAGGTGAGGGCAAGGAAGCTTAAGGGAGACTTGCAGGATAGTTTTTTCTGTACATGGAGAGGGGTGGATAACTGAAAGGGGCTCAATGCAATTCACAAACATGCTGGAAAAACTCAGCAGGTCATACAGTATCCATAGGAAGTAAAGGGTAACCAATATTGTGGCCATGAGCCAATGGGCTGTCAGGAATGGTCCTGAAAGCAGATACAATGATAGCATTAAAGAGGCTTCAAGATAGACATGAATGTGAAAGGAGAAAAGTATTTTGTATCATGCGCAAGCAGCAGAGTTTTAGATTAACTTGGGCATCAAGTTCGGTGCATTCAAAGGGCCTGTTCCTGTGTAAGGTTCTACTTTCTAAACCCATGTATTTCTGGATCTATTTTCATCACTGTCTTCTGTACCCTCTTGAGGAGATGTAGTAACCAGAATTGGTGCAAATCTTCCTTAATGAATAGTAACTATTTCTGGGAAGGTGCCAGTTACTTTTCTCACCATCTGCTGATTTTATTTTTGGAACTTGAAGCTTGAAAAGTGAATGTCTTTTGTCAGAATCTTTTACAGAGTATAGTGGGTATTTGGAACTCATTGTTGGGGATGGTGGTGGAGGGACATTCAAAAGGCTCTTAGCTAGGTACATGCATGTAAGAAAAACAAGGTTATGGATGAGAGATTGGGGAAAATTAGATTGTTGTGAAGTTGCCTTGCGTAGGTCAGGGAACATTGTGGGCTGAAGGGCATGTAGTGTGCTGCACTCTTCTATGTTCTATATTCTAGTCTTTTCATCGTTGAGGATGAAACCTGGTGTTTCCATGGCATTCAACATAAGAACCTAAGAATTAGGTGCAGGACTAAGGCATCCAGTCCATCGAGCCTGTTCTGCCATTCAATTCATGCTCATCTCCACCTACCTGCCTTTTCTCCACATCTCTTAATTCCCCTACTATGAAAACATCTATCCACCTTGTCTTAAATAAATATACTGTGGTAGCTTCCACTGCTTCTTATCTATGCCTTTCATGTGTTTAATTATATGTTTCGATAAGATTCCTTATCATTCTTCTAAATTCCAGAAAGAACAGTCCCAGGCAACTCTATCTCTCCTCATAGGCTAACCCCCTCATCTCTAGAATCAACCTGGTGATGGACATGATGTACCCTACCTGCACAAGGCATCAGTCATGGCCATCTGTTGGCCCCATTAATCTTATATCACATGACAATGTAGAGTAGTGATAGGTCAAGGTTCAATCCTGGCGACAGAGTGAATGAGTTAGTAATAAAGGAAGAGTGCTAACTAAATGAAAGACTTAGTAACAGGATCTCAGAAAGATACCACAACCAATGAGTTCCACTGAATCATCATGGTTGTAGGCTGGTAGATGTAGCTTCCAGTTTAAAAAAAAAGAAGCTGAGATAATCTGAATAATAACAGGCCAGTTAGTTTAACATCTATGGCCAGGAATATGTGAGTCTTTAATTGAGGATGAAATTACCACGTCTTGAGAAAAAGAGAGAGTGTTGGAAGTAATCAAGGATTTCAAAAGCTGTGATCAACCTTGACAAACCTCAAGGAATCCTTTGAGAGAATAATAATTGACCAGTTAGCTTGGCATCAGTAATAGGAAGAACATTATAATCTATTATTAGATACATGGCACTTAAAGGAAAAAAAATACATTCATACAGCATCTTGCGCTCCCTTTTCAGGGCCTTCCAAGGAGATTTACCAGGGATTTATGAAAGGGATAGTCATTGATGGGATTTTAAGAATGCTATTTGCAAATTTTGCAAAACCTGTTTTGAACTTTGGCTACTCAGATTAATTCTGGTTACAGAAGATATGGAAATGCTGGAAGGTGCTGAAAATATTTACATGCAATATGCAGCTACCACTTCCAAGAAAAGATAAACAGATTTGCTTTCTATTCTATTGTGAAAAGAAAGCTGAGGTAATGGAGGTCTTTAAAATAATAATTTAAACAAACTTGAAAGAGTTGATTAAAAGAATGTTTATACCTCTTAGGGAAAGCACAAGAGCCCATGAGTATGAGATCATCCGCAATAAATAATAACAATAACTAAATAATAATAATAAGAAATCATTACTAAAAAAAAATAACCAGAGGGATGACAGATACATTGTACTTTCAAAAAATGGTCTAAAAGTATTATTCTTAAATGCACGCAGCATTAGAAACAAGGTGTATAATCTTGCTGTACAACTACAGGTTGAAGGGTACGATGCTGTGGCCATTACTGAGTCATGGCTAAAGGATGGATGTCATTGGGAGCTGAGCATCCAAGGATACATGGTGTATCACAAGGATAGGCAGGGAGGTAGAGGGGACAGCATGGCTCTGCTGGTAAATTACTATCATTAGAAAGAAGGGGCATAGGATCAGAAGAGGTAGAGTCCTTGTGGGTTGAATTAAGGAATGATGAAGGTAAAAGGACACTAATGGCAGATATAAACAGGCCCCAAAAGAGCGTCAGGATGTAGATTACAAAATACAACTGGAAATACATAAAGCATGTCAGAAGGTCAGTGTTATCATAATTATGGGAGATTTTAACATGAAAGTAGAGTGGGAAAATCAGGTTGGTATGGGATTTCGAGAGAGAGAGAGAGAGAGAGAGAGAGAGAGAGAGAGAGTTTGTGTAATGCATACGGGATGGGTTTTTGGAGCAGCTTGTTGATGAGCCCACCAGAGGATCAGCTGATCTGAATTGGATGCTGTGTAATGAACCAGAGGTGATTAAAGAGCTGAAGGTCAAGGAACCCTTCGAGGCAGTGATCGCAGTATCACTGAGTTCACTGTGAAATTTGAAAAGGGGAGGCTAAAGTCTGATGTGTTCAATGGAGTAAAGGAAATTACAGTTGCATGAGAGAGGATCTGGCAAAAGTCAGCTGGAAAACACACGAGTAGGGAAGATAGCAATTTGGCAATAGCTGGATTTATGCACAAAATGAGGAAAGTGCAGGACAGGTACATACCAAAAAGATGTTAAAGCCAAAGTAAAAGCAAAAGAGAGGGCAAACCAGGAAACAAAAATAAGTGGGAAGTTAGAGGACTGGGATCTTTTAAAAAAACTTAGAGAAGGAAACTATGAAGGTGATTAGAAAGAAAATGATGAATTATGAAAGTAGATGAGCAAGTAATATTAAATTACAAATTATTAGTATAAGAAGCTTTTGTAAATCTATAAAGAGTAAAAGAGTGACCAAAACTGACACAGGACTGAGAGAAAATGATTCAGGAGAAATTGCAATGGGAGTTAAGGAGATGGTAGAGAAACTGAATGAATATTTTGGATCAGTTTTCACTGTGGAAGACATTAGAAGCATTTCAGGCTCTCATGCATTTCTCTAAAGCAAAGTGAGAGCAGTCAAGGTCATGAGAGAGAATGTACTTGGGAATGAAATGGACTAAGTGTAGATAAGTCTCCTCGCCCGGATGCAATGCACCCCTGGGTTCTGAAGGAGGCAGCTGTTGAGATTGTGGACGCATGGCTCATAATCCTCCAGGAATCACTTGAATCTGGCATGGTTTTGGTGGACTGGAGCAAATGTCACTCTGCTGTTTAAGAAGGGAGCAAGGCAGCAGAAAGGAAATAATAGACCTATTAGCCTGACATCAGTGGTTGAAAAGCTGTTGGAGTTGATTTTCAAGGATTAAATTACAGAGGGGCATGAAAAAAAAGGCACAAGTTACCATGGGTTCCTTAAAGGAAAATCATGCTTGACAAACTGTGATAGTACAGATTCTCTCACCAATGTGTATATGTACAGATGGTAGTGTAGGATGACTGTGATTGGCTGAGAGTGTAGCCACACCTACTGGCAGGTCCTAGCCAGACTATGTCATTCTGGACTGGTCGACCTACTTGTGATATGCTCCAGTCTTTTAGTTAATAAAAGCCTTGGTTTGGATCAGCAAGTCTTTGGTTCTTTTGATGCGCATTACACAAACCAATTGCAATTTTTTGAAGAGATAATGAGCAAGATAGACATAGGATATGCAGTGGATGTTGTGAATTTGGACTTTCAAAAGGCTTGTGACAGGGTGCCACACATAAAGCTCTAAACAAGATGAGAGCCTATGGAATTACAAGAAAGATACTAGCATGGGTAGAGCATTGGCTGGTTGGCAGGAAACATGGAGTAGAAATATTCTGATTGACTACCAGTTACCAGTGATGTTCTGTCGAGGTCAGTGTTGGGGCTGCTTCTAATTATATTGTATATAAATTATTTGCATTATGGAATAATGTCTGCATATCTAAATTTGCAGATGGTATCAAATTAGTTGGTGGCGACAAGATGTTGAGGGCACTGAAAGGCTGAAGGGAGAATTGGATAGATTAGGAGAATGGGAAAAGAGGCGGCATGTGAAAAATGTTGGAAGGTGTTCATTCATGCACTTTGGTAGAAGAAGTACTATTTAGCTGGGGAGAAAATTCAAATTTCAGAGGTGCACAAGGATTTGGGAGTCGTCGAGCTAGATACCCTAAAGGTTGATGTCCAGGTTGAGTTGGTGGTGAAGAAGGGAAATGCAATGTTGGCATTCATTTCTAGAGGGATAGCATACAAGAGCAGGGATTTAATGTTGAGGCTCTATAAAGCACTGGTGAAACCTTACTTCAAGTACTGTGTACAGTTTTAGGTGGCATATTTGAGAAAAGATGTGCTGGAGTTGGAGAAGGTTCAGAGAAGAGAAACAATTGTTGGCTGTAGGACTGTATTTGTTGGAGGTCAGAAGGATGAGAGGGGACCTCATGGAAGCAGTTTGAATGCTGAAGTGTCTGGACAGAGTAGATGTGGCAAGGATGTTTACAATGGCAGGGAATTCTAGGACAAGAGGGAATAATTTCAGGATAAAAGGGTATCAATTTAAAACAGATGTGGGAAAAAATTCTTTAGTCAGAGGGTTGTGAGTCTGTGGATCTTGTGGCTACATGCAGGGCATCAAGTGTTTCAGGGAGAAATCCGGGGAGTGGAGCTGAGTGGGAGGATGGATCAGTTCTTGATTAGAATGGCGGAGCAGGCTTGATGGTCCAACAGACCTACTTCTGCTCCTATATTTTGTGATCTTGTGTTCTTGTGAAATTCAGCGAGGTTTAAAAAAAACTTATGTCCCCAAATAATGGTGAGAATGTGGAAATCACTACCACAGGGAGTGTTTGAAGCAGTGGTTTCATTTATTTAAGAGGAGACTGCACATGAGAACAAAAGGAAGAGAGGGTTATTTCAATAGAGTTGGAGGATATATAACAGAAGGAAACACAAGTGGAATATAAAAATTGACCTGTTTCTACATATATCTTACATGCATTAATTAAATGGGAACCAGTGAATAGAAGTTTCTTGATTCTACGTTCTATTTGACAATTTTAGTACTAACTGACAGACGTGGTAAGAGGGTGTGTTTGGATGTACATGTGTATGTTCTAGGAAGGCAAATGAATATGAAAGAGTCCGAGGGATATCTATCAAGTAAAAGCAGTGGTGTTTTAATTTAGAGATGCAGTACAGACATGTTGGCCAATGGGCCTACATATGTGCTGTACAGTTATTTTTGAATGGGTTTCAGTAAGATGACATACAAGTGTTTGCTATGACTGGTTTATCAGCAAGGAGAGAAGGAATGAATGGGTTCGTACATTGCAATTAGTATAGTTCGCCACGGGCCAATGTTTGTTTGAAACTACCTGTTACCAATGAAGGCAAATGAGGGAGTCTCCGGGGAGATAACCATGCTGACACAACTCTAGATGAGAGTGTAATCTATGAGGAAGTTGAAGAATAACAGATGTGGCTAATAAAATATAATTTGGAAAATTGAGGTTAGCTAATTTGGCAGGAAAAATGGAAAATTGGATTTGTTTTTAAGGTGAGAATCAGGAAAATGTCCCTATAGAGAGTGGTCTGGCTGCCTTAGTAAATGTCAAAGGAAACTTGTAAACCTTTTTAAAAAAAAAGCAAATTGTGCATTTGGCCTTTACGCAAAGGAATGAGAGTAGAGAATTTTACTGCAATTACAAAGGTTCATGTTGAGACCGCATGAGGAGAACTATAAGACTTTGGTTTTCTTTTCTGAGTGAAGGATATCTTTACACTGGAGATATGTTCACAAGAGAAATTTTGGAAGATTTCTCAGAAGAGTGTGAGTGTGCAGAAGTTTATGGTGTGCAGAAAATTAAGGAGAAATTATTGAAGCAAATAAATTTTTAAAAGAGTTTGAGGACTAGGTAGGAAGATACTGTGATTGGAGCGTTGTAAATAGGGAAGCCCCATGTATGACACAGGGACCAAATTTTTGGCTTAGCTTGCTCAGAGGTAGCATTCTGAAAGTGAGAATGCAATACTTAACCAAGCACGTATGTGGTATTATATACAGTCTGATCGCTCTTCCTCCATAATCTCCTGACATCCTTGAGTAATTTGGAAGAATGTTCACAGGGTTGGGGTGGAGTGGCAGATGTTGAGGACATTAGCAATGTGGAAACATGGTGAGGTGAACTCTAACAAGAATTGCAAAAGAAAATAAATTCCTTTGACTCATGAAATTGGCTGAGTTAAGGTTGAGTGCTTTAACTATTGGTGAAGAAGGACTCAGCTCTTCATGTAAAATCTACTTCAATGATTTTGCTGTCCTTTTGTGCTAAGTAGATACCACTGTAGAGCATTTAGCATCACTGTGTCTATCCAGCAGTCGCTGTGTTGTATAGTTTCACAGCCAATAGCAAATTCAACTCTGTTTCAGAATCCTGAATGTGTGGATTGACCGCCAATCTGATGCAGTCAGCACGATGCTCTCAATAGAGTTTGTGTGGAAATTTGACAGAATGGTGGCTGGTAGCCTTGCCTGCCTCAGCCTTCTAAGGAAATGCAGTCACCATTGCACCTTCCTGACACAAAAGAAGCTATTGTGTATCAAGGATAGGTCATATATAAGGCACAGGCCAGATAGAAAGACAGACATCTGAACTCTGAGGTGCATGGTAGTCTCAACTACTGACCTATTAATGTATAGTGGAAGTGATCATTTCTGGTCCTTCTGAAGTTCACATCATCTCCTTTGTCTTGTTACATTGAGACTTAGTCTGTTATTCTTGCACGTATGTGCAACCAATGAGATTTTTCATTGCATCTCAACAACCAATATATCACTTTGGATACTATTGAGGGAGACGACTGACAGGGAACAAGCCATGGTGATCAAGTCTTTTGCACAGAGTCTGGTCTTGAGTCCAAGAAAGGAATGGAGGAGAAAAGGTGAGCTGTAGTGACAGAGAATTCCATAGTTAGGGGGACATACAAAAAGTTCTGTGGAAGGGATGAAGAATCCAAGATGGTATGTTGCCTCACTGGTGTCAGGATCCAAGATATTGCAGATAGAGTTTATGGCCCTCTCAGAAGGGAAGGTGAACAGCCAGATGTTGTTGTCTATGCAGGGACTAATGACATGGGACAGAAGGGTGATGAGGTCCTACAAGAGAGTTTAGGGAGTTGGGTGCTAAGTTGACGGACAGGATCTCTTGCGTTGTAATCTCAGGATTGCTACTCGTGCTAGTGAAGTTAGAAATAGGAGGATAATGCAGCTTAACTTGTGGCTAAAGACATGGTGCAGGAGGGAGGACTTCAGATTTCAGAATTATAGGGCTCTTTTTCTAGGGAAGGTGGGACCTGTTCCGAGAGAACGGTTTGTAACTGAATTAGAGGGGGACTAATATCCTTGTGGGAGGTTTGCTAGTGCTACTCCAGGGTATTTAAACTAGATAAGCAAGGGGATGATAACCAGAGTGCCGGAGCAGATAGGGGAGTGAGGATGGAAAGGATGGTGAAGATTGTAAGTAATGTCAGGTCAAAGGGTTGTATGTGGTGGAAATGTTCTCTGGTGCCTTTATTTCAATGCAAGAAATATTGTAGGAAAGGCAGATGAGCTTAGAGTGTGGATTGGCAAATGGAATTAAATCATTGTGGATATTAATGAAACTTGGTTGCAGGAGGGGCAGGATTGGCTGGTCAATGTTCCAGGATTTCTTTGTTTCAGTTGACATAAAGCAGGGTGGGTGAAATGGGGAGGAGTGGCATTGCTTTTCAGGGAAAATATCACAGCTGTGGTCAAACAGGACAAACCATCTACTTGGCTCATCTACTGAGGCTATATGGTGGAGCTGAAGAATGGGCAAGGTATGACCATACTCATTAGATTGTATTATAGACTGCCCAATAGCAAGAATTTGAGGAGCAAATCTGTAGAGAGATAGCAGACAGATACAGGAAACATAAAGGTCTGGGCTGTGGGCTGAGATCCTAAATTAGAGAATGGCCAATTTTGAGGAAAGGAGAAAGGATTGAGAATGCATGGATTAGGATAAGTTGTTTTCAGGCAAGGATGTGCAAGATAAGTGGAAGACCTTCAAAGATGAAATTTTGAGAGTATAGAATTTTTATGTTCCTGTCAGGATTAAAGGCAAAGTTAATAGGCATAGGGGACCTTGGTTTTTGAGGGATATTAGGGATGTGGTTTGGAAGGAAGGAGAGATGTTTAACAGATATAGGCAATATGGAGCAAATGAGGTGGTTGAGAAAAATATAAAAAATGCAAGAAAATCCTCAATAAAGAAATCAGGAAGGCTAAAAGAAGACATGAGGTTGCTTTGGCAGACAATGTGAAGGAAAATTCTAAAGGGTTCTATATGTACATTAAGAGAATAAGGGTAGTGAGGGACAAAATTCTTCCCCTTGAAGATAAGAATGGTTGGCTATTTATGGAACCAGAAGAGATGGGGGAAGATTTAAATGGTCCAGTTTACCACATTGTTTTGTAATAGATACATGTTAATATTAATCCTTAGTTTAATGTTAAAACTATTTTATCTAGGTATGGTTTGATAAGTTAGTTTTGGGTGGACAAGGCTCATTTACTTTCTGCAGACACACATTGTTCTTTGCAGCTGTTAGCTGGTTTCAGCACAAAGACACATATTAGCATTTTAAAAGAGATGGTTCTTTGAGATGGAAGATGAAGAGTCATTCGCAGAGACAGAATGGCTGCTGATACAGTTGAAACCAAGAGATGAAAGGATTTATGATTGTTCTTGAGATAAATGGGACAATGAATTGTTTGTTTGAGTTTACAAGAGCCATTTTGTTAGTAAATTCCAGACAGTGTGGAACCAGGAGAGAACCATCAAACAAAGTTAATTACTTTGATTCTGTGTGTAAGTAGACAGGAATATTTTTGCTCATAAGTGTTCAAGAGACATTATGAACATTATGAAATGATGTCACATGCCATATGACATGAGAGATTTGGAGAAATATATCAAATTCAGACATTTTTGAATCAGTTTACAGAAGTTAATGCCCTGTGACACACACACAGGAGTTGGAACATTGCAGATGACAAGACTGAATTACTGTAACCAGAATAGCTGCTCTTATGTGTTATTCCCAATAAAAAGGGAATACAGAAAATAAATGGATTTCAAAAGGGAAACCACTTTTCTGAATACACTTTTAGAGTGCAGCCTCATCGTGGAAGAAAACTCTGTGACTGAGGAGTGCGGTAGAACAGAGGGATCTGGAAATACAGATACATAATTTCCTGAAAGTGACATCACAGGTGGATAGGGGTGTAAATAGAGATTTTGGCTTATTGGCCTTCATAAATCAAAATATTGAGTACAGGAGTTGGGATGTTATGGTAAAGTTGTACAAGACATTGGTAAGGCCATATTTGGAGTATTTTGTGCAGTTTTGGTCATCTAACTGCAGGAAAGATAGCAACATCTGCATTCTTTCAATTTTGTTGATAAGATGTTGCCTATATTTCAGGAACTGAGTTACAGGGAAAGGTTAAACAAGTTAGGACATTCTTCCCTGGAATGTAGAAGAATGAGGGGAGATTTGATAGAGATATTTAAAATTATTAGGGGTAGAGACAAGGTAAATGTTAGGAGGGCTTTTCCACTGAGGGTCAGTGAAATACAAGCTACAAAACATGGGTTAAGGGTGAAAGTGAAAAAGTTTAGGAGGAACAGCTTCACAAAGAGTGGTGGGAGTATGGAACGAGCTGCGTTGAAGTGGTGAATGTAGGCTCAACTTTAATATTTCAGAAGAATTTTGACAGGTACATCGATGGGAGGGGTATGGAGATCCATGGACTGGGTAGAGGTCAGTGGAATTAGGCAGAATAATAGTCTTCTATGGTACTCTGTAGTAAGACTCAACATTTTTGCTGATGAGGCCAACTACTGTTGTATCATCTGCAAATTTGATAGCTCTGTTCGAGCTGGATCTGTCATTGCAATTGTGGATCAATCGTGTGAACAGGAGTGGGCTGAGCATGTAGCCTTGAGGTCCACCACTGCTCAGCATGATGATGCTTGATGTTCAGGCCGTGGTCTGTCCATTATGAAGTCCAGGATCCAGTTTCAGAGAGGGGTGGTGGGATCCAGCAAGAACAGCTGGTCCAGCAGGGTCTCATTAATTATTGTATGAAACACTGAGCTGAAGTCATTGAAGAGCAGCAAGAGGTGTCATTCTCCAGTTGGGACAGGACAAAGTTATAGCATTATCATTGTAACAGGTTCTGAAATGGGTCCAGTATCTCTGGGATGTACAGTTTAATATGTTCCATCACCAGCGGCTCAAGGGATTTCATAATGGTGGAGGTTGGTGCTACTGGGTGGTAGTTGTTGAGACCTCTCACTGACACCCTCTTTGAGACCGGGATGATGGTGGCTGGCTTGAAACCTGTGGGGATGATGGACTGCTCCAATGATGTGTTGAAGATTTCCATAAGGATCTTGTCAGTTGGTTTGGACAGTCCTTTAATACCAGGCTGGAGATATATACAGGGGAGTATGCAGCATGTTTATGTCGTTCTTGAAGAATGTTGTGTGTTTCTCAGCAAGTAATCAATAAGAGGAAACGAAGTGAAATCATAACAGCCGAAGTGCATGAGAATTAGAGGAAAATTGGCATCATATCCCTATAGAATCAAAGAAATTTAAAGATGTCATTACTACGAGAAAGCAAACTTTAGCAGGAGAGGTGGCAGTTGGAGATTATAATGGCAAATACCAGACAATAGCAACTACCAGAGGAAATCTGTTTAAGTAGAAGAAAGTTTAAGGGATATGTTTTTCTCATGTCATTTTCATGAACAATTAAAGAATGGGCTGATTAAACCTCACTCCCTCATTGTCCCAGTAAAGAGCAAGGTCATCCTCTCTCACATCAAGTCATACTGAAACGTGTGTTTGATACCATAATTCGTACTGGATGTGGGTTCAAATATGGTCCGAACCAGCGGTTCTCAACACAGACCTCTTCAGGCAATATTTTACTTTCTGTGGGACCAGCTAAAACAAACTCATGAGCCACCACTTCAGGAGAGCTGGTGACTTTGAGCCCCTCCCACCAGCACTGCACCTCATACTCAGGGCTTGGTGACATCACCAAACTTGATCTGCATATTTAAAGGATTGCACGGTTGTAGCTTAATGCAGATTAAGATTGTGATATGGTGTTGCATTGGTTCTCAGCATTGGTAATGACTAACCCTGAATATTGACCATGGAGGAGGATAGAGGCATTGCAAACAGCACCTGCCTCCTCTTATTATTACCTTTTACTCAGATCATTGAATGTGATTAGTGCATCTGCCTTGTAAAGTGGAAAATGATTGCTACAGCAGTTTATTTAAAGTTGTACTCAATGTAACAACTGACAATCCAATTCCATAAATTGATAGGTAACCAGACAACAAACTCTTTAAAACTATTCAAGTCATTGCATTTCATCTTTTTCCAAGTGTAACAATGAATCAAATGCTTTCATGTCCAACAAGTCATTTTTCTGACTTTGCCTAATGGATAAGATTATACCAGTGATCAAACAAGAATCACCTCATTAGAAATTATATTGATGTCTCTGATCCAATCTCAGAACTCTTCGGTGTTCAACGAGAATAGTCAGCAATGGTGCTGGCAATAGGAAGATGTCCAGCAGGAATATTCTAAGCTTAGGTCGTAGGTGGGTCTTAGGACAAAGTCTTTGTATCATCTGTGTAAGATCCTACATCATTGAATTCTGGATGCTTGGAATTCATGCCCCATCCCCATAGCACAGTTCTCACAAAGACAATACACAAATTGGACACACATTCTCCTCTTGTTGATGTTCGGGTGTTTATGAAGTCTACTCCTTCTTCATTGTAGCTTCCCTGCTGTTGACTGTGGTAGAACTGCAAAGATTGAATCTGATTTATTGGCACTGGGATCACTTGGTTCTGTCTGCTGCTACATGGTCACCCTCCTGCACTACAGCTTTAGCAGCGTGGCTCCTTTTTTAGGCATAGTTGGTGTCACTAATGATGCGCTCTTTTACATTTTACACCAAAGCTGCTGAGTGTGTGGAAGGAACTGCAGACGAGATGGTGGTGGGGTTTGGGAGAAAATGGATACATGCCAAATGCAGACAGAGGGGACTAACTCAGATGGGGAACTTGGCCTGCACAAAAAGTTTGGGAAAAATGGTCTGTTTCTGTGCTGTATGACACGATGAAGCAGGTTTGATTTCCTGGCTTGACAACAAAGCTTGAGTGAAGGATATGTTGGGCATATATTAGTATGATTCCCAGTGCCTCATGGGCAACCAATTTGAACTGTTGGATCTTTTGTGAATGTAACCCATCCCATTTTTTGTCAGTGCCAAACAGTGTCCAATGGAACTTTTTCTCCACTTGAGACTCCTTTGGATATTTCCAACAGGTGAATTGTTGAGGACCAACTGAACTTTAGTTGCTCAGGAGGAGGAACTTGTCAGGCTACTTGAGAGTACCTGGCAAGTGTCAGCTCCACTGCTGTGCATTTGGAGTCACATATTAACTAACTGTTGGAAGGGGATGAAATGTGATTCCCAATCCTTCCATCTCCCCCTCCTCCCTCCACTCCAATAGCCAACTCTAAGGTCTCTCCCATCAAAATTAGTTCAAGGATCATGTTTCTTTGAGCATTACCCACTTTCCTGTCACACCCCACTCCCAAACTCACATCCTGTTAAACCAAATAATGTAACATGTTCCCTAAACAAATGAATAAGAAATTACAAAATAAATATATCCCTTGTGGCTATTATTTTATTTTTGTTTTTTTTTCCATAAATATACATAGTAAAAAAAATTCTATGGGAAAGTTACTTGTATTTATAGTCGAGTAGAATCTATCATTGTCATTTTTATAACTATAGTTATAATTGAGCCCATATCTGATCCAAATATGGCTGCCATATCTTAATAAATATGTTATATTTTTAATTTTTTTCCAGAAGTATGCAACTATTCATCTCAGTGGTCCATCATGTAGAGGAGAGTCAGATTTCCAAATAATTGCAATACCTTTCTTAACCACTACTAAGGCTATTTTAACAAATGAAATTTTGAATTTTGTTATTGCTTATTTCAATAAAATTACCCAAAAGCTTTGGGTCAGCTGGGAAGTCCACCCGTGTTATCCTTGTTAATATTTTGGTAATATCCTGATAAAAAGATTTCACTTTCACACACAACCATGTAGCATGTAAAAACATTTCTATTTCTGTCCCACATCAAAAATGCATCTCTGATATTTCAGATTTTGATCTGTGCAAATTCAGTGATGCAAGATCTAATTGGTATAGGAAATTATATTGAACTAATCTGTATCTTGCATTTATAATTGATGTCCAAACACCAATCAGACCAGCAACTTTCAAAATCTGTCTCCCAACTTTCTCTGAATCTCTGTAAACCTGGTTTTCCACGTTCATTCTGGAAAGCATAGTACATCTTAGTTATAAATTTAGGTGTGTTCCCCAGCCAAATTGTTTGTTTCATTTCACTGATTTCAGGTGGGGTCAAATTTGGCCCCCATCTTTCTCTTAGGAATGATATTAGTTGGAGAAAACGAAGACCCATAAGCTACTCCATATTTATTTCTTAAATGTTCAAAAGATATGAGATCCCTCCACATAACAATCATCAATCTATTTTATTTTTTGTTAGATCATGAATTCAATATTTTGTTGCCCAGATTCATGGACAGCAACACATTTTTACATAATGGTGTTCTTAGTGATATCCCTGCTTTTTTTTTTACAATACACTCATTTATTTCTTGCCATCTTCAAATCATATGTATTAGGGTTATCCATCTTTTTTATTAACTTAACATTCCACTTATAAAGTGCTTCACTGTCCCCGCTTTGATTGAATACAATCCCATTCAGATCCAAGGGGGGGCTATCTTCTTCAAAGAGGCATGCTAAAAATTTAGCTTGTGCTGATAAATAATACTACGTAAAATCCAGAAGTCTAAATCTTCCAAGTTTACAATCCCATGCTAGCTTTTCCAATGAAATTCTTGGCAATTTGTTATTCCTAAAATAATCGACAAGCCATTCCATTTCTGAAAATAGGAGTATAATTAAATTTATATAAGTTCTGCATATTATTATGTCATTTTTCCTAGATTTTTGATTCCATCTGTCTGCCATTTAAATCTACTACCTTTTTATATCTTTCATAATCAAAATTCTTCAATGGCATTATCTCACTCTTGTCCAAACATATTTTATAACCTGATATTCTTCCATATTTTTCTAATGTTGTTTGTAATTTGATCAAAAGACTCAGCCAGATCAAACGTATATAATCGCACATCATCAGCCAAATAAACTAATTTTATGTTCTTCCTGTCCAACTCTGAAGCCCATCATATCTGGATCTCTCGTTATAATCTCCACCAGTGGCTCTATAGCTAGGATAAAAAGCACTGGAGACAGAGGACACCCCTGTCAACTCAATCTACTAAAGGGAAAAACTGCTGACATCTGATTATTAGTTATCATTTGGCTTGTGGTTTATGATGGAGTTTTTCTCCAATTTATATATGTTCTGTCTATACTAAATTTTTTCAGTGTCATAAATAGAAAAGACTTCTAAATGGTCTAATGCTTTTTTCTGTGACTAGGGAGACTGTTATACTTGGATTCAACTTTGATTTTGCCATATGTAGTATGTTAAATTGTCTACCCAGACTATGTAAAGAATGTCCTCCTTTAACAAATCCCACCTGATCTGCACTTATTAATTTTGGTAGACATTGCCCCAATCTATTCACTCGCACATTTGTCAATATCCTATAATTAGCATTCAGAAGTGATATAGGTCTATAAGATGAAGTTTTTAATGGGTCTCTACTTTTCTCAACTGCTATAATTACAGTGATGTAATTATTAGCAGATGAGAAAGATTCCAGGGGAGTCTGGGTCTCCATTGCCAAGTCCATTACATCCATCATAGAAGACATCAGCAAGTCTTTAAATGGTCTATAGAACTTGGGAGGAAACCCTTCCCTAGAGATTTGTTAGCTTGTTAAGTACCCAGAGCTTTCTCAATTTCTTGTTTTGTGAAAGGGGCATCTAAATCAACCCATTCTCTATCTTCTAATTTTGGAAGTTCAACATTTGTTAAAAATTCATCCATTTCATTTAATCTCCTAATAATTCTGATTTATATAGTTTGGTATAATATTGTCTAAAATATTTTTTATTTCTTTTTGATTATATGTTATATTATTGGCCTCTGTTTTTTTATTGCATTCTAGATGACTCCTCTGCCTTTATCTGCCAAGAAAGATCTTTGAGTGCCTGTTCTCCTAATTCATAATATTTTTCTTTCATTTTTAATATAGTTTTTCCATTCTATACATTTGTAATATTTTAGTTTATTATTACCTAATGGTCTATATTTTTATTGTAACCCCATTCTTTGATATTCTTTCTCCAAACCATCCAACTCTGTAGTGTATTCTCTAGATTTTTTGAATAAGAAATAATTTGTCCTGTTAAAAAAAAACTATTATCAGTAGAAGAAAGATTAGTTTCACAAAATAATTCTATCTTTCTCTTAAAATCAAAAATCTTCCCTTCTCAACAGTGTGGCATTGAGATGCCATCTATACACACTTTTTTGTTTTCTGTTATTGCAATAGTTAAAGTTAATGGTAAATGATCTGATAAAAGTCTCACCAAATTCTCTGTTTTACCACTCTACTGTTTAACTAAGCAGACATTAAAAACAAATCAATCTTTGTATGTGAATCATGTACCCTTGAGTAGAATGGATAATCTCTTTCTATGGGGTTAAGTTGCCTCCATATATCAATCAAATTTAGATCCTTTATAAATGATAGTGTCATTTTTGCAGCTTTGCACTTATTGTACATACTAATTTATCCAATATTGGATCTAGACATAAATTAAAATCTCCGTCCAGTATATTTTGTCTTCCTTCTGCTGTTTGTTTAAAGAAATCCTTCATGAAGGCTTCATCATCAAAATTTGATGCATAAATATTCATAAATGTCCATGATTCTGCATAGATTTTACAATGTGCCATTACAAGTCTTCCAGTTTGGACAGTCAATGTCTCCTTTATTATTGGTATATTTTGATTAATTAGAATTGCTACCCTTCTTTTGAGCCAAGTGAAGATGATATTACTTGTCCCACTCATCCTCTTTTTAACTTAGCATGTTTGATTTGATAAGATGTGTTTTTTGTACAAAGACTACATCTGCTTTTAATGTTTTTAGGTGTGCCAAGACCACCTTCCTTGTCATCGATCCGTTTATCCCATTAACATTAAAACATTAATATTAATAAATTTTAATGTTCTATCCATACTTATTTTTAAACAAATATTGTTTAACAATAAAACTTTGTCAATTGTCTAAATAATACAGTGATCTTTCCCCTTTAAAAAAACACATGCTATGTCCTGCTCTTACAGTGACATAAACAGGATATCCCAAAAGCCCACAAAAAAGAACCTTTGGAATCTTTCACAGAGGAAGAACTCCTCTCTTTAGTGCCATCTTTTATAGATACTCCTCTTCTGATGCCATTCTCCCCATTAGACCAGAGTTTCCATCTTGCTGGCAACTTTTCTCAAGTTTTCGCTCTTTCCTGAGCTCTCCATGAACATTTCAATAAAGTTTCCTTTTCAAAAATAAATACAAGACTGTTTTAAAAATACAACTTTTACTTAGTCCCATTGTAAATATCCTTTAGTCTTCTTCTTTGGTAACCTTAGTCTTTTCAGAATCCTCGGAAAAAAGTCTTCCACTTCATTCTTAGTCTTGAAAAATCACTGATTTTTCAATTCCAACCCTCAGAGTCTCGAGGTCTATATCAATAATTTCAGGTTTTTAGAATGCAATTGTCTTTTTGATCAAAGTAGGACTAAAATCTTGAAAAAAAAAAGAACTTTTTCATGGTCAATCCTGTTCAAGCTTGTTTCATGGGCCATTATTTCACTTAGAGTATTCATATGCTGCTCCCAGAATTGCCTCCCATTCCCAGTAACTCAAAAGTCTTACTAGGTCTGGTCGTGTTCGCTGATCACTGGCTCTTCTGGGTCCAAGGGTCAGGTGAACCCTTTCAATATGTAGTTTCTCTCTGTATTTGTCTTCTCCCAGCACTTGCGGGATCCATGTTTCAAAGAAGTTCACAAGATCTCTCCCTCAAACTCTTCTTTCAGTATGATCATTTGAACATTGTTTCACTTGCTAAAATTCTCCATATGGTTGAACTTGTCCAGCAGAACTTGTCTGTCTGCCTCCCATTTCTTCACATTATTTTTCCGTAGTGTAGTGGTCTATCTGACGGCACTACCTTACGCAAATAGCAACAAATGGAAACAGTAGAGTCAGGAATCAGTAGCTTTATTGTGCTTAACCACAGCTTTTATAGTTCCCTTTGCACGTTTCACGGTGAGCCTTCTGGGATGTGGTAGTGATGTCACTTTCCAGCCTCTGGTGTCGGGTGTCATAAAAAGTGCGGGCTCTTATTCGTGCACTTTTCCTAATTGTTGGTGCCTGGCTTGTAGCAGGAGGACTGGGACATTGTTGGAGGCGATGTGCTCTGGTAACGCGCTTGCTATACTGCTGTGGCTGCATGTGATTCTGTTGTTCGAGTGGGACTCCTACTACGATAGCTTTTAGCTTATCTTGTGTTTTTACCAAGTCTATTTCTACTTGGGTCAATGTTCACATTTAATCTTCAATGATTTCTTTAATTTAAGTAATCCTCTCAGACATGTCTCTCATTACATTTTTAAAAATTGCAAATTGATTGCTCACATTTTCCATTTCCTTAAGGATAGTATTTAGTTCTTGTCCTGACTCCTCAGCTCTGCTGGAGTCCGCCAGTCCCAAGGCCACTCTTACGCCGCTCCTTTCTGGTCTTTCGCTCGATGTTCCTGTCTGAGTAGAAACTTCTTCAGCTTTTGTTTTTTGCTGCCTTGGTCTCTTGGTACTTTTTGTGGAAAAACATCTTGGATTTGAGATTTTAAGTGTCTTTTTGATACTCTTCACATAGAGCTCAACCAAAGCATGTCTCAGTCCTTTGCATGGTCACACCCCTCAATTCCTTGGAAATTGTTACTCTGGGTGAAAATTCACAAACACTAAATTATTTGAAAATTTTTCAACTAATTAAACTGATGTAATTCTTTGCAGTGATAGACTGATATACCAGTCTCCATTGCCATCAGCAATATAATCATTGCGACCTAATTTAACTTGCTTTAATGGTATTGATAATTCAGGAATAAATGTTTTGTTGATTTATTAATAAATGAGAATCACAAGGTTGCTATTGGACTATCAAAACCTGCAGTTCATTCAAGTGTTTAAAGAAGTCTCCAATGAGAGAATTTTATGTGAAATCAATTTTTTGTTTTCTCTGAACAAAACCTGCTTGCCACATGCCTGGATTTACTGAAAGGAAGCAACTAAAAAGTTCTTTAAGCTTCCACCTATTTGAAGGAAGAGGTTGGCTTTGACTTTTAAGTTTCATTTCCCTTAACAATGTTACTTGTGTGATGAAGGCCCTGTTTCAGTGCTGTACGACCTGATGACTCATACCCTGACCTTGCATCTGTGCTCGTTAAAACTATAATGCTGTGACACCCCTAAAGAGATTATCTTAAAACCAGTCTTGGCCATCAAGGCTAAATAAAGTTTTTCTTGTATATTAGAGAACCAGAAATCCTTCTATCCGTCGATCTTTTATCTCATAGGTGAGGCGAAAAATGGACAGATAGATAAGTATAGGCAGCTGAACTGGATTACCTTGAAACTTGGCTCCTGAGGAGTAGTTCAAGTGATGAGGCCTATTCTTATGGGCTGCTGTTGAAACAGGATGCGATTCATGGAATCATATAGCGCAAGAAGAAGCCTCCATTCCACTAACTCCACCCTGATCATCAAGCATCCATTTACTCCATTCCCATTTTATTTCACACTGGGTGCAAATTGCAATGGCCAACTGACTCCATTTTTGGGTTGAGGAAGGAAAGTGGATCACCTCGGGGAAACCCATGCAGTTTTCAGGACCATGTGGAAACAGACACAGACTGCTTTGGAAATCAGAATTGAACCTGATCACTAATCCTGTGCTTCACAGCTCCTCAAGCTGTGTCAGGGTGCCACCAGAAGCTGAGACTGTGGTGACTCACTGATTTGCAGAACTAATGTATCCTGTCCTTTCCTCAGAATTGGAATTTATTATCATTAACAAGTCACAGAATTTGTTGTTTTACAGCAGCGTCACAGTGCAAACATTCATATAAACCACCTTACAACAATAAATAAAAATAGTGCATGAAAAGTCACTGTAAGGCAGTGTCTTTGGTTCATTGATTATTCAGAATTCCGATGACCGAGGCGAAGAAGCTGTCATACCGTTGAGTGCTCATTCAGGCTCCTGTACATTTTTCCTGATGGTAACAAAGTGAAGGGGGCATGGCCTGGGTGGAGATGTCCTCAATGGAGTGAAGTCTGGTGCCCATGATGTCACGGGCTGAGTTAACAACCCTCTGGAGTCTATTCTTGTCCTGAGCATTGGTACCTCCATACCAGACAGTGATGCAACCAGCCAGAAGCCTCTCCACAGTACAGCTGGAGAAGTTTTTGAGAGTCTTCTGTGACATACCAAATCTCCTCAGGCACCTCACAAAGAATAGCAACTGGAGAACCTTCTTCATGATTGCATTGACATGGAGGCTCCAGAACAGACCCTTGGAGTTGACACCCAGGAATTTTAAGTTCTGGACCCTTTCCACTATTGAGAGGGTTTGTGTTATATTGTAGTAATATTGAGTGCAAGATTGCTGGTGTGACACCACTCAATGAGCTGATCTATCTCCCCCCTGTATGCTTACTCATTCCTGTTTGTAATTCTGCTGTTATTGTTATTGGAAAATTTGTAGATAGCATTGGAATTGTGTTTGGCCACACAATCATGGATGTATCATGAGTAGAGCAGTGGGCTAAGCACGTAACCTTGAGGTGCGCCTGTGTTGATAATCAGTGAAGAAGAGACATTGTTTCCAATTTGTACTGAATGTGGTCTTCCAATAAGGAAGACAAGGATCCAGTTACAGGTTGGGGGGGGGGGGGATGGTACAGAGACCCAGGGTTTCGAGCTTGTTGACCAGCACTGAGGGAATAATGGTGTTGAAGACTGAGCTGTAGTCTATGAAGAGCAGCCGTATGCATGAATTGCTATTTTTGAGGTTATCCAGAGCTGAGCGGAGAGCCAGCGATATTGCATCTGCTGTGGAGCGATTGTGATGATGGGCAAATTGCAGTGGGTCCAAACCTTTGCTTAGGTAAGTGTTAGGTCTGGCCACCTCTCAACGCATTTCATTGCAGTAGATGTTAGTGCTACTGGACGATAGTAATTGAGGCAGCTCACACTATTCTTCTTGGGCACCAGGATGATTGATGCCCTTTTGAAGCAGGTGGGAACCTCTGACTGCAGCAATAAGAGACTGAAAATGTCTGTGAGCATTCTGGATAATTGGATGACACAGATTTTCAGAACACCTTGAGAGGATTCACCGTCTTAAATGATGTTCTGATGACAGTCTCAGAAACAGTTATCACAGAATCCTCAGCCTTTGGGTTCTTCTCAAAACTGGCATAGAAGGTGTTCAGCTCATCCAGTATTAAAGCATCATAGCTATCTATGGTGTTAGCCCTCGCTTTGTGGGCTGTAATGTCCTGCATTCCTTGCTATAGCTGGCGTGTATCTGTCTCTTGCTTCCTCCAGAATCGCCGCTTTGTGGCAGTGATAACCTTTTGCAGGTCTTGCCTGGATTTCATGTTGAGATCTGGATCCCTGACCTTAAATGCCCTTAATCTAGCCCTCTGTGGACTTTTCCCTAATCTTTCTATTTGATCTCTCAATGACATTTCTCAGAGATGCAAGAAAACAATGTCAGCTTTTCGTTTAAAAAGTGAAAGATGTGAGATTCATTGAAAATCTATCAACCTTTCATAACTCACCCAGCTCTCTGCATAGCTTTGTACAATGATTATCCAGTCTTTTAAAATGTTTAATTTGTATGTAACATTCAGTGAAACTGTACACAGAAAATGCAGTTGTTCTTCTTCTGTATTCCCAAAATACATTTTGGGACCTTTATTATTTTGTGAGATGTACTCTGCATTTTCATCTCGTCATCATCCAGTTAATCTTCAGAATTATGTATTTTTCAAGCTGCCTGTCTACAGCCTTGAAAGCATTTCACAGTTTCAGATTGCATTGACAGTTCCTGTCAGCTGCAGAGAACAGTGTCTCTGCTTCTATTATGAACTGACACAATTGCCATTCAGAAATCAATATCAGGGGAGAATGCTGGGGTTTTACAAAATAAGAGCATAGAAATTAATGTTACCAACTATTCACTTCCAACCACAATGTCACCAATCAATCAACAATGTCTTGTTTTCCACTATCAGGAAGAATTTACTTGCCACTATCAGGAAGAATTTACTTGCCACTATCAGGAAGGATTTACTTGCCTGTGAGCAAAGATGCATTTGATTTTTTTTCCAAGAACAAAAGAATCATTCTTTGAGGGAAGATTGAATGAATTGGGCAGAGGTTCTTTGGAATTTTGGAGGGCATTTCCTTGAGTTATTTAAGATTTGGAAGGATCATGATAGAGTGGTTCGTGAGTACAGAACTTGAGCATTCACTCAGGTTAAGGGGTTAGACTAGTGATTCTCAACCTTTTTCTTTCCACTCACGTACCACTTTAAGTAATCCCTATGCCATTCGGTGCTCTGTGATAAGTAAGGGATTGCTTAAGGTGGTATGTGAATGGGAAGGGAAGTTTGAGATTCACCGCTCTAGACCCAAGTGTTACTGAAGTATTTTGCTTGAGAA